>NC_086202.1:26528636-27160227 GCF_035770615.1 Melospiza melodia melodia
AAGCAATGAACTGAGCCCTTCATCAACTGTCTACCTTTGGTCTAACGAGAAATTCTCACAACAGAATTTCTCATTTTCATATTAAATATATTTATTAGGATTTATTTGGGTTTGTTCACAGTAATTATAACAAGATTTTGTTGTATGTTAAGCACTCATGATTCAGGAAACTGTGTTTAATGGATACTTAACTTTGACTTCACAAATCAGGAAACACATGCATCCTTAAAAAGAAAACAACCCATAGCTTTACTTTGTTCCTTGAGCCAGGGTCCATTGCAGTAACTGCCAGTGCTTCTGAACACTGTAATCTGTCACTGCCATTGTCATGTCCCTTCAGGTGCTGCACCATGCTATAACCAAACAAAAATGTGCATGTGAGCTGAATGCTTCATTTAATAATAATTTTGGAATGGTTTTTGTTAGCTTTAATATTCCTGTCTACACCCAAAATATACTTAACTTTGATATTCCTATGATGTTTTGTGTGCTTTTATGTTTGAACAGAACAAGCAGTTGCTGTGGCTGGAGGTATAATAGGAGGGATCCTTTTATTTATCCTCCTTGGAATAACTGCGTATCTGCTCTGGAAAAAATGTTGCCGCCTCTTTTCTTATGAAAAGCTCATCAATCCTGTCAAAACAACAAATGCAAATGCCATTTTCCAGGATCAGGCAAACTCTGAAATTCATCTAAAAAGTACAAGGTACCTATTTTCATTCTGTTTTTAAAGCATATGCTATGTAATTTATTTCAACTTGTCAAATGTCAAATGAGCAGGTGATCCAAATATGTGCATGTACAGAAATAAAGGAGATTCCTAAATTATATGAAAACATCAGTCATGTTCTGTTTTGTTCCCTTAGGAAAAGGATAATCTAACTATGAAAGTGATGGTTATTCCTGATTTATTTAAAAGAGAGAATATATTCAAGTGTACTTGGTGAATGGATAGCTTTACCTGTTAGACAAACCCAGCCTATGTTCCAGAGTAATTTCTAGTCTAATAACAAAAACAACAGGACTTCAGTTCAGGAAGGAGACTCTTTATGAGAATTAATCATTGCAGGGGTTTTGGGCTCTAAAACAAGTAGCTGCAGTTAATTCTTCCTTTCCTTTAAAAGATAAACTCTAAAGGGAAGGAAAGGGGCAAAGAGAAGAATCTAACAGGAGAATTAAGACCTAATATGCCTCATTGTCTTTTCATGCATTAAGCAATTTATTTTATTTGCTTTTGGATTTTATTTTTACCTTTGCATGTCTGTAGAATTTTTACATTGTGACGTAAGAGCAGTAAACTTACTCCTCTCATCAAGTTTGATTTCCAGCTTTAAACCAGAAGAGTCAATAGGTGCTGTTGTCTTGAGCAGGTCCAGAAGTGTTCCATTTATCATTCCACCAACACTGCATGGGCGAGACTGGATTCACCTGACAAATGAAGAACAGGTTCAGGAAGACAGGGACCCCTTCATGACCCCTCAGTCTGGGCCACGGTCATCATTTCATTCTCTGGGTATGGCATTGCAAAAATGGGGCTATTTTTAAGGGTAGGGTGGCTTTATCATTATGAAGCATATATCTTGGGGGCACAGCAGAGACGGCATTACCCAGCACAAGCCCTAAATGCTCCATGCAGTTATATATTTTATATATGAGAATTGGGCAAGAATGTAGTAATTTTGGTCCCTTAGACATTTGGTAGACAAAGCAATTTCTCCTCCCATATTTTGTAAAGGCCAGGAAGTGTCTGTTGTCCCCAGGAACAGCAGTCACCAGCTGCACTCTTCAACAACAGCTAGAATTAACCAGGTACAATCAAAGGAATAAGAGAAAAAAAGTGCTGCAGCCTACAATTACTGCCCCAAATTTGAGGGAAAAGGAAATAAAATATGAAATTTTTACCAAAAATTGATTGTTAATAAAGAGGGTAACCTGATTTACCCCAATACAGCAGTGGTTATAAAAGTGCCTGCAATGGTTCTTGAGGCTAATCTGAGGGTGCTTGCTTTGCCTTTTCTTGTAGCTGGAGCTTATGTTGTAGGAACCATTAACCCAGACCTGTACAAGTTTCCCGAAGACAAAAGTGAAACAGACTTTCCTGACGGCAGCATTGGCCGCCTCTGGTTCTCCATAGAATACGAACAAGAGTCAGAAAGGCTCCTGGTCTCCTTGATCAAAGTCAGAAAGCTGCAGCCTCCTGCTGATTCCTGCAGTCCATTTGTGAAAATCTACCTGCTGCCTGATGAAAGAAGCTACCTGCAGTCCAAAACAAAACGTAAAACTCTTAACCCCCAGTTTGATGAAAACTTTGTTTTCCAGGTACTTTTTCTTTTGATGAGGCAGATTTTTGTTTGCAAATATTAACTTGTCAAACTACAGTACACGTTTGTATGTCCACAATGCTTCTACCAAGACAGAAGTTGTTTCCACCAGAGACAGCTTTTTTTTACTGGGGCTTCTGGAGATCCTGGGCTACAGAAGCGTGTGGATCCAGAACTGCTCTTACTTCTGGTCTGTACCAAAGTTGAGGATTCCAGAACTTGCCCTGGGAATAATGAAAACCCCAGTTTGAACTAGAGCTGAGCAGTTCAGCCCAGCAGTTCTAGAAGTCCAGAAGGAGCCAATACTGACATCGTGCTTTCACAGCTTTTGTTTTTTTTGCTGTGGAAGTAGGCTAGACAGCAGAACCTGAGAGGAATCTCTGGGCTGCTGTCTGTACAGTACTGCACAGCTTGGCTTCCCATGCTAACAGGCTTTCAGCACACACCACAAGACAAAAGCTCTAAAACCAAAAAATGTTTGTGTTTCAGACAACCGACAAAATGTTTACAGATTCTAAACATCTTAGTCTGAAAGTGAATGCATCACACAGCACTAGATCCATATGAGCTAAAAAAACCACCAACTAACTTCACAGCTTTCGAATGAACTCTTATTTTAGCTTGGATCTTGACTTCCACATAGCTCAAGTTTTAGGCAAATTTTAAAAGTACTTCAAATAATTAAAGGAAATCCCCACCTAAACTTACCACCATTTGAAAAATACTTCCTTTGAAGTCATGCTAGAGTAGGAAAGTGTCAGATGTTTTATAATTATTAATATTCTTCATTTTCCTGTACAGGTTTCCAGTAAAATGTTGCTCCAAAGGACACTAAAGTTTTTGGTTTATCATGTTGATAAACAGAAGAAGCATCATCTCCTAGGCCAAGTTATCTTCCCACTAAAAAATGAAGCATTAACTGAGGACAACAAACTAGTCATATGGAGAGATCTGGAGAAAGAAAACTTGGAGGTATGTGATAGCAGGCTCTCGGCACTGTGCAACTTCTGTCATCCTACAAGTATTGGAAGGATATATCTGAAGTAGAACTACATTCTACCAAGTACCTCAAATGCAAACTTCATAAACATTTGGAATAGAAATTCCCATCCTACCAACCTGCAGATCCATAGCTGTTGTAAAAGGAGTACCCAGATGCTTAGAAAAAGTCATATGAATTAGGAGGTTGTTACATAAGAACTTTTGTTATTTGCTCCTCTTTTCAATTAGTAAGAGCAGAAAGGGAAAGGAAATAGCTAGCCCCTGGAAAAGAGTAATTCTGAGGGTTAGGAAGGCTGATTAATTGGTTCCATCAAATGTTACAACAGAATAAATAAAGCCACTACAATTCACTCACACGCCTTTGTGTGACAGAAACCATTAGCATGAAAAAGGATTTTTCTCCCCATTTGACCACACGATGAGGGAGTTTTTCAGACAAGTTTGACAGGTGTTGTTCTGCTTCCAAAGCCTCCTTCAGAGCATGGTGATATCCAGTTCTCCCTGAGCTACAATGACTACCTGGGCCGTCTCACTGTGGTGGTTCTGAGGGCGAGGGGATTAAAGCTCCAGGAGGAGAGCCCTGCTGTTGGTAAGTGAGATTTCCTCCCTGCTGTCAGCTCCACAATTCCTGTTTTCATTTGCTCCTTCCTCATCTGTACACCCAGGCTTGTGCTGTGGGAATCTGACAGGAACAAATAAATATCCTGGTGATTTGAGAGGAAACAAACCATATTCTGCCCTGAGGCAATTAGATTTTGATAGATTAGTTTTGCTATCTTTGGGGTTTGTTTCATAATAAAAGGTTTGTCCTGTGGCAATTGGTGGTAACTTTTTTCTCCTGTTTTTGTACAGTGAGCAACATCCTTTTGCTGCTCTCCAGTCCAGAGAAGGCAGAATTTCAGGGGATATTGACATTAACAGTTGCCTCAAGTCAAATTCCCAGGGGTAACAGCTGCAGGATAACTGCTTATGCTGAACACCTGTCCTGGGAGGAATTGAGCTGAGAGAAAAAAATCTCAGTTTAGGACAGCCTGGCTATTGTTCAAAGGACCATGGCATGGACTCACAATTTTCTCCCTTAGTGCAGAAGGCTTTTTCTGGTACATCATACTCATGTATCCCTGGTCTCAGAGATTACCTCCAAATGCTGTTTAAAATCTAACACTCAAAAGCAAGAACAGATGAAGAACCAAACTTGTATTTCAGTCTGTAGTGATTTCTTGCAGGGCTTTGAAGCTAAACAATATAAATGCAAAATACACCTATAATTTAAAAGGAAAAGAAGTTTAGTTCTCTATATACACACATCACTATGAAGTTTTTTTGACTGTACAAATTAAGCCTTCAAAAAAGTCTCCATCAGATGAAGGGAAGGCACAGAAACATAAGCTCAAGGATGCAGGGTAAGAATATGGCTGCTAATTGTACCAGCATTTAAATTGGAAAGTGCACTTCAAAACTGCACTGTTAGAACTTTGTATGCTCCCTGCTTTATGTCATGTTGTCATATGTGTTCCATCTATCTTTCACAATCTGAAGTTACACTTGATATTGACTCCCAAAAAGAAGAAATTCCTTAAGCTGTCTCCCACCTGCTTCTTAAAGATGTATTTTAGTCTTCAATTTCTTTTTCTCCCAGGTGTCTATGTCAAAGTCTCACTAATGAACCATAATAAATTCATCAAAAGTAAAAAGACAGCAGCTCTTCTGGGAACTCCCAACCCTGTGTACAACGAAACCTTCAGTTTCAAGGCAGATCAGACAGAGCTGGATACAGCAAGCCTGAGTCTATCTGTGCTCCAGAGTAACAAAGGAGAAAGTAAGTTATATAAGTTATTACAGTCATGTAAGTTACTAAAGTCAAGGTGTCAAATCTCTGCTATATTTGAGTCATGTTTAAACCTGAGAGGAAATAATTCCTTTTCAGCAATAATCATAAAACATGTAAGAGTTTTGGGGTATTTCAAAGGCTGTCTCTTTAAAAGCAGAACAACTTATTTGTAGTTCAGCATATGCCTCTCTTCAGAGGCTACATTCCATGGAAGACATGAATAAAATCACTGTAGGCTAGTCAATGCCAGTACAAGGTGCTGTGCCTTTGTTTCATTCCAGTATCCCACTAAAACAAGCTATGTGAACACTTGTGTGTGTCACACACAGCCTCCAAAACTGTGTGGCCATTCACTCCTTCTAAGCAAATTTGAAAGAGGAATACAAATTTTAATTCTCGTAGCAGTGAGAAAGAAGGAAGAGAGATTAGCAAACATCCCCATTCCCTGGCAGAAAACCTGATGCTTGAGGCCACCTCTTACTGTTAGAGAATCCATTAAGGAGTTCTGCTTACAGAAGCAAATCAGAATTCAGTATTTCCACTGCTCACAAGAAAAACATCTTCCCTGCAGTGCAAATATGATCTCAATAATTTTCCCCATTCATAGCTGGAAAATCCAGGCATGAATAAACAATCTGGTCCTTGGCAGTGGCAACACACATATTACAGCTCCCAGCTGTCTCAGTAATTGCATTGACTTCTTGCAAATCATGTGAATCCTACTGAGGTTGAAGATGCCCAAAATTAGGGCATGCTTCCCCAGTAAAGCTGAGGTAAAGGGGCAGGGCAGATGCACATCAGATATTTGTGCCTTGAAGATGTTTTAGCTTAACTTCAGGCAAAAGGACAGGCCTGCATTGACTGAACACCCACTTACTGCTGTACCTTTTAATGCTGAACTTCAGCAGGTAGAAACTACAGAACCTGAAGTCCAGGGTTACTTCTTTGAGAAATGTTTTGGTTTAAAAATACCTTTCAGAAAAGGCACTATTTGGAGAAAAACACATTGTAATCTTATTGCAGGAGTTCCATGCTGTTGTCTCCTTACCACAAAAGCTCCGTATCTTCTTGATGTTTCTCATGGGCAGCTACTCAGAGCCCTGACTCTTTGTTCTTCACAAAGCAGCCAACTGACTCCAGTTCCCTTCTCAACCACCACCCCACTTTTTTATAGCATCTTCTTCTCACTGGTCACAGCTGTGGCCTGTTAAAGTCAGGCCTGTTCCTGGTCTTTGCTAATTGGCCCAGCTGCAATTCCTTAGGGGTAAGATTACTTTCTACACTATCTTTATTTTCTTATATTCTATCCCCCCACAAATACATGTTGATATTCTAATGTAGGCAAGGATTTCAGAGAAGCATCACAGGTGTTCATCACTAACTGCTTTTTTTTCCCCAGAAACACTTCTGCTGGGACGAGTGGTAGTTGGGCCTTTCATGTACACACGTGGCAGAGAACTGGAACACTGGAATGAGATGATCAGCAAGCCCAAGGAGCTGGTGAAACGATGGCATGCTCTCTGCCACAGCACATGAACAGCACTGAGGAAAAAACAGCCTTAATATGGAAAAGCTCTTACTGTCTTTCTCATCTAAAGGGTACAAAAATCTTTGCTAAGATTTTTTACCAAACAAAGAATAAAATAAATTATTTCCTTGACCAAGCACAAATAAACAATTTGGTTCCTGGTAGGCTGGGAGTCCTTCTTTCCTCTCTTCAAAATATATGTTCAATTTAATTAACATGCAGCTGAACAATCAAAACAGCCAAACATGATCTCTCAGTATTAATTACTTTGACTGGAAAATTCCACTTCTTGGTTATGAGTTGTGGGCACAAATGATCACACATGTAGTCAGAGCCCAAGAATTGCCAGTGATGACTCCAGGCCTATCTGCCCACTGCTCCACATCACCACAGTGCTTCACCAAAGGGGAGAGAAGCCCAGTGAGCATGCCAAAACAGACAAAACCCTGAAGACCTGACTAATACATGTAGAACATGTTTAAAATAGCAGCAGTGTATTTAAGAGCTCCTTTGAACAGGAAGGGTGAAGGCACTGCTCATTGGTCACACACCTGGAAGCAGCTGTTCTCATCCCCCAGCACCTCAGTGTATTTTCTGCAGTAACTCAGTTCAGTGTTTTCAGCTGACCCCAAGTACAGCACTTTGTGTTAAAAATAAGGGACAAGCAGAGAAGTCACAGAGTCACAAGTGACTGGAGGCTATTCCAGTACTGGAGTACTCTGAGACAGTAAGATGAGGACATGTCCTGTCCTATTATATTTCTCTCTAAACACATCTCTGCTGGAGACACAGCATTGATTACAAGAGCCTTGGGTTTGACCTAGCATGACCATTCTCACACTGAAAATCCAATTAGCTTAAGCCCCCTGGGCATGTGTCTGTTTTAGTAGTAGAGTCCTCTTCATTAAGTAAATTACTGCTCTAAAGTAATTTGGAGCAATTATTCCTAATCAAAATAAAATAGGACATTTTTCTCTTTTTGATTGTTCACTAGGGACCTGAGCTCTGTACCCTTCTCACTGTACAGTCATAAACCAGACACACAGACTACTGCAGCAAAACATTTTGCACAATGGTGTTCCATAACCTCTACGGCTGAAATCAAATCAACTTCCTTTCAAACAGGATACAATATTAATTAATTCAAAATCTTAAAAATATTAGCCTTCTCTGGGGAGGTGAAACCACTTTCCATTTTGATAATATTGTTATAACCTAAAGGAAATGTTATGAATGAGAAGACACCACAGAGGAATTGTAAGATAACAGACCTCCCTGATCCACCATCTGATATGGTACACAGCACCCTCAGTCTGTCTTGCTAATTACACCACTGGATACAAAATGAGCCAAAACTCATTACATTAAGCTGAATTTGACAAAGTGCTCAACCTTAATTATATCTAAAGGGGTAATACCAGCAACTCAATCCCAAAGAGCTGTATTCAAATTTCAGCCCCACAAAACTACTGCAAACTAATCTGATAAGCAAAGTCATTGTGTTTGTTCTGGGGAGAAAAACTACCCAGTAATCATTCCGTTTATATATTACTAGAATAAATTTTTTTTACCAAATAAATTTTGCATTTTATTATTTCAATCATACCAGTAAAGATCTTAAAAGTGAGCAGTTAGTAGTATTTCAGACAGCTGGTTAATGAGCATGTGCAGAAGATGCATGCAATGCACAGTGTTTGTTAACAAATACCCCAAGGTGGGAAGTCACCTGTCTGACTTGATGTAGTGTGGTCCTCTTTTCTTCTCATACATTAAAGTAACAATACTTCCAGCTTGTGTGTTCAGTAATTTCTGCTAAATTGTGAAGAAACAAATTCTAATGCACTTACCAATGTGCTTGTACTCATGGTCATCCAAGGGAAGCAAATGAGAAAGGCTCTTTTTGACTCTACCTGAAGAGTTATTTCACAGCAAGAAACATCATCAAATGTAGTTCCAATACAATGTTTTTAACTGACATCATGAGAAATTCTTTTACCTACTGCCTTTTATAAAACATCCATCTATCTGACCTTGTGCTTGAGACTTACCTTGAGCTGAAGGAGGTGGAATGATTACAAACCAGTTCTGTTTTAGAAGAGAAAAGAGCAGCAGCAAAATTGCTGAGGTTAATGGCAAAAATTCTGCTGTTAAAAGAAGGAAAGCAACCACAACAGCAAAACAAAACCACCAAGCTACAGATAGCATATGGGATAAGATAAATAAAAATTGAGTAACTAAAATATTACTGAATTCTCTCTGTCTTCCTCTAATATGCCAGGTCTCAGGAAAATTCAGTCTCTCACAATAGTAGTGAACTTTTCTGAGGAGAAAAAGGAAAACAGATATGGAAGAAATTGTTGGAGTTTATTAACATCATTATTACCACAAATATGCATGTATAAAAATATATTATGCATGTATAAAAATATATCCTATGAAAATTCATCAGAATTACTCCAGCAGTATATACTATTAGCAGATATTCCATACCAGTCCTTTTGATAGTTTTGCTTTTTTCATAAGTTAAAACCAAAATCCTTTATTATAGTTTTTAAAAGAGATTTGCTTCCTTCAGCTAAGTAATTTTTCTTCTGCTTCCCATCTGTGTGTCCTTATGGCCTTTGTTACTCAATTAGTGCAGAGGTCAAAGATCAGGATGAAAATTCAGCAGATGGAAATCCTTTTGCAAAGGATAGCTGTTCTCATCTAGCACAAAGTGGCTTCTGATTTCCAACAAATAGGATGCTTCTGTATCTGCCAGCAGTGAATGACACAGATCTGCTACTATTGTGCTGTAGGTTATATCTGAAGAGGGCACTGCAAAACACAAAACAATTCAATTTACACTTGATTTTCACAATAGCACCTAACATTCAAGTTCTACCTCCATGAAGCTCCATTGAATTACTGCAAGTGAAGCTCAACATCTGAATAGAAAATTAGCTTTTATTTTTAATTGCTTTTTAAAAACAATGAGCTGAGCCTGTTTCTGATTAAACTGTTAACACCTGTGAATTACATAAAACACCTCAAGTCAAACAAGATGTATTAAGTGAAGCTTGTCTGAAACACAGCTCAGTGTTTCACGTCATGAAAACATGCCAGCTCCTTCTAAAAGCTCCTAAGACATTCAATTTTGCACATAAGGAATCAATTTAGTTATTGAATATTTAGGGATATACCTATTATATAACTAAGTTGTAGTTATTCACACCTCCCACGTCCTGTTGTTGCAACCTCTCCTGTGAAATTCTGAGTTTGTCAGACAGCCACTTTGATGCTGGTTGTTTAGGGTTTTTTTAAACTGTCAATGATTAAAAATTTTCCTTCCATTGTGAACTTTGCTGCCTGTTTCTATCACAAGTAATTCATGAATCAGTACCTACTAATCTCTTCAGCCAGTCTGCAGGAATATTGAGGAAGATTTTTTCCATCAACTCAGACACCACATGAACATAAATTTCATGTCCTTCATCTTCTACTGTCATCAAAGCAGGTCTAGATCAGAAAACAAAGTTTCATGAAAGTTAACTGCTATGGTTTGTTTTTTATTGAAGGAAAATTTTAGAAAGCACTACAACATAATACCAAGAAATAGAAAAGTGAGAAAATCTATGCACTCGTGTCAAATCTGTAGCACTGGAATCAGTTTGAGGAATAAATAAGGAAATGGCCTTAAACTGAGACAGGACACTCAGATTAGACACTACAAGGAAATTTAGGATGGTTAGGATGGTCAGGATTGCCCATGGAGGTGGTGGAAGTGCAAAGCAGGGACATAAGCTTAGGTGTATCACCTGGAATTGTACCACCTGTATCAACATCACTCTGTATTATCTGTCTTAATACATCACTTTAGAGCCACATAATGCCAGGGTATAGCTCTTGCACTATAAAAAGTACCAAATGTTTTCACAAACCACTGAACAAACAAAAATACCTATTTGGAAATGCTCCTAAGGTGATGCACTCTTACTAAATTGATCAGAAGAAAATTTCAGTGCAAAAACGTCAGGCTTGTCTCTGAAAATAATGGACATGTAAATTCTACATCTGGACGTGTTCCCATGCTGAGAATACAAACACTGGAAATCCTTATCATTTTTCTACCCTCTTTGTGCAGGAGCAAATTGAGATCCTTCATGCCCACTGAGATTTTATAGTCTTATGAAAGACTGGCAGAAACTTTTCAGTTAAGGAAAAAACCTTTTTGCACTTAATCCTCCCTCACAGGAAAACAAATAGCACATAAAGATGCAAGACTATTTTCCTTAGAGGAAAAATACTAAGGCACTACCTGGTTAGATAAATAGGATATTTAAGTCCTAGTTCATTAAGTAATAGTATTTAAGGTAATGATTCATTAAGCTCATTATGAAAGAATTTACAAAGAATTTGAGAAAAAATTTAGATAGAAAATTTACATATTCTAGAATTCTATCATGTCCATGGTTGTCTCAATTAAAATTCTCTAGCTAAATGTCTTTCTAGTCACAATGAAAATTGCATTTCAAAAGCCCAAGATAAATGTGAGAATTGAACAATTAGTTAATAAAGATGTACCTACATCAACTGGATCCACTTGGTTTATTTTCTCTAAGTGTGAATATTTGTGTCTCACAGTGCCATCTGGTGATAACTCACTATCTCTGCTCTCCCACAATATTTATTGAAAACATTTGTCAATATTAATTCTGCACAGCTGAAACTGACTAAACAGTTAAAAACATGGTTCTGCCTTCACATGATTTCAGATTTAGGCTGGAACAAGATTCCCAAGGAGTTTTCCTTTGGTCCTCAAGCTTCTACTCCACCTCAGCTTTATCTGACACAGTACTGGGTAAACATCATTCCTGCATGATAGTATTCATAGAAATTAAAAAGTTAGATTTAAGCTAAGAATATCATGTATAAATAATGACAATATAATACCCCAATTCAAGAACAACAAATTGAAAATTCATTAGAGACACAGGGATTGCTAACCACACCTTTAACAAAGAGTTTTAGGTATGGGGGAAAATAAAATGGAGAAAGTTTACCTCCCTAATAATACACATTACTTTTACTCTGTTTTGTTTACCTGTAGAATGTTTTTACTTTGCTGTATGGTAGACATCTAATACATTGCTTATAGATCATGTTCTCATCTGCCTGTAGTTCCAAACCACATTTGGCACAACCTGAATATGTAATCATAGGCAGAGAAGCCAAAACACATTCCAGGGAAGTGTCAGCAGAGAAGATGACTTGCTTGTACTGACCAGTGGAAATGGTAAATTTCAGTTCCAAGATATGGGCTTTCACTTGAACCACTCCTACAAAAACAATTCAAATATGAATTAAGTTTTATTTAGAACTGAAAGCAAAATCAATGGCTACAGCTGATTAAAAACCAAAATTGCTATCAAGAACTTTCTCAGTTTTTTCCCCTTTGTTAACACATGCTCAAATTTTTAGAGGTATTTTATTCAGTGAAAAATCTTGGTGACTAAATATTTTAAAATGTGTAAAACAACTACATTTTCAGGTACTGTATCAGTAAATGCCACTATAGAAGGTGCCTGAATAAGAGATCAAAATTGTGCAAAGAATTTCCAAGTGATTTTCTTCCCACTGTTTCAAAGACATTGAAAAGCACAGCTTTAATGATTTCGTTTATATATAAATAGTGAAAAGCTAGAGTTAAATACTGCAAGCACAGCTTTAATCACTTCCTAGAATTTAACACCATAGCCATCTTCTAGGATTATCTGGAGAGGATGACTGTGTAAAATGTCTTCTTTGTCCTTCTGTAAGAAGTTTTCAATAGCAGTAGCTATAGAGAGTTCCAGTTTTTGAGAAACACTGATGAACTTTCAGTAATAGTCACATCATTACTGGGCTGGCTGGTGTGGACAACAGAAGTCAGCATTTCCCTCTGTGTTCCAAAGCTGCCTTTGCCTGGCACACACCACATCTGTCCCTCTGCTGGCCTCATGGGATGAAGGCTGCATTCAGTTTGGCCAAGAACAGGGCAGCAGCCTCCAGAAGAAATTCAGAACCAGACCTGGGCTACCTTAAAAAACAACCAGCTTGCCTCATCAAGAGAGCATCTATTTTGCCTACTTGTGCATGGCACAACAGACATGACAGAGCTATGGATAACATTTACCTGAGCATTTTTCATCCAGGAGTGCTGAGAGCCTTGTCAACTCCATGAGGGATGTTTGACTTTTCTGAAACTTTTCTTTAAATTCAACTGCCCTTTTATCATCATCAAACAAGCACTCATAGGATGACCATGGAGTAGTGTGCAGTTCCAGGTCACCTGAGACAGAACTACACTGGACCAAAAGGTATTTGAAGGCCCATATGTGGTCTACAGAACAAAAAAAGCAAAAAGAAGAGTTTACTTTCTGTACTGTGGTTAATTTACAGAAAGACAGGGTCACTTACAAGATTGAGAAACAAATCAGAAGACATTCTCATAGAGCCAGCTCTGGCAACTTCCTTTTAAGTGTGATGACATGCAAGGTTCTTCCTTTCCCTATAAACTTTGCATGAGTTGTTTCCCATAACAGAAATTTCATTTCATCTCTACCAAATTCAGCTTTCACGGCAACTCAGCATTCTGAAAAAGAAACCAGCTCTGAAATTTGTTGTCAGCACTAATGCCGGCAGTCTCTCAGAGAAAAAAAATCTTCATGCTATTAATCAACTTCCATTTTTTAATATGTCCCTGTTTTTTAATCTTCTATCTCCACAATTATCAACTTAACATAAACCTAGTTTAACTTTTCTTAAAAGAATAAGACTAGGAATAAATCAAAGTTTGGTAGTAGTCACCGCACAGTCTATGTAATTCTTGCAAGAGATGCTTTTAGTTACAGCTGAACTTGTTCTCAAGACCATCAGGATATAAAGCCTGACATGAGTAAAGTGGAAAGCAGAAAATGAAAAAAGGAGTAGGAAAAACCCAGCAATTTGTGCTACACCAGACAATGGTAAGGAAGACCCAGTAAAGCTGGTAACACAATTAACACTCATGGATTTTTTATAATTACATAACCAGGCACTATACAAGTAAGTGCATCTTGTAAATAGATTGAAGTTTTTAAATATTTATGCCTTCTCAGTCTTCTGAAGGGCTTTCAAATTCTGTGGCTGATGGCACTGCTTCTAAACAGAGGAGATGTTAGAATTAGCACAAAATACATTACCCCTCCAAGGGGAGTATTTAAAGGCTGAATGGATAAATGTTACAGCTGAATACTTAAAAGGCACTAACAGCATCACAAACACCTTTTCAGACCTACCCATAGGTACAAGGACCTTACCTTTTTTCCTCTGAAGCTGGGGGTACCAGGCAGCCCCTGCTCCCCACAGAACCATCCTATAGTGTTGATCTCTGTTCTGTTCTACTGTTAGAATAATTTTTCTTTGGCTGCCACCTCTGTAGCTGTACACAGATTCTGATAAGAATTGAAATTACATTACTTCTACAGTAAAAAGCATACAAGCACACAAACCCATGTGCCTCAGTATTACACTGAAATCTTGGTGTTATCACATTTTATGCTACAATTAAAAGCAAAGAAGAATACACCTACAATTTCTTCTGGACAGAAAATAATCTGCTTTCTTCTACAACATGAATCTAGTGTGAGGGAGTGCATAAAGTATATTAATTAAATTTTATCTATCTAAATACTCAGTAACTGGACAACTCCCTATGAAGCAGGAGGTATCTGAGCATCTTTCATCTCCCATTCATCCTGACTTGTACTGAGTAGAAAGAAGTTGTACTCAATCTCTCAGCAACTGTTGAAATTAGAAGTTCCCATAACTTCTGTAGAATACAGTGGAAGAAGCATTTCTCTAAAAGTTTTCACATAAAAGAAAACTATAGGCACAAAGTGTACAAGGCACACTAAAACTATTAGTAACAGTACATACAAATCTCTACACAGCTCTTATCCAGAACACTGCATGTTTGTTTCAGTTCCACACTAAAACTACAGCATTTTTCATAAATAATTCTTGAACAAGAACACCTGGATGGAATATCTAATTCCAAGATTTACTAGAGCAAATGATGAAGATGTTTATCTTCAAAATTCTGCATTTAAAACTCATAAACATGCTATTGATATGTGGGCAGAAATTTGTATCTTTAGTTCAAGATGATAGTGCAATGAGATCAAATCTTTGTGCAAAGCTTGAAATCAAGCAGTGAGAAACATTTTGCCTTGCAAAATTTAAGTTCCACCTATGGCAGAAGTTGAAGTCCAGTGCATGAACTTACCTGTTAACACAGAAATATTGATAATTTTCAGGATTGAGTGCACCAAAGTATTGGGCTGGAGCTGATCTAGCTGCACATACTGAACATCATCCAGTCTCTGAACTTGTCTTTGTGGAATGTCTCTGAAGTGTGGAAATTCTGATGATATGTATGCCAATAAGCCATGGAGAACACCATCATCCACTAGAGGATAAACTTACATGGAAAAAAGGCAAAGTCACATACTGCTTTTTATGCTTAGAAGTGTAAAACTTGGAACATGATTACACTGAAAAAAATCAGAACAGTTTTAGAATAATTTTAAAGTTAGAAATTCCTGAGATAAATAACACTTGATTTGAAATGAAACTGTACTTCAGGGTAGTATCAAGAGGAGGCAGATGAAGTTAAGCCAAGTGCAATACTTTAAAATACACCAAAAAAATCCTGTATCATAGCTTAGTAAAAAGAAAGCTGTTTTTGGTCATTCACCTCAGAATCTGCCTTAAGAGCTGGCATCACAACACTGGACATCACAAAGACAGGAAGAACAATGGTGATACTTCCACAGTATTTTCCCCTCAGTCTCCAACCCCCCATGGCCTGCAATTAATCACTTTCCCTGAATGGATCTACTTACTCCATTTGGCAAAAAAATTAATCCTCATGCAATCTCAGACATCACATGGGCAGGTCCTGGGATAACTGCTCTTTCCTAAACTAAACTAATTTTTTTTTTTTTGAGTTCAGAGTGGTAGCCAACAAACTTTATCACGATCTCCACATGCCTATCTGATGCCATGTCCACATCTTGTGCTCAGGTGTTCCTGTCACATTTTTCTATTGTGTTTTGTACCTCTCAGTTGCACACATTTCAATTTTACCCAACGTGTGAGGCATTGCCAGCAAAATGGAGTACTTGAAATAGCTCTTTTACTGTGTTTTTCATGGCAACTTATGCAATACAATCTTACATTTTTCTGCATTGAGAGCTGAGCAGTTCCCCAGATTCAGTAACTGACTGGTAAATGTTGACTGAAGCATGACCTCTCCACACCAAGGATTCTCATACATTATTATATCTGCAAGAAAAAAACAACTTTATCAACTCACATGTCAACAATACTGAAGTGTATAATATTTCTCTTGACTATATAACTGTCTTACATACAGATGTGTAAGGGCCAGGGTGTGAAAGAGAACACTTGGAAACACAGTGATTATTTTATTGTAATCTACCAACACCATTTACAATGAGTTAGTAAAATTTTCTCATCAATTTGATATAATTCTTAAATTCATTAGCCTCCTAGCAGATACTGCTTAGGTCTGGTTTGTAGCAGCACTTGTACTTTCCAGGAACAAATGTTTTAAAACACTGATACCTTACAGAATGGCCCTGACTCTCATGGCTGTGTCTGAGGGCAAACTTCCATAGAATAGTCAATGTTCCACTGGCAGGATGAATGAGAACTCAATGATGTAAGTAAGCAACTTACAAATGCTTAGCCATAGTTCCAAATGACTTGTTACATTCTTCTACTTTAAACAAGCATTTTTAAGATCCATATTTAAAAAAGGCAAACAAAAGAACTCTCACCTGTAAGCAGTACAATATCCCCAGGAAACACAGTGAGGGACCAAAATGCAGCATCACGCCACAGCACCACCTTTCTCTCAATTTCTGACTGGTCAGTAACAATAACAGTTGCCACTGGAACTTTACATGAAGATTTTGGTTTAGTCTTCTTCTGTATTTCTTTGATATGACAAGGATGCACAACTACGACCAGAATATTGTACTTTTGATTTTTGCTGCAGCAATTTTTAAGTTGCGATAGTTTCTTTTGGAATTTCTTGAACTCTGTCATCCTGTCTGGATTCACTCTCACCCCAGAACCAGGTGGAGAAGAATTCAGTTTAGCTCTCTTGGATTTCAGCTGTCTTCTAAATGCTGAGTGAGAAAGATGAAGGGAATCTTCATGCTTGCGGGGTCTTTTAGAAAAGTTCTTGTGAGAACATTTCCCTTGAGAGCACAGTGTCCCAGAGCTCAATGGCTCTACAGGGATTTCATTTACAAGTTGCTCAGCAGGAACATTAAGTTCTTGAAACTTTTCTGCATTTTCCTGAGCACATTCTTCCTGATTTATAGCTTTAATAGAAACATTTTCCCCATCATCCTCAGAACTGAAAAGTTCAAGAGAACTTGCATCCTCTTCCTCATACTCATTTTCAGTCACAGTAGTAGTACATGTTCCAACACCAGAATCACAATGGAAGTGATCACAGTGTCCTTCTTCAGCTTTTTTGCCTGCTTCTGTTTCTGATAGTTTTACAATTCTTTCCTGCATCTCATTCTGTGCAGAAACAGCCACCCGACTTGAAGTCACCAAACTACAAAACTCAGTGTCTGCTGACACAGCAAAGTCTGCGCAGTCATTTGGTTCTTTTGGCTTGGACTCCTGACCTTTTTGGAAAAACACATCCATACCTTGACTCAGATGTTCATGATGCTCACTTCTGTGAGCTGCCTCAAGTCCCACAGACTGTAGGTGGATGCTGACCTGCTCAGTGCTGGCAACCAAAGCAGAAATGTCACAGCTGCCAACTTCTGAAGGACAGGCTTTTCTCTCAGTGAGCTCTGGGCAGCAGGCACCTGATGGCTTCTCTTGTCCAGCAGACTCTGCACAGCCCTGGGGCAGGTGCTGATCTGCAGCCTGATTTACATCGGCAGGTGTAATTCTGTCTTTGGGTTCATGACAATCAGAGCAAGTTAAACCTGGGCTCTTTTTAGGCGTGCAGGTACAAGTTAGTGCCACAGGGGCAAGAGATGGCAAATCTTTTCCTTCTTTTGCCATGAACGTGCCCTGCTGAGCTCTGGCCCCGCTGGTGGGGACCCCTGTGGGTGTGGAGCTTCCTGCCCGGGGCACCGAGGGGGCAGCGGCAGCGCGGAGCCTCGCAGGAACAGCCCCGGGGCTGTCACACCAACAGCGCAGCTCCCTCCACCGCTCACCAGCAGGGGCCGAGCTCGGCTCCAGCCCCTCCCGTGGCCTCGGGATGCTGGGTGCCCCCACAAAAACATGAATCTGAGGTCTTTGTGACATTTTTGACTGCTGTGTAAGTTTGACTTTAAATAATGTGGTTTATACAATAAGCACAATAATAAATATCAGCAGATAAAAAAAAAAAAAAAGATTTTACTTTTTCTTTACAATTTTAAAACCACCTAAAATTCATGGGAGTATTTCATAGTTTAACCAGTAAAAACACTACTTAACTACTTAGAGCCTATAAAAATAGATGTATAAAATCTAAAAAAGGGAATTTATTTTAGAAATATTTAGCATTTATTTCTGTCAAATTTGCACAGAAAAATAAATTTACAGCAACACCTAGTTTCTGATTCTGATACACAGAAACACATTATAGGGAAGTTAAAATTAATTATTTTTTATTTAATTATTGACCTATTTGTCTTTATTTACTTTTGCTAATCAAACAATCAAATGCGACTTCACTATTCAGTACTTGATTTTAACTCATCTGAAATAAATGTAAGAAATCTTCAGAGCATGGTTAGGAGATCATTTCATCTCCCAGAAAATTACAGTTTCAACTAAATTATTAAAACACTAGAGATATTTAAAATTAAAGTTTGCTAGGAATGCCATATTTTACATGCTGTTTTGGCATGAAACTACTGTTTCAGGTTATTACTGATAAATAATTATTTAATAACCACTAAGAGGTCAGTAAAGCTTGAGCAGGTGATTTAGGATTTACTTTAATTCATTTATGTAGTATCAAACTACTCAAGTAATTACAACCTTTTCTAGCTAATTAAAAATAAGCCCACTTACACAGCACACAAAAAGAAGACCTTTTACTTTTTAGAATTTCTGCTGTATAATTATAATTTTAATATATGCAGAAACAGCTATCACTGTTCCTTAAAATGCTGATAACAGCTCCTTGTTTAGGGTGTGCTGTTGCTAACAGAAGTTGCTTCAACAGGCAATTCTGCAGATGTAGAGAACACCAGAAAAAATTCAAGTGCTAATCCAGCTGTAAATAGAAGGAAAAGACCATTGAAACAAATGCAGCATTGAAAAATAGGCAAATTTTTCATTTAGCAATAATTAAATTAGCAACCATTTTCCTAACAATCCCACTAGGGGTCAATAAATCTGCACATTCACAAGGCTCATTTTCACATGGAAAACCCATAAACACTCCAAAATAGTGATCTCTGGTACATGATTGCTGTCACTGGAAAAGCAATATGCATCACTAAAATTAGGGCAAAATACAAAGAAACTACAAAACCCAATGACTAGTACTGGTCACTTTTATACTCATAACCAAATAAATACCATTTAAAACATTGGAGTGTTCAAACTTCTGCAATTGCACATTTAAATTTAGTCCCAGAAAATGGTAACTTTTAAAAGTCAATGCCCAAAGCTGTGAAAGCTTTGAGCTATATAAAGAATGGTAATATACAAATAACCAGAAGAATAGAATTTACAGTCAACACTAAAGTAGTGGATCAGGTAAGGTAAAGACCAAGCAGTGGTAGTGAGGTTGAATCCCCAAAGAAGTGATGTTAATAAGCTTTGTAGATAAAAGGCTACCAATACATAATGCAAAAAGCTTAGCAACAGGTCTGTGACAAACAGAAAATGTTACTATCAGTTCAAATGAACTTAGTAAATGTCCAGTTATATAGTAATTTATCAGCCCCTTATTTTAAGTATCACTTCTCTTTTGCTTGTTGACATGTTTAAAGGTTTATAAGTTACACAAAAATTCAGAAAGTTTTCCTTAGCTTTCCAGTTCTGTAACTTCTCTAAACTTAGGATTTGCTTTGCTGATTCACATTTTGCAGTGCCAGTACATTAAGGCCAGGTTGGATGGGGCCCTGAGCAACTTGGTCTAATGAAGCATGCCCATGGCACAGGGTTTGGACCTTGATGAGTTCTAAGAGCCTTTCCAACTTGAGCTGTTCTATGATTCTATGATCACACCAAAGGAATTGAATCTTGATGTTGTTTAATGAATGTTTGCAATTAAAATACAGCTTATATTTTCAAAGCATAAATTACCTTAGGAATGGTAAATGACCTCTGCCAACCCTCTGATTCGTGTAATAGTTCCAGTGCTAAATGACCTGTTCTGGCAATTTCCAAGTGACTTTTTGAGTCCAAGATGTCAAACTCCTTCCTGTACCAGGAATCATCAGTACCTAAAATAATTTTGATTCTGTAAATCAGAAAAAAAAAAAATAAAGTTTACCTAAATTCCCTGTAGGCAAGAGTGTTTAAAGAACTGTTGCTTTGCTGCTTCAGAACAGAATTACTACCCACTTAATGAGTTTTGTCAGTGAAGTTCTACACCTTGTTATAAATAAAAGTCTGAAAGAACAATTCACTTCAGATTTTAAAAGGTGAGCTAAAAACCTAACAATTATTTTAGAAAAATTCTACTGCCACAAAAAAAAAATCCATTTTACGCTGCAGTTAAATTATCAGTGGGCAGACAGTGGCTTAACTAACTACACAAAAGATAACAAGAGCTAAAACTCATGAAGATATACCTGAAACCTGAATGCACATATCCATTATACCTGTTAATTATTACACCATTTCCTAATTTGTGGAAAGGTGCTCTATTCCTAGCAGCCAATGACAGCCAAGCTTTTTATCTCTGAAATGGTCAGAGTCTGATTGACGGGTCAATGATCTATTAAAAAACAGTAACTACATCAGCAAGTTTTATATTTGCAAGGCACTGCAACTGAGGTTTAATATACAGAAATATATTATCCCACACACTGTATTTCCTCCAATCTAAACAGTAAGACAGGAATTCTAAATTTAAAGGTTTTTAAAACAAACTGTCATTAACAGGTGCTTATCTCTAGTGATCTGCTGCACATAGAATAAAATTAAAAATAGCTTTAAAAATCCTCTTCCCTCTAGAAATGTTCTGATGCAACATACACAACCTTAAAGTATCCCTAAAATACCCTAAAAATACCCATCAATTTTATTCCATATTTTTCTATTCATTAATAGTGTTTACTCACCATGATAATCATTAAGCATTATGCCAAGGTAATTTAAAAGGGTGACACAGGTTCAGCTTCCTATAATTCCTGAATATTCAGAGTAGCCACATGCCTAATCTCCATTCTGAGAATTTACATCTAAACAGCCTCATCAAGTCTTTACTCAAGTCCTGTACCCTAAAAGTAAACCACACTAATTCAACCTCCAGTTAAGAGTTTCTTTATGTCTGTAACACACCACAAAGTTTCAAACTACAAATAAAATTACAGAAACAAAAGACAGTAATGCATCAGAAGACAAAGAACTATACCAGTATAAGGCAAAAGTGCACATTCCCCTCTAGGAACGCTAAAGTTTTAGGAGACAAACACTGTATTCTTTTACATCCTACTTTGATTTGCTGCAGCTTAATGATGAACATCCTAAAAAGTAAGTGGTTAATGACTTGACCCCTAAAATTTGCAAGAAAACATTACAATTGTCCTTTACCTGCTGAAAGGCTGGTAATAAAGTAAGTAATAAATACATAAAGTAGGATATTTCTTAAATTCTAAATTTTAATTTCTATTGTGGACTATATCCTTCCTTATTCACATACTTCACTTTATACTCCTCCTACAGGTAGTATAAAAAATTAAAGGATTGATTCATCTACCTTACAACAGAGGAAACTGAATTATTCATAGCCATCTTCAGAGTGTTCCTTTTCAGTTCAATTCAAGCTGCAGGGTTGTTTTTTCAACAACTTAATCCATGTGATTGTGGAGTAGAAAAGCTACTAAGACAGTTGCCAACCAAAGGGAAACCAGAAAAACTTCTTGATGCAGAATTCTGTTTACATCACAGGAATCTCTTCTGGCCCTTTCACCATGCTGCTCAAATCTCCCTCCAAAACTCAACGTGATCTTTTTAGAAAGCCAGGGACTGCAGCTGTACAGCAACTTTGAAAGAAGAAACAGCAAGCAGTGTAGTAACAGTTTCATACACTCAGAAACCGAAACAACTCTGGAATGGTGAGGAATGCATTACATGTTTGCTTGCAACTTGTGCAAGAAAAAGGGAGATCCTTCTGCCAACAACTCCTGCTGGCACTGCAAGTGAATCAATATACCAGCAACAGCACCTATCTACTAAATCAATAAGCTTGGTCCAAATACAGACTGAGAGGAACACAATGGCAAACAAAAACTGACAGGACAATTCAAGCTAAGCACCTTGCAGCTGAAGCAAACTCACTCTACCTAAGAGCAAGGGATGCATCATGTGGGCTCCAAGGAAGATGCTCTGGGTCAGTGAATGGCAGCTCAAGGATTACATGGATTGCAGTAGCCCAGGCTGGTGGCACCCAGCCAGAACTCAAGGGAACACAGATGTGGGAGAACACACACATACACATGCTCAACTGGGGAAATGAACAGAACAGGTCTTATTTCTGTCATCCATTGTTTGGTGAGTGTTACAAGCACCAAATCCCTTTTATCTGAATTTCTATACAAGGTTTCAGGCAAAGACTGTAGTCCTGTCCAAATGCAGGTTAGGCAGGATGATCATTTGGCTCACACTGTCACTGTTAGCACATGGAATATTGCACAGGGGCTGCTTCAACCA
Organism: Melospiza melodia melodia; assembly: GCF_035770615.1. Classification (NCBI taxonomy): domain Eukaryota; kingdom Metazoa; phylum Chordata; class Aves; order Passeriformes; family Passerellidae; genus Melospiza; species Melospiza melodia. Next base: position 26,551,264 of record NC_086202.1, read on the forward strand.
GACCTGGTGGTATGGCAAGAACCCTGCTAGGTGATATCAAAATTACTGAAAATCACAAACCTTCATTTGCATACAGCAATATCAGTAATTAGTATAAAGTTACTTCTAAATGAGGTACTTAGGTTATTATTGACCATAAAATAATTTCTATTAGTACCTACTATTGAAGTTAAATAGCAGCATTCAGTATTTAGTTCTTCTCACTGGCTATTACCAGAGGACCACAATACCATTTGGACTCAAGACAGGTACAGCTGGTTTACAGGTACATAAAACCTGTATTCAGCAAAATCTAGCCATAAAACACCAGGTATCCTTTTTTCTTTTCCTTATTTGGAGCACTTCAAGTAACAAGATGATTTTTAGAAGAGAACACTTATGGTATAGGTAACACAATAGAAACCTTCCTAAATACTCCTGCAGCAGCAGAAAAATAATTTAAACCAGAAATCAAGGTTCTAAGCAGTTCCATAGCCCAACACTGTAAAAAATGTTAAATTGAAATACTGAGGAAGAAAAGGCAAGTTGTTCTTCATAACTATTATTATACAAAAAGAAGGCAAGCAATCAAATGGCATTGCTATTGCTAATATTTAATGTGTACCTACTTGCCAGCAGGATCAGCCTGTGGTTTCTGAAGTTGTGCTCTAGAAGGAAAATATTTCCCTGGATATGAAATGAAGACATTCCTTCTGTAAATACAATCTTGGCTCATATAAAAAAGGCATCTACTGAGCAGTTGCATCAGCCATTTTATTTTCCCATTATTATTTTTTGGAACCAAATGATGCAAAAACCTGAACACTAATTATAGATTTCCAATTCAGCCACTGAGAGTCTTCATTGTGTTTGAAAATTGGAGTAAAGGTGGTAGGCTTTTGTGATTAACTTGATAATTCCTGCCTCACAGCCTTTGTGCCTTTCAAGATGGCCCCTTAAGTAAATTTATTTATTGATTTTTGTTTTGCAATACACAAAACATATAATTAAGGAGATATGAGCATCCAGTGGCTGCTACAAACAAAAGAAGTCAAAAGTTCTGGAGAACACTGACCTTTTGAGTAGAAAGGGAAGATAAAGGTAAAAGGTCAAAGATACACAAACGTGCCATGCACGTTTAGTTGAAGAACACTCATTCCCCAAACCCTTATTTTTGAGAACTATTTAAACAACTAAACTGCTATACCTTCTGTCAAGAAAGATATTGTTCCATATATTTCAGCATATTAAAATACCTCACAATATTAGAATAGCATCATTGTGGCTTTTTTTAGAAAAACTATTTATTTTGCAGAAAATTTTCGACAGGTATCATTACCAATGAAAATCTATATTGGGACTGAAACCTGACAAACAGAGGTGGATAAAGCAGTACAGGACCTAAGATGAAAGCAAGGTAACTGGTCAAAGAAACATCCTAACAGCCTGATCTCCATCAGATTAACTGCTGGTAGATTTCACTTATTAGGATCAGGACATATATATATATATATATAATATTTAAAATACAAAGCCACCAATATTATTTTCCCATCTTTACAAAAGTCTTACTCAAAAAAGATGAAGTTTCATAATGAAAACCTGGATGCTGACTGCATGCTCCTAGTAAAGAATGGGATATTGTCACTGTTTTGGACAACAGCCATAGGTAAGACTGTCCTTTTGCTTTTGTACTGTGGGAGACAGGGTGTTGAAAAGGTGTAATTCTTAAGGTCACCATGTAAAATAATCTATTTTATTTCCATGTAAGTAATCTACTAGTGCCAGGAAAATGTCTTTCATTCCCCACCACAAGTGGTTAAGTTACCAATAGACCTGAACAGAAGCTGCACTTCCTCTTGCCTTTAAGACAAGTGGGATACTTCTCATTTGTCAGCATCATGAAACAATTCAAGTTCACTGTCTGTCAACTGAAAAAATCACTCACTCACTCCAAGAAGTCACACTGCAGCACACAAGCCATCACTACATCAAGTCATTTCCCAGGGCTGTTCAAAACTACAGGTGCCACACGAGCCCAGAAGACACTTTTAGACCAACAGCTCAATCATGACTTCATTCACTTCATCACTGGCTAGAGAGGATCCCTCCAGAGGAGCAAACATTTAACCTTGCTGTAAACATAAATGGCAGCAAGTACTTTTTGTCAGGACTGAACCCATGGCACCAGAGCTATCTAATTCCCATGGCAAGCCACACTGTGCACATTTTATCTGTGCCTCTAGTGGGCAGCTACACCCTCTATGTGGCATCATCAGGTTCAAAGGAGATGGCAATCCAGTCCAATCAACAGCTGATCTCCTCAGTACTTCCATATCTCAGGAAGAAGAAAGCTGGCTTTACACATTTCTACAGAACCAGTGCCTCAAGAGAAAAGTTCAAACACGTGCTTTTGAGGTGAGCATTGTAATTTAAACAAAACTCTTGAGAGATGTAACTACATGTTAGTATGACAGTAATGACTTTTATATCCAAAACTAGAATTTCAGTTCTTGTAAAGGCAAAAGATTATGTTAATATTTCTCTTTTGCACACACCCCAAGAATACACTTCAGCTGTAAGTGAAAAGGATTTGCTCTTCTATCTATAAGTCAAGAAGTTTAAGATTTTTCAAGAGATAAAGCTCCCTTAAGGAAACAACCTTCAGACTTGGGCCAAACTGTCCCTGTACACTGGTGAAGAGCATTCCAAAGATCACTGATGGTTCACTGCCCACACTTGCTCCTTGTTGTGGCCACAGAAGGAACACACCTACCACCTTCTCTGCAGAACTGCATGAATGTCAAACACTCTTTCGTGGCTATTCCAGTTAGTGTAAAGTTGTTAATTTACTAGGGCACTGCAGGAAAACAGGACAAAAAATTCAGATTATTTTAAGTGAGTGAGAACTACAGTGAATCATCTGGAAACAAAGTTTTCAAGTCTTCTGGCATTTATTTAGGAAAAAAAATCAGATATGATAAATAAAGAAAATTAGCATTAGCTTTTTAATATATAAGCCTTTACATTTCAATGGTTTAGATGGATGTTAGTTTAGCCAACTGGTTAAGCTTTAACAGGGAACAGGTGACACTGAGTAACTATCAACATAGCTGACTGAGCCAAAGGTGCCTTTTAGATGCAAATTTCCTTATTTCAAGAGGTAGCTTTTCTCTCAGACTAAGGACAGCAATGGAGGGAAACTAAAGAGATTTATCTATTTATTCATTTGTCTTCATGCAGAAGCTGCTCCAATCTGAAGCAAAACTATAAATGGCTTCTTTCTGCAATATAATGCAAAGAGAGTAGAGATTATAAAGAAATGGTCACTGCATAGTTTAACACCTTCTGTACTGGAACTGCAATCCTGTTGGCAAATGCAATTCTCCGTCTGCCAGGTGTTGCAAGTTCTATACTTGATTTTCACTAGAATAGAAACAACAGGACTGATGTACACAAGGCCAATATTGGCTACTAGTATATTAGCATATTCTTTATCCAGAAAACCATGTGAGCGGCTATACAAAGCTAAAATCACAAAAATCTTCAAAACATTTTTTGAAAAGCACTAGCAGGAAGTTTTCACATAGAACAGAAGCGACAGTGCCAATGTTAGAAATCCATCTTTTTAACAGGAGCTCTATTTAATGCCCCAACCCACACATGAGTTTGGCACTAAGGTGGCTCTGAACAGTGTACAGTGACCCACCCTTACTCCATGCCAAGTGACATCATCTACAGGACAGCTACTGCTTCGTGTGACTCGTGGTGCTTTAGTGCCACACACGTGCACCTGAATTGGACATTCTGCAAAAACACCAAAGAGGAAAATTAGAGGTGAAGAAACACAAGGAATTTGCAATTCATTCCATATTAAAGTACTCTTTGTATCCAGCTAATGATTTGAGTGACTCCAGGTTTAACTTACTTGTGTTAGGAAGCACATGGAATGTAAGTGAACAGCTTTGGTATTATTGAGCAGATGACAGTAAACACATATTGGTTTTCCTTCCAATAAATTTCACATTAAAAGCTGTTTATGTGAGCTTACTTTAAAAGACTTGAAAATTAGCAGATAAAGCAGAAAACCCAAAAAGCTATTACACTAAACATGTGATCCATTATCTTTCTCTAGAGATTAGTAATCTTTACACCAGACCAGAGATACAGGAATTCAGAAAGCAGTACAGTTTGTTCTACCTTGGCTAATGCTCTGAATTACCTGACATTGCATTCCAAGAACTACAGCTACATTAACATTACATTTTATATTAATCTTTATCTTGCAGGTCAAACTATCATATCATCTAAATGAGTGCCAGTTTAGGAGCCACATGCTAATAAAAAACATTAAGTGAGGTATGGCAACAGCTCATGTAAACTGTCATGAAACACTGGAGCAGAAGAAAAATTTGAGAAAAATAAAATACATAAAACTAAACTACTAAGACATCATATTTGTCAGCACAAATCTAAAAAGCAGCAAATGGAGATTTAGTTTATACAGTGGAAACCAAATTAAAAAATAATTGAAGGCATCTTTTCAAAAATAAAGATAGCATTCATTCAGTAAATACAAGGTATTCAGAGACAAGTGAGAATCAAAATATTAACATACTTCTCTCAACAGGAACTTTATGACATCACAATATATAAACAATATATTATGAACTTCAGCTGCCAACAGAAAAACCATGCAGAAAACTGAACAGTCTGATCAGAGTGAGAAAAAAAATTAGTAAATGGTGGGTATGGATGGAAAGTTTCACAAAATGAGCAAGTGCAACAACTTGATTTGATGAAGCTGAAATGAAAAACATCCAAAATGTCCACTAAAATGGCATTCCTCATTAAAAATGCAAATACAGAAGAAGGAAGAGGGAAGCTAATAAGAATTAAGAACTGTGCAATCATAGTACATAGTTTTTTAGTCCCTCATACATTATGATGTTACCTGTCACTTCTTTCTTTTTATGGCAAACAAGTAAGTTTTACTTTACCAGCTCTGAAGGAAGTAAAGATTCCAACCCCAAATGGGAAGCAGCTGCCAAGTCCCTTTACCTATGCTTATCCCTTTAACTAGGGAAACAGTGTTTAAAAAACAAGCACTCACACTTCATATCCAGGGAAGTTTAAAGGATAAAGTTCTGATTCTGGAAGCTGTTCTATGCAGTTCCCCTCTCCAGGCAGCTCTGAAGTGACAAACTGTTTAGTGGGCAGCTCAGCTTTCCCTGGAGCTTGCAAACATGGAGAAGGAAGCTGTCCATCAGCAGCATTCTCCACTGCTTAGCACTGCAAAGCCACTGACACAACAGTGCTGTCATGCAAAGCTTTTCCTTTCCAAACAGAGCCCAGCTTCTTAAGACTTTGAGTACAGAAAAAATGAAAGCCCCTTAAAAATGTCTTGACTCACATTCACCTTTCAAGAATGAAAATTTCACTCTTTCAGCCAACATCAGTATTTTAGAAAGATGTGGGGAAACTTTACCTTATTCTTTCAAATTCTCAATAGCTCATCTTTTATAAATCACAATACAATTTAGCAGGGACTGAAGCTGTTCTAATGTAGAAGTTATCTGGGCTTTTCCACATTACACTGGCTTTCCAGCTCCATGACAGAAATTTGCCACCATGCTCCACATTAATAAGAGTACTCATGATACTTCAAGAGTAGCTCTAGCCCATTACTTTAAAAATTAAGTAGTGACTTAGCTCAGGAGCTGGATGTCCAGAGCAGAACTACTGGCAGAAAGCTTGCCACTGATCTTTGGGATTAGTCCTGCTTCACAAGCATTGATGCAATAAGGGGTTTGAGCTTATCAAAGTCTCACACCTGAGAAGTCAGAGCTGCCTCCTGGGGCTCCTCTGCTGGACACAGGAAGGCCAGGAACAGCCCAACTGCAAAGCCTGTATTCCCCAGAGGTCCTCTGGAATTAGCAATCCAGGCAGTTACAGAGCTAATAAAGTCACCTTCCTCCATCTTATCTCAATTTTATGCTCTTTTACAATCTAGAGTAGGAAAAGAAAATAAAAACAAGTCTAAGTTCAAGAAAATACACTATCTCAATTTTATGCTCTCTTGCAATCTAGAGTAGGAAAAGAAAATAAAAACAAGTCTAAGTTCAAGAAAATACACTACTTTAAACAAGCTGATCTGACATTCTCAGCAAAAAAAAGCACAATCATATCTACACTGGCATATTACCAAAGAACCCACACCAATCCTAGTATTTATTTTCATTGCTTGTTGAGTAATTCCACCTTACTTAGCATTTCAGAAATTCTTCTAACCAAATATAACTACAGGTCAAATTATATTACCTGCTCTTCACCTGCCATCATGCAATTTGCTGGATGAAGTTTTGCTGAAAGACTGACTTCTTTTCAGACATATTAAGCATACAGTGTGAAAACAATTGAAATGAAATCTGCTGGGAGAACACAAATGTAATGTATTTGACAACTATTCCTTTTCTCCAAATTGACCCATAAAAGTAGCTTATGGATGAAGCCATGGTTAGTCCTTGTTCATCCAAGAAAACTTCTAATATTCCTCTAATACTAATTTCTCTGAATTCTTTTAATTCAACAGAACTGACAAAAGCTTGCATAATTTCTATTTTTCATCATCTTCAACATAAAATTAATGAACTGCAGCCTCACTAGATCTCACTACTTCTGTTCCTAGGCATGAGTCAAATGAATATGCTCTGAAAATGATAACCATTCATGACAAGAAGTATTTTACTTATCACTTTGGAAAATAATGAAAGACTTTCCTATATTTCTTGAAGAAAATCTAGTCTGATAGGAAAGAAACTGTATGAGTTTAACAGAAAAGCAAATTTCAGGAGTTTCTCTTCAAGAATACATTCTGCCCATACTCCTTAACTTCTGGCCTATATCAATTCAGGTATGAGGACCTTACAAGTTTGTACAACCAGCTCAGTTCCAAGCAATGCTCAGTGTATTTGTTCTCCCCATATTTTTAAGGTGTGGGGAATAGATTATCATCTGTTGTTTTTTGTTTTTTTTTAATGGGAACTGAGGCAATGAAAAGTTTATTTGCTTGCACAGTACATGGAACCACATGTGGAACTCAGTGAGTGAATCTCACACACTCCTAACTTAAACATTGCACTGCCATTCCCCAGTGCATAATCCTTCACCTTTTTGATAAGATACACAACTACCCTTTTCACCTCAGCTTTTCACCCTACCTCTTGAGATTTTAACAGTCATCATCCCTGATTATATGATTTCTATATCTACAATTCTCTCTTCCTGCAATATGAGATTTATTGTCCTCCTCTGCTTTTGTTCCTTACTTGAACTCTCAGGTACTGGTTTACAAGCACAAAATAATCAAATGATTCAAAGTCAGGATTAACACAGGGCATCTGATATAACTTTTTTTTTTTGTTCAGTTCCTGAACCTCATACACTATTTGAAGGAAGTTCTCTCTTATCTTATATTGTTCAGAACTCGCCCACACAATCACCTTCCTCCACTTTAGTTTTCAAAATGTTAAGAATTACTTTAAGTCCTGAGGCAGTGCCCTATATTCTGTATTCTAGTGTGACTTTAGGACTCTGGGAGAAAAAAGATGAGTGTTTTGCCACATAACAGACATTTTTTCTTTAAGTTAACAGGCCCATTAACTTCTTTAACTTACATAACCTTCACTGAATTAGCCATCTAATAAACAAGAATAAATTGCACCTAAAACTGAGTAACATTAATGGACTTGCATTCAAGCATGAGTTCAGTGCAGGTGAGAGGTAAAGTATTTAGGGAGAACAGTGAAGGAGAGTGGCTTCTAACTCCATCCTTCACCTACTCATCTATTACTTTGAGGTTTTTGGTCACATAAGGAAGAAACTCGATTTCTGCTTAGGCAGCCCAATGTTACATTGGTGTAAATGCCACAATGAGAATGCAGCCTCAAAACCCAAGGTGAACATCTCAGCATCCTCTGTTCAAGAAAGCTGACCTCTAATGAGAACTGAACAATCTAAAGGCATACATGATTTAGATTGCCATTCAGTGTTCCTTGACTAAAGAACAACAGCAGGCTTATGTGAAAGCTGATGAGACAAAAGAAACCAGGATAAGCTTTTACGACTTCCATGGTGATTTTAACTCATTTAGTCAGAAAACCACAACACAGTAGCCCTTCTGAAACCAGAAAATCTCTTACTAATGGCATGCAGGGACCCTACCTTTCCAGTACTTCAAAATAAGCTTAATTTCAACCTACTGGCTTTCAAAGGAAAAAAAAAACAACAGAAGAGATGAAGTAGAACAGGTAAGTTAGTCATTACCTTGCCAACATTTGCAAGATTAGACAGTAAATGATAATCACAAAAAACTCCATACAGTGTTTTCAAAAATTGTTCAAGTGTGCTCAAGGAGGGACAATTTAATTAAAACAGAAATATTTCCTTTTCTGACCTATTTTCTCATTCTGAGATTCCTCTGGGATGAACTATCCAACCTGGATCTCTACATGCAGTGGGCACCATGAAGAATCCTGAGGTCTGTGAAAGATGACCAAGAAAAGATATCACATACACACTTTTACATCTAGCATAACCAGCTATTTCTTCCCCTCCAAGAAATCCATGTGTTGAAAAATACCAGCCAATGTACTCCTGGAGTTTGCTGATAATACCAATTTTAATTATCCCAACAGATTTGAATGGTAATTCTTAATGCTCTATATCTGGGCTTCACCCAAAACATATTTCACAGAAGATTTAAGCATCCAAATATATTTTAACAATCTTGATTTCCATAGCCACTCTTCCAAAGTGAAAGAGGGTAAAGTTGATTTTGCTAATAGAAATGCAAACAAAAGCACTACAGGAGACTAGTATTCTCTAGTTCATAAGAACTTTAATGTTTGTTATTTAAACAATACACATTACATTTATGTCAACAACTTCTGACTATGAATTGAGTATTAAACCAAGAAAAAACTGGTTTGCAGGTTCTGATGCTTTGATTCCAGCCTAGAAAGATTTTGAGTATAATTTTCAGCCAGACAGCCAAGGACACCAAGAGTTGCAAAAAAGATCCATTTCAATTGTAAATGTTACTTTCAAACAATTCTTATTTCACTCCTGGCAAATCACTTTCTACTGATATTTACTATGCTAAATGAAGTAGACAGGAATTTTCTAAAAACCAATTTTCAGGAAATAAACTGACTAAAGTACTTAATTTTCCCCCTAACCTTATTTAAGGGAACAAAGCTGGCATGCTCACAATGCATCTGTGGAAGATTTATGCCTGTGTATCTATCAGCTTTCCCATCACCAGCTTTTTCATCAGCTCATTTCAAACACACTTAACAGCGAGATGAGAATCACAAATATTTCAGGATTGGGTAACTGTACCATGCCCTCTTTTGTCTCTTCAATTAGAAATGAGGGAATAGCCATCAAAAGCTAGAGATTATGGCACAATGACACAAACCAGCTGCTTACACAGCTTGTCACTGATACAGGAATTGAGAAAGGAGAAGCCTTCACACTGACCCACAAAAGCCTCTATCACGAATGGCCCATGGTGGGAAGGTCACTGAAATCAGATTAATTTGTCACTGACTTCAGCAAGCTTTGGGTCAGACCTGCTGCCTCCAGAGAGTTACTTTTTGTCCTACTCATCTGAAAACAAGAAGTGGTGTTCCAGGGATAAGAGTCCCTGCAAAGCACATTCAATGTTTATCAGTTAGATTATCTGGCAACACTCATTATCAATATACTGCCAGTAACAGTGCCAAAGCATGGCACTGAGAATTGCTGTGTATCTATAGACTGCCTGACCAGGAGATGAGGGATCAGCTCCTGTATACATGAAGAGCTTTTTATATCTGCTCTGTCACAGAGCTGAAGGAATCAGCTGGCAACATCAGTCATCATGCACAGCAACTATATAAACAGATGGACACAGAAAGTCTTTAAAGCTAACAAACATAAGCACAACCACTTTTTTGTGGCAATTAGAAATATTTACTCATGAAGTAGTTATCATAATTTATTCAATATTTTGATTTCTGCAGCAGAATTATTAAGAAGTTAGAAGCTCAGAAAACTGCTCTGTACCACTTATTGAGGATTTTCCCAAGTACATTTCACTTACAAATTAGGAATCCATGTCAAACTCACATCCTAAATAATGGGCTAATAGATCTGTTACCAGAGCTTCTGGAAATGTAAAGAAAAACAAAGTCTTATGTTTGATTAAATAATAAATTTAAATATTCTTTTGCTCAGCTACAGATTATTTTTGTAGCAATGCCTCAAGTAAAAAATCAAGACTCACACTAGCCTAGTCCCTACTAGGCTAAACCTAGAACTTCCTAATTTCACAATTTTGAGTTTCACTCCCTACTTTTACACTGCTATAGACAAGCAAAAAACATTACTATTCACATACTAAGAAAACTATAGCAGCTTATTACTTGAACTTAGCAGTCAGGAAAAACTTCAATTTAATGCAAAGGAATACAAAGTAATTATTAAATAATCAGATCACAGGTACCTAAGAATTTCATTAATAAGACAAAGTATTGAAAGGTTTGAAGCCCTTATCTCAAATGGAAATAATCTGAATACCTCTTCTTCAATTTTGCAACATTGCAGAAAGCACATCTCAAATTTGCAACATGTGCAAATTAACTTCTGCATCCTGCCTGGAAAACCACCAAATTCAGGTTCTTTTTTCTCAAGGCAAAAGGAGTAAATGAAGAAACCTACAAGTCTGCTCTCCAGATCTGCCATGGCTCAACACAGCTGAAGCTATTTATAGAGGAAAGGCTCTAAACCAACAGATCTCAGTACTGGTATCTCATGCTATCAGTAAAAAGGCTTTTAATAAGCTTTGGTAAACAGATGACTGAAATGAAGATTTCTAGTCAAGTGTTCATTTGGTCAAAGTGCTCATATAGGCAGTCCCAAATTAATGGAATCTTCTGCATTCACCTGTGGCAGCATCTCACAGGGACAGCCCTCCAGAACAGCAAAGGCAAAACTGCTCCACACATCCCAGGTCATTCCTGTCACATCACCTCCTGGCTAGGCATAGAAAGGGATAAATATCATCAAGGAATATGGCACTTAGAGTACAACAATTAATTCACAAATTTGGAATTAAAATTAAGATCAGATTACATTAATCTTAGACCCTTTAATCTGTGGTATATTTGTTTCATTTAAAAATACACCTTTGAAAGCACAAATGCTGTAGCAGCATTACCTCTGAAGACTGAATGCTGGTACATTCTCCTGCAGATAGAGAAATTGCCATCCCTATTTTCACAGCCCATGCCAAAACCACTTAGACATGAAGTTTTTACTTTAAAGCACTGCAAAGGTGGAAAATAAAACCCACGAACCTGAGAACATTTCAAGTTAAAGATGTGGAAAATAATTTGATTTCTATTTGGTACTATTTTAGTACATTTTCCTACAATACACAGGCAGGTCCCATGCAGAAGGATTTCTGTGAAGTCCTACACACTTGTGGCTTGTCTTCATGGTCTCCATTTAACACACACACACAGGATTTTAGCCAAGAGGTGTGTGAACAGCACCACACTTAGCACTCCTGTCAGATTCAGATCCTGCCAGTCACCCAGCAACTATTATGCAACTGTCCAGAGATCTGTTGACTCTGCAGAGGCTGAACAGTCTCTGCAGCAGTTTGGGGTAAGAAAATAACCCCAGCTCTCACCTATTTATTTACACTCCCAAGGTCTACATAAAGCAGCACAGCATAACATATAAGCCCAAGAAAAAAAAAAAGAAAAATGGGCTTTTATTTTTGCAGTTTCTGGTGCAATGAGGAAGGGAAACATAAATGCTCATATAGGCAATCCAAAGGCAAACAACTTGCTTCAATTTGTACTTGGAATTTATCTCAAGCAATTCTTTAAGCAAAGGCACTTTGCATAAACTGTCAAGTGCAATAATGTTGTATGGCTCACAACTTCAAATGAAATTTTCTGAAACAAAATTCTGTAATTCTATCTGCAGTTATTTCAAAAGCAATTTGACTTCCCAGAAGGCAGTTTAGCACAGAAAGGAACTGGTCCTCTGTACAGATCCACCTTCCTCCTGAGTGTGGTGTCTGACAGAGGCTCAAACTCTGCACTGGAGGCAGCCCCAGGTTTACCCTGGCTGTGAAGGGCTCAGGCAGACAAGGGCAGAGGTACCCAGAGCCCTGGCAGGATCCCTGATTTGTGGTTTCTTTGCTCCTTCTCATCTGCTCTGCTCAGCTGGAAACAGGACTGGGATGTGAGCTGGGAACAGCTATTCCAGTTTCTGAGGGAATTCAGCACCAGCACACCCTGGCAATGTTTCAGCCCCAATAGCTAAATAGTACTTTAAATAATAAATTAATTAAAGCAGGAAGTATTTGATACTTGTCTTAGATCCCTTTCCTCAATAAAATTTTAAAATCCAACACAGAAAATTACTCCACTTGCTATGAAATTGCTAATACACACCTTAAAACAGTAGATTGCTTTAGGAAGGCACAAGACAGTGTTCAGTACTGTTCTTATCCATAATGAAAATAATCTGTTAAAATTTATATATAAGATATTTTAAAAGCAGCCTACAAGAAATTAAATCAAGTTGTTTGTCTCCCTGAGCTATACTTCACAGATTTTAAATAGAAACTGATACCTGTCATGTACACACAGTTGAAAATGACCTTGCTGCAAAGTCCATAAATAATACAGACACTTCCTACCACACAGGTATTGAGTTTTCTCTAGTTACCTCTCTCCTCAGAGCTAGTCCCAAGACCAAAACTTCATATGAAATTAATGAAGTTAGTGAAGCTCCTGATTGTGAGGACAAAAATCTTTTAATCTTTATCTTTTCACCCACCCCAGCAATTTTGTTTTTACTGATGCTACTCCAATGTGAATCTTCTCATGGGACCCCATATGAAATATGAGAGTAAAGAAGATTCAGTGCCTCTTTTATTATTGCAATTACCCCTTTCATGCCTGCCAGAACTCATTCTGAAGCATGCCATTTTTCATTTCTTCTGGCAAACTGATTTGATTCAACTGCTCAGTGCCTAGCACATAAGAATTCTGGAAAGGGGGGCACAGACAGTGTTGTAACTCCTGCCTCCAGAAAGGACTTGAATCAAACAGAAATTTGGTACAGACCTGCTGAGTTTGGTAAACTGCCTGTAAACTGCACACATTATTTCAGTCAAAATCCATGCCAAATAAAACTCCCCAGTTATCTTATCTCCTACCATGTTTAAAGACTAAGAAATCTAACATGCTGATCTAGTTATGCTCAGCATCCAACACACAGCTTGTTAAATATTTTGCCGAGTTCCAGTCTTGTTTAGCAAGGAGGGCAGGTATGGTACAGCCACTGCTTCAAATACAGTGTGTGACTGAGCCTCTGGAGAGATCCACGTGGCTCTCACATTGTCATGTCCCATGCTCAGCCTCAAATGCCTCCACAAAGGTGTGCTGCAAACAGGCTGGCACTGCAAGCAGCTGATAATTGAGTGTGCTCCTCAATCAGAGAGAACACAGCTGAAAGCAGCACAGGAGCAAAGCACATTAACCTCAACTTCTACTTCTACATGCTTGAGCAAACTGGCTAATCACATTCTTCATTTAACCTCGGGGCTCCTGCAATGATATTCCAACCTACAGAACAAGGTGGAAATAATTACCTGATAAGGACTAATTGCCACAATACCGCCCATCACCTTCTTTCCTATGCATTTACAACATTTAAGAACTGGTACAGAAACTGAACTCTAGCTAATGAGAACACACAGGTGACTGAAATCAAGTAGTAGCTCAAAGCTGATACAACCACTGAGCACACTGCAGTTCTATGAACTAAAAATTAAGACCAAAATAGACCATAAACCACCTATACTATGGACAGAAAACCAAAGCAGTGAGCTTGTTTCTGAAGCCCTGTGTGAACATCTAAAGAACAAACTGGCCTGAGAACCAGCTCCTTTCTTGACTTTTTGTCCCCCATATCACTAACAATGATCTTTGTTCTCTAGAGTACAATTATAAACCATCTTCATTACAGATAAAAACCAGATAAAAGTTAAGGACCTTATTAGTGGTCCTTAAGAGAACTTCTTCAGATTCTCAGGACAGAGAGCAACATGAAATCAAGATAAAAATAGAGCATCAATTGCCTGAAGAGTTTATGTGAGTTAAAGAATCTGTGACTAATCTCTCTGCTGACAAATACACACAAAAGTTAAATAACTTTCCCACAAGCCTTGTAGCACAGCCCACAGCGGTTAGAGAGATTCCCACAGCGATAAAGGAACTTCCTGGTTATTCCAGGCTTAGGGGCATTGGTCTCCCACAAGCCTACAAGAAAAAAAAATACCCAGTGTTTTCCAATTAGCAGCCCAAACTAACATAAAATCAACAAGCCACTTAAGTCTTCTAAAATAAATTCAGTGCAATAGTACAGCACGCTGTCTCTCATGCTCTGAAAGCAGACCTTACTCAATTTAAAGCAATATTCTTAAGAGATGCTGCCTGAGCTACATTTAAAAAATGGACTTGAATGGACCAAAAGCCCGCAAAACGAAAACCAGTCGAGTGGATAAAGTAGATAAATCTCAAGGTCTTTTCCAACCTCAGTGATCTAACGGTTCTGTGAGAGCAGCCATGTTAACACCTTTACTCGAAGCCTCTGTCCCCTCACGGCAGGGCAGTCACTGACCACCCGTGGAAGAGCGGGGTTCTCCCACAGGCGCCTGTCCCCGGGAGCCCGAGCGCTGGGCGTGAGCGCGCCCTCACTCGCGCTAACAGAGGCCTCGTTTGGCACGCGGCTGAGGGCGGCACGTGAAGGCAGCCCGGTCCCGGCTCTCCGCGGGCAGCAGCGCAGCCAGCCGGCGCAGGGCCCCGCGGCCCGGGCGCTTGGCAGCGGCTGCGCTCCCGGCGGGGAGGGCGGCGGGCCCGGCCTCACGGAAAAGGAACGGGAAGGGGAAGGGGCGGCGCGGCGGGCGCGCACTGCGCAGGCGCGGCCCGGCCCCGCCCGCCGCGCCCCCTCCCCTCCACGAATCCCGCCGGGGGCGGCGCGGGGCGCGGGGCGCAGGCGCGCTCGGAAGGCGCGGAGAGCTCCCGCCCCCCGCGGGCGCACCGCCCCCCCTGCAGCCCGCGTTTAAAGGCGGCGGCGGCGGCGCCCGGCCCCCGGCCCCTCCTGTGACAGCGGCTACACCGCTCCGATTCTCGCGTCTGGCGGCCGCCGCCATGTACCGCTACTTGGGGGAGCTGCTGGCGTCCCGCCTGGCCGCCGGCTCGGTGCTGGCGGGCTCGGAGCCGGGCGGGCCGGCGGCGGCGGCCGGAGGGGCAGTGGTGGCGGCGGCGTGGGGCGGCGGCCGGTGTCCGCGGCGGCACTACTGCGAGGCGGCGAAGAAAGAGGACGACCCCAACTTCTTCAAGATGGTGGAGGGGTTCTTCGATCGCGGCGCCAGCATCGTGGAGGACAAGCTGGTGGAGGGGCTGCGCACCCGCGAGGGCTTGGAGGAGCGGCGCCACCGCGTCCGCGGCATCCTCCGCATCATCAAGCCCTGCAACCATGTGCTCAGCGTTACCTTCCCCATCAAGCGCGACAATGGCGAGTGGGAGGTGATCGAGGGCTACCGGGCGCAGCACAGCCAGCACCGCACGCCCTGCAAGGGAGGTGAGAGCCGCCGCCTCGCCGGGCCCGCCGAGGGCCGGGCCGCCCCGCCCCGCCGTGCCCCCGACCAGCCCCCCCCGTCCCGCCGTGCCTGTGCCCGCCCGGCCAGCCGGGGCAGCTCGCTGTGCCAGCCCTGGTATCCGATACCCGAGCAGAGGCAGGCGCAGGGCGGTTCCTCCTCAGCCCTCCGCTGAGGCGCTCCGCTGTCCCGGCCCCGCGGGTGACCCCGGGCCGGGTGTCACGGCCGCCGGTCGGGCCTTCGCCGTTCCCACCGCCGGTCTGGCCCTAGGCATGGCGAGGAGATCCCCGCCTGATTTTCACTCAGACCTCCATAGTGTTTGTAGGGAAAGCGGGGAGCTCCATGCTAAAAGTGCCTGCTCGAGTCGAGCCGAGCCGCTGTCACTCAGCCGGCTGTGTTGGCGAAAAGCTAGTGCTCGCACAGAAAACATCCCTAGAGGAAAATAACAAGTTTTAATAACAAGCTAACTGTGTTTCCAGTTACCGGCTGGATACATAGTTAGGCAAAACTGATTTTTCTGTAAGTGGTTAGCTCTAGGTAGGGGAGACATGCTGAGGGACCCGGAGGGTGAATCCCACTGGAGCTGAGCAGAGCTGGGCTCTCGTGGGATCGGCCGTGATCTCAGAGGAATCAGACTCCCTTTTAGTCTGGGATAGATGGCATTTCCTTGAAAAACAAATACAGATGTCCTTCAGCATAACTTACTCAGGAGCTCTGATCTTTGTGGATATTTGAATATTGGAAACGATGTCAGGTCTGTGACTCAAACCAGAGCTTCTGTAGTCTGTAAACACGTGTATTTTTTTCAGTGTACATTAGCTTTATAGTAAATAATGGTGGCTACAGAAACCACACAATTTCTTATAAATGAAGTCGTCTAACTTCAAGTCTAGATTAGGAAGGATGTTCTTAGGTGAATGTGTTTGTGAGAATCAGTTCAGCTGGTATATATATGACATGAGGATTTCTCTCTGCAGCACTAATAGTGCGTCCTGTTAATGTGATTCCTAACATTCCAAAATCAAATATCTAGTGAGTGTCCTGTAACATGCTAAATTCTTACCCAAAAGAGGCCAACTCAACTTTTGGTTGTTTACTTGAAGCAAGAATTAGCATGAGACTCCAGCCAGCATGGGCGTGGCTGAAGTTTACTCTGTGTGAATCTACTGTTCTATACCATTGCTAGAATTTCTTTTAAAATACTGATGGATATCACACTGCTGTTGTATTTCTGCCTCAGTTAAGTTACTCTTTGCTGCTGCTTACAAAAAGTCCTTTGCTGTACACTCTGTGTTACTCTTAAGATCCTGCTTGCATAACAAAATGCAGTCCAGTGGCAAATGAAGTAATAAAATAATATAGCTTCTGATATTTCACATTAGTACTGCTCATAAGTGAAGGAACTCATGTTTACCAACAAATAATTATAAAATGCATTGTACATGAACAAACCTCACGAACTGGGTGATTGGACACTGTTCTGATGCCTACATTTCTAAATCCTCACCAGAATTTCTTGATTTTCAGTGGCATTTGTTATGCCTGTCTGCACTCACACTGAAGCAAACACCGGAGCACTTACAGGCAATTGAAAATGACAGCTCAAGAAAGTAGGAAGTCTCAGTAGTTTGTCCTTTTCTTCTTGTGCTGTTCCCCACCCCCTCTGAATTTAGGGAAGGAATTGCAAATGATATTTCCTTTCCATTCTTAAGGACAGAGATCATTAATGGATTTCACCTTCTACTGCTCTCTAGGAATTTGCTCACTATCAGGTGACAGATCTGAATTGGTAGTAAATTTAAATGGGAGGCATGATAAGCAAAGATCAATTGCTTGAAACCGGATATGAAAAAGGTAAGGGGAAGTAGAACATTTCTACTTTTATGACAAGGGAGTGGTAGAGATATTTCTGCATTTATAGTGCACTTGATCTACCTGAAATGCAACAACAGCTTGAGCTTTTGGGGATTTTTGAACTAGAATCCTAGTACAGTCCACAGGAATAAAAGCACAAAGTCCAATGAAACACAACTCCATATAACAGAATGAAATGGGGAGACTTGCTGAAGTGAGTGTCCCACACACTGTGGACCCCAGAGGCCAATGCAAGTAATCCACACCATCAAGAAACAGCAAGGGACATAAGGCCCCCTTCTAAAAGGGTGAGTTGACAAGTGGAAGGCTTGCAAAGACGTTGGGAGGAACACAGCACATCTTTTCACATGCAGAATTGTGACCTTTAACTTTGTGCTTCCTGAAAAGTAAAATTTGGTAAAGCAAGGTTACCCATTCTGCCTTTTTTCTTTGGTCTGTGTGTGTATTTGGTACTAAGAAAGAAATGGTGTTTAGTTGCTGCTAGGTGATTGCAAGTAAGTGGGGATGCTTTGTCATGTCTGTTGTTCTTTCAAGGAGCATTGTGCTTTAAAAGCTCATCTCTTATATTTCTTGATGTTTACATAAACTGAAGGATAAGAGATGCTGGTTAGAGAATATTAAATACTGTTCTGTATGCAGATCAGACAAATGATCAAAGTACACTTTAAGATTCAAGTAGGAAATGCAGGAGTACAAAAGTTTTTAGGTCTTTTAAAGGCTGTCCTCCTTTAATTGTTCCTAATTTTTTCAGTACATTCATACCAAAATACTTCATTAGCAGTTGTGTCTTCTGTATGCCTTTCTGTTTATAAGGGCATTTACAGATTTAACCATGAACTAATGAAGAATTTATACTGTAAATCAGATTTTAAAATCTTGATTTAAGTGCCCTAAACTTGGAGGCAGCTTAATTACTCAAAGAAGTGTCTAAATAAACATTTTAATTAAATGCACTTTAGCAGCACCTTCTTATTTCTACTAAATGTTTGCAGTTAACAGTATAACATTTAGATGATGTTCCTTCTGTCAGAGGTATCTTCAATTGCTTTGCCTGCTCATTGTCTTCTGGAGTGAAACCTCAATCCCCATTTAGTGGTCCAGCCCAAATGTGAAAACTGCCAGAACCTAAATGCAAGGTTTATTTATAAATCTCACATATGCATGCAAATGATACCTGCTAGTAGAAACCAGCAGTTCCTTGACTAGTAGTCATTCCATACCTGTTCTATGCTGGCTTCTCTTTTGCCTGCAAAGTAGAAATATCTCAGTAAAGTAAATGCCATGAGAGGACTGCTTTGAAAATACAGCTCCTGAGTGGGTGGATTACTGTAGCCTACACAGCTGGATGAGGGCAAATCCAAGATCAGTCTTACATTTTTTGTATAGGCAAACTTCTACACCTTGGTGAGAAACCTGACTGTTGTATTTCTATTTAAGAAGTACAATGCTCTTAATAGCCTAATTCTAACAATCAAAAGCATTGTTAATAAAAATGGGAAGTTATTGAAAGGCTTTTCCTACTTTACTCTCTCCCCTCAAAGCACATGTAAGAGCACAAGTTAGCTTGGTTGTGTTGGACGTAGCTGTCACTACATAGCAGTGCAAGTGATTCTTCATCAGGTGAAGAAAAGTGCTTTTCTGGAAAAGAAGCATGAGGTACTGAAACATGCTGTCTTTTCAGTTTACAACTTCTGGTGGTTTTCCACCTTATTGAGAGAACCCAGAAATAACACTTGTTGAATCTTGTGCTGCTTACCTATTTAATTGTAGAAGTTAATCTTTAATTCTGCTTTGGGGGTTGCAAACTTTTGCAAGTTGAGAGAAGGTGGTGATTCTTTTCCTTAGCAGGGCTTCTCTGCTGTACTTTAGCAATCTTTACAGAACCATCATGAATATCCCCATTAAAGTGCTAGGTCTTGCAGTATGTCCAGCATGCAAATCCAGTTTTTAAGGACTCCATTTTCTGCAATGAAACTGTTTGCTACAAAGGAAAGATCAGTTAGATGCCTCCTTAGCCCACTGAGAATATGGAATAATTCTTGTGTTGGAACTTGTGTGTTGGAACTCATGTTGCTTGTGCTCCAAATGTATTTATACAACTGGACTGATGCTGCCTGGTAGGTGGAGTAATGCTGTGGGTCACATCACTCTTTCCTTTGCTGGTGTGGTGACTTGCATGCCAGTGGCCAGTACTAACAGGAAACCACAGCTGCTCTCTTCACTGCACTGACAGCTGCCTAAAGAAGTAAAACAAACCAAGTAGGGTACAGGAAATGAGATGTCTGAATACAGATGACTGTTGGAAAGTACTCTGGCAGTCCCTACTTAAAATAATAAATTCTTCTAAATAATTTCAGCAGGTTCTGTGAAAGGTGTAGAACTGGATAAGCTACTTTTTATGTGGTTGCTGATGGCTATTTATCATTAATTGGTCCATTTCAGAAAACAAAATGAACTTACTGAATTTTTACCTGCTTAGTAGTATGGAAGTGATTCTGTTTTTGTTAGGCAGCATTTATAATGGGAATTATGCTGTGAAGTAGTTTCAAAGCTTTTTCAAGCCTTTCCATGTTAACCAGCTGTCCAACAGGTCTGTTATAAATGAAACCAAATGAATCAGAGCCAGAAACAGCCTAACTTGTTTGTGCTCACCCAAATTGCTGCAACCAAGTCCCAGCTGCTTCCTCAGTTCAGAAAGGCTTTAAAACCATCCTTAGCTCTGGACTAGATTTAGTAGAACTTTCATTTACAGAGGAATTTTGAAAGCTTTGTCAAACATTACTTCTGAGTTCACTCTTTTATGTGAAGACAAATGAGTCTTACTTTATTTGTTCAGTTGACTTGGAGGTGAATGAATTTGATTTCCTGTGTGAATGAATTTGATTTCCAGCTGCCTTGGCTGGTTAGTGGAAGGAGGAGCTATTCTGCACTACAAAACTTTCCTGTTGTCTGCTCTTGGCTGCATTTATTCTGCCTATCAGGATTTATCCTTCTCACTTGGCTCAGGAGTTCATATTAATGACTTTCTTACTGCATAAGGTGACTTTTATTCATGCCAGCCTTGCTGCAGTTTTCCAATTGCAGAGGTCCAAGGCTGGCACTGATCTCAGTGCCCAGTCACAAAATAGTCTCTGTTGCAAACATTATTGTGGTTAAAACAGTGTACATACCTGATGATGGAAACCTCACTTGCAAAAGAAAAACCTGTACATGCAGGACGTGGACCAGTCCACCATTATTTATTCCTTTTCTAAGAGGGTAAGGAGTAGTGCTATAAGGTATCTTGGAACCAGCAGAGCTGTTTATCTTGGGGTTGAATTAGTGGCTTTGATTTTTTTAAATCGTGCCTGGGTGAAAGTTAAGAGCTTTGCTTTTGGCCCAGGGTCTTTTGAGTAAGACAGGGAAATGTACCCTATGGGCCATGCACAGATGGAACTATAACATGGACCACCTGTAACCTGAAATAAACCTTGGAAACTGATCTAACTCCAAAGGAGCAGGAGAGGTTTTTTTGGGGAAAAAATGGTGATTAGCCTAATGGTGATAACACTTCAATGTTACAGCTAAAGCTTACACGAGTGCCTTTCTTTCATAGAATCATTAAGACTGGAAAATACCTCTAAGATTGAGTCCAACCTTTGACCAATTTTCAAAGGTTTCTACTCTCTTATTGTAGCTTATCTAACTTCACAATTAGTGCAGCAGTGGATATACATTTAAATTGCAAATGAAAAAAAAAGGAATGTATATCTTTTAATATGCTAATGATAATGTGAACCATATCAGGTTTTTGTTTTTACCTTTGATATTCTTGTAAGAGGCTATGCCTTGCTCTTTTGGCTGTGAATCTTAGTCTCAGCTTTTTCATATAATCAGCTCATACTGTTGGTGCAGTAGCCAGCTTTGTCCTTGATCTTAAATAGTTGTTTTCCCTTGCTACTGTTGGTTCTTTGTCTATTTATAGAGAGATCATACCTCTCTCAGCATTGGGCTTTCTGCATAAACACGTGTTGGGGAGAGGAATCTCCTGTGTGATAGCCTCCCTCCTGTTCTCTGGGTGATCCTAGCAAACACTTTTTTGTTGCATGAATTGCAGCAGCTCCATCTTGTTAGAAATTAGACTCCTAGGAAGAGCACGGAATTTGCCTGCCTCGTGTCAGCACTGTGGTGGCTTCTTGCTCTGTGGCTCCTATGGCATCTGGACCAGCCAGGGCCAACTTGGGTGTTATTTCCCCCTCTGCACACACCACCCTGCACGTGGTAATAATAATATCTATGTGGAAGCAGTTTACTATATCTCCCTGGTTTTGTCCTTCTTCCTACAGTGTTGAGTGCACTTTAATGAGTGATCTAATCCTTTAGGTGGGGCTGAGGTAGTTCTGTAGGTGAGACTTTACTTCACAGCCAGATTCCAAGTGCATAAAGAGTGATCTAATCCTTTAGGTGGGGCTGAGGTAGTTCTGTAGGTGAGAGACTTTACTTCATAGCCAGATTCCAAGTGCATAAATTCATGTCCTATTTGCTTGCTTGGTAGTGCACTAGATTTGCCATATTCACATTTAATACACCAAGTGTTATCAGTGCACCAGAGGTAGTTCTTGAATAGAGAAAATTCTTGGTTTTTCTCAGCATAGATTTAAATAAACATATATCTTCAAGCATATTTCAATGCAGCTTATTAAAAACATACAATAAGTGGTATACTGAAGTATTCTGGCTGGCTGAATACCTTATAGTCATTTTATACATACTGGTGCTTAAAGTAGAATGGGGGGTGTCTCTATAGGGGAATGTCTTTCCTACCCCAGCTTTGTAGCTGGCTACTGCTGTGTAGGAAGAGATAAATATTTTTATGTCTTCTCTTGGCAGTGAGTGAATTGAATTTAGGAATTAGTGGTTCTTGTTGCTGATTGGTGTACAGTGTTCTTGTTTTCCAGTACTGAATTACTCATCTTGCTTTGTTAGGTTTATCTGGAATTTCTTTGTCTTCAATAATTACAAATTGGTCACTGAGCTGTTTACCACACTTTTCAAATGGTTAAATAAGGCTCAGCAGTTTCCTTCTTGGGAAGGTTGAATTGTTTTTCTGAATCTAGAAAAATGTCTGTGTTCTGAAAGGGTTTAAGAATTACTTAGATGATATGTCCCTACTGAGTTAAGTTTCAGGGAATACTGAGTTTGATGGTTGTACAATTACAATTGCACTTGTGTACTAACCAAACATGAAAATATATACAATGCAGAGTTAAAACATGAAGGAACTAAGGCACTGCAGTAAGTGCTGGGGCTGATGTATGGATTTTGCAGAATCCATAGGTGAGCATCTCTACTGAAGCTCCTTCAGACTGTGGGCTTAAAGGAAAGCCTTT
The DNA here is from genome assembly GCF_035770615.1 of Melospiza melodia melodia. Lineage (NCBI taxonomy): Eukaryota > Metazoa > Chordata > Aves > Passeriformes > Passerellidae > Melospiza > Melospiza melodia. The sequence continues at coordinate 26,574,217 of NC_086202.1, forward strand.
GGACTGTGTCAGGCAAGCTGCTAACCCACAGAGCTGCTGCAGAATCCAGTGCTGCTAACTGGGAGATTAACATGCCTGTAGTCAGTCCTAGGAGCTTCCAGAGGAGATGATGACATCTGTGTTGCTGACTGTGTATGGCTAGTGCAGGAGAGCTGCTGCTCTGGAAGGTTTCTTTTGATGAGCAAGCACTTTGCAAGGAGAGGTGAGCAGAACAAATGCACCATATTAACAGGAATTGTCATCTGTAAAGGACCCAAATTACTTCCAAAGTTCACAAGAGCATGACAACCAGAAAAAAAACACTGAAGTCAAAGCAGGACAAAACCCTTGGTTAGATATTAATAATTTAGGCTGAGATGCAAATGTGTTCCAGGTTCTGGGGAACTCGAGAGACTTGCTAAGATTTACAAGATTCTTAGAACAGAAGGAGTAGTTTACCAAGTGTTTTGCTTTGAACTGTTGCTATGGCAACTGTTGAGGGGTTTTTTTGAGACTTTGAATACCTTGTGCTCGTTAGTAGCAAGGACACATGTAGGTACTACCATTTAGGATCACTGCACAAGAAGCTCAGAAAATAGTGACACAAATGTCCCTAAATAGATTTGTAGGCGTACTAGAAAGGCAGTAGTCATCCTTGAAAAGGATCCTTGAAAAGGATGACTACTGTACACCACATTTGCTAAGGCATAATAAACACACCTAACTTCACAGAACATACTGAAGTGTGTACAATGTAAAATCTAGTAGGATGTATAACCAATTTTCTTGGAAATCAAGGTCTTTGTTATGCATATGTTAGTACACCCCTTGCTACAAAATGATAAAATGATTAAAATTATAACTAACTGCTGTTACTATAGAATCCAAAGTAGCCTTGCTGATAAAGACTGCTTTGATGAGAAGTAACTGAGTGAGATATAATATCTCCATAATACACATCATAAAAAAGAAGTTTTAAAAACATAGACACTGCCGTGTAGTGATAAAGCCTTCTCGTCATACTGACCAATACTAAAAAATTAAATGAAAACTTATTTCCTCATTTAGAAGCCTTTGTGCATAGAAAAACAGTTACTCTTAGCATACTGTTTGACTTCTTGGGGCGTGGTAAGGAAAGAGAATTCTCAACTGGAACAAGAATTCATGTTTTCCAATGAAAAGTATTTTCCATGGTCGTGAGTCATACTGTAACTTGAGGCTTTCTTCAAACTATTTTTTTGCAGTTGTCTGTAAAAGTCACAAGTTTCCAGAGACTTACTGAGTGGGACTTGCCAGAGTTTAAAAAAATTGTAATCTTGCTACCTAACAGTGACTTTGTTTGCTTTTATGTGGTGAGAACCTTAAAAAAAAACCCAAAAAACCAAACCCAGTATTTTATCTGTGTATATGGTCCAGTTTTAGACTTAGGCTATTGAATGCCTAGTAACACTGCCAAAAGATGCCACACAAATGCGTGGCAATACTCCTGCCAAATTAGGAAGCTGTCAAACTAAATTTCAATGATGTCCAAATAGAATAGAAATTAAGTAATAATTTTATCTTTATGCATCTGCTTGCAGATGGAATGTACAGCATTCTCAGATGCCTGCTTCTCATCAGTCTTAACAGCTTAGCACAAAAAACTTCCTGTCAAGAGGTGGCCCTCCTGTAAAATAATTACAATTCCTGGAAAACAGTCACTGGCTGAATTATGAAAAAGAATTAAGCGTTAGCACATCTTAAATGTTGTGTGCTCCTGCCAGGGAAGGGAAAAATTCATCACACCTGTCAGAGAACTTGGGTTCACATCCTGAGCTTCACCTTATGAAAGATTTTACCACATAAACTACAGAAGAGTGATCAGTAAAGTCAGCACAACTCTCAGAACCGACTAGTCTTCCACTTACAAAGATAAAGCCAGCAGTCAAATAATTTTAATTACAACTGTTTAAAAGCCTGGAAAAGGAGTTAAATCTTATTCTGAAGTACAAAGTTGTCCAGAAAAGAACGGTTTTGACCTCAAGTCCAAAAGTTTCCTGTGTTCTGGTGTGTGTCCATGGCTGACAGGCAGCTCAGTTGAAAGCCTGTCAGTACTTTGTTAGTTTTGGGGCTTTTTCCCTATTTACCTTCATATGAAGACTTCACATTTATTACGTCAAAGTTTGTGGTAATACAAGGAACTGGAGATCTAACTGTTCTACATGCACTGGAGTAAATATGTGCACCAGCACTTCCAGTTATAGTGCTGCTTGTTTACCTCTTCAGATCCTATCTTCTGTAGGATTTGCAGAAGAAGCTTCCCTCCCTTTTTGTATTTTGCTTCTCTCTTTAAACTCTTCAAGATAACTATCCCAAAGTATTTCGTTTCCTTGCTGCTTTTCATATATCAATAAACAACATTTTGTGTGCCTGCAGGAGTACATTTATAGCAAAACTGCTTTGTATACACAGCTTGGAAGTTTCAATAGGTAAATGGGTTGAATAAATACACAGCAATCTAGTTCACCTGGGGGGTGGAGGGGCAGAGTTCACTTTTGGTCAACATAGGCTGTGACTCCAAACTTGGCTGGCTTGAGCAATACTCAGATGAGACCTGTTCCCAGAGTAGCTGCTCAGCCAAGAGGGAATGGCTTCCCCAGGCAGGACAGTCAGTGCCATAGGTAGTGCTCACACTTGCTCAGAGCTTGACAGAGGGACAACTGCTCCTCTGAAGAATCAGAGGAAGACATATAAAAACACCCCAACACATTAATATTCTAACTTTCACTGGTCTTTTGGGCTCTAATAGGTTCTACTTAAATTTTGTATATTACTTCCCATGAGAAGGTTATTGAAAGCTCAGACATCAACTCCTTGCAGCTATCTAAGTCAGAAACTACTTAGTTTGCTTTTGGAGACCACCCTTCCCCCGTATACACAATAAATTTAAATTCTGTTCTGCAGAGGCATGGAACTTTCTTTTATTGATTGAACTCACATAAGAAAGCAGCACTTGGCCCTCAGCTTTATTTGAGCAGCACTTAGTTCCTTTGAAACTGGGATTGTTTCCAGAGCATTCAGGAATGGCTTTCATAGCAGCACAGTGCTTTAGTTTGGATAATGTATGCTGGCCTTTTTTCACCTGAGAACCTGAATATGGTCTTCTCTTTACATAATAGGAAATTTGTGGTGCCATGTTCTGGCATCCAAAGGACACTCTGTGCCTGCTACAAACCACCGTGCAACTTGGCAGAACCTACGGCCAAAGACTTGGGGAGTAAAGATGGGAATAAGAAATTATTCATGGCTCTGTTGTATACTTGGTTAAGTAGGAGAAACTTGGATAGAAACAAACATACTGCTGTAGGACCCTTTTTCTTGTGGCCACATGACTTTGGGCACATGTTGATCTTAAACATCATATTTAAGCTTCTCTAGTTCTCTGCATCTGCTTTGTCAGTTTGGTTAAATATTTCCTACTCTGTAGCTGCCTTCAGATAAATGAATCTTAACTTTGACTTCAATAAATGTATTGAATTTTTCCATTTTTCAAAAGACTGGTAAGAGTCAGGCAGGTGAAAGATCTCCTTACCTTTGTGTAACCATTTTTTTACTCAGCTTTGAGCTGCCTTGAATGCTGAGCTCACTCATTGTGCATCTGAGCTGCTGCCAGCACACAACAAATTGAATTTGCATTTGTAACATGTGTTAGCACACACTTGCAGCCCTGCTGAGTGACTTGGAGCAGGGAATGCAGGTGTGGGCTGGCTTCCATGTGGGAATGTGGATGTGGGATGGGTGGCCTTGTCTCACAAGCTCACTGGTGTAGGACTATTCCCTCAAATTGTTTTGAAAAAATCCAAACTAGCAGAGTGGTTTGTCACTTTTTGTTCTGTGGTTGTGCCTAGCAGCCAGGACCTTGAAGCCAAGGCTTAGAACTTAACAGGAGCTTGTATTACTCCATCAAAAAGATCTTGATTATAACCTGTACTGGTAAGTTATGGTCAGGAACAAAGTTAATCTTGTATATACAATGAATGAAGTCCAAAGCTAAAGATCTTGGGAATGCTGAAGAGCTTTATCAGCCTCTGGAAAACTCTGCTCTTAGCTACCTGTCAGCTTGATTCATCTTCATCACAAGCAATATTCACTTTTTTTCCCTGAGGCTGAGTGCTGCCATTAAGCTACTTCACAGAAAATTACTGCAGTAGTGAATTTCTGCTACATAAAAGATAAACATTTAAATAGGAAAACAGGGTCTTGTTCTTTATCTCTTAGAGTAAATAAGTTGATAAACAACCCACTTGCATGCTAAAGATTTTTGGTGTGGATTAACCCTTCCCAATTTATAAACACTTCTGAAGGTGTTTAGTGAATTCCTGTTTTTTCTCATGTGTCTTTGCAGGTATCCGTTACAGTATGGACGTTAGTGTGGATGAAGTGAAAGCCTTAGCATCTCTCATGACATACAAATGTGCTGTGGTTGGTAAGTGTTCATTTTTCAAGCAAGATTTCAATCTTCAGTTTCAATCAGTACTGATGTAATTACATAGAAAAATGACATAGAAACATGTAAAGGATTTAAATGAATTTGAGATACTAATCTCTAATTTAAATCTGTAGCAAGGTGGGAAAATCTATAGTGACCAAAATAATGATATGTATGTCACTGAAAATACTTAAATAAGGTTGCATTTTCATTTGAAAAGTCCAGATTCTGCTAACTGCCCTCTCCCATAGAAAGAACTACATCTTGAACTAATATTCAAGTATGACAAACTTGGATTAGTAGGGGACTAATTTTAGGGGGAACAGATGGAAGCTGTAAAGGATTCAGGCAGGGGAGCTATGGAGAGCAAAGGATAAAATTCCTCTTCCTATAAAGAAGTATAACTTGTACACAGCTACTAAATTGTAGAGAAGTTTGGAGAGAATCTGCTTGTTATGTGTAAGAAAAGAAATTACTTTCCCCTAATGTATATAGGTGTGCTTAGGACTCCCAAAGTAAACTTTTTGAGCTAAACCAGTAAAATATAAAAGGTAAAACTTATTATTTCTACAAGTGCCAAGTACAAGAGATATTTAATCATAGAGAATTTAAATAATGAACTTGTAAAGACAATTTTCAAAGTGCCTTCAAAGATCTCCCATTTTTATGAGAGTACTTAGATCAGATTATAACTTACACTTCAGAAGCCATAAGTGCAGCAAAACCAAAATCACCACTAAAATCAAAGATATAATTACACATCTTTCTCACGTGTTCTGCCTTTGTTGTTGAAAAAGTAAAATGATTTTCCTTTGCATTCTTGTAGATGTGCCATTTGGTGGGGCAAAGGCTGGTGTCAAGATCAATCCCAAGAACTACACAGTAAGCCTAATCATAGATAAAAATTTGGGTATCTGCAATACTGAAGCCAGCCAGTAAAAAAAGCTCTTCTAAGGGCATTATTGACCACTTAAAACCTCCTGCCACATCTGCCTCTGTAAAGGCTCAATATAGCCTGTGCATGCAATAGGTAACAAAAGAATTTTTAAAAGGTCTGTGTTTCAGAGGTGGAATACTTCAACTACTTAATTTATTATTTTTTTCTGAAAATCAGGAGACTACAAATAATTTGGAACCTGGAATTTTTTAAAAGTTGATACTGTTAGTAAAAGCTCAAATTAAGTTACTCTTAAAAAAAAAAAGTTAATGTTTTTGTTTATTTTGACTAATAGTTTTATGCTCCATTAAACCATTCTATGCAGTGTTCCAGTGTGAATAATAACTAACTTGGCTTATAAAAGGTTTACGGCAGGCTTGCCTTCTTGCCCTAATTAAAACAACTTGTACAGAAAGGAATACTAGAATACATAACAGATATTCTAAGCTGAAAGCTCCAGTAAGGATTTGTGTCAAGTCATTTGGCTGTGTTGATTACACAAGTGGCAGGGCCAGCTCTTGCTGTTGCTGGTTGTAAATCGCTCACACAGGATATCAGATTTGTTTGCTGGAAATCTCTGCTATGGGCACAGGTGGTTCTTCCTGTGCCATGCTCCCAATTTGTCATGGATCAGAATGTACAGAAAGAAATTCCAGTGTTTCTTGTGCTGCCTGAGTACCAATGGTCTGCTAGGGAGTGGCATATAAATTATATAAATTATGAATCATCCTTTCTCCTAAAAGAAGAGGGCGTTGGCTTGTGCTTGGGCTAAGTGTGAGCAAATACTCATAAGCACTAATGATTTCTTCTGATATTTATTGCATTTTCTCTACAGGACAATGAATTGGAGAAGATCACAAGAAGGTTTACCATGGAGCTGGCAAAAAAGGGCTTTATTGGTATGTTGGGCAGCTTTACTATTCAAATTTAGGGATCTGATTTGTTGTGCATTGGCAGTGTCTGTTAGATGATATCCCTAAGTAACGGTATTTTTGAGAGCTGTAAACAATTTGGATACAGAACTTTCAGCAAAAACCACAAAGAGTTGAGTCATTGCATCCTAGTGCATTTTAAAGGGAACTGTGTCTTAACTTTTTCTGCTGGCTGTTCTAGCTATGAGAAGCCACAAAAGCTGAGGTCATGGTATTCAAAATGAATCACATTTCTCTCAGATCATAAAATGGTGACCATATTTGTTGCAGTTTTAGTCTCTAATAGCAAGCTCTTCACTGTTACTGTTTCCTGTAGTCTCAGTTGGGGCTTTTGGCAGGTATCTGAGGAAAGAGAGGAAGGAAATAGAAGATCCACCCCAGCAAAAGTTGATGGCTTCACCCATGGCAACCAGAGGCTGCAAGGGAAGCGTAGGCAAGAGGCACAGGAGCCTGTTGTAACAGAACCTCAGCTTCTGTAATGTCAGTAGGGCTTTATTCACACTCAGCCCTGAGCTGTTCTGGTAGCTTTGCTGCCTGGACATCTCCTCTGCAGAAAGCTGACCATTACCAGCTCAACTTTTAATTGAAGGGAGCAGCTTTACCCAGAGAAGGTTCTTACTCAAATGAATAATGTGACATGTAACTAGTTAGAGGTCTGTCATGTATTCCTGATATCTAACTGCCTTGGAATGTCTATCCTTTAATCTGCATTTTCTTGCTCTTCAGCCAGTGTTTGCTGCTCTTCCAGACAGAGCATTTATCATCTAAATTAAGCTCCTTTATAAACACACTTACTGATGTTACATGTGACTGTGGTTTTACTATACACAATGCAAGCTACAGTGATAATTAGTTCTGTGACAATTAAAATGGTTTGATAAAATTATCTTCCTTTTTGGCTGTCTGGTTGGTGCTACACAACTTTCACAAACCTTTTAAAAATACTTAGAAAAATTGTTGGAGCAGAGTTGCATATAATATCCTGATTAGCAGGTTTCTATGATCTTAAATAGTCTGGGGGAAATACTATTTTTAGCTATCTAAAAAAACAGATTTTTTTTTAATTTCAACAGATTTGTGAGACTTCTTTTAAAGGTTTATTTCATCAGGAAAGAGAAATGAAATTTTTCTTGAAGTAAGCAGTAAAATCAAATGCATGTACTACAGTGCAGTGACTAGGCACAGCCTACCTTCAATATTTAACCTCACCCAGGAACAGAAAGGAAATTCTTATGCAGAAGAATCCAATCAATATCACAGTATATAGAAATTATACCCACATAGCACCCTCCCTGCAAAAAAACCCCAAACTACTCATCTTCTTATTGACCAAGTGGCCTTTGCCTTTTATCGGATGGCTTATGTAAAGTTGGGGGTTTTGATAATATTGTACAAAGGTGTGATAAAGCATCTAAAACTGCATTGAATCCAGAAGAATGTGTTGCTTGTATAGTAAACTGAGGATTAAAGAGTAAAACAGTTCTTCTCTGTTAGGCCTGCAGTTCCCAAGGGAATAATGATTGACAATAACTATTTCTGTTGGATCCTTAAGAGCTTTTTTCACTGTTGCCAACAGGACCTGGTGTGGATGTTCCTGCTCCTGATATGAGCACGGGAGAGAGGGAGATGTCCTGGATTGCTGACACCTATGCCAGTACCATAGGACACTATGTAAGTCTTGTGCAGAGGCTTTCAAGCAGAAAAGCTGCCTAATCATATCAATTTGTTTACTTGATCTGAAAATATTCTTACAAACTGTGACAGCCTCAGTGGTGTGAGGATTTTAGGGTACAGCAAAGGAAAAATAGCTTTAAGGATAATATTCTTATACTAGCCTTAAAAGAGGCTTCTCTGATACAATACTGATTGCAATTGTTCAACAAAAGAAAATACACTTTTTAAAGGTATATAGTCTAAAATTGGTTTCTATTTCTGTAATTTTCCTCTGTTTTTCATTGGTACTGAAATTAGTAATTTAAAGTTGTTAACTGATAACTGAATTTACAAGTTTTATTAAATGCATGCTCATGGTTTTGCTCATTCAAGAGACAATGCAAATTACATTCACACTATTGATATAACTTCTAAAAGTTTTAAGATTCTCTGCAGTCTACTAGAAGTAACAAGTTTCATTGTGGACTTCAGCAAATTCTTCAAAGTGTAGAGCAAAAGGATACTGACATAATTTATAGCCCAGGAGGCAATAAAAAAAAAATTTAAAGTTTTTAAAAATTACTTTTTTATGCTAGCCCTTGGTTTGGCCTTTGTCCTTGTGTCAGTGGGGTTATTTGTACCTGTTAACCAAACACTTTTGTTATACGCTTTCAACATGTCTGTTCAAAGAAAAAACACATTTTGGACAACTTATTTGTTAGTAGCTGTGTATTAATGTGCCAATATGCTATTCTAGTGCATGTTTGCCTACCCCAGCTCCTCTTGCCTTGCACTCAGTGCAGTCCCTTGCAGCAGCTCCCTGCAGCCCTGCAGGTGTGTGCCTGGGCCATTGGTGCCACTGCCACGTGCCTCGCTCTGGCACATTGCTCAGGACGTGCCTGCTGTCCTCAGGCAAATCCTGGCACAACAGTTGTCTGGGGCCTTGGACACTGGCAGGTGCAGTGGCACAGGTTATCCTAAGTCTGAAATACTGAGGTGTCTTATGGAAGGAAAAATGGAATGCTTGAAGAATCAGCTGGGGCATGTTGACTAGTTAAATTACTTTTGCACTAATCTCTCTGCTAGGGATATCATTGTGAAACATTATTTGCTTTTTGCTATTCATGTAGGTAAATATTTTAATTGAAACTTGATATCTGATAAAATGGTAAAGTTGTTAATTCAGAAGGACTTCAGAATGCAGGGTGGCAATTAGTTCCCTCAGTCAGAACTTAAAATTCCAACTTAGAGCAAAACTACTGCCTCAAAGCATCGAGTTTTAACATTTAACCCATGGCACTAAAATGTATATTTCACTGTGATACAACAGCACTGTGTTATTGAGACTGACAAGAAGGATCACAGCAAGTGACCTGCTTTAAGATTTGCTGTATTAAAGAGTTCTCATGCAGTTTTATACAAAAGCTCAATTTTTAAAAAAAAATTTAACTAAACCTGATAGAGAAGTTTTCAAATGGATGAATTTCTTATTCTTACCACTTTATAAGCTCACCTTATTTTTGGATTCCTACACATGCTTATGATTCAATAACAACAGAAAAGAAAATAACTACTGAGGATTAAAATTGGAATTACCCTACAACAGCTTCTTTTTAGACTCCCTCTGTATGGCAGTATCTTATTGAAAAATAAAAGAAACTGAGAGGATTCAGGAATGCTTTTCTGCAAAGTTAATTAAAAATGGAAATAAGGGGCAGGGGAGGAATGTGAGTTTCCTTAATTTTGTTGAGTTGCTTGTTTGTACTTGAGAGAGTGGTAGCCATAGTGAAACTCCAGAGCTATTGTGGAAAATGACCAGGTAATGGAGAAGGAAAGTGAGAATTCTGACAAGGCTATAAAAAGCGGAATAATCCATCAAAACCAGTTTCTAGAGAAAGATGTTTCAAATAACTATCTGTTTGGGACACCAAGAGCAAAAATAAAGGTGATTAAGGAATACTAAAAAGATAGAAATGACCATGGGGGAAGAAGGGAAGGGAACTAAGAGCAGAAAATGAGCAATGAACAGAAGTGAAACAAGCTGGAACTGCAAACACAGATGGAGGCTGTGCAAGCTGTTACATTCAGTGGAGTGGAAAGATAACTCTGGTGAGAGGGATCTCTCTGAGATACAGACCTGATGGCTCTGTGCTTGCACACTGCACACAGCTGTGCTCAGGGAGTTTCAACTGGGAAGGATAAATCAAATAACAGATATAAGCAGGTAAGGGAAGTTTGCTGTAAACCAACCATACAGAGAGAGGAGAGCTGGAGAGACAAGGAGGACATCATTGCAGGGGGGTAAGGAAAGGAGCTAAGGTTACTGCCTGAACATCACCAAGTTCATAAGCTACCAGTGCTGAAATAGAAGTCTTTGATGAAGCCTTTTTTCAAGGTTCTCAGTAAAAGCCATGCTCTTTGTTTTCACCCAAGATATGTTGAAAGTTTTTGCTTATTGACTTGAAACCAAAGATTTCAGGACTTTGACATCAGCTGTGGCTTTTATATGTGACTTCAAGAAGACCTGGATTTGTCCTCACTTCATGCTCTATTTTCTTCCCAAACCATGCAAGTTGTTAATAACTACCATGTTAACTGTTCCAGAAAATCCATCTGAAGTTGCTGGATCACTGAGTTACATATGGCTGAAGTTTTTTATTAAATTAATCTTTTCCGCTCTTCTGCACTTCCTGACACCATCAACTGACTTTTGGTACACAGGAAAGGACTTTGATAAATACGTTCTTATATAGGGGGGGAAGCTGTATTTCTTCACATATTTATAAAATATATTCCCTCTTTCATGAATGCACAAAGCCCAAAGCAGAGTTTAAGACCATATAACAGGAATAAAAGTCCATCAAAGCATCAGGCCAAGTGGTTCCAAGAGAGCAGCCCTGCCAATGTTTGTTACAGTTGACATGCCACAAGAGGGAGCAGACAGCTTATGGAGAGCAGCGAGCTGTGTTTTGGGAGGCTGAATCAGGAATTCTGTGGCAAGCCCAGCATCACCTTAATTGTTCTTAAAGAGGCTTATATGTTAACTCACTGACATTTTCAGACAGTAAATAGTTTTAGTCTTCATTATGGCTCTAGTGTCCTCCAGCTATTCTGCCTCCACTTACTTTTGTCTGCTCCTTTCCTTCCTCTCACCAAGCACCCTGCACCACAGGCATGCAAATGCCTTTGGCACAAGGGATGGAGCAGAGGGAGCCTCCCAGTGAATGTGTGCCTGGTGGAATGGAAACCCATCCGGCTGCTGGCACCCTCATTTCAGTGCATTCTCTTTCATCCCTCCTTTCTCACTTGTGCTGGAAGCCAAGGCACCGTGTGACTGTGCTCCCAGGGTGTGGGAGCATGGGAACCACTGGTGACAGAGGAGGGAGTTCCAGTGTCTGGTTTGGAAGAATTTCTTTCATGTTATTAATTCCAAATGGAAAAATCAGCTATGGTTTTAAATAGCTGTTTCATCTTGGGTGACTACCTGGAATATGGAAAACTTAATTTTATTGCCACCAAATTAACAATGGAGGCTTGATTGTAAATGCTGCTTTTCTGAATAAAAGTAGTAAATACACAGCTTTTCCTATATGACCTTCAAACTGCAGATGTCCTCTGAGAGCTTCCCTGTATTCTGACTACAGACCTCATGCCTTGTTTTGTAATTGTAAAATAACTGAGTTTGTTATAAAGGAACACTAAATACTGTTTAAAAATGATTAAAAGCCAGTTCAAGGATATCAAAAGTAGTAATGTAAAGAAATTGTGGCTGTAAATATGAGTTGACTTTAAGAAACATTCCTGAGAGCTTTTTGATTTGTCTGCTTGTGGATGTCACCATGATACACAGACTGAAGTTAACACACACACTTAGAGGCAAAAAAAGAAATCACAGACCATATCCACTATTGCATTACACAACTTTCCTGACAGAATATTCTGTGGTGTTCACACAAAGTGAGGAAGGTAATCATCTTTACAAACTAAATTCATTTAAGCTATATCATGTTCCGACTCTTAAAATTTCTGTTTTCCCTTATGTCAAAAGTGTACAAAGCTTCTTGTTCCAGCTGTTTTTTGATTGATTGATTCCATGTCTCACAAGTCCTTTGCTGGTTTACAGGATATTAATGCACATGCATGTGTAACTGGTAAACCCATCAGCCAGGGTGGGATCCATGGACGTATATCTGCAACTGGCCGTGGTGTCTTCCATGGAATTGAAAATTTCATCAATGAAGCCTCATATATGAGCTTATTAGGAATGACTCCAGGATTTGGAGATAAAACATTTGCTGTTCAGGTAACTTTTTTCCTTACAGTAGGAAAAGAAGTAGTACACAGACTTTCAGTAGAGCTGTTTATAAAACAGGTATAGCCCTTAAAAACTGAGAGCGCTTTAAAACTTCCAAGTTAACATTTACTCTCAAACTTTAGAAACATTTTTCAAGCAACATAGGTGTCCTTTATTTTGGACTAGTTTTTATAAACTGAACTTTCACTTGCACTTTACAGGCACAAAGCCAAATCTCTAGAGTCATTATGATCTTGTAAGCTACAAACACCAAAATATTTAAACTAAGGTCTTTAAATTAAGCACACGAGGTCTTTAAACTAAGCACACTTTTCAGTGACCTGTGACACTGGTTTTACCTACACAGAATTTATTGCAATGTTTTACAATAAAAAATTTAAGAAGAGGAGGAATTGAGGGTTCCATTACAGAATAAGCAGTTGGAAAAATAGAAACTAAGACCTTATCCTAAATTTGTAGGGTTGAATGTACATTTTTGGTGTTCCTAGGACTTGGGGATTTATGTAGTTGAATTTTGAAAGTGTTCGATAGTCAGTAGTATGCATTATCATTCCTAAAACTTCCAAGAGAGGAAACTTGTTCAACTTTAAACAGTTTGTTAAATGGAGCGTTTGAGGAACTGATTTGTTTTGTTGCTTTCAAAAGTGCTTGTTAGAAAAGAAATAACAGAGTAATTGTAACCTCCAAGTTGTCCTCTAGTTAACCTGTGGTCTGCAACAAACATCTCTGCCCTGCACAGGCCCAGCACTTCTCTCCCTGCTCTTTGGCATTTTCATGCCTGGCAGAGGACTAACAAACAGGCCCTTAAGCAAAACTTGGACTGAAAATATGGCCATAAGAGAAGCAGAAAATTCTGGTAGGAAAATGAACCTAGAGCATTTCAAAGAGACCTAAAGCATGACAGACTCTTCTATCAAAGTTTGCTTCTAATACATAAGCAAAAAACCCAAATATAATTGATTATATTCAGGAATTGATTATTCCTGTATAACATATATTTATAGCTGTTTTTCAGCGCAGAATTGTACAACAAACTTTCAACATTGATCATATGACTTTTTGTCTGCTATGTGTAGTCTTTTACTTCTAGAACATCAGCATTCTGGAAGTAAAGGAACTTAATGGCCTGGAATTAAATCAGTAGTCATACAAAAATCCATTAATCCCTTTAAGAGGGTGCCAGTCATAAAGTGGATACACAGACCATTCCCAGGTTGATAGACATCATTGTTTTGACACTTTCATAGTAGCATTACCTCTTCCTTTCTGTATTTCCAGTATAAAACACTCATCACAATTGTACATTGCTGGCTACAGTGCATCATTTCTGCAGTGACATTCAGACAAGAATAGAATGTATGTAGATTTCCTCCATCTTGCCTATGCACATCATCTAATGCCAAGATGTGCCAATAGATGAAGAACTATTTAAAACTGTATTAGCCCTAGCAGTAATCATCATTTTAACTGGAGGGTTAACTAACTTTTCCCTTTCTCTTTGCACCCTCAGGGATTTGGTAACGTGGGCTTGCATTCTATGAGATACTTGCATCGTTATGGTGCAAAATGTGTCGCTGTCGGAGAGTTCAATGGCTCCATCTGGAATCCTGATGGGATTGACCCAAAGGAACTAGAAGATTTCAAATTGGTATGAAACTTAGCTAAGCAGAAAGGGTTTCGTTTTTGTCAGCTTTATAAGTACATAGAATGACTGGTGACTGTAAACTGGTTTTGTGATATTTAAAGCATGCTGCAAATAGTCCGTACAAAATGGCTTAGAATTATTCATTCTTCTGACTTTCCTTCTTATCCCCAACAAGAATGCAAATGCAGGTGGTACCTTTTTTTGCCCTTTGACCTGACTCTCAAAAAAATGTCTGTGTGTGTGCAGGCTGATTACTTTGTTTTCAGAATTGGAATTATTATTATATTGCCTTTCTTATGCCTAAACTAGAAAGGATATCATAAGGAACCAGGGCAAGGAGGTTCCTGAAGATTTCTGACTGAGAATCACAAGCACATGGCTGTTTAAGATGGACAAAGTGTACTTTTGCTGTTTCTTACCTATTGGATGTTTCTGAAAGAATGAAAGCCTGCCTGGCAGTGTGACTTGAATGTGTAGTTTATAATGAAAACTGGATGTGGTCTTTTTATTTCAGCTTCCATATGAAGCAGACTTGAAGGGACAGTTCACAGGCACTAAAATACAATCTTCTACTTAAAGCTTTTTAGGGGCTTATTTTATATAGGGAATATTTGAATTTCTTTATCACCCTCTTTCTCAAAAGAAGGTAGATTCTATCACTAAACAAAGGCTATCATTGTAGTACTGAATTTTAAAAACCATTTGAATCTTACGTGATGCAACTTATTCTGGGTGTAGCAGACTAGTGAGTCATTTCGGTTGTTTGAAAACTATTTTAATAGCTGAGAGGAACCTTTTTTTTGAGTATTCCAGAGCCCAAATGTTTCTCAGTGTCTTTATACAGAGAGCAGTTATGTTTCAGTCTTGGGAACTTTGTTTCTGAAGCTTTGTAGCTTGCTTTTCATGTCTAAGTAGGATAGGAATTACATGATGTTCTGTTTCTCTACTATTGTTGCTTCTCCCTTTTCTCACTCTGAAAGTCAGAAGGGAAGAAATTGGTATGAGTGCACAAGACACTACAACCACTGTGGTTTGTTTTCTTCACACAGCAACACGGGACAATCATGGGCTTCCCT
The DNA here is from genome assembly GCF_035770615.1 of Melospiza melodia melodia. Lineage (NCBI taxonomy): Eukaryota > Metazoa > Chordata > Aves > Passeriformes > Passerellidae > Melospiza > Melospiza melodia. The sequence goes on from NC_086202.1 coordinate 26,589,222, forward strand.
AAAGCAGAGCCACTTCAGGGCAGCATTCTGGAAACAGACTGTGACATTCTCATCCCTGCTGCCAGCGAGAAGCAGTTGACCAAGGCCAACGCACACAAGGTTAAAGCAAAAGTAAGTCAGAGACTTCAAATGGAAATGAAAAGCAGAGATGGTCTGTTTAAGTACTAATATTCAATAATCAGCATGAACAAACCCAAATCTATACCTCTGAGTTACTCTGTGCTGTGATTTCTTTCAGATTATTGCTGAAGGTGCCAATGGGCCTACAACTCCTGAAGCTGACAAAATCTTCTTGGAGCGGAATATCATGGTTATCCCTGTAAGGTTCTATCATGACCTTTGATTTTCATTTCAAAGGAACATTTCTGTGAAGAGTACCAAGACCCTAGTTATTGAAGGCTTTTATCAATAGCCATTCATTCTCTGAGAGTGTTTTTTAATACCTGATGTATAGGAAATGGGTGTCAATGTTGCTGAAGAAATACAATATTTATTAAAGACCTCACTACAACTGTAAAGGACCAAAGACAATGATTGTTAGCTGACATTTGCTCAATCAAAAAGTGCACTAAACACAGGAAGAAAGAAGAGTAAATATTCTGGCCAGTTTTTAGACATGGTGTGTCTGGGTAATGCTCTGACAGAACTGTGTACTACAGAGTGTACAGGGTATGTGTAGTGACAGTTTGAAAAAATAAGACCTATCCAGCTATAATGACAATTTTTTCACAGAGACAGGGTGTCCTGACCAAGCCATCTTGCTGGATAGAGTAGCTGATCTTCAGCCTTTACTCACTGAGGTTGCCTAAGAATGCTCTAATTTTTTTACACTTGTGCTAAAATAGAAGTAAGTAGTCTGTCAGGCACACCTGAACTTGATGTGTTCTGAAGTCAAGTCCTATTTTAAATCAGTAGAAGTAAACCCTGAACTGAAGAGGATGTTGTCCTGTAAGAGTAAGAACTGGATTGTCTTCTGTACTGCAGTTTCAAGTAGTGCCTTGGACATAATACTGCTTGCTTTTGCAGAACATGATAGCACTGTCTATGTCACATGGTCACAATTCAAAATATTTCTTCTTTCTGTGCAGGATCTTTACCTGAATGCTGGTGGTGTAACAGTATCCTACTTTGAATGGCTGAAAAACTTGAACCACGTCAGTTATGGCCGTCTGACTTTCAAATATGAGAGAGATTCCAACTACCACTTGCTCAGTAAGTGCTCACTTCTGCTTCCACACGCTGTTTAATTAATAGACTGGACTGGCAAACAGCAAATGTGGGAGAAATGGAAACAGAACTCTTATAAATTCACCACAATCTCCCCAGACAATCTCCCCAGAAGTCTGTAATTGCTGCTTAGTAAAGAATAGAAAAGGTTTCATAGGTTAACTGACCTGCAACTCTAATGACTAAAGTTAAATGCATTCTTTTCTGGTTATCTTTAAATTCCTTCCTCAGTTTTGTAAAATACTAAAGTCAAGCCACTTAAGTGAAATATTTACTACTTCTTAAGAAACATCTTTCAGCTGCACACTTGGTATTTAGATAGCATTCAAATGAAGTTCAAGCAGGTGCCATTGTTCTGCACATACAACAATAAAGGATTTCTATAAAGGCCAATAACATAATAGAGACAGGCCCTAGAAAAACCTGCTTATGGCTCAGAGCTCCACTTATGGTCATTCTGTGCTGCCTGCTTTCTGGGAAACAATTACAACAATGTGAAGAGAAGAAGCTCAGTAGAGAAGAACTGGAGGATGTTGCTCCATTTTAAACAGTATTCTGTAGAAAATATTAGAATCTTGAGACACTGGACTTGACAAAACATACACCTGTATAGTTTTTAATATAACCCTTTATAAATCATACATTTTAAGGTGTTTCTAAAGTAGGGGAGAGTTATGGCAATTCTCATTTAAATCCCTTTCTTAACTTCGAGATTGTGTTGTCTCAAATGCTCTTTTTGCTGTTTAGGAATTTCAGGATTTCAAGAACTAAGATTAAATACATATCAATGAAAATAGCAAATCACTGCTCACTGTCCTAAGGAAAAAAAAAATCCTAAAATTTCACATTTGTCAGTTACCTTGCATCTATTTTTTTTTCCTAGTGTCTGTCCAGGAAAGCTTGGAAAGAAAATTTGGGAAACATGGGGGAACTATTCCAGTTGTGCCTACAGCAGAATTTCAAGATAGGATATCGGTAAGTAGTTGCTGCTGTTTTTTTTTTTACTGTTAGGGGAGCTGTACTCTGTATTTTCTCTATTGATATTATAACTGAAACCTAAATGTTGCCATTGTAGCTATCATGGAGCACTTTTCCCCAAGCAAAGCATTAGTATATGATTAGCTTGATGGCCAAACAAAGCAAGCAAATGATCTGAACTGCTTCAGAATATTGGAAATAAGCTATTTTTGATTTCTTTTACTTCAGTCCATGCAAAATACTGCCAATATAGTAAAAAAGCTAAAGTTTTAATACAGATGCTTTTTGTATTTTGGAGCTCTTGTTGATATAGTTTGCCTGGTTTTCCAAAAAACTATGAACAAGATATCACACCACAGACAGTTTGATGTTTCTGTAACTCCAGAATAACAACTGAGTGAAAAAGTGTAGCTTGTTTCTTTAAGAGTGAATCAACAGGCAAAGAAATGTCAGGTAAAATTCATTGCTATCTGTTGTGCAGCAATATATGGTGGGGAAATTTCCACATGAAGGGATGGGTTGTGAGCTCATCCATTTGCATTTGAAAGGAAGTTGTGGAGGTGATGACAAAATACAAGCCTAGAAATCCACAGCAATTAATAAGCAAATCCAGCATTAGAAATTGTTCTGAAGGGGTAAGGCTGACTAATGATGCCACCATATGAATTCAGAGTGTGCTGCTTTCTGAATACTGTGTGCAGATTAGGGCTCTGCATCTTCAAACACTGGAAAAAGTTCAGAGCAGGATCACAATGACAGATAAAACACAGGAGCTTCTCTGACATGGAACAATGAACTAACCTAGGCCCCATGAGCCTGAAGGAGGCCTGAGGTGGGGACAGTGATCTGTAGAATGAGGGATATGGAAAGGGGTGGGTAAGGATAGATTGTTCACTGCAGGGAATGGTGGAAGAGAGTGAGAGGTGTTCCAACAAAACCAGCACACTGAGGTGCAGAATGAAGAATAAGGGGATGGTTCCAAGCAGAGCACACAGTTCAGGCGTGCAGTACTCTGCCAAGGGATACATGGAAACTAAAAGCATCAGTTGGTTAGGGTCTTAAATTCAGGAGGAGGTGGGACAAAGGAGGGGGAGGAAAAGTCCAGCAAGTTGTGAAAAACATTAAACCATCCTTCCTCAGGAAGAAATCAGGGGAAGTGCATATAAACTTGGACTACAGCCAGATGATAACAATAGACTTTAGCCTGATCCAGAATGGTGCATTTTATACATGTTAGGCTATATGAGTAGCATGTGATGGGTTCTGTGGCTTAAAGCAAGTGCTGGATCTCTTAAACACAAGCCATAGAAACTGGCCTAGTACTTTCTGCTTCCAGCCTAAATTGGTATTTGAATGAAAGCAAGTATTTTGTGGACCCAGATGTCAAATTATTAGTAAATTACAGCAATCAGGATGATGGAACATTGAACCTGTAATGAGTCAACTGCTTATTGTTCTGTGTATTTAAATTTTAATGGGAATAAATACGTGGAGTTGCTAAGGGCTAATGTAATGTGGAGCATATGAATTTGGGATCTATGCCCTTCCTAAAACCTGTCTGTCTTCAAAACAATTGCAATAGGTTGTTGACTCTTGAAAGCTTTTTTGTTTAATATTTACTGTGTGGTCTGAAGGCTGAAAACAGTAATTACTGCATCAGTAGATAATAGGAGCATCATGCATCTAGAAGCTAGGCCCATAAACATCTTCAGTGCTTACATCTGAGATTTTAGAATTGAATTGACCACAGCTAGTTCTTCACATAACACAGTAATGGCTATTTAGAGTCTTCACCCATCATTAGAAGAGAATAAGTGAGCAAGCTTCAGTAATTACAGGAATCCAACATGTCCTTGTCCCCAGCACACAGTGAGGAACTTTTTGTGTCTTAGGACACAAAAGGATTAAAAATCAAGGAGGATTAAACCTGGACTTTATTCTCTGTTGTTGCAGGGTGCATCTGAGAAAGACATTGTGCACTCTGGGCTGGCTTACACGATGGAACGCTCTGCCCGGGTAAATATTGCATAACTCTGTATATTTAAGAGAAGGAAAACTCAAGTGATTTTGGGACAGTTTTTGAATAGGTTGTACAGAATTCCTTTGCAATTAAAGGAGTAGATAAATAGTACCTGATTAATGAAAGTCACTTAGAGTATGAAGAATTTCTGCTCTGTGCCATCATGGCCAACTTTAACTGGGTATAATAAACATTAGAGATTATTCTGGTAGAAGCTGTAGTAAGTAGAAACTTTTTAGGTGTCCTTTTGTACCTGGCTAATCTGGGACAGGTATATGAGAGTGCTTTACTTCACCATTAGCAGTTTTAGATTAATTCCTCTATGCTGTATGTTTAGTTAGTGGGACAAAGGCTGCTTGAAACACCTCATCTCTCCCTATCAGGGCAAGGCTTGAAAAGGGGTAATACAGTGACCTGGGAAAGATGTCCTTCCCTTTCAGTTCTCAGTTGTAAGGGGAATCAAGAAATTTCAGAACTGATCCAAAAAGGATCAGAGCTCTGATACCAATCTAGCAGCTCCTTAGTTTTTACTCCTTACTTGGATCCTACAAGCAAAACTGTTGAGCTCCTCTGGAGAAACCTGCAGAAACTACATGTAACCTTTTCTGTTTCAGCAAATCATGCGTACTGCCATGACATACAACCTGGGTCTGGACCTGAGAACAGCTGCCTATGTCAATGCAATTGAGAAAGTCTTCAAAGTGTACAATGAGGCTGGTTTGACCTTTACATAAACAGGCCATGACCTCTCCTTGTTGTATCCCACCCTTCGCTGTTAATGTACCCTCTTCTTGAGAAAGCTTATCACAAGTTTACATGTAACCACAAAATTTTCTTTTCTTCTGACATTATAGTGGATTCTATTCTCAATTAGTTTCAGTTCCAAACTAGTCTTTTTTACAATAAAAATCCATGGATTAGGAAATTGTATACAAGTATGTATCTGAAGATAACAGTTCATCTGCACTTGTGGGGGCCATTCTGGGTGTTTCGCCTACAAAACAAAATGGTACATTTTATGTATGGAAGAGTGGTCTTGCCACCTGAGCCACTTCTCAGACTTCAGATCAGATACTGTACTATATGAGCACTGAGCTCATTATTACTTCATGCACTTTTGTTTAATGACATAATTTTAGCTTCAGCACTTTCAGTAAGGCCTTGTATGATCAATGCTGTGGCATTGTCAAAGGAAGAATGGGCCTCCAGCAGGGATTAACTTTGATAGGAGTCTAGTTTTTATTTGTAGTAAAGCTTCAGGCCTGATTCTCTTAAGGCAATATTTTTTCTTTAACTGTGCTACTGTTACAGGACTGCCTTTCCTTACTTGTTCCAGCTAGTTTGACTGTCATCAAACATTTGTAGCGCTGACAGACTAATATTTTTATAAGCTGAAACTATTGAGCAACTCTAGTTATGTTTTTAATCAAGTATCTACATAACTACTCTGACTATAGGTTGTTTCCTTTTTTTTTTTAAGAAAGGGATATTCTGAATTTGGTAAGCAATCACACTTAGGTTTTTTGGAATTCTTTTTCAGTCTTTTCCTTTCAGAGGCTTTCTGAAAATTAGATACTGCCTCAGTGAACAACTAGAGTGAAACTGAACCCAGAAATCATTGGCCAAACCACAGAGGAGTTAGAATGCTGCTATAAACTTAATTCACTGTCTTAACACACACAGCTTTTTTTTTTTTTTTTTGTCATCAGGAGGTCTTGAAAGTTTTGAACATAAAGTACAACAAAATGGACCTCAACAAAATATTGGATCAAGCACAGTTTTTGAAGTTTAAGGCTTTTGTCCCTTGGAGTCCCCTTGAAGTGCCAGATGTTATTTATGTAATGAATATGAATGTTTTTTTTAAAAAGACAATTAGACCCTCCCAGAAACTCATGCTTTTTTCCTAACTACTTTGTAACTGCATGACATAACCTGGAGAGAGAGCAGTTATTAAAAAAAAAGTTGACCTTTCCAAACCAACTATGCTGGTGTATTACTGTTTTCTATTTCATGCCATAGCTTTCTGTAGCTGCAATCTGCATCTCTTCTCAGCACACATGTCAGTTCATTACCTGACCACTACTGAGATACTGTCCCTGAATTATCTTAAGGGGCTCATTAACACAGATCTTTGTCTCTTGAACTTGCCTGTCAGCAAGATTTTGAAGTTGCATATATTTAGTAAATAATTTTAAGTCTTTTTAGCTTATCCTCTAAAATTTGTGTGAAGAACTATTTAGTAGATAGCATGGAGCAATGAACCTGTGTGAGGCATTGAATTGGTGGCTTACTCAATCGTGTATGGTGGCATCTAGGCTTATAACAGTACTACAGGTAAAATAAGTGCAGCATATCTATATACACACTGACACTATTAAAAAAAACAGGAACCCTTAGAGCTTGAGAATTATTGTGATCAAGGTATGGATCTCTAAACATAAGATCTCTATCCTGGATCATATTCCTCAGAGCCATTTTTACATAAACCATTATAAAGTAAAACAATATTATGATTTTAACAGTTCAGCTCTGACAAATTGTAACTAAAACTTGGAGGCTAAAAGCTCACAAACAGTTGTATTACAAAAAATAGAAATAATCTTAAAAGTAGTGTTGCATTATCTGGCAGCAAATTCATTTAAAGCAAAATTCTTACTGTTGTTCTCCCTCCCCTGCTTAATTTCCTCTATAGCTAGTAAAGCAGCCCTAGTTTGGCTAGGCAAACTTGAAAAATGGGACCCTTGCAGTGCTGGAGCATACAGAAAGCTGGCATAGATAGTTAGCTGGGATATCTTCTACCAGCTTGGAAGGGAAAAAAACCAAAAGCCTGCATCATGCCTGTATTCCCTGGTACATTGGCATCCTCTATTCTTGTGTTTTACCACTTCTTTTCTGTGAATATCTTGGAAAAAAAAGCAGATCTAACACCTGGCATGATTTTACTAAACCCAGAGATGAGTTCTTAAGGTCCACTGGATCTCTGCTCAGCAGTTTGACTGCAGCAGTTACTGACCTCTCATTAAAGAGTCAGTGTTGGAGACACAAATCCAAGCCTATCCAAGGGCCAGTGTTACAACAACTTAAGGCAATTTCAGTCAAAGAATTGAGATTCTTGAGGAGACAAATGCTTGGATGCTGACTTGAGAGCACATCAGCTGATTTGCCCTTTGTAGCTAAACACAAGAACCAAATCCTTATCAGTGACCCCAGACTTCTTGTGATAGCCTGCTCTGAAATAATCTCACACCAGTTCTGAGCATTGTTGGCCTCACTCCTAATGTGATCAGTTAAGAAAAAAAAATGGAGTTGCACATTCCTTATCACGTTTTGTGCACGTACCTCTCAACACCCAGCAACAACAACAGAGAGAAGAAAGCAGCAACATTTTGTACAGTTTCTGTGAGTTAATGTGATTTCAGAGGTTTGGGTACAAAGCAGCTCTGGCCTTTTCCCAGCCCAAGCCACAGTTGAAGAAAGCAATCACTCTCTGGGATGCATGTTATAAACACTGGAGTTTTTACTAAAACTGTTTGGTTAGATGTTGGACCCTCCTTACATATAATGTACCCACACACACACAAGTCTTATCTGCCAGCTAATAACCTTATCACTGCTTGTATTCACTTATATGCCATTAGACATTTACTGAGAAACTTGCTGTACTGTGTGGCAGAGAGCCAGTCAGGACCTGAAGTCAGATCAGAACAGATTTGTAACTGCTCTGGACCACACCTACTACTCAGAGCAAAGCACATCCTTAGTGGGTGTTTGTAAGCTCTCATTCAGCACTTAGTACTGCTTGGGTACATAGTTGGTGTTGAACAGCAGCTCAGCAAGTACTCTAAAGCTGCAGGTGAATGCCATGAGGATGACAACCACAGTGTTCAGGGTCACATGCCACCTGCAAACTACTAAATGCAAAATGTTTCTATCACACAGAAGAGCAAGCAGAACAGTCATTTTTTTATCCCAGCAAAGAACTCACCTCTTTTTGATTGGTGTCAACTGTCACCATCAGGAAGAAGTGTCAAAGCAATGGAAATTCTCACTGTGATTTCAAGATGCTGGGTAAGTAACCCCTAAGTTATTCTGTTACTAATTGAGAAGCCTGTAGTATCAGATTCTAAGATCTCATTCTAAGTTCATATGCGCAACAGAGTGTTCCTGGCTTTTGAGGATTTTTTCTGGTTGTTGGTGCATTACTCAGAATTACCTGGCTCTGATTGTTTCAGCTGCTGGCCCTGTGTGTGTTTAGGAGGAGCCCTGCAGACGTGGTGGCACAGCATTGCCCCCTGTGCCTGTCAGAGCTGCAGGAGTGGCCCCAGTGGCCCAGCCCAGCACTAAGCAGGTGCTGCAGCTGAGGCTCTGCTGGCAGCAGTGCAACCTCCTGCTGCTGGCACTGGCTCTGAGCATCACAGTGCTGCTGTGCAGGGTCACACACACCTCAAACACACCTGAGCCTTCCTCAGCACAAGAGTTAACTCTGATTTTACCAATGAGAGCAGAGCAAACAGAGAGGCACGCCAGTTCTTGCCTTGTCTAGAAAGGGCTGTTGGAGCTCTTGTCAGACTTGTACCCAAACACACAATCAAGACTTAGGCTCCCTGACAAATGGGAGACCAGCTCTTAAGTGCTTGACTTTACATGCTGCCCACTTTAAGCCAGACCTTATTCCACAACAAAACCCAGAAAACCAACAAACTGAAAACCATCTTGGCCTTCTTAGCTTGGCACAGCTCTAGCTGCCTGCTCTAGATCAGAGATCCAGTCTTTCTAGACCAGTGATCATAAATGTGGTTTTATATGTGTAATCAAAGGAATACGTGCAAGCCAGGCAGAGTGTAAGTATTATCTTTATTTAAGAGTATATGTAGTAGAAACTTGTTTACAAAAATTTCAGTGGTGTTACATTTTGATCTTTATTGTCCAAAGCTTTTGCCCCATGAAGTTGCTTGGTTTGCTACATTTTTTACAGCTTTTTCACCAGTTTCAGCAACCTTGTAGACTTCATCAAGTGCTTTTAAAAGAGAAAAAAAAACAAAGGTAACTGTAGCATCATTGCAATAGCTACCCCTTTCCCACCAGGTGTGGGACAAGAAGCAAGGCAGGGTTGAGGACCCTGTGTGGGTCATGACATTTTGAAATTAACACAAACATTACCGTACCTTTCTGACCAGCAGCCTTAGCCTGTTCTGTTGCTTGCTGCACAGTCTGGTTCACAGTGTCAACTGCAGTTCAGAGGAAAAAAAAAGTCAATTAAGCAGTCTTGAACCTTCCCCTAATTTCAACAGCCACATTTTCAAAGGGTTCCCTAAATGTTTCAGGGCTAGAAGATGAATAATTATTCCATAAGGGTGGGCATCCTGGTCTAGCGGTAGAGGTGCTATTAGGACTCTGGCTGCAGTTCCCCACAGTATCCATCTGTCTTGGTATAGATGAAGATTATGGATGTTAATGTGGGGCACCTAGACTGCCAAGAAACAAGCTCTGGTAGAGAATTAGGTGCAATGAAAGTGTCCTTTTATTTAGCCTGGCTAGGATCTGCTGAGAGCAGTTTGATTGGTAAAGATTCTTTTACCAGCTGCATAAACTGGTGCTCACTCTCTGAACTGGCATGCTGTATGAGCAGCACATCAAAAACGGTTAGTCTAATACTTCTTGTACCTGAAGAAAAGGTATTCTGTAAAAGGCCAGAGTATTTTTAAAGGCATGGAAAAGTTCAGCAGAAGAGACATACTGAAAAATGAAGAGCAAGAGAACATGCTGTCTTAAAGGCCTGCAGCCTAGAAAAAAATAGTGGTAAATATTTGGATGATCAGCTTCCAAAAGCTGATCAGGGAAGTCTTGTGACAAGAGTCAGAAGCTTGGGGCAAATGGCCTTGCATTGGACCTGTATTCATTTTATTACCCCTGGCTCCAATTACTACTTTTTAAAAAAAACACCATTGATATCTTCTGCACAGCAGATACTGAGGGGTGGCTGACTGAGCAAGACATTCCTCATGGAAGTGGCAGGAGGGAGAAATGCTGAGGTGGTGAGAGATGTTTAAGTAGACTGGGAGTGTCTAAAACTTCAAAGGTCTCCAGGCTTGCATTGAATGTCTCTTCAACAGTGGTTTTATTAAGTGTCTTGTAAAACCAGTGACCTATTTCACCTGGAGCTTGTAGGACATTTTCTACTGCTCAAAATACATGCTAATTATCATTACATGCCATCTTGCTGCAGTTGCCTAATGTGAGTGATGTTCACTGCTCATAAGATGCAGCTAAGACAAATGCTTCCCATGGCAGTCTTAGGTCACAGCCAAGTTTGTAACTCCCTTCAGGACCCATGGCATAGATGCTAATTTTAGATACTTGCAAAGCTCAGTTGTGCCACTCTGTACTTGGCAACAGCTCATGGGACGGCGCCTTTGGGGCACGTGCAGGCACAACAAAAGTGGTTCAGAAAAAATGTAATGAACAGTTGCAAAGCCACCAGATAGTCTTTTTTTACTTGAAATCTGCCATTAATCCCCCTTCATTTTCATTTAAATGGGGGTTTAGAGAGTACCTCTATAATCCTTCCAGTCAGTGCACTACTAAGAGTGGCATGATGAGTTCAGCATCACCTGCTGTGTATCTCCTGCCTGACATCAAGGTAGGTGCAGATTGCACAGAAGTGGCCAAGTCAAGCCAGTGCCTGGGACCACCCTCTGTTGTTCCAGAATCCAACTCCGGCTGCAAGAGCCATGCTGCAGTGCAGGACTTGCTGGGAAGATACAGGCAGGGCTCAGGCAAAGGGCTTCAGACAGATGATATCCAAACAGCTGGTTCAGCTTCAAGTGCTTGGGACAGAGGGGCAAGGGCTGCAGCTACTATTTATAAACTTTGCTCTTAGAGTCTGTTGACTCCTAAACACTTTGTTCCATCAGCTGATTGAGATTAGTACTCAGCTCCTCTGAAGATGACAAATGTCCCTTCTAAATCATCCGTATTGTCTTCCAGCATAGGAAACAGTAGATGTTTCCCCCATGCTAAAGAAGTTAGGAACATCAAAAAGCTGCCACAAAATACACATTTCTAGGACTACTCTATGGCAAAATCAGAAAGAAATCTTCAGTTGAAAAATTGATGGCTCCTTTCCAATTGCCCTCATCCTGCTGCTTTTGTTTCATGCTCCAGCATAAAAATAGCTGAATTAAGAATAAATCCAAATTCTTTGGAAAAGAAGGTGGCTGTGGGATTGTTCATCCTTCATCTTCCTAGCAAAATGAACCAAGTCATGGTAAAAAAGGCTTCCCACTTGCTTCACTGGGCACATAGCCCACAAGGAATATTTCTACAGCATTTGAAGTCACAGGCAAAATAACTGGTTTTAAGAGTTTACCTAAATGTCATGTAAAGAAATATGAAACAGTTTCCAGTGCTCACATACTAAGCACAAACACTTCAGGAATCTCAGCAGTGCAACTCTCCATGTTAAAGCTCCACTAACAATCGTTATTTAACTTCAGGGCCAGTTCAGCAAAACTCTCTGCAGGAGTGGACCTGGCTCACCTGCAGCTGCACTTGTGCTCTTGGTGGGCTGTGTGAGTGCAGTGCTGGCAGGGCTGGAGCACTGACCTGCGCCTCTCTGGGCAGCATGGAGTGAATCAGAGCCCTCAGCGCTGGTACACTGTGCTGCTACACAACTCCTATTTGTCATGGTTGGTCATATTAGGAAGCAAAGCCCTAAATGAGCAGCCTTGCCTCCACTCTGCTTTCTGCTGTCCTGTCATCAATGCATCATCATCTAGGCACCCACACACTATGAGCCAGAGTAGGAAAAGTTGTTGGAAACCCAGTAGTTAATATCAGAGCTTCATTTTCTGTAGTGTTAGAGGGCTTGGAGATTCCAGGATGTGCTGACCCCACCCTTGAGGGCAGCATCTATAGAGTTCCTGCCCCGGGGGCAGGTTTGCTCCCAGCAGCAGGGGCGGGAACAAAGCAAATACTTTAACACCCAAGGCACAGGAGGACGGAAAGGAGCAATTTGTATTTACCTGCCACTTGCGCAGCACTTCCAGCTTGTTGCACAGCGTCCTCAGCGAGCTTCTTCCCAATGCCGAACATGGCTGCGCTCAGTCCTCCCTCCCTGGGTGAGATGGGCGAGTGAATCCCTAAGTTCGGTTCTGTTACACTGTTTGGCAAAGTGCAGCTTTTTATAGACAAAGCAGGACTCCTCCCAGTAGTTAGAGGGCAAATGCAAACTGGAACCGGGAGAAGTCATGAGCGCTTGTTGGGTGATTAATATACCAGGCATAAAAGGGTGAAGAGACATTAATGTTTGTTTTGATTTCCTCCCCGGAGAGAGGGCGTGGATTCATCGGCAGAAGTTTTCCATAGCCCAGGAACGAGAGCTTTGTTTTTCCCTATCGGGGAGTTGGTAAACAGTGTGCATGCCACAGCTGTCCTGAGCAAAGGCTCCAGTGCCGCAGGGGGACATGCAGGCTGGCACAGCCCGTCGTGAACCGGGCAGAAAAACATTGCATTGCAAAACACTGCGCTGAGGAATTGCTTAAATCAACTCTGTCATTTCAAAACCTTACATAGAAAAGTATCCAGTTTCAGATGATTCTTGCCCACATTCTTTTGGTCCCCAGTGGGACTTAAAATTCACGGCTATAAAAAGAAATGGGAGGCACTAAGCCTGCTTTCTAAAGCGTCTGATGAAATCTTTATTGTGTTAGAGTAGGCTCATAATTTTGTGGTGTGTCATAATTAATATTTTAACCTCTTATTCCCAAGGTCTGGTTCAGGAGAGTAGGTTTGAGTCCTTCCCCACTGTCCCCACAGCAAACACTTGGCAGGACCCAGCACAGCCTCCAGAGTCTCAGGCATCTCAGCTGGTGAGGTTCAGGTGGGCTCACTGCCAAAAAGCTGAGCTGCCCAGCCTGGTGCCCCCAGCTGTAGCCATGGGATGGGATGTGCAGGAGGCAGACTGCTGAGATGTGGCCCCCACAGAGCCCTGGTTCCTCTCACAGGGCACCTTTATGTTGTCCAGCCACACAGGAGCTGACCTCATCCCAAAACACTGAGCCCACTTTTTTCTGGGATCACCAGCTTTCCAGCAAAACTACTGTTGTGCCTTTTCACACAGGACAGAGGGTTTCACTCTGTTGGTCAAATAATTACTGCCAAATACAGGGTGAAAATGCACAATCTACCTCAGAACAAGGGTTTACGTATCAAATTGTTCTGTATCCTACAGCTGCCACCGCAGTAGGCCCTGGAATATGTCTCTTGACATGGCACTTCATGAGCAACAGTTCCTCTGCAATGTCCCTTTTCAGCATTACAATAAAAGCTCTGTTTTCTTCCCACCACCACTGCTTTGTTTCTGTTTTGGTTTTTTGTGTTTGTTTTGGTTTGTTTGTTTGTTTTTTTACAGACCACAAAATGCTACTTTATATCAATTAAATAGGATATAGAGTTACTGAGAGTAAAGAGGGTTCCCTTCCTCATTTTATCTTCTGACAGCACGGAAAGGATTATTCACTATTCAAATTATTATTTGAAAGCAAATTCTACCAGAATGTACTCACAAAGAAAAGAAAAAAACACAGAAGGAAAGTAACAATATTGGTTTTAAACTGACATCAAGTCGAGGGTTGTTGACAAAGTTCAAAACAGACCTGCAATGCAGGAAAAAAGAAAACAAACCCAGAAATATTTCAGATAACTCGGACCAGCATCTGACCAGTGGAAATTCTTTGCACAGCAGCCAAGCAGTGAAACGTACACATTGTTCCCTGTGACATCCTCAGCTACCCAGAGCCAGCCCTGTTCACAGGAAATTGCAATTTCCCCGTCCTGTTCTGCTGCAGCTCCTGTTACTGATATCAGAGAGATGTGTAAAGACAGCAAGACTCACAGTCAGCAACAGGTTTGTATATTTGCCGAGGTGTGTTATCGCATAACATTATCACTGGAAATATCCCTCCTCATCCTATCCTAATCCCAAAGTGAAGAATAATTCCCATTCTCACGCACTCCAGCAGCACAAGTACAGCTGTTTTTTGAAAGCCACATTAGCTCATGAGCAACTTCCACATGCGTGGACTGATGCAGCACCAGCACTGGCTTTCTAGTGAACATCAGCACAGAAATTACAGAACCAGCCCAAATTACATTACATCGACGCACTGCAGGTACACCTTCAATTGTAACATGGGAGAGGAGAGAGCACATGCCATCACAACACTGCCTGCACACAGGTAAAGGTGATGTTTGCCTCATAGAGTGAAAGCACACAACATTAAAATACACCCCACTTTTCAAATACAAAAGGACCCATTTTCTCAAAGCCACGGAAAATCAAGGAGGAGGTGCAGTTCCCACATGCATTTAGACAGGCATTAGGCTGCAGTCAGTGCCACGGTATCTGGCACCGCAGCAACACATCTCGGTTCCTGCATTCCCCAACTCCACAGCCCCTGGCACGGAGCCCCTGCCCCACAGCCGCGGCTTTCGCTCTGCCAGGCCCCTCACGGTCCCCAGCACAGGCACCCGGCCCGTTCCTGCCGGGGACTGCCGAGAGCGGGCCCGGCTCTGCGGCCCGGGCCCGGCCAAGCCGGGACAGCGCCCAGGGCCGGCAGTGCCGGGGCAGAGCCGAACCAATGCGGGGGTTGGAGCTGCCGAGGCACAAACACAAACACTGCCGGAGCTCAGCCACCAGCTGACGGGCAGACACACCGAGCTGCAGAGCAGAGGCAAAGCCCAGCACCTTGGCCACGGGCAATGGCTGCAGGGCCCTCACCCCCCTCAGGCTCAATCGCAGCACCCACAACACCGACACTCACCCACCCTCCCAGCCACCGCCTCGAGCGCCCAGATCCTACCTGCCCACCATGTCCGCAGCCAGCAGCTCCCCCGGGAATCCTCTCACAGCCCCTCTAAAGGCTCCCTGGGAATCCTCTCACAGCCCCTTTAAAGGCTCCCTCCCTGGGAATCCTCTCACAGCCCCTCTAAAGGCTCCCCAGCCTGCACCCGCACAGCCAGGCAGCCCCAGCCCAGGTGCAGCAGGTTTTGGGTAATTGCCCTTATTTGCCACACCTGGTGGGGTTTTGAGTGAAGGGTTCACCTGTGTGATTGGTGGGAAATAAACTTCAAATGTGAAAGGAACATGAAAGTCAGTTTGTCCTATGGGCAGGAAACTCCAGTGCTGCCATGGTCCCTGGGGACAGACACTGCTGAGAGCCCCAGAAGGGAGTTGGACAACATTGTTCACAACCACAGACCTCAAGGAGTGGCTGGGACATCCTTTCCAACATTGCTAATCCAACATTGCTAATCCAGCAGTCGTTGTTACCTGCACGGTGGGGCCGAGAGGGGCCCATCTTGCTGCCCACTGGTGCTACTCCTCCCTGGGGAGGAGGGAGGCTGGCTGGGGCCACCTGACATGTTAGGGCCACTGTTAGGGACACCGTTAGGGCCATTGTTAGGGACATTGTTAGGGCCTGGTGGAATGCATAACTCCGGCAGAGCGTGCAGCCTGCACAGCAGCTCCAACTCCAGGATACCCCGGTGGCACATGGGCAACAGCATCCAACACACCAGCAGTTTATTCATCTCTAGGTTTCTTGATCTTTGCCACATGACAGGAAACTACAGCTGCAAAGACAGGTAGAGAGAGAGGTTTCAGACAGGTTTCGGAGAGCTTGGATTCTTGATAACCTCTAGATCATTAATGATAGTATTCACCCAAGAGAATACTAGTAAAAACTGTGCCCCACCCATGCCCCTGGCCTGTTGAGCTGTGATGAGGAGATGAGGAAGGCTGTTTGCCCCTCAGCCACCCTGGGAAGGTCTCTGGGGCATTGGAGTGGGGCATGGAGCAGAGGTGCTCGGGCTGGGCAGCCCAGCCAGGTTGAAACACGAATCCTTGTTGCTCAGCATTTCATAACTCAGGCGGCTGCAGCCACACCCAGCGCCAAATGTAGGGAAGTTTGAGAACTCCAGTGTTAGATAACTTCACATGTCTGGGGCTGATGGCACAGGAGCTGCTAGGAGCTCTAGGGATGTCTGCTTTACTGTTACAGAATGTCTGGAGGCTCCAGCTGAGTTAGGGGATGCAGTCCTGAGTTGGGTCATGGGTCCCTGTGTGATGCACAAGTGAGAGAGAGCCCCAAATAGTTCCAGACCAAAGAGCACTGTGACTAAGGCAGGGACCTTACTTGTGGAGCAAAGTGCTTAAGTTTAGACCTGGAAACACTTGCCAGCAGTGAGTCAGACTCATGGGTGCCCATGGCACAGCGTGCACCCTCAGGACAAAGAGATGTGAAATACTCCCATCAGGCTCCTGAAGCAGCAAGGGCATCCCTGCACTGGGGAGCAGGAGTCAGGAACTGCCTCTGGGTGCTCCCTGGCTGGATGCATGAAGTGATTTCTCCTCTCTTAACTCAATACCTTAACTCAATGACCCCCAGTAGTCCCTCCAGCCAGGCTGTCCAGTCCCTACCCTGACAGCCAGACTGCTGCCAGCACTGGGTCCTGCAGTGGGAACTGACAACTGTGTAGTCACACTGAAGACAACTGCAATAAAGGGATATAAAACTGCACACCAGGAGTCAGGGCTGCATTCCCCATGAACAAAGCAGCAGGATCAGTGTCTGTCATGCAAGGGGACAACAGGCTTTACTGGTGGAAATACCTGCAAGTGTACAATTTTTTGGTAATATTTAAGTGATTTGAGGACAGAAAAAAAGGTTTGATGGAGAGTGGTGTATGGGTCACATTGGTGTCTGAAATGCTGAGCCTAAAGAGCACAGTGTCTGAAGATTTCACCATCAGGAAGGTAACTGTGAAAAGTACTAAATAATAAAGTACTATTGGGGGTTGCCCAGTAACTGAGAGTGCAATAGTCTAATGCTTTTTCTGTGAGCTTGTCCTTGGGTAAATATTTAGGCTTTTAAAGCTTCAAATGACAGGAGCCATTGCATAGGGCATTGCACTGCGCAAAGCCCTGGACTATGTTTACTCACAGATGGTCTATTACTTGTAAAGTCCTGTAGAGGCTTTTCTGTTCATACAATCCTCGTGCAGGCTGCAGACAAGGGTGGTCTTTGGGTTCAGTGGTGACCCAGTCTCTCCTTGGACCAAATTTGCAAAGATTGGCTTCCAAAAAGCCCTGGACACCCCAGCTCTTGGTCAAGAGGTGCGAGACTCTGTTACCTCAAACAGGCCTGGACTGCCCTATTTCATTGCAGCCAGAAGGTTTTGGTCATGTTTGGGTTTTCTTTTGTAAGACACAAATTATATTCTTACTGAAACAGGCTGGTAAGGCTTCAAAGCAAGAGAGGGAAAGAAAAAAGGGGAAAAAAAAAGAAAGGAAATATTGCCTAGCAATGAGAAACAGCCTGAGGCTGAGTTAAGAGCACTTACTGTGAGTGAGTGGATATTAGTGCCTTCTGTTGACAGAGGCAGCACTAAGAGGGCATCCTGTCTGGCTTCACAGCCTCTGATTGCCCAGCAAGCAGCAATCTCAAATAAATATTTCCATCTCCTAGGCAAGAAGATTGCCCCCTTGCCTGTGTGGCAACAGCTCCATCTCTGCACAGGCCATGGCTGGCTGGGGCTGCCTCTGTCACAAAGAAACCCCCACTCAGCCTGCACACAACTGCACACAGCCTGCACACAGCCTGCACACAAACTGCACAGAACCTGTGCACAAACTGCACACAGCCTGCACACAACTGCACACAGCCTGCACACAACCTGTACAGAACCTGCACACAGCCTGCACACAGCCTGCACAGAACCTGCACACAAACTGCACAGAACCTGCACAGAACCTGCACACAGCCTGCACACAAACTGCACAGAACCTGCACACAAACTGCACAGAACCTGCACAGAACCTGCACACAGCCTGCACACAAACTGCACATAACCTGCACACAGCCTGCACACAAACTGCACACAACCTGTACAGAACCTGCACACAGCCTGCACAGAACCTGCACACAAACTGCACACAAACTGCACACAGCCTGCAGCTCAGGTGTGGCTGGAGTGAGAGCAGAGCACCCTCAGGGAGCTCTGGCACGAGTGAGCACTGGGGTAAGGACGATGCTGGGGTTTGTCCCCAGGAGATTGAACTGGAGATGTGTTGTGGTGATGGAAACAAGACATTTAGATGGGACTGTAGAACGGAGTAGGGGGTGGACACCACAACTCCGCTCACCACAGGGCTCCTCTGCAGTGGGGGCTGTTGGTTTCCATCCTCCTGCCACACTGCAGAAGGGTTCAGTACACTCCTCCCTTGCAGTGACCTCACAGGGCTCTGGATCACAGAGCAAAAGGGATTAGCAAGACACTGTGCGATCCTTCACTGGAAACCCAGCAAAATAATGAGATTAAACAACAAGATGGTCTGAGTAGGGGAGATCTTTATTTATCTTAATCTAGAAATGCAGAGGGTGGAAACAAACAAACAACTGACAAGAAATATAACCCCAGAGTAATTTTTGATTATTGGAAGAAGACTCAGTTTCATCACATGACTGTTCTGGTGTCCTAATTATGAACAGTTTCACTGGCTTTGTAAATACACTCAGCAAATGTGGCAATAATCACTGAGCTGTTGTAAGAGCAGGGCAACAGCATTGCTGGAACCTTTTCAGCCACGTTGACAATTGTGAGCAGATGTGCTAAGAGATGTATTTTTTTCTATGTAATGGGTGAGAAGGACCTTCTACCTTAAAAACTTGTATTTGAAAAGAACAAAATTATCCAGATATCAAACAGCTTTCATTTTTCTACACAAAGAAGTAGGTAATAGCAGGCCAAAGAGAGATTTATACAAGCAGTACTGTTGACTTGAATTAGCATCATTTTTTAAATCCAGATTTTTTCCCAAAGCCAGACATTGCTTCTGCAGCCTGTCCGGCCACTTTTTCTACTCCATCTTGTGCTGTCTTGGAAGCCTTGTCAAAAGCTGCAAGAGAGGGAAGAAGATAAGCAGAAAGTTGGAAAAATGCAACATGGTTTAACACTTAGGATAAAAGAGAGGTGTGAGAATTATTAGACTACAAAAAAGGAGTGATATATCTCCAAAAAAGTTTCTGGATATTTTGCTGCCCTCTCATCTAACATCAACAGGTGCCCAAGCCTGCCCTTCTTGTCACATCCATGGAGCTGTGGAAGGTGTCAGCTCTAAGGGGATACTGCCAGTGCATTTTGGCTTTCATGAAATATTTTAGACCCCAAAATTGCAATTCACCCCCACACTTAGAATTGTATTAAATTATTACAAACCTCCCCCCCCCCAAACAGCCTAGTTTTTAGATTAACTTGTTTCCAATGCCCAGCTGCAAGATGCCAACCCTTGCTTGACAACACCTTTTCACCTGCAGGATCAGTAATGTCCAACCCCAGCTGCTGCCCCAGCAGGTGCTGGGATCCAGGGTAGGGCTGGACCTGGACAGACCCCTGCTCTCAGGGCTTTGGGGGCAGGGAACAAGATGTAACATAGAGTTACTTAATCCTCCAGAAAGAAGAGCTGTCCCCACAAGTTTTCTGAATAGGAAGCCAATGTCTGAATGCTGTGTGTGTGACTCGGTCTGCCAGTACATGTGTGGAGACACTAAGCAAGAGATCCTGAAATCCTTTTGTGAGATTTATACAGGTTGTTATAAAATCATTGAAGTTGTTATGAAATGGTAAAGGTTATACAAAGTAGTCACTGAAACCAAGGACTTCCAGGCTGAGGACACCTGTGGGACAGAGGAGAATGAGCAGGCGCCGCTTCTGGCTTGTGTCGAGCTGCTCCATCTTGGTTTGAACGTCATTGCTCCTACCTTTCTGGCTTGCCTCTGTAATCTGGTTGACTGCATCCTGAGTGGCCTGTCCCAGTGTGTTTGCTGCAATTAAGGGAAAACAAAATCAAAATCCTCCCCAGCTGTTGGTGTTTCTGGGTTGCAGGAATTCTGTACAGTCAGCTTTCTGTACGCCTGCAGCAGGCTGTGCCCCTGGCAAGGGCCTGGGCTGGTGCAGAGCAGGCTGAGGCTGTGCCCTTCACTGGGCACCCTGGGCACTGTGTGCTGCCACAGCAGCTTGCCCGAGATTAGCACTCACCTGGCACCTACGGTCAGCTGAGCAAATCAATGGCAGATAAGCAGGAGATAAGAAAAGATTAGCAGTGAGTTGGAATGATGACATTTAGCTGCAAGCTTCTTATTTAACACTACACTTGCTTTTATTGATTTTTCTACCTTATTATGCTTGGGGAAGGTTGGCCATCTAACCTGCATTTTCCCTATGGGCCGTTTGGGACTAGAGCCTGTTCTAAAATGGAAGCAAGTCCATTAAACTGAGCTGGACAGGAGAAAGGAGATTTTTACAAACAAGAGATGAATAGAAGAAGAGGAGGAGAAATTAGAAACATAAGAGATCAACTTCAGAATATGAAACACTAAAAAAGTGAGGTGCCTTGCAATTGTAAGATAGCTGATAGTTTATGAAACAGTGAAGTGCCCCCTCAGTGGCAGGAATATATTAAGGATGCAGCAAAGACTATTTTGTTTTCCAGAAAGGGGTTCTGTAATGTATGTGGGGCTACTACACATTTGTCCCAGATGTATGGAAACTTTCTGTAACTTCAATATAATCAATGATGTTACTCATATATTTCAGCTATGCAAGGAAGTGTTTGCAGGATCACAATCCAGAACCATATATGATCAAATTATACACTACCAGGAAAGAGCAGCAGGCAGACATGGTAGGGAATAAACTATGAAAAGCTACTATAAGCTGTACACATTGTGCAATGTTTCATTTGAAGGAAAAGCTTTTATGCTTTGCATTGAAAAGTTGGTTTCCAATGCCCAGTGCTAATGACAACAGTGCTCAGCCTTAGAACATGGGCATTGCTATGACAGAAATGTGCTTACAGGTGTTTTCAACTCCTGCAGTCTGGTGATCACTGCTGAAGAACCCAACAGAAACATGTCCTATACTTTACAAACTATCCATTGCAATCAATGGAGTTACATTACCAGAAGGCACTGACAGGCCAAATGACAAATGTTAATCAAAGCTTAATTCCAACATACTAAAAGGAGTGCTGATTAAAAGCCACTGCAGAGCATGAAAAAAGACCACCCTGAGCAATGCAAATGCTAAATACAGAAGGCTGTTATCACAAAAAAGAGGCTTCACTGCTCTAAAAATATTAAGTTTAACATTTTGGAGAGCGATGAAAGTTGGACGATGCCCAGGAGCTGGAGAGGGAGAAGTGGGTGAGTAGGAGGAGGCAGCTTTGGGAGCCATGGCTGGCCTGTGGTCTTCTCCAGGTGATGGCCAAAACTTGCCAAGTGGAGAAAAAAGAGGAAGCTGTGTCCTGCTAGCATCGATGCAGCTATGGGTTGTGGTTATTCAGCAACTAAACCCCCCTCCAAATATACAACAATACTAAATCTTTCTTACCAGCATCTTTTGCTGCACCTTCAGCTTGCTCCTTCAGTCCCTGGAAGCTTTTACTCGACATTGTGGCTTCTGACACCTGCTGAAGTCCTCTCCTTTGATAAAATGGAGCACCTGGCGATATAGAGTGCACTGTGTGATAGTGTCCTGACTTGTTCTGGTTTTATACATCTGCCAGGTGACCTGCTGATTCTTTTGGGGGTGACTGGTACAATGGGTGGAGTTCAAATGTGAAGAATGAGAGCTGAAAATAGAGAAAAGCTGTTTATTTACCCTCCCTGATGAGAGGGTGCGCCCAGATTGAGATTTTTGCTCCATCACGCTGTCTTTGTCTGTTAATTTGTGCTGTTTGTTTTTTTATAACCAAAACTGCAAAAAAACCTGTTCCACCATCACAGGCAGAGGAAAGCCACCGAACTCAGCTTTACAGAGTGCTGGAAAACTACTGAAGTGCAGTGTGTGGGCATGGCCAACTTTCATCCCTGCCAGGCTGACTTCCTTCTCCTTCCTTCAGCCCCTGAGCACACCCTCATGAGAACAGAAACCAGCCCAAATTTGTTTCTGTTCTTAGAAGCTTTAATCGCAACCCCCTTTTCTTGTCAGGTGGGACAATGTTAGATGGTGAGACCTGTAATTTATGTGTATTTTTATAAGAAACTGTTAATCTGGTCATCTTTCCAGTTGCCTGCTCAAGGTGGATTGCAAATCCCATCATCACAGAAGGCCTTGCCTGGGTAAGGCAGGTAGCCAGTGCCAGCACAAGCAGCTCTCAGGGGAAGGTAAAAAAAAAAAAAAGCCAAATTAGCAAACCCACATTTTCCTACTGTGGCTTTGTGGTAAGATTCTTTTCGTTCAGAAATTATGTTTAAACTCACTTCCTTTCCCAGCATTACCACATTCATAAAAGTTTCTGGCTTTAACCTCTAGCATTTCCAGGTTTCCACTAGCCTTTGGAGTTTATATTTCCTGCCATCAATCCCCAGTACAAAGGTACTTTGTACAAGTAAACTATTGGCAGAGTCAGGAGCCAAGTGGCTTTCTGGTTTTGTGGAGTTTGGGTTCCTCGTTGCCATTTTCCAGGGTACAAAGTGTCTCTGTTCAGATGGCCACACTCATACCCATATTTTTCTTCCTGAGAAAAGATTTGTGTTGGTAAACTGGCACAGATGCTACAGATGAACCAGGGTGGGCACTGACAGTTCTCATAAGTCTAGGACTTCATTAGTACCCAAGTGAGGAAGAGTCACAGAAAACAAGGTTCTGAGTATTCCTCTGCTGCTCCTACTCTACTTGTCATTTCAGAGAGCTCTTGTCAACTTTAGCACCACTCCTTTGTTATTTCAAACAGCAATCCTCTTTCCCCCTTCAATGGGTCAATTAGACTTTTAATTATATATTCACAGCAGGTATATTTTTCAATTCCTTGCTGATTTCTTTCCTGTAATGATGTTCTTACTTGAATTTGCAAAAACTCAGATAAAGAGACACACAGTATTGTGAGGCTCTGGCATTTTTTTGAACCAAATCACTAACAGAGACCTACTTATTTTCCTTTCCCAAACCCGAGAACACAGCCACACCAAAGCCACCTCAAACAGGTGGATTTCAGCTGTTCTCAGCCCATTAGTCAGGCATATTAACCTTTGTGTGGAGTGTTAGTGAAAGGAAGGAAGAAGCTCTCAGGAATCCACCAGGCAGCTTGTCACAGCTCAAGGGAAGCTGTGCCCAGGTTTCAGCAGCAAATACCTCCCAGATGTCTCCCCCTTGTTTCCAGTGCTGGGTTTTCAGTGCAAGAGCCCTGCAGGTGCTGGCTGGGATAGTCTGCCTGAGAGGGACACCAGGAGTTTAGGAAAGCATTTAAAACTGAAGCACGCCTACATCAAGCATTAAACCACATTAGAGCACTATTTTATAGACTCATAATCAGTTCAGGTAAATATTGCTCTCTAATTCTGTTCTAATACCTACCTAGATCTCCCCAGCTCCAACTATTATTCTTCCAAGTAGAAATCTCTGTTCAGTATTTTGGACTCAATATGGGTGTCTGATCTGTGCCACTGCTTGCTCAAAGCATTATCTCCTGCTCAAAGCATTAGGTAGCATGAATTCCTGAGTAAAACCCACACTGCTGACAGCATGGCAGCATGACTCCTTATCTAATGTAATCTTATCTTTAGCATTAATATAATTATCCTGATTCCAAACTGAGAAAAAGAAAAGTGAGCAAATTACTCTTGCCCAAATTGGCATGGCATGATCATTATAATGCAGCCCAGAGCAGAGGGAAGAGGGACAGCTGAATGGTATTCATTCCATAGGATGGTAGCAATAATCTGTGCATCAGGTGGCAGGCTGAGTTTCAAAATCACAGAAGAAAATAATGGAATATATTGCATAATATTTATCCACTCTGTGAGTTAACATTACTGTTTAGAAGACAATAGTAAGCCTTTTGAACTAATGTTAGATATTAATTCGAGTGCTTAAAAATGAGGATTTGAAAGGGTGGAAAGCTAGTTTGGACTTTTCCTCCATTAAGCTCTCAGTATCTGCTGAGACTGCAGGTAGAAATCCTGGTTAATGCCAGCTGGGGCATGTACCACAGTGCGGGCAGAGCCACAGGCTCTGAAATGCCCCTGGAATTTCAGGCTATTCCAAAAGTTACTGCACCTGGCAATGCCAGGGTGCATCACTGACACTGGCCAGAACCAGAAGTCCAAAGGTGCAGCACCCCCAGCAGCACTGTCTGCTCACCTGTGACACAGAGTATGTCTGACTCCCTTTTCTGTGTCTGACTCCTCGGGCTTTTCTCCACGTTCTGCACCTTCAGTCTGTTGCCTCTGATGAGCAGTTATTTGTGTTTGGGGAAAAGAAATCCAAAAGTGATTCTTTAAGTGCTAGGAGTGCCTCACAGCCCATGGCCCTGGAAAGAGCTGGCAACTACAAATACACAGCCCAAGCAGCTGTGAGTTAAATCTAAAGCACCACAGGGAAATTAGAAATTGTTCTGGTTTCCTTCCCTTTCACACATCTTCTGTGGCAGCTTTGAGCACCCTCTCATATATCAGTGACATGAACCCTTCTGCTCTATTACCTGATGAAGGTCAGAAGTAATTAATCAGAGCTACAGCTTATGTTTTACACATGAAAATGGGCAAGTGAGGTTAATTAAAAAGTGTTGAATTTTACTTGGGTTTTCTTAAATTTTAATTTGACCAGGGTTGGGATTTATAGATAGGTGTGGTGTCCATTAGCAAGGCAAATGCAGTGATGTGTTAGGGCTAAAAATTCTACACAGATCACTCCAGAAGTTTACAAAGTGTGCAGTGTTCAACATTCATGGCTGCTAAAGGAGACTGATACTAGTGTGGAAGGGATGTGATGTTTATGCCATGAAACAGAACTGTTTCAAGAAATGCAATGGTTTGCTTATAGATAATTATTGTAAGTCATATGTCAGTAATTTAGGAGATCAAACTAAAGTTGTTCTAATTAAGCTAAATTAGCTGTTTGGTTCAATTATTGATATACAGTTCTAGGACAAAAGTAGGTTTAACTGATTCTGCCTTTACACAGGTGGTAACATCCTCCAGGAATTATCAGTCAGCTCTGCTTCAAAGCACGAGATCAACGTAAGGCCAGTACAAATGGAGTTCTTTACCTTCTACTTTTTCAATCTTGAGGTAACATCCAGGTGAAGTGTCACATTTCTGCTGTCATCTGGAGCACATGAAACCATCCTTAAATACTGGGACTGCTGTGGAGTCTCACAATATCTATCCTGCAGATTCAGGATTAGAAAAGACAACAAAAAAATTGTGAGGTCTTTAACTTAGAAAGGCTAGGAAGATGAGCAAGGCTTGATTCCCTCCTGAAAATCTGGCATGGGACTGGGGAAATAAATAACTGGTCCTATCCCAGGAGTGACTGGCTGGGAGAGCTGAGGGTGTGAGCTGGGGTGTAAAGCCTACAGGAGAGCTGTGTATATTTTCTAGGCACACTGAGAGGAAGGAGAGCTGTGGCTCTGCCCTTCTGGCACACAGTTGTGCTGCACACCCCACGCAGGTTTAGTGGGAAGGGAAGAGTGGAGAAGCAGAACTGCCTTGCATTCTGGATCCACACAAAAAAGCAGTGCCAAAGCTTGACAGAGAAAGTCTGTGCTGCTTCAGACTTGTGTGGGCAGGGGTTTGTCTGATATTCAGAAAGTGCAGTTTTGATTTGACCTTTTTCTGCTCTGCTATTAACAGTATGGAGTATCTTCTTGTGATTTGGTAGGGTTTCAATCCATTTATGAAACAGTTAAACTGAGTTTCAATGTGTCAAAGAGGTGAGAATGTGATTTTATAGAGAACAGTATTATAAAAACAGCCCTTCAGTTTTTAATTGGGTACTCACTTTTAGTACAGGCATTATGCAGACACAAAAATAGGACTTTCAAATGAAGTGGGATTCTAAGTGTATTATTACCTGATTTGCATTTAAATTAGTGTAATGCCGTTTGGGATATTCTGTAGAGAGCCACTGCTTCCTCTCCTTCATCCCAGACAAACATCTTTGAGAAATCAGGCCCTGCACACCCTTCAGCCCTTGGCTAGGATATAACTGGGGGAGCTCACAAAGGCTGTGAGCTCTATCAGAACAAACCACTCAAAAAAGCTTCACTGCAGTTTTACATGGAAAGGAAGTTTTGCTGTTACAAGGGGAAAATAATGGATTTCAGCACTTTGTTGGTCACTTGTGTGGTGAGGTTGATGCAACACTTGGCAGCAGCTGTTGCTGGCTTGTTGGATCCCCTCAGAGGTCAGAGTGCAAGTGCCCAGAGTCCTCACTGGAGACAGACAGTGGCCACACTGTGCCTGGCACTGGGTGCTGTCTCATCACAGTGGGATTAAGTTAACAGCTTGTGTGACAGTGGTATCACATGTACAAAGTCCACTTCAATAATTCACAGGGTGAGATGAGTAAAAGAAATTCTTGATTGCACAAGACCTGTCAGCAAAAAATAATTTTTCTAGTGTTTGCTTCCCTCAGTACTTACCTGGGGCAGGGGGTGCCAGCACTTCCATAGTGAAAGTACCTTCTCCTGTGGGATGTTTCTGATACATCTCCTCCATCACTGCACTTTTCACTTTCCTTCCATCATCTCTCATTACACTTGTCTGAATACTCACTGAAAGCACAGACTTCCTTTCAACGAACTAAACAGATGTACAACAAAGTTTAGTTGAATAATTAATAGGCAATATTTTGCCTCTTTAATCAAAGACCATTCTACTTCAAAAGAAACAAGTCCTCACCTTTCTTACCTCTGACAAATGTGGCTCAGACCTCTGGCTTCTGCTTCCCACAGCTGGGTGACAGCCAGTCTGAGACAGGGACGGGGAGGAAATAGAGGCTCACTGAGCCATTGCATGGGCACAGCACTTCCCTGTTCCCACTCACTGATACAGGGTACTCATGTGGAAGGAAACTGCATGTCCTGGTGTCTGTCTCCAAGATTTGGGAGTGCCTGTGCAAGATACATAAACACTCTCTGGGCTCTGACTGCCATGGACTAGACCAGACCTGTGCAGGGACTGCACCTGCCTGGGCCCAGAGTAGGGCTCTCCCATGTGAGAGGCAGGCAAGTGCAGAGGCAGATCTGTAGGAAACATTTGGACACTTTTGGTGCCCAAACGTTGGCCAGTAGTCAAGCAGTGTTTTCAGTCCCACAGTTCCATATAAAGGTATGTAAATACTGGGAAAACCCTTTCCCTTGCACAGGGAAGGAAACACAGAGAGCTGCATGCTGCTCTCCCAAGCAGCCACATAGCTCAGTGTGGCAAAGATGTGGCAAAGCATTCTTAGCTCAGTAATTACCATTCTGCCCTGGTTGAAGCCCTTGGAACCAGGGGCACAGCCTGATTGAGAGATGGGCATTTGGGGAGCAGCTTACTGCTCCTTTGAGTTACAGCTCCTGCCTCCCACGCATGCCCTACATAGTGAAGGCATTCACCTCCGAATTTTTGCAAAACACTTTTTTTGAAACACTTTTGTTTGTGTCCCCATAAAGCAAAGCTTTTGAGCAAAAGGTTTTTCTGTGTCTCTCTAGTGAGCACTGAGAATAGAATCCAGCTTCCTGCTGCTGGGTATGAGTAACTCTTTATGTCCTCTTACCTTGGCCTCAATTTTAGTGACTGTTTAATTGGCAGATACTTGCAGGACATCTGAAAAGAGTATGCACATATCAGATATATCTTCCTTTGAGGGTCCTTGTTACCTCTTCTAGGGCTCTTTTGTTCCCTTTCTGTGTTGAGATCAAAGACCCACTGGGATGGAAATCCTGTGGTCTCTGCAAGGCAATGCTTTACACATGCTGTTACGCCTGACAGAGGCTGCCAGCACACTTGCTAGATGCTTCCATGCCACAGCAAGTCTCTTCTACCTTCCATAGTCACCATCATTTAACAGCTTAATGAAGATTATTGGTCTGATTTTGAAGCAGTTTAAATCTCAACAGTTTTTACACTGGCTTCTCCTGGATTCGTGGGTGCTCTTCCTGCAGGTAAATAAAAGAACCCATTTTTATATCCATACCTACAGATGTGCTTTAAATGTAGCTCATTATTCACAGCCACGTTTTCCTGCTCTCTCCCCTGGTGAATGCGGAGGGTCTCAGCAGCTGATCTGCCTGCCTGAGTGCTGTAACCAACAGCAGCTCCGTGTTCCTGCTGCACCAGGAGATTCTCCTTTGGCACCTGCCCTCACACTCACACATTTCACAGCAACCCTGCCTGTCCCTGCCAGCTGCAGTGCAGTTCTGACCAGGTCAGCTGGTGCCCATCACATTTCTTTAATTACCTTCTGGCAGCTTGTTAAATCCTGATGTCAGGAGAGCTTTCTGCTGCAAACAGAATAAACTGAGCTCAACATCACTCTCAGATTCCTTTAAAAAGCCTCCTTTCATCCTGTATCACCCC
The DNA here is from genome assembly GCF_035770615.1 of Melospiza melodia melodia. NCBI lineage: Eukaryota > Metazoa > Chordata > Aves > Passeriformes > Passerellidae > Melospiza > Melospiza melodia. Next base: position 26,617,854 of record NC_086202.1, read on the forward strand.
CACATTCTCTCTTAAACATGGCAAGTATTTAAAAAGTGAAATATTTTTCAGCCCTGAGAGACAGAAACCCAGCCTACCTACAGTACTGTTTTCAGAAATACAATTTTTCATGATTCTTCATCTCTTACAACATGATTTAAGGCCTTTACAGCTTTGAGTATTCTAATACTGCACTTTTACAGGAAGAATGCATCAGTCTAGAAGGATCCACATCTAAAATGTGCAAACAAAACCGACAAGACAAAAAACTTGTTCAAACACTTTTTATTAGTTAAAAAAAAAAAATTCCATAATGCCTAGAGATCCCAAGTGCCAGTGCATATGGATGCAAGACACAGATTTGTGAGTCCAACCAAAATATACAAAGCAACTGGGAGGCCAGGAGGGAGGCTGGGAAAGACACACAGCCCAGTACACACCTGCATGTTACTTACAAGTGAGGAGTCTGGCTTACATATATTGTATGACTGGTTTATGAGGCAAGTGCAAGACTACAGAGCTGAATGCAATTAGTCTATGGACAGTGGGATTTTCCTGTCGTGGTGTCAGCTAATACTTCCATGTATGCTCTTGGAATGGTCTCTTTTGAGCAAGAATTCCCTAACTTGATGCATCACCTCCAGTTTCACCCTGTGAGAGAAGAAAAGTAAGAAAATAGGTAAATATTTGGAAAACATAAACAAATAAATTTGGGAGAAAAATCAATGCTGACAGTCACCATACAAAACCCCACAAAGAGCTAAAAACAATGAAGACCATAGGCGATGCAGAAAATAAATGAATTATCCATTCCCTCTGGAAACCAGACACACTCCTGGTGTAACTCAGATCTCTGGGGAAAACAAGGGTGTGAATTCAAGTCCAGTTAATGTGGGGCCAGGCTCCACTGGCAGGAGTGTCCTGCTTTGTGCTCCTGCCTAACCCAGCCCTGCTGCAGCCATGCAGCCATTGGGATTGTGGGGCCCATTTCTGGGACTGGCAGTGGGGGGTGATGGCTGGAGGAAGGTGGGAGATGCAAGATGAGACTTTTGGGAGCTTTGGGGACCATGAAAACAGCCTGAGATTCAGAAAGGCTGAAAACTGTGAGGTTTGGGTGCATGCAGTACTGGTGGAAGGGTCAGACATAGGCCTTAACACTGAAATTGTAAAGGAAATACCACATGAGAAGCATTTGCCCCTATTGTCCATGTTGGATAAAAAGTCATCCTTGTTCAAGAGTTGAAATTGGCCCAGAGACAAATTTTTGACCCAGGGCTTCAAAAGAATGTTGCAGGTAGAACAGTTAAAAAAGCAAATGAACTAATTTAAATACAGAAAATCTGTAGAAAAACTTAACTTGATATCTAAATTTCTTCTAAAACATGGCTGCAAACAGGAAAAAGCTATTCCATGTGATGACAGAACCATAGGACAGCATTCACTTTAATATGTGCATTTACACCCCAAAATCAACCCAAATCAGGCAGCAGTTTGCAATCTGTCCATCTGTCACTCACGGAAAATTCCCAAGATAAGGAAATGGCGAGAATGAGAACAGAAGAGGTTTTTGTCCAACAACTCAGCAAAGTGGGAACAGTGATGGGCTCCTTGCACGGCAGCTCCAGAAGCCCAGGTGGCAAAGGGGACATTGTGCCAGGGGAAGCCAGCAGCCCGACAGAGGCAGGGGGTGGCACAGAGGGCCCGGGGCAGCGGGGATGTGGCAGCACTCACCTCTCCTGCTGGGGCCCCCTCTCCCTCCAGCCTGGGCTGCTCGGGCGGCTGCGGCGGGGCCAGGTCCTCCTGCCAAGTCACAAGAAACATGTTTGTCCCTGCTGCCACATGCAGAGTCATCACCCTCACCTCAGACAGGCTGAGTGACATGGGGGTGAGCATTACACACACAGGCAAATTAGCAGCTTGAATAGATGGCAGATACTGCTTGAAATCCATTTTTGTTGTGCAGATGGTTTGAGCAGATATCTATGAAAAAAACAACTCAATTTCTTACGGCCTGGTTTAGGGTCTTTTTCATACAGAAAACCAGCTCTTTTTCTGTCATTGAGACCAGAGTTTTGACTCCATCAGTGTGAAGAAATTTGGGAGAAACAAATAAATTTATGGATAGCAAGGCTATACCCAGCCTTTCCCCACATTATCTTACCCTGAGCACTCATTGCACAGACTAAATTGAATCGAAGATATAGCAGTACTGTGGTGCTGGTAATGTCATGCTTCAGAAAAAATATCCTTATCAAAGAATAAGCCTTTCTTTTTGTTTGAGTCCAAGCATTTACTTAAGTATTTTGGGCTCTTCTACTTGCCTACATCTTTCAGCTACCTTCCTATTCACAGAAGAAGAGAAAATGTTGCATTACCAGGTAATTATGTTAAACACAATTTGGCCACATGGGAAGAGAAGACAAAATCCTGACCATATTGGATGTGCACAGGGGATGGACAGAAAGCAGAAATGCACCTGGGTGGAATCGGTGTGAGAGTAAGGTGAAGCAGAAATAGGAGGACCTCTGTAATTTTATTTGACTTCACCAGAGAACTCAACTAAAATTACAAAGCTTCTCTGTTTTCTTTGAGCACACATGCCCAGCAGCTTCCCTGAATGACTCTCTTCCCAAATGGTCCCCTCTTCCCTCAGGACCACCACAGAGGGAACCAGAGACACATACATTAAGGAAAGGAAAAGTCAATTTTGCATGGAAGGCAAAGTTATGAATTTCAATATTTTGGAAACACAAGGCCATTACTTTGCTTGGTGCTGCTGCTGATGCAATACAAATCAATGTCCCTGCCAAACCTACTGTAAACAAAACTTTATGCTCCATGTGTTTAGGGTACTCTCTTTTCCTTTTCACACATGTCCTTACTTTCCTGTCCAGTCACAACTGTTCTCATCAGCAGGATAACATCCCTGCCATGCCTGCTGCTTTTTGAACTGAACTTGGGAAAAAAAGGCGATGTGAAGTAAAAAGGAAAAACAGATGGAGTTACATGGATACAAGGTACAGCCCGTGAAGATTTAATCTGGAAATTGAACTTCCCTGTGTGGCAGCAAGGGGAGCCAGGAGGTAGAAGCACTGCTTGTCCTACCTATGGGCTTCCTGTTCTCCATGCAAGCCATGGTAAAATCAATGCACTGGAGGCAGAAAACAGCCAAAGTATGAGCTGCAGCCCTGTACCGATGTCTGTCACAGCTGCAGGCATTCCTCCATCTCCCTGTTGAGACCAGAGCTGATCAGTCTATTTATGGAGAGCACCATGGGCTGCTGGTATCCCTAGATGAGAAGCACAGTGTGACCATCTTCTCCTAAGGAACGTGCTCTTAACTTGCATTGCAGTGTTGGCTGAAATGATCCTTGCTGCTACCAACGTGAGCTGTGTTAAGCAAGCCCAGGGAACCAAATGACATCAAACTGCACATCATGGAAGCCAGTTTCTCCTGCAGGGAGACCTGCAGCTCCTCAGGAGAGGCCACTGCTCTGATGGAGCCGCTTGGTCACAGTGTTTCTGAGATGAGTCAGCTCTCCTGCTGCCAGCAAACTGCTCTCTACTCTGAATTTATGGATGCTCATCCAGCCTCAGGATCCAGCCTGCAGCTTTAAAGCATTTTACATTTGCATTTATATTATACTTTGTATATCTACACCTTATAACTCAACAGTGCACATTAGGCCAAAGCAGGTAAATAGCCTCAAATTGTATTTTGAAGATTTACAAACAGATTTTTGACTATTAGGTGGAAAGGAAAGAAACTTCCAATGGAAGCCATTGTCAATAGCTGCAAGAGCAGGCATTTCATAGTGTTTTGCAGGTGGAGTTACCAGCTGCTGTGTGAAATTGTGAAGGTCAATCAAAGGCAGCTGCCTAAAGTGCTGAGCTGCATTGGGAAAACTGGGGAACAGCTCACAGGAACACAAGGACCAGTGCAGTGCACTCCATCTTTCCACAGGGTATGGGCACCTATTGTTCCTGTGGGAAGGGAGCCTGGCTCTGGTAGATGTGAAAGAGTCCTGGGAGAGGGACAAATTTCTCAGGACCATCCTAGGGATGCTGTATCCAAGAGCACGGGGTGGGCTGGAGAATCCCTGGTCAGCTATTGTGCTGCTTCTCACATCCCTCAGATTGTGCTCTCTGCCAAGACTGCTCCAGAAGGCTAAAAATCAACCATCTATTTTTAGAAAGGGAAGCAACTGAGTTTCTGGAGGGTGTTTCTAGGCTGTGTTGGAGGAGCCAGCACAATAGCAGGATGAAGAGGTGTCAGGCTGTGTTCGGGATGGCGCTTCACAGCCTTTTGCTCACGCGCTTCCACCCTGCCCGGAACAGGGAGCAGGAGGTGAGGAAGGGCTGCATTCTTCAGCTGGGTGTTACCTGCCTGGGGATTTCAGGCACTGCTCAGGAAGACAACATCCAGGGCAGGACCTTGTTGGGTAGGGGTCTCCACTTCGGACAGAGCCAGAAATTCCTGGGCACCAGCTCCAGCTATAACACTGACTCACAGAACAATGCTGGGCAAGAAACAAGGGGTGAAAACCCAACTTCCTTGGGGGGCAGAAAGAGTTTAGTCATTCCTGTCAGTGCTCATCTCCTCATCAAAAGGGGAAACATTTTCTCAGCTAAAGGCATGTTGAAACCATGAAACAATTAGTAATGCTCCACCGGCTCCTAAAGGGAGAGCCCAATATTTCCTCTCAGAAATTACATACTCTCTTAGAAAAAAATATTTTAAAAGGAAATAAAATTAAATATTTAGTTTGCTATGGGCTAGTTTCTTCTGGTTTTGGGTGGGCACTTGAATCTTTTTTTGCTAATGAAGAAAGAAAAGTGAAATACTTGAACATAACAGTTAAATGAAACACAAGACCTCAGAATTCTTTCCAAGAACAGTACATAAGTTTTTAAATATTTTGTGTGTTTAAAAATATATTTTATGTGGAATATATACACCACAGGAAATCTCCATATATAAAATACAATATTTCGCTAAGATTATGAAACAGAGCTACATGTTCAGCTATCACTAATTAAAAACTCAACAAATTAACCTGCCATTTATAAAAATATTCCTGTATAATAGTAAGGGATCTTAAATAGACTGTACTATAGGCTTCTGGGTTCAGATATTTTAATAAGTTGTTTTAAAAACTGATTTTGAAAGCCCAGAAATAGTGGAAGAAATTAATTACAATTTAATTCCTCAGATTTCTCATTTTCACAGGTTCTATGAAATTCCCCTTTTCAGCTCTTCAGCAACTGATTTGTCCACTGTCTGAGTTCATATATGAAGTAGAACTTATATATTTTTGTCTATATTATCTTGTAGGCCTGTGGGAGTTTTGTTGCTCTCCCCAAATATTCAGACATAAACAATCTTACTAAGATTATTGTGCTTCTATAACACAGAAAGCAGTCCAGATATTGGATGCTGGAATATACTCCTCAAATCTCAACAAATTCAGTGGCAAACAAGATTTCATCATCATCATCATTATTATTATTATTATTATTTTAAGGCTGAGAAGCCACAGAGGTTCACTGGCAGCCTAATGTGCTACAAATTCAAGGCCCTCAAAGGGACATCAGTTGCATAAGGTGGAGAGGCTCAGCCTCCTGTGGTGCTCCTGACCTCGGCTGCAGGAGCAAACACGATGCTGCCTGGCAGCATCCCCAAGCCACTCCCTAGGAGAGCCTCAGGCAGCCTGGCAGGTCCTGTGGACGAGCTGTCCTGGACAGGTTTCAGCTCAGAGTGACGCCAACAGCTCTGACTAAGGGGTCAACCCTTGATTCAAGTGAGTGGACCCACCAACAGAACAGACAGAGGGGCATGCAGGATTCCTGTCTTACCCTACAAATCCAGGTAGTCTTTTGTGTTGGCTTTGTTTTTATCCAGCTCACAGCCAGACTCTCTCAGAAGTCTCCTGGGACTGCTTATACAAATGAAACAGATTTAATGTGTGTCCTATGGGATTGCAGGGGTACAGCCTTGAGCCATGGAGCACATCCATGGTCTTGTAGGCTTTAAGGCTTCACTAGTGCCACTAACTCAACTATTTTGCATGGGAAAATGTCTGCCTGAATGCACTAATGAGACTGAGAGGGGAGCACAGAAAAAGTGCCTATAAGGCTGAGTGCCCCAATCCATGCTGCTTGTGCAGTCCCCCGTGCTCCACGACATGTGGAAGGATACTACTGGGATGCATCACTGCATCAGCTAACTACAGGGAAGCTTGAATACAAAGGGAAACAAGTTTCAGCTATTTATTCTACCTAATTGTTGGGTGGTTTGGCTGTTGATTTCCCTGCTCCTCCTGCTTAGCAGCTCTGCCCTTGGTGCCTTCTCAGATGCCCTCGGTTGCTCTCTCCTTGTGGCACTTGCCCAGCCCAATGTAACTTGGACAGGAAGGTCACTCAGTTTCTGCTGCTAATTCCTTCTGTTCAACAGACTGCCCTGCATCAGAGGCGTTGCAGGGTGTAAGTGAAGGGAATTAAGGCCATGAAGAGCAGCCTTTCCCACTTAGGATGTGCATTGTTATGAAAGAGATGAGCCATGGCGTGGGTGCGGCCACGCGCGCCAGGTCAGGTGCACAGAAACACTGCGATCCAGAGAACGCGCCCAGCGGTTGCACATAACTGACAAATGCTCATTTAATTCATGGGCTGAAGTAAAAACCAGATCAGACCCAATTCAAAGTGACAGAGTCATGAACCGACAACTAAATCATAAAAACTGACAGGACAAATAGATCTAAAGGGAAGATTTGGATGGAAGGCGTAGGGAAGCATCAGTTACTGGGGAAATTGTTCCAAGCCCTGAGGGACATTTTGAGAGCATGTGTAGGTACATGGGCTTGTTCCAGCCACGTGGTGTCTGCATTGCAGCAAGCTCTGTGCTGTGTCATACAGACGAAGCATTAATCCTCCTCTAAGACAGGGATATTTAGTGGGTGATTATCTCACTGGAATCTCCTAATGTCCACCCCAGGGATGGGGATGGGTGCAAAGCCACAGACAGAACACATTACTGACTGGTTTCGTTCCTTTTTGTGTCAGAAAAATTGCAGAGGGTTTATAATCTCTTAATTTACAGATTTTTTAGCTGATACTTAAAAACTCCCCCAAATGAGTCAATTATTTCTTGTACTCAGCAGTGACCAGGTCAGTGCCAAAGCCCTGTCAGGCAGTGCCAGCACAACTCAAGGTTGTTCTCATCTGCTTGGCACCCCTCCATAGGTGTAGGGTTACTTCAGGCCCATTTCCTTCTGAGTGCTCCCCCCAAGGACAGTGAGGAACAGCAGCCTGCCAGGGTGCCCACATTTCAGTGCCTGCTGTGACGCAACAAAGGGCTGAATTCTTTCCCATGGCCAAAGTCACCATCTGATACACCTGTACCTCACGGCTATCCTGAGCAAGACTTACCCCAAAACCCTTAGAGTACCCCCCTCTTTCCTAATGTGTGCCTGCCACTGATCCCAGCTGCCAAATGCACAGGCTAAATGTCAACTAGCTCTCAGTAATTGATATTAATAGTGGCAATGGCCAGCTGGGGACATGCCTTCTGGGCCACTGGAGTCCCCAGCCCTGAGCTCCCCCAAGCTCAGTGCCAGGCATTCACAGATCCCTGGCACTTGGAACAGCCCTTCTATAGCAGGGAACAATACTGGAGATAGTTGAAAACCCAAATAAGACGTTGGCAAGTGCTCTGTGCAATTACAAAGAGGGAGGATAGTATGGAGCACAAACAAATCTCAGGATTGGATGCTCTCTCAAACTTCTGGCGCTGAAATGCTTGTGATTATTCCAGGACTGCAGGATTATAACAGTGGATATTCACTGTTTAAACATTTAAAAGCTGTACATTATCACTCTTAGTGTATCTCCAGTGGGTCTCCCTCATGCATTACAGTGCCTGCTGCTGCTATTGGCAGACTCTGGATGTATTTCCATTAGCAAATTGTGTAACATAATAGGAGCAGTTCTGGAGAAAAAACAGCTGGTGCTGAGAGCCCAGCACAACTCCTTATACTCCTTTCAGGGCCCTCCCTCTGGAGCAGCTTTGGCTCCATGGCAATTATCCATCAGCAGTGGGGATGGCCTCGACGTGCATGTGGAGTCCAATCTTCTGTGTCTAGCTGGATCTGAAAGGTGTCTAGCTACATGCTAAAGTATGGTGAGTATGAATAAAAGATTTGCACTCTTAAACTGAACTAATCCAGCAGAACAGATTAACCCTCTTTCACAGAAACAAATGTTTTTCCTGAATTTTTTTGTCCTGTGATTTTCCTTGTTTTTCTCCTCCCATTTTCAGTCTGCTGCCTCAGCACCTCTGCTGTTTGGCATGACACTGTATCCAAAGCAGTTTTCTGGCTCCATTTAGTCTGCCCTTTGGCATGTGACACATCCTAATTTTTTAGTTCTTAATCAATCTCCATTTTAAGTCTAAGCAATTGGACACCAATGGAAGACATCAGAATGACAGTTCAGATGCTCTCTGGAAAACCTGCATTGGTTTAAACTCTGAAATTAGCTGTAAACTGTAGCTGTCAGTCTTTGAGGTGGGGTTCTCACTTAGGAGGAAAGGAGGACTGCTGCTGCTCAGTCCTTGCTGGAGGGGAGACAGCTTGCTATCTGCAGCAAGGATTCCTACCATCAGCAAATTCCTCACTCTCCTGGGTCAATCACCCCACGGTCAGTCAAAAGGTAGGAAGGGAAATTCTGGCCCCATGGAATTAGGAATCACTGTTTGCACTCCTGCAGCCTAACTGCTGTTCCCAGTGGGAATAGAGATTAAATTTATCCCAAGGGCTTAGCAGAACTCCTGAATCTGCCCTGTTCACATGCTTTCAGGAGGACATTTTGCGTCACTTGAAGCTGCTGTTCTCTTTTGTTAGGCTATTCTCTCAGGATTTATATGCTGTGTAGAAGTTTTGTTTCACATCACAATGTGTTTATGTGCAGGTCAGGAAATTAATCAGCCGACTATCTGAACAATTAAAACAATTTTGGCCAGCCTGGCTTCGCTTTGATTCTGGGTTTGGGTTTGCTATGACTCATAAAGCTCATGTGGCCATCAACAGCACTGGTCACACTCTCTGAAGAGGGGAAAGAGAAGGGCTTACCAAAGAGCTGCCAAATATTGGCCTCGTGCTGTACAAATGGGTGCTGTTTGTTACCAAAGCATCCTCTCTAATGATCAACACTGCCTTCATCTGAGGAACTGTTCTGCTCCTTCAGACTCCCTTTAATCCCCTCACTTGAAGCAGCCCCTTTCGTCAAATTAGGCTGGAGGACAGAAGATGCCTTGTCTGAACCTGGCTTAATCCCTACACAATTTGGGTCACACGGCCTTTTATCAATAAGCACTTGGTTGTTGTCAAACCAGCAGGAAGCAGAGCAGCCGGGTCAGGCTTTCTGCAGGAACCAGGCTGTGCCTGGCTTGCTGCTGCCCTCTTCTGCCTCCGGAGCTGCTGTGGCCAGGCCAAGCCTGTGCATCCCGCCAGCACCACACAGGGGCGAGGGCAAGTGCAGGCTGCCCTGCCTTCCCACTCTGCACATCCCTGAGCCCTGACTCAGGCCACACGCTCACTGCTGCCCACACACATTTCTACTCGACCCCCTGGGGAAAATGCTTTTCTACATCCGTAAGAAAATGGAGAGCCAGACTGTTGCCAGCAGCGCCCACTGATGGGACAAGAGACAATAGGCACCAAGTGATTAATGGGTCCGTCTGAACAGAAGAAAACAATTCTCTTTTTCCTATGAGGGTGGTCAAACACTGGCACAGGTTGCCCAGGGATATTGTGGAGTCTACTTCCATGGAGATATTCAAAACCCACTGGGACAGTCCTCTCTCATTGGCCCTAAGGGGGTTGGACTGGATGATCTCAAGGTGTCTCTTTCAAACTAAATGATTCTGTGACTACATTAGGCATTATATGATAATATTAAGTATTATACAGAAGCAGATATTGCTGAAAACCTTTCATGAAATTAGTAAAACCATCAACTGTAAATGTCTGCAGGTTAATCCAAAGGCTCTTCTGTCCTGCCCATCATAGAACAAACAAACACACCTTTTTTACAACTCCTGTAGTGGCCACGATGGTCTCTGCTCCTTCTACAGTCTTGTTTGCCACTGTGTTCACACTGGCTACTACAGCTTCTCCCACCACGTTGGCCTGCTCTTTGGTCTTCTCAGCAACTGCAGTTTCAACAAAAGCAGAAAAGTCAGCAAACTAGACACTGCCAGAAGGCTGCCAAATTCCCTGGGATGACAAATGATTGCATTGAAGTAAAAGAAGAAATTAGCCCTGGTGCAGTCCTTGTTTGGGCTTTTTAGATGAGATCACGTCTGAATTTAGATTGTGTATGTGAGGATTTTTGTCTGGCACAAAATGCTGCTTAGAGAGCAGCACTGCAGCCTGTCAGTCTTTGTGGGCAACCAGAGAATGAAAATTTCACTGCCAGATACTAAGGGACAACAGTGTAAATAAGGTATTGCAGACTGTGCATGACCTCTTCCAGGTTACTTTCTGTTTGATTTAATACCCCTTGGCAGAAAACAGCAATAGTTATGAAATTCTCCAGGCAAAGGATCCATTCATCTTTCTTCAGGACAGTCCATATGGCTGCTCCTCCTTGGAGTTGGGGTTACCCTAGAAGGGACCTTTAGGTCCCTGACTCTGCAACTGCCAGACAGGACCCTCCCAAAGACCACAGTTTTGGTGCAAGTAAATCCTCTCAGCGTGCTGGGCTGTGCACCTGACATTGTGAAATGTCTAAATAGCTGTGAATCATCCCAGTCTGCCAAGGAACCTGTGTTAGATTTTTTTCTGACCTACTCTACTGATTAAATATTTTCTCTGACCTGTGTCCACTGCAAATGCCAGACCCTGAACCATCACTCCTGGCAAGCAGCCTCTACTCATCAGTGGGAAGGTCAGGCAGATCAGTGGTGTCCCACAGAGACCTCCCACTTGGCAGGGGTGACAGCCTTCCCAAGAGGTCCAACAACCACCACAGATTTCTACATCCCTCTTGGGCTGTGCTCTTACCTGAGGTCACACTTTGCACTACACCCTCCTTGGTCTTGGTGCCTGTGAAAGGAAACACAATCCATCAGTGCTGCCTGGAAATTACACCCTGACTTCTGGACACAGATGGTTTCCTGCTCTCAGGAAGTGCAGTGAGGAGCCAAGGTCCTGCTGGTACCTCCTGCTCAGACACAAACCATTTGTGGAGTCAGAAAAGAGACCAGCTTCCCTCCCCAGTAAAGCCAACGAGTATCTTTGTGTTGAGAGTTGGAGAGCTTCAACAGCAAATTCTCTGGAGATGCTTAGACCTGAAAAATCTTGATTATAAAAAATTGTTCCTGCAATATTTCCAAAGTGAGCAGTTGAGTAGTGGTAAATCAACTTTAAGTTACTTGTAAAAATGACTGTAAATAAAATCGCCTGGCAACATCTCACCTACCTCACTCTTGCAGGACAAGAAGTCACATCCATGACTCTCCCCTGCCTTTCAGCAGGATACTTGGCTGCACTGGTCACTTAAAGTCTCATTCTATACCACTAATAAAGACTCTGGAGAAACCTGAAACTGAATTTACAGAACCACCACCTACCTCCTACATACCTACTTACTGGATTCCCTGTTTGGTGCCTCAGCCTAGGCTGCAAGTGCCTGCCCCAGCAATGCACAGAAAACAGATGGTTTTATCTCAAATTATGAAAATACACCATATGTGTGCTTACATTGTAATTTATCTCACTGTTCTCAATGCAGAAAAGCTAACAGGATGTGAAGGCATTCAGTTTGCAACACAAATAGCCCTGAGGAATAATTAATCTCTGTGATTTTCCTCCATGCTTGAAGTGACAAGCTATATATCCTTTGTACTTGATATTGCTGCAGATAAGTTAAATCATATGGCACATGGGCAGCCCCCATGGTAATTAGGTGCTTTACACATTAAAAAAATAAGGAATCAAATTTATCTCTCCTGGAAGTTAAATAAACACAAGCCAAAATATTCCACTGGTCCCACTTTACTGTATATTGCAAATCATCGCACCTATACACAGCTTCTCTTCAGGTTTCCCATACTGATAGAACAGAAGGATTTCTACGGCCAACTATCAAAATGATAAAAATGGACAACAACCAGGCAGATTTTTGACTCCATGATAATGGAGCATCCACGGGTGGGGTGGGAGAAACCAGTTACAAACCACAGCTCATTCTCATTAACAGCCTGAGAAGCAGAACAGGTGCAGTGCCCTGATAACAACAGCCCAGCTCAGTGCTGTTTTGCCTGATACATGTTATACATTGTTGAATGTAATTCTCAATTGTTGATTTATTTTGGTGGTTGCAACGCCTGCCTGGGGCAGAACAAAACTGTTCTACTACAATATGCCCTCAACATTTCATTCCACCCTCCCAAATGGTCTAAAAAGTCAAGAAATGAAATCTTTGTACCTTTAATTTGTTACTGCTGTAAACTGAGTTCCTAGTGATGCACATGACACGTGCACTGCTGTGAACTGGATTTAATGATGGTGCCCACGATACACAAACATGTGCAGAAGCACAGCACTGAGCACAGCAGGTGCAAGTCTCAAGGCATGAATGTGAGCCCCTGAATGGGCCAAACACACAAGGTTCAATTCAGACACCATCCTGCTTCATTTTCCCTCCCAGCAGCATTCCAAGGAAAGACTGCCACAACATTGATTTGACATACACAGCTGTCTCATACCAGACTCAGATCCTCAAGCTTAGCCCTTTGCTGGTTTTTGGTCAAACAGCAGCTGATAGGTAAGCACAGCACATGATTTGCTGTACCAACCTTTCATGCCTTTGCAGTTTTGCAGTAAACACACTTAGTGAGACAAGAGCTGCAGTTTTGTATGTTTTTTGCCAGACTTTTAAGGTGACTATCTGGGCTCAATTCTTTTACGGGGAGGAGGAGTAAGCCGGTGCTATATTTGCAGACCAGACGGAGGGATGCAGCTAGAAGGAAAACATCTGAATCCATTTCATGACAGAAGCAATGTCATTGGGAAGAGTCACTGCCGCAGCCTGGGGAGAGCTCGCCTCACCCTCCCGGCCCAGCCACGCCCGATGACTCAGGCTCCCATCCATTATGCACCGCATGAAACCCGACCGACCTTCCGAGCGCTCCTGCCAGCAGCCCGCATCTGTTGAATCAGAAAGCAATCACCTGATGCTCAATCTCATTTCACTCATTAGTCCTTGCCTGCAGCTTGTGTACCCAGAATTTAAAGTTCATGCATCCTGCCTCTTCTGAGTGCTGTGAGTCATCTGCAAGTGCTTTGGGATCGCCAGGGTGTGACCGAGGTGGTGGGGTGCTATGCCCCGGGAGAAGGTCTAGAGCAGAGAGAGATATTTTGATGTGCATTAAATCCTGCAGGAATCACTCAGTTTAAACATAGCTTGGTGTGTTGAGGCTTTCTGCAACACACACAGTTGAAAACCCTTCTGGAAAATTACAAGTGCGTTTTTTGCTGAGGCTTCCTGACCTATAGCATGAAACAGGGCTAATGACTCAATACTCTGGTGCAACTTTGCATTAAATTCATTAATTAACTTCAGCATCACTTACACCCCTATTCAAACCAAATTAAAAACCAGAGCCCACTGAACCATCTGCTGGGTCCACACTAACCATGCAGGGATCTCCTGACACCTTGGCACACTCAGAGGCTGTTGGAATTTGGAGAGCAGACGGTGATTTCACCAAGCACAGAGGCGACCCATGATACAGGATTCCTCCCTCTCCTTTCCTGCACTCTTTTCTGTACCCCATGGGTTCAGCAAGGGCAGGGGCACCGCATTGCAGGCTTAGCACAGAAGGGAGGCATCAGCCTGGCATGGGCTGTGGGAGCTGAACCTGGATGGATCAGAGGGGGGACGAGGTGGCCACAGTGTCCCAGTGGCGCTGTTCACTCCAGACAGATGCCTCTGAGTGAGCATTTTATTATTTTCTTCTCCTGGGCAGCAGTAAGTGACTCACCAGACATGGTGGTTGTGCCCAGACATTTGGAATCCTCCTCAGAGAATCAGCAATGAGTTAACACAAACCTGAGTAAAAGTCAGGGATCCACTTCATCCATCCTAGGCCCTGGGGATTTTGTTCTCTTTCCTGAAGTTCTCAAAAGACCCTTGAGGTTCAATACAGTATTATTCTCTCCTAGCATCCAAAAATTCAAGTGTCATCACCTAATGCTCTAGATGAAGCTGCTGGGATAGGGCTCTGCAAGGGAAGAAGGAAGGAAGGAACAGTTCAGGTCTCTGATTTACTGCTCATGTGGCACAGAGTGACAAAAGGCAGCGTGAACAATAGACTAATCACTCCAGTTTTAACCAATATACCACACCTCCACCTTCTCTGGCTATTAAAACAAAACCCCCATTTTCTGAGCTAATTAGCATCTGGTCTTTATTTTTCCTGCCTGTGAAAGACTGAATTTTCCCTAAAGGGCTGAGCTTCCCAACAGGAACTGAATCAGACCAAGGCAAAGCTCTGACTGGTGCGTGACAGGGCAGGAACCAGCAGTATACCAACAAACCAAACCAATAAAAGGAGAAAGCACTTAATCCTCACCTTGATCCTTATTTGATCCTCATTCAGAGATTAAGGTTTCAAGGATTTTAGTTTTAGGCTCATAGAAAAGTTTATTGAAAAGATTACAATCTCCTAAAGAGACCTCTTGGCTCAACAACAAAAACCAGGTCAGTATGGAGCTGTACAAGGTGACTGAAAAGAGATGTGAGAAATTATGTATTAAAACTCTGAATAACCCCAGCACAGCTCAGATCTGGAAGCAGGTGCCACAATGTGACACCCACATGTGATACTTCTTAGACTGGTGTTTCACTTGCTGTAGTTAGTTTTGTTGTTTACAGGAATGCTGCTTACCTTTTTTTCTTGTGGGTCAGCTTCAAATTGAAGTGTGAACTGTTACATCCATTCATTTCCAGCATGTCAATAATTAAGTATTTAAGAATTCAAGATAAAAACATGATCAGACCTGCTACATACAAATTTTGTATTTAATTTGTAACATACAAATATATATATCTGTAGCTATTGGCAATAGAGCAGTTTTAAATATAGTAGCTAAGTACAGCTGTGGATGTTGCAGTAGGATGGCAGGAAGAGCCTGCATGTAAACTTTCCTACAAAAAGAAACACTCCCACATCCCGCAAAAATAAAGAGCTGTGTGAAATGCAGTAATCAGCAGTGAGATAATCAGTCTTGGGAACCTAAGACTCTTTAGTTTGTATTATATGGAGTATCTGACCATCCAGCCATATAATTGCATGTGCTAGATAAGTGGAGATAGTGGGTTTCAAGGGTGACCTTGAAAGGGGAGGTTTCAGCCCATTAACTGTGAAAGAGGTCTCTAGGCAGGACATCAGGCACACTGTTTTCCAGATCCTATTCTTTGGGCAAAAGGAATTTGGGCGTTTTCTTGTAAAGCAAGATTAATGTGTGCATGGGCAACGAAAGAGGTCGGTGAACAGGAGAAGGATTCAGGACAAACCCATTTGTTTGTGGGGAAACAGATGCATCCTGCAACCCCCTCATACTAACACTGTTGGCTCCTCTCAGGGACCTCCTCAGTGAGTCCCTCCCAGCGTGGAGGTGAGGCAGAGACTGGCACTGCTTGTTTGCCTGGAGAGTGCCTGACTCACCCTGCAAACAATCACTGAACAGTCAAACAAACCTTTCACCTGGGCACCTGCTCCTTAACATCATTCTGTCTTCCCTGGAGTCATGGTTTCTATGTGTAACTTACAGCTGGGGAAACTGAGGCATGGGGAGGCTGTTGTACCCCAGGTTTATACAGCAATTCTGCTGAGCTCAGGATCTTATCCAGACTATCCTGCTAGTCACTCCCAAGCTTCAGCCACAATATCATTTTCCCAGACTTTCTCAGAGACAATCTATGCAGCTTTTCATGCTCAAAAGTAGATCAAAACTAGTTCTCTCTTACCTACATACATTACCCCTTCTTTGGTCTTCTCTGCAGCCTCTGTCACTCCCTGCTTGGTCTTTTCTGCAGCAGCCACCACACCTTCTTTAGCAATGGAGAAACCTTTCTTAAAGACATCCATTCTTGTTCTTGTTAGGGTATTATCTGGGATGATCTGAATGAGGGAGCAAAAGCAGCAAAAAGCAGCTCAAGGCTGGGACTGCGAGATGCAGCCTTACCCTCGGCAGATCTCAGCTTCTCTGGCAGGCTCTGCCTTTGCTCTTCCTCCTGTGCTGGATGAAGGCAGTGTGGCAGAGCTCACAGCCTCGCTGGCTCTTATTGATGAAGTGTGCTGCAGTGTAGCCAATGCCCGTGCACAGCTGATACTGAAATATTAATGATACGGATCTGCTTGGGAGCTTTAACGAGGGAGGGGGAGAGGAGGACGATGACAGTGGTAGGTAAGGAGCTGTCTGGAGCATTTCCAGACAGAGAGAGCTTTTAAAATGTGCTGCAATGCTCTCAGTGAAGGATAGTCTCAGTGAAGAGGGAGACTTTAGCAGAAGAGCTGAGTTCCTGAAAGGGCATCTCCCCGAGGCTGCAGCAGGAGCCAAACACCAGGAGCTCTCCTGGGCCCCAGAGGGTGGAGAGCACGGAACGCTGACAGCAAACAAACAGGGTCAAGGTTTCTTGGTCTGGCATTTACCAGAACCCAGCCTGCACAACATGGTAACAAGAACATTATTTCTAGTAAATCCTGAGAAAAAGGGAACCAGCTACGGCCTGGTGCTCAGGTGAAGCGAGCTTGAGGTCCCACCTGCTATGTTTTGTCAAGTGTGAAGTCATGCTGTATAAATTGTGGGGTTTGCTCAGCTGCATATCCCATTACAACAGTTCATTTCTGAAAAATCAGACGCCTGTTGGGGGAAATCCTGTTTCCAATTTGTTTCTCTGAGTTGCTGTAGACAGAGCCCTGCTCTGCCGCCGCAGAGTGAGACAACATCTCACACCAAACACCATCCCTCACGTCAGAGCCGGTGCCGCAGAGCACAGCAGGGTCAGAACAGCCAGCACAGACCTGGCTGGGGAAATCTTACAGAGGATCCATCCAGCCTCCAGGCCTGGCTAGGAAAAAATACCAAAACATGATCATTAATCACAGTTGGATATTCTAATATACTTGCAGTTAAACTCAAGTTAAAGTGCTTTCTGAAGTAGATCCTAAGTGGCCTAAATCTGTTATTTCCTCAACAACAAAATGAAGTTCAGTGCTAGCTGTGAAAGCAAACGCTGGTGCAGCGAGGTGATTTTTTATTTATTTATTTTAATAGTGCCAGATGTGAAACTATGGAAGCCACATTGCATCAGCCTTTGAGCCAAAAGCATGACCTGCTTTGGCTGTTTTTCTGCACCAGGCAAACAGAATATGAAATTCAGAGGCTGAATTGCATTTTGGAAAGATAGCCCACTACAACATCATGAAGTGCAATGGTCTGCAAGCCACTGCTGCCACAATTTATCAGCCTGGAAGTGTCAGATGGGCAATGACTACACAGAAAAAAGTCTGAACAAAAAATGTTGTATCTCCAGGTACATACAGACATGTACACAAACAGTTCTTACTCTGGAACTAAGAATAATTCTTCAGTTTTTGGAAGTGTTTTTCTTCCCTCATACTGAAATTATTGAAAAGCTGTTGATCTGGGAAATAACATATACAGTTCTTAATCCTTTTCTCACAAATAAGTCTCTTTACTTATAAATGAAGAACAAATTTCCATCTGAATATAAAGGAGCCAAATCTCTGTCAGACTAATGAATTTATCAATTGTTAATTTAAAAAAGTGCAGGAATCACAGGAAGGCCAGCACAGCATACCAATTATTATAGGAGCTCACATAGTTCCAGAATGCTGCAGCAAGAAGTGGAAAAGGTTTTTCTTACCATCTGTCAAAATTCCCCCCAGGTGGTTGTTGCTATGGCTGGTGCTCCTTCCTGCTCCCAAGGTGCTCTCAGATTGAAGATATCTGCACCTTACTGTGCCATACAACAGTGGTTTAACCTTGCTGCTCCTGGAGCCAGTCACAAAACTGCCATAGATTTCACCAGGCACAGGCAAGAGTCTTGTTTTAACTGTATTTGTTTAAAAAAATGAATTTACCATCTTTGGGAATTGCTCCAGGGCCTATTTACTTTTTCACCATACTTTCAATGACCATTAAGCAGAGCACAGACATTCCCAGGGTTATGAGTTTTGCTGGTATTTTCAGGAGAACACCAAGGCTGATAAGGCTGAGTGGGAAGGGTATCTTGATTTCGTTCAGCCATTGTTCTGTCATTGTGATTTGTACAATTCAATTTTATGTATTTTGCATTGCTATAAAAGGTAATAAATACATGAAATATCAAGCCATCCTGGGATGTGAAACATGAATCACCACCAGACTGAATTAGCCAATACTCAAGTGGGATACTCCTTTCCTGCCTTCTCCTGTCCCAATGACCTTGGAAAGGGCTCACTAGACATATTTCAATGCTGTTGGATCCCTCCCAAGCAGCAGGCAGTTTGCACAGGCATTGTTTTACCTTGAAACCTTTTTAGGAAAACTCTGAACTCAAGACAACATCGTAGGCAACATATACAGGGCAAGCATCCACATTGGCTCCTCAATGTTTGCCGCCTCCAGGTGACTGCAGGATCCTTCCACTCAAAGCAGAGGATCCAGTCCCAGTTTGTTGCCAATCCTACCTCAGACAAAACTAACAACAAGAGTTAACACAAGCTACCTTGGCTTTAACATTTTGCTAGGGACTTAACTTTCTGCCTGGTAAGGCAGAAATATCTTTATATCAGTAAGATATCAGCAGAGAAAGGCCTCCAGCAGGCAATTCAGAGACCCCAAGTTCCTGTCTCACCTGGCACAACCTCTTTTTCTCTGTTTTCTGTCTTGCAACACTAGGAGAAGCCAGTTAATATACATCAGTGTAAACAAATCTGTAACTCAAAAACATTTGGCTGATCTGCATAATACCAAAAGAAAGCCTTGTTTTGACTTGGGCAAGGACAAACCACCCACTTGCTGTTCATTTAAAGTTTGAATTCTGACTGCTCAGACTTGGTTATTGAGCCTCTTGCTGGATAACAGCAGTTTCTTGAAACTTGCCCTGAAAGGAGCAGTTTCCCACCTCTCATGTGTCTCCACCTGTCCCTGGGTGTTGGTGGCTGACACCTGGAAGGAAGCAGGTCTGTGCAACATCTGCCAGCAATTCTGGAACATGGGCAAGGAATTCTACCTTAAGTCTACCTTCTCCCAAAGCACTGATCCAAGGCAAAGTAAAGCATACAAAGCAGAAATCAACATTCCCTGTCCTCTACTGTCATTTTTTTTTTTTGTGCCTGCAACAGATTAAACAGGATTTTACTTAATTTGGCTCTCTTCCTTCTTGAATTTTCCCAGTTGGAAGCTACTCCATCCACAAAGGCTTAAGCTTGTCCTTTAACAATGAACTTATGCTGGAGGCTAACAGCTGACAAAGTAATTTTGCTGGATGAAAGAAATGTCATTTGGTCATATTCTATTAAAGTACTTAAATTGTATATGATGTTGTTTGAAAGACAGGTGAGGAAAGGAAAGACAGACTGCTTTTGTGGCTGGTAAATATCCTTTGTTGAGGAAGTTATTTTATGGACAATAATATTAACATTAACAGGATCTAACCTTGCTATACATAAACAGAAACCCTTCCTCTCTGTCTCCATTTATGAAAACTTCAAAATGCAGAAAGGAGAACTGACACAGATCTGTCATTTCCATGCCCTAACAAAAACAAGCAGTTGTCTGACATCCTATGGCAAACAGTTTAGGACTTCAATCCCTGCATGTATGTTTGCATAGGTAATGAGCTAATTTCCTTAGCCAGGGAATGAATAAGCCAGGGCCAAGCCATTTTCCAGGAACACACACAGGGATGAGCCACATGCACTGCACAGAGTGCTGTCACTACAGTGATCTTCCGTGACTGATCTCTGCTGTCAAATGCCACTGAGAGCTTTTGAGCAAACCATTAAAAATACAGGCAGCAAGAATTCATCTTCTCCCTCTGATGGACACACCAGCAAAAGGAATTGCTCTCTAGCCCTGCAGTCCCCTCCTGACACTCTTCTCCCCGTGCTCTCTTCCTCCAGAGCAGCCGCACACGCATGAGCGCGCATCGGCAGCAGGCAAGGGATGAGACAGCATTTTTCAGATCTAAATCCCAGTGCCTAATGAGAAGTTATCCCCTTGCTGTGCAGCTATCAACAAAACTGTCTTCCCAGACATAAAATATTTTCAGTTATCCAGTCTGCTTCAGAGATTGGGAACTGGGATATAAGAATCTAAAGCAACGCTTGCTTTCCATCTTTTTTGGCTTTTTAAACATTTTTTCAAGGGTGTTTCTTTTATTTTTTTTTCCTTTTAAATACACAGATTTATAATTTAAGTCTATAATTAAGAGCTTTACAGAGTAGGCAGTGAATCTGGAAAGACAGAAAATAAACAAACAAATTTATCAGATTCTATTTAGTGAAAACTGAATTTCTAAGGGCTGTTTCTCCAGAGACATGCTGACTGGAACAGCCAGAGTGTTTTCTCCCCAAGTACAGCCAAGCCATTTATCAGACAGGCCATTGATCAAACACATTGTTTGGCACTGTTTACTCCAAGCTTGCCCACCTCCCACCCATCTGCAGCTGCAGGGCTCTGACCCTAAACAAAAGGAAAGGGGCCAAGATGAGATTTTGTACCTTAAGCAGATTTCCCAGGAGATGGTGCTGGCATCTGATGACTTGGTTGTGGAATTGCAGACAGGACACTGAATTCTTAGGGAGGGCAATATCAGAGGGGTTAAGAGCTGTGTTTAATGGAAGTGGTTAGAATTACCAGACCAGGCAAGAGCACTCCTGACACTTGCTGGCAAGATCCCAGGGCATAAGTGATCGATCCAGTGTAACTGGCAATATCAACTCTTTAAAGGCTAGCTTGAAGTCTGAAGAAGTTTGAACACTTTGAGGAACTGCTTCCTAGAAATACTTGGAGAACAAGCATTTCCATGAATAAGAGCACAGGGGGAAAAAAGTCACTAGTGACTGGGGATGAGGAGTGGAGGAACAGCATCTTTTGGCTAGCTGTTCTTAGAACCATTAAAAACTTGTGAGAACCACCAGAACATCTCCAAAGATCCCCACACCACTATTAGTATAACAGCCCGTACTGAATGGATTTTGAGGACACTTTTGGAGTAACACTTCACTATAACACTTCACAATACCACCTTCCAAATAATGTTCCAAACTATCTTTTAAATTGATTTAACTCACCCATGTTTTCACCAGATCAGTGCTACCCAGCTCTGTAACCAACACCAAACGAGGCAACTGAAGAGTGACTAAATATCTACTGATGTTAGTTGGTGCACAGATGTCTTTCTCATCTAGAAAGTACCTCCTAGAAGACACTCACCTAAAAGCAAGGAGCAGGTTGTTACAGCAAATATATGTCTGTTTTCCCTGGTTCCATGCTGAGGCAACAGCTCACATAAACAAAAACAAACAAAGCCCACAAAA
This sequence comes from Melospiza melodia melodia, assembly GCF_035770615.1. NCBI lineage: Eukaryota > Metazoa > Chordata > Aves > Passeriformes > Passerellidae > Melospiza > Melospiza melodia. Next base: position 26,639,452 of record NC_086202.1, read on the forward strand.
CGTGTATCTCATTCCTGAGTAGGTACACTCCTCATACCCGTTCCTCCACAGATATAAAAGAAAACTCAGAGCTCATTCTGCCAGCAAATCTGATGTTTTGAACCAACAGTATAACCTCAATGTGTTATTCAGGTACCACAAATTATAACAGCTGTTACACAAAAATCTCAACTACTGTTCAATAAGGAAGTTCCTTTGAAAAATGAATGCCTTTCATACGTTCATGGCAGCATCCTATGCTATGCCTATCACAAGGAAAGGGACTTCATCCCTGGCTCCATATTTAGCATCTTTCATAACCACTACCAAAAAACCATTGTGCTAAATTATTAACCTTCAAATCTGTGCCTGCTGCACCCACAGGGCAGCGCCATTACAAAGATACAGAGAACAGGTCCTTGCACCTGGAGGGGTAGCAGATGTTCTGAGCCAGGAGGATGGCAGAGAACCACTGTCCCATCACTTGGGAGGGATCACATCCATGAAGGATGACTTCAACTCCTGCAGCACCAAGTCACTTCTCTGCAAGTCAGGATCTCACTGCAGGTCAGGCTATAACCCTGTTGCTTGTTTTGTCTTATGTTTGCTTCAGTTCCTTCCTGATAATGGTCTTAATATGTAAACAAATATAATGCTTAGGTCACATCCAGTTACTTGTGAGAAAAGCACATTTCTATGTGAAACATGGCACATGAAATATTCGCACATTGACATGTGTTACAGCAGGATGCACACAATTTGGAAATAAAAGCAGCAGGAAGGAACAGAGGGAAGTTGCTAAGTTTTTTTCAGTCTTCAGTCCAGACCTTGTGATTTCATCTTCCTGGAGAAGTGACTGCTACAGCAAGGACAGGTTTTCCCTTAGAATTAGCAAAATCTCTCCCTGCCTGGCCCCATACATTGCTGTCACTGCTCTCAGGCAGCAGTGTCTACCACAGGTCAGGAAGGGCACTTCTGTGGTTCTCTATGTTCTTCCATTAAGCATAAAATAGGGGCATCAGGAGAGGGGTGCAAATCCAGCCAGTGATAAAGAGATGCAAATTCACAGCCTCGAATAACAAGGCCTTCTAAAATCCTGGAGAGATTTTTCCTCTATTTTTAGGTGGTATTGGAACAAATCCATAAAAGCTTTACATTTAATGCTCTGCAAGACATACTGAACTTTGGGCTGATCATCTCATCATTCACACTGCAAGATGATCTAGCAGTCCTGCATTCCCACTTCTTTTTTCAGTTGGAGCATCATTCTACTTTACTTTATTCTTTAAAATGCCAGAGCATGTCACCCTGCAAGACAGAAAGAAGAAACACAGTTAATGAAAGCAACAAAACTAAAAGCAGCACCACCAGCAAAGCAAAATCAGTAAGAAAACTACATGCAACCTCCGCAGCCTTTTTTAAAAAAAATATTATTAGAATGTGGTGGCAGAGGTAGCTCTTGACAGCAGCTCTTGGCTAGTGGCTTTTCCTTTAATGCTAATTGAAAATACAAAAAAAAAAATTAGGCCTGACACCCAGTGATGACAACCCAAACAGAAATTCTTAAAAATTAACCTGATCTCTCTGAAGGACAAGTTCATGAAAATATTCCATTTTGATGGGAACAGACTATGATTCACAGAGCTATTTTGCAAAGGTTGAAGAAGAATGGATGATTGTAGGCTCTTTTTTACTGTACATTTGCTCTGAGTCCCTCAATACCCACAATTTGTTCTACATACCACAAATACCCTGCTGCTAAAGCCAAGGTATTTCAGCCTTTAAACTGTAGGAAAAACTTCCATGTGCAGCACTGGACCAAGCAGGTCTGTGACATTTTCTGGCAGTGTAATGAGAGTCTGTTAGAGCACTCAGTATTTTCTTTCTTTTCTCTTCCTTTCCTTTAAGCTAACATCCTTTTCCTGTGCCTGAGGGAGAAGGCAGTTGATAAAAGCCGAGTTCCTGTTCACAGATAAGTTTAGAAGGCAGGCAAGCTCAGAAGTTCCTTGAATAAGCTATATTGCTACCACCTCATTTTCCCCCCTGTCAGAGACGTGTGAGCCCCACACAGGAACCAGGCTCACATTGTTCAATAGCCACGGACGTTTCCACAGTGGCTGGGAGGGCCGAGAGCTCTTTCCGCTCTTTGTTACGAATTTTTTTTTAATTTTTCCTTCCTTCTTCCAACTTTCCAGTTAAAGAATATTGCCAGGGCATTTCTGAAGTAATTCAGGCTGAGCTTCAGAGGAAAGAAGAAGAGACAGGTGTAAGTGGGGGGGAAGAAGGCCAGGATGCTGGTGAAGCTTTTGCTGGTCTGTAGCACGGTAGGACTGGCAAGGCTGGTGGAACACACAGACCATCATGGAGATCGTGATGGTTCCGTGCACAGCTTCAAGCCACGAGTGCATGAGAGCTCTGCACACCCCCAGAGAGCTCCTCTGCCACGCCAAGAAGGTTACTGGGAGACAGAAGGGCTCAGGGAGGATACTGAAGATTACCCTTCAAGTGTGATCTCCTCACATCAGGAAGAGAGAGGGGATTTGGAAGCTGAGAGCCCACGGCCCCGAAACAGGTAAGTACCCAGCATGTGTGTCTTACACATACCAGGAGTGCAATCCTCTCTGATACTTTTATATTCTGTTGATATAGGACTGTTTCATTAGAAGCTTCTCTTTAAAATACATTAGATTTTAGGGGCCAATCTATAGCCAAACAAGAGTGGTTTAAATCCTTTAACTCCACAAACAGAAAGCTGAATTGCCTGTGGAAGATGAAGCCACAGATGGGACTAGCTCTTTGCTTAATCTGGGGTTAGGGGTGTGCACACACCCAGCAGAGGTGAAGCTTCCCAGTTCTGCCAGAAACCAAAACATTACCTCTGGCAAAGCAGAACTAGAGGAAGTTAATTTACTGACTGTTTCTTATCATGAACCGATGCTGATTATTTCTGCTGAGCATGGCAAACTTTGCCCTTTAGCAGAATGTGCCTGCCTGCAGACTTGGGCCTTGGAAATGGAGAGAGAAAGGTAATGGCAGGATGTTAGCAAAATAAAAATAGTGAGGAGTAAATATAACAAAGTAAGGAATAATGAATAAGCATGAAAATTACTACAAATTTCACACCCCACCCCCTTCCAAAGGTTTCCATGCCAGCAAAAATGAATTTCATTGTAATCTGTAGCAGAAGAGCAGCCATTCTGAGAGTAAAAGGCATGTACTTCACTAGAAATATTCCCAAACCCTATGATTTGTGTAAGTTTTACAGGGCATGTAAGTAGGTCTCTAAATGTTTAAAATAGATGAAAACCAAGCAGGACAGTGAATGAATCTTTTATAGCCTTGATGGATGGGTACAGCAGAGCCCTGTTCAGGAGAGCTGAAACATCAGCACACTTAGTGCTGTTCACAGCTCAGTGCTTTAGGATGCCCTGGTATTCTTCCCTTTAAATGCTCTTGAGGAAAGGTAAAAAGTGAGATGGAAAGAGACTGTAGAACCTTGCTCATGTCATGCTTCCCTTTCATGCAAACTGAAGTATGCCATCTTGTTTCTAATCTCATCTACATGTAAAATTAAGGCCTCCCTTCTGAGTGTAACATGGTGAGTGTATGAAAACCTTGCTGTATTTCACAATACACCTTCCCAAAAATCTGTACCTCCCCCTAATAGCCCCAAGGCACTTCCTAAAGCCTGCAAGGCTTCCTGATGGGTAGTGTTTGATAATGATGTGCTCTGTTAACTAACCAGCTCCTGGTTAATGCAGTTCAGCCATGGTCAAAGGAAGGAAACAAGGCCCAAGGGGCAGTCTGGGCTTCCAAATTAGTCTGCAAGGTGATAATCATCTGACTGTGGTTGAAATGCTGAAAACATTCTGAAAACTCCCAGTACTATGAAAATTCAATGCTGTGAAAAGGTCAGCATTACAGGTCAGCAAGATGCTGCAATATACTGTCCTAATCAGGATTTCTTCCTTGGCTCTGTAGCTCTGTTCAGCACCAGCTTGTCTAATTCAGCTCAATACCAGCTATGACTCATCCTAATTTCCTCCCAAGGAGAGAAATACTTCCTTCTTTTATGGAGATAGTTGGATAATGAGTCAAATCATAACATTATTCCCAATTATAAAGCTATGTGGATGACTACAGACAATTCAAATCCAGCCTGGCAGTAGCTTTAAGGTATTTGCTGTTTTGTAGAGCTGTCACACTTACAGCACACACAAGGCCAGGCAGCTGCTAGGTCTTAGGAAAGAAATTGAAGACTTTGAGAGGAATTATACCTAAAAGTAAAGGGAGAGAGGACGAGTAAGAAGGGACAACACAATTCTTTTTGTAACTACAGAACAAATTCTAAAATGGTTGAAACAACACACCTTCAGAGCATGAAGTCCTCTCGTGCCTGTCAGCTGCTGTGGCTGTAGTACCATGCTAGGCACAGTTAAGATGTTGTCATGAATCTGGTATTTCTTCCCTACAAGTGTGACACATTCCCTGGAAAAAAACCATCATCAAAAAATTTGGTTTATATCTCTCAGGAGGAGAACAATAAGAAAAGTATCAGGAGTTAAATAGGAATTAAGAGATAGAGGGAAAGAAAGACATGCCATAAAAAGGTGTGACAGACATGCCAAAAAAAAGGTCCAGGATGGTGGAGAATAGTTTTCTACCAAAAAAATGTCTTACATCTAGTTTGCTTTTGAAATAAAAATACCTTTTTTTTGCAGAACTAGGAAACAAACAGTCTATAGTAACTTGGTCTTTGTGACAATGCTTTGACTCTCATTATTAAAAAAAAAATAAAAGCAATATGTGTTTTGTTCAACCATTTCTTATTTTCCCTTTGTATTAGGAATAGTGGTAGTTAGAAAATATTCTTACATTTTAAAGAAATGTAGAGCATCATTTTCCATATTGCAGTTATTTGAATAATTGAGACCATCATGACTAAGTACTACAAGGTATTAATCAGAATCCTCTGGTTTCTGTTTCAACATGTGAGATGAAATGACTCATTAGATCCCAGTCAAATACTTGGATATGTTATTTTGCTAATTCCTCTAAGAACAATAAGATTTCTCATGAAAAAGCTTTAAAATATAAATCAGTAAGAAATATCTCAGCTGTTGCTTCTATCTGAACAAACAGAAGAAGCTCTGCATGTTCAACTGGACAGGTGTCTGTATGTGTACAAAATCAAAACTATCAAAGTTTCCAAAGGAAATCAAGTTTTATATTGCCTTTCTCCCCAGCAGCTGTGTGGTTTGACTTCAGCTATTTTATTCTACTGCTGAGGTAAATGGATCCACATGTACCCAAAACTTTCAGCAGAATTAAAAAGGGAAATTAAGGGACCTGTACATCAGGAACAGTCAGGCTCACAACTCAGATTTCATGCACTTAGTGCTGTATTTCATTAAAGAAACCAAGACAAATGAAGTATGTAAAAGGCACATGCAGCTCCAACAGCAAAGCCCAAAGCTGCCTGTACCCTCAGTTAGCCTGACCTGTCTGTCAAGCAACACTGTAAACCAGATCCCTTAAGCATTCCAGGCTAAAAATAATCTTAGGAAAAAGCAGAGGTTATTTTTAACCTTCCCCCTCAGTAACAACACTGACAGAGCCAGTTCCCAGGTGGATGGCTCACCCTGTAAGGGAGAAATGGACGGTGGTGCTGGAATGGGAAGGAGCACAGAACTACAGCTGGCTTCCCCATCTATCCAAAGTCTCACAGAACTTCTGCTTCCGGAAGCGTAATCATTGCCAAGTGGCCCCTGGTCTGGTTTTGCCCTGCAGCTTGGCAGGTTCATTTTTCCTTCTTTCTTTTTAATCCACAAACACACAGTGTCATCTCCTGGGATTTTTTTACAATGTTTTCCCATTTTTTTACCCGCAAAAAAAAAGGAAAATGTCTCCAAACTCTACCACCTGACCTATTGAACAGAAAATGCAGAAATCTTCAGCTTAAGTATATCCTTAATTTCACTAATATATTTTGAGTTTTGGACACACAATTCTGTGAAATCACCCTTGATTAGAGGAAGGTTTCCTGATGTCAGCCAGGTGTGTTATCTCTCTCACCTCTTCCTCTCATTCCACACCAAGGAGCCACAAAGAATCAGGTCTATTCTCGTGACTACCCAGTGTGTCAAAACACATAACTATCCTCCCAAGTGTACACAAGCAGAGAAAACCCAAATCAAATTTTTCTAAGGAAACTCAGTGTTCAATCTTAATAGCTTATTATTTTTTGTCTGCTTTTACAGGAAGAATCCATTAATTTAATTAAGACCAGTTCCACACTGACTCATTTATTTCTTCAAAACAAGGCAGGGACTTTTGTAGGAAGCTTATGGGGTACTGAAATTTCCCACCAAAGGGGCACAGAATATACAGCTGAAATAAAACAGTTTGGACGAAGTGCAGCTAAAAGTGATCTTTAGCCCCTGACATCCTGAAAGCAGTGGAACAGCCATTGAGTGCTCAACAATAGCTTTGGCAGTGCCAAGTGCATCAACAGAAGCAAAGCTTTCCTATCAAAGTTTGGCACTTGGCTCCTTTCAGGACTTTAGGAAATTCTCCAATATTTGGCTGTCATTGAATGGCTCAGCTGCAGGTGGAACAGCTCCCCATTGGCCTGCTTGATGCAAATGACACTGCTCCATTCCACTCAGTGCAGGAGTTACTGAACCCTCTGTGCCCACGGGATTGATTTGTTTCACAGCTCATTACTGCAAGCTGCAGCAATTAATTTATTCAGTAGATAGCAAGGGAGCTCCTGTTTCAGCATCATAACCACAGAATCACTGTCAGTGCTATCACCACCTGGAGCCAACACCTTCCTGCTTGTGCAGTGATCAGTGGGCAGCCCTGAACAAACCTCCCCTCATGCCCCACACACAGTCAGGGCAAACCTTGTCACACACTGCCTGCACCCTGAGCACATGCCAGTGGGAAGCTGGGCTTCCCAAGCAGTTCTGACTCCCTGGCATCAGCACAGGAGTGCCAAAAGGTGGCCACTGGCTGCAATTATGCTTCCACATGAGGTCTGACAAAGAAGTGATCAGGCTGTACTAGGGGTGAACTTAAGTCTGCAGGAGTCAAAGGATAAAATCCAAGTGTAAGCTGCCCTCTCAATGGGCTGTAGAGCTTCCACTGAGGAGGGATAATAGAAATGAGGTAATGGCTGTGGATGCTCTTGAAGAGGAAAATCCTCTTGCATTTACTCCTCTGGAATTGTTTGTACAACAGTTGGATTTGCTCAAAATCAGTTCCCAGTCAAGCCTGCTGTTCCTGGAACTCTTCCTCCCAGTTCAGGACTGCACTTGCTCTGAAAGTCCTCACTGCACTATGGTTTTAGGATGTCCTGCAGGACAGCACTACCCCAACTGATAACAGTCTAACTGCTGGAATACACACTGCATTCAGCCTGGGTTACTCAGGACTCTGGAAGATTTCCAGCACTGCATGGAAACCACATCTTTGAAACTACCATTGCCACTCTTTTCAGTCCAGTTTGTTAAGATGAACTGCAAAGCAATCTGCTCTCACCCCAGTGAAAACCAGGGTGTTTCATGGGATGACACATGGGGAGATACCAGACCTTGCCTGAGGGGAAGTTCTACTCCCTTTGGGAGTTTTCCTGAGGGAAAGGAGAAATATGAGAGTTTCTGCAGTCTGATTCTAATACAGGGCTGCTGGCTGCCTGGGAAGAGCTGGAGAATTCACTGACAGACCACTAGGCATCACTAGTCTGATAATTATAAACCCAGTGGCACACCATGCTGCTTTGGAGAGTCAATGCCTTCTCCAACAGCTGAACACTTTCTGTATTCCATAAAATAGAAAAAGATACATCTGCCTCAATACTGACAGGCACAGTCTTAGTTTAGATAAATTTAAATGTGGTACTTTATTTCTGTTTATTAAGCCTGCTTTTTCTTGTCAGTGAGAAATTTGCATTGAGGGAAAAACCAACAACAGCTAAAGCCTAATTCTTTTGGCATCAATTGGTATAAATCAGAAGTAATTCTGTACAACTCAGTGGAAAATCACTTGTTTAAACAGAAATAACAGCCTTCTACTACCTTCCTATAGCACAGCAAGCAGGAATTACTGCTTATCTGGTGCCTTTTTGCTGTATAGGAAAATGTTATGGTCTTGAAAAGTTTTGCACACTGTAGTAGTAGGTGCAGGCATGGCTAGGCAGGAGTTTTCAAAGTAATTATAGACATTGGCTTCCTTGAGAATGGAAACCTGAGGAAACTGACGGCGAAGGACAACTCAGTTGGACCAGTACAGCCAAAGGAATAACAAAACTTATGAAAAACATCCCAACATCCTGAATTCCTGAAGCTTTTGTTCAGGCAAAAATTCCACTGACCTAGGAAACATCTAAAATTAAGCACTGCAGTGCCAATCAAGAGAACATGTAGCAAAGAGAACTAAAGTGTGTCAGTGCCTCACTGAGCTGGGGAGCATTACTCACACTCACTGACACACTGCAATTGTCTGTATGAAGGAAAGGCTACCCCACATTCATCTGAGCAGAGTCAATTACTGCAGAGCAGCCATCTAAGCTTTTCTCCTGGATCTGTGGGTTTTATTTTGTCTCCTATGATGTAAGGTGGCCCAGCCAAACCCTAGAATCAGAGAAAGAACTGCCTCCATTTTGCTATGTTTCAATAGATCCCACGTAAGAAAAATAATAATTTTTGTATCAGTTTCTAAACACCTGAAAGATTCAAATAAAAAGAGCCTGAGCTAACCTACATTTGTTGAATCTTATTTAAATACAGAATGCTTTGTCATCAGATATATTTAACCTCAGACATAAGAATACACTTGCCTCAGAATTAGGCAGAAGTGAATAGATGCATGTGAAGACTCTATTTAATAAGATTAATTCATAATTAGAATGAAGTCTAGGGGAAAAAAACAAACCACCAAACAAACAACATCACAGGCTAGCAAAGAAAACTATTAAAACACTTTTTCCTGGTTTAAGAAATCAAGGATTAATTTCTTTGCAATGTGAACCAGGAAAAGCCATTGAACAAATGAAACATTTGCAGCCCTGAATTTGCTAGGGTTCCCTCAAGAGCTGCTCTAACTTTCAACATTGTGATAAATGTTACTGTTCACCAAATTACAGGGAAGGCTTTTCTGCTCTCCTCACATGAGCAGCTTCTCTCTGTCCCTCTCTCTTCCTGGCAACAGAAGTTTGTACCAAAGAAAACTGCATTAAAGAGAATAAAAGCAGAGGGTGTTAAGTTGGTTACATATTCAGTGAATGAAGCGACATAGTTACAAACAGGAGAATAAATGCAGCAGCAGAACACAAAGCTGCTGTGTTCCAGAAACCAGCTCAAGAAAGAAAGTGCTATTTGTGAAGGAGCAGCTCTTTGAAATTTCACAGCTTGATTCAGAGCCTTTGGAGCCAGAGAAGTCCTGCATGCCTCACTGAACTTTAGATCAAGCCCTTCTCAGTCTTTTACATTGCTGCACTTAACATTAAAGAATGACGTAGTTTCCCTCAAGGTTAATCCTGTTAAGGAGTATTTTTAGTTACAGATAGCAAGGTTTCCCTAAAGGAAGCATTTGACAAGTTGTGCAAAAAAATACTGCAATAGAAGTTTCATCTTTGGGCACATGCATCTATTTGGCAGCTCATTCCAGGCCTTATCTACTTACTTGAGGAAAGAATAAACTCTGATAAGTTTTATGGAACTCAAAACTTCTGAAAGTTTTTGTGATTAAAACCACAATATGGCATTACACAGCCCTTCAGCGCCACAAAAAAACCTTTAAGATCAAGTGAGAGAGAACCAGTGAATATATAGTAAAGAGAACTGAACATGAAGAACTGTGACAAGCATTAAAGGATGTTTTGACTGAGAGTCCATCATATTCCGCTCTTTTCCCCCCATCATCTTATTCATTCTGCAGAACACTAGTCCAAAGCAGGCATCAAGTTGGGATGAATCACTGATTCAATTTCTGATACAACATAACAGCTTTCTACAACTGGGAAGGTCACCAAGTACCTCCACCACTTTAACATGTTTTGAAAAGGAATCCTCGTGGTTTCTGTTCTGTTTGTGCAAATCCACCTGTGCAATACAGCAAAAGCACTCACAGTCCCACAGTGCCTCATTCTTGCTCACACAGGTTGATGCATGTGCACATTTGGCTTTGCACTATGTGGCTGACATGACTCCAAGGACTTCGTAGGGAGGATTTGCATATGGTGGGAAAAAAAGAAAACAGCCCAGATGATGATTCACTGGGTGTGGATTGTTTTCATTAGGAAAGAACAAAACCCTGAAGCCAAAGAATCCCGTTTTAAAAGGAGGTTTCCACACTGAATGCAGACTCCAGCCTGGATCTGGCAGGCATCCTGCTGGCAGGGGCAGGGATCCTGCACCTAGCAACGACACCAGCCAGCTCCAGCACCAGTGCCTGGGCACTTCACTTCCCCGGGAAAAAGTAGAGAGGAGTTGAGGGGGGAGAGCTTCTTCCAGCTATGCCTTGCCAAGTACATGAGACAGGACAGCCCAAAACCAAGCACAAACCAGATCCCTGTTTTAGTTATTTAACTGACACCAAACACCAGAAAAGTGCTACAGCTGTTAAAGCCTGGAAACAGTAAACCTGGTAAACTTAGACATACCTTGGAGGCAGATGTCACCAGAGCACGTGTGCTGGTCTGCTGGATTTTACTGAGTGGTTTTATACTCTGACACAAGCAGTGTTTGACTCTGGAAGAGTAATCACTAAAAATTTGAGGATTTGTCTTCCAGCTCAGTCCTGTAAGAATCAAGACACCCATTGATCATGGGTACAAAATTTCCCCCAATCACTTGTAAAGGCCTCAAAGCTACAACTCAGGCAAGTTGTTTTGGCTGGAAATCACAACAAAGGCAGCAGCCTCCTTTCCTGTCCTGCTTTCCCAGCACTGCAGCCTTTGCCAGATTCCTGCCCTGGCTTCTAACAGATGAAGAATTTTGCTTGCATGAGTACTTGCTGAAATCTTAATCACATTTTCCTTAAGAAACAGGGGAACAAAACAGGCTATGGCCCAGCAAGCCTGGTGAACTGTTCCCAGCTAGCCCAGGCTGTCTGCCCTTCCATCCTGATGTTTTCAGCTTCCTTCCCTTCTCCTGGCTGCTACAGTGCCAGCTTCTGCTTTCGTGCAGGACTCGGTTCCCCATTGTTACACCAACTCCCTGAGAGAGGCAAACCTTTTCCATATATGCTGATAGTTGGAGATTTGGTTCCTGTATTCCCATTTAAAAATACACTGCCTAAAGTTCAGCTGTTTCCATTAGAGTTATTACTCGTCACTTCCTGCCCCTTCTGGTCTTGGATTTAACCAACAAACTTCAGCCAACATTCCACTGCCAAGTCTTGACTTTAAAGGAAGAAGCTCACCTACACTTGGGGATTAATAGGTGCCTATGTAATTCTGACTTGGAAAATGAATCAGACTATTAAAACTCACTTGTCCTTGCTAGAAACATAAAACTAAAACAACCCTTCCCCCCCAAAATTATTTTCCTGCAGATGGTGGGAGAAATTATTTTGAAGCTAGCCTACTTCATAAAATCCAAACACTTACTATATTATGTTGAAGAAGTAATACTTAGGAAGATATTATTAATGGAGTTAATGTTGGGTTAAGTTTTCAGAGGCAGTCTGCCTCAACCTGATGAGTCAGTCATATGGCATCTGAAATGGCAACATGCCTAGAAAGGCCATTTGACATTTAAAGTGACATTAACCCACAGGTTATCATGGGCTGGAAATTTCTCCTGCAAAATGAAAGGACTGGAAATGGAACTAATGCATCAAAGTTCAGACAATCAGCCCTTTTGTAACAAATACAGATAAACATCTCAAATGAAAACAAATGAACTGGGAGTGGAGGGAGAAGGTAGAGAGCATTTTCCACTTTCCTCATCATACAGCTGGGAAAAAATGCAAAAGTAAAAATAAAGGCCTTTCTGCATTTCACTTTTTCTTGGCACTGTTACAGCCAGAGAGACTTAGAGACCTACTTCAAACTCTTTTCCCACGTTTTTCCTCCTCTAGGAACTGGTGTTCCTTCACGCAGTCCCGCCTGGTCACATACATAGAAGCCTGCATGAAGGAGAAGTACATTGTCAACTCCCAACAGCCCTGCCCCAATGGAACCCCAGACTGCCAGAAGATCATGTGAGTGTCCTAAATAAAACCAGTGAGGAAAACAGTATTTTCTCTGAAGTATCTAAAAGATGTCTTCAACAGTACTGAAGCCTCAACATTATTTCTAGGAGAGTTTAAAACAAATTTCTATCTTCCTTGGTAACTGTTTTGGAATATGTTTCATAATAAAATGGTCTCCACACCTCATCAGAATACTATAGCATTCAGGATCAGTCCAAACTTGATTGCAAAGGACTCTATTACAATAAATCTAATGCCCAGACTCTTCCTCTCCAGGTACAGGACAGCCCTGAAGCCAGTCTACCAAGTGAAACAGAAGACTTTGAAGTCTTTGCAGTGGAAATGCTGCCCTGGATTTATTGGCAAGGACTGTGAACAGCGTGGTAAGCAAAGCTGGAGAGCAAGTATAGGAATGGATGACTAAATGCCAGCCACAATGGCAAGAAATGAATCTGCCTAAATTTTCTCCTTTTTTTAGAATTGATGCCTTGTGTTTTCAGTTTGCTATGTCCCAAATCACTGATACTTTGAGACAAGAGCAGTCATAATAGGCTGCAATTAATAGTTAAATAGCATTAGCTACTTATTCTTCTGTTAATAGCACCTTTGTATGCAGACAGGTATTAATTTGCTGGAAAGCCTGTCAGATGTCCATCTTAGACAAGTCCATCTAGGAATGCCTAATTCCAGGTAGAAACTGGTGACATCAGAAAGCAACACTAGTGTGTGAAATGCCCTTGGTCAGTTCACAGGATGAAATCACAAGATGTCCAGGTTCAGAGGAGAGGGCAGCCTTCACTCTGCAGTCTGCATTGCTCCTCCCTCTGCTTACCCTGGCTGCAAAGGCACTAGCTCCTCCACGGGGAGCAGCTCTACAGCACAGGCAGGAGCAGTGCCCCGACTGTAACCTCCAGGAAAGCTCCAGGAACAGCCTTTAGAGTGAACTACTGTAACCCATTGCACTGCTGAATAAAGCAGTGGGGGCAGCAGGTTGAGGGAGGGGATTTTGCCCCTCTACTCTGTCCTCCTGAGACTCCACCAGGAGTCCTGCATCCAGCCCTGGGGTCCCCACCTTAAGGACATGGACCTGTTGGAGTGAGTCCAGGAGCACCTCTGCTATGGACACAGGCTGAGAGAGCTGGGGCTGCTCAGCCTGGGGGAGAAAAGGCTCCAATGAGACCTCAGAGCACCCTCCAGTACCTAATGGGGCTACAAGAGAGATGGAGAGGGACTTTTCAAAGGGCATGTAGTGGTAAGACCAGGGGAAATAGCTCCAAACTGAAATAGGGCAGGTTTAGTTTAGGTATTAGGAATAAATACTTTGCTGTGAGGGTGGTGAGGCACTGGAACAGGTCTCCCAGAGAAGCTGTGGGTGCCCCATCTTTGGAAGTGCTCAAAGCCAGGTTGGATGGGTCTCTGAGCAGCCTGGTCTAGTGGGAGGTTCCCTGCCATGGTGAGGAGGTGGGAACTAGATGGTTTTTTAAGGCCCCTTCCAACATAAACCATGCCATGATCTGTGCAGCTGCTAATAGAGAGAGGGGAGACAGTGTGGTTTAAAAACTGAATGGTGGTTAAAAAAGGCATTGGCAAGATTTAGCAAATAATACTCAAAAAGCAGAATTTGAACAGATTTAAGAATTTAAATAGATTTAAGAATTTGAATAGAATTAAGGGAATTTAAATGGATAAAAGGTAATTCCCTCTAGCAATTAAGTCAACCATAAAAATAAAGGCAAACGTATGTCTGAAAATTTTTCCACAATCTACATCTAACTCACCTAGAGACTCCACTGATAAAAATCTCTGGAGGTTTAGCTTTACTTCACAGATAGCCTTCATCTGTGGTTTGATCTCTTGCTGAACTTCACACATAAGGTTGGAAAGATATTATCAAATGCAGTGCAACTATTTTAGCCTCTCTGTTGTTACACTCATTGACCAAAACCAGCTCCTCCATCAATATCTTCTCATTTGTACAGCATCATTCACTGCTGCTGCCACCAGAATGCTCAGGTAACTGTGGAACAAGGAAGAGGAATTTGCAGATCTTTAGATGGGACCCCCAGAAAAGAAAAAAGCCCCTTTTATTTGCAATACACTAATTTCTTATGAACAAAGCTTGGCATGAGTTAAAAATCCCTACACTATACTGCATAGCATTGCCATGTATGCAATGTTATTTGCCAGTGCAAGGAAAGGAAGTTTTCCAGAGAAGGTTTTCTTTCCTCATGAAACCTGTCTCCATACCTTTTACACAACACATGAAATTCCTGTGTGGTCTTGCTAAACTGCAGTAGTTTCTGCATCTAAAACATTTTCACAGCTGTATCATATCTCGATTGCAGATCCTAATTTTATTCTGGTGCCAGGAACTGAAACTGAAGGACAAGAAGAGGAGTTCTCAAACCACAGTATGTGCTTGAAGTTATTTTGTTTGTTATCCTTTTACCTCTCAGTCACTGATCAGGATAGAAAGAAAGATTTGAAGCTGTAATTTTAAAGTGATAAGCTATGGACAAACTTTCTAGTGAAAGCATTCTCTGGAAAAGCTTTGAAACAATACATTAATTGACATAAATGAGGGCTTTTGCTATAACACTCTGTGAATGTTCACAACAAAGCATCCCAAAGTTTCAAAGCTGTCTGGTGAACAGTGGATGCCAGCTGGTGCAGAGCCTTACCCCTTTCAGTGGCATGGATGTTAACCCCTTGCTCTGCAGGGGGTTCACAGGACAGCCCACCATGCTCACAAAAATCTACCAGAAAAACAATCCACTGAAAATGCTATTTTAGAACAGCCCCTCAGTGGCTCTGAGATTACAATTACAAGGTACTGTAGATTTTTATCTCAGGCACTCCACCCTACCAGTGTAAGCAGCACGAAGGACCCTCCCTTACCACCTGGGAAGTGGTGTGGCCTGCAGTGTTATTAAGTGCCTTTCAGAAATCAGCTTCAGGGAAGTATTGCACACTTGGAAATCTACAGCTGAGATTCACAAGTATTTATTTAGAAAAACATCAGTTAAAGACCCTCCATGAGTCAGCTCTGACACACACTGTGCTCCTGAATCCTCAGTGGAATGTCTCAATTGCTCTTTCATCCCCTCCTTTTATTCTAGGCTGTTAAACCTTGCCATCCTTTCAGTCAATGACTTGAAAAGAGTTAGTACTCCAAAACATTTTTATGGCATAGGGAGATTTCTAATTAAGAGCGTTTTATTGCCGTCATGGCTGTTGTAGCTGAAGTTCTCTGCAAATATTTGAATAAATTAGGTTTCCATCACTGCTGGAAAAAATCCTTGCAGATAAACTGCAATTTAAGGTGCCAGAAATCTAACAGACTCCCTAAATGTCAGTGCAAAATTTTCAGAATGAAAACCAGGCAGGTGTTCTCAGAGGTCTTGCATGAATACCTGTCACCTGGTTGCTGCACCCTGTTGCATGACTTTGTTTTTCTAATCTTGTGACCAGTGTCAACATCAGTGGATTCAAGAGAAATGTTCGAAGTCATTCAAAATCATGAGGCTTTACTGGATGATCTTCAAAGTGATATTCATCAAGCAGCCAGCACCTTAGGTGACTTACAGAGACTATTTGAGAACAACGGTACAAGCATGGTGTTAGAAGTGAACGAGAGCAATTCAGGTGAGAGGTCTGATGCAGAACTATCAGCCCATGACAGGCCCACACAAATCAGAAAGAAAATGCGAAAGCAAAAATACCCTGATATTCCTTGGTCTGCTGGTTGCTTCTACAGAGAGAAAAAATGGGTGCAATCCCAATAAAAATGAATGAACCAAAGAGTAACTCGAAATGGAAAATTAAGGAAAGGCACTGTTCAGAATATGCCTTAATCACAGAATAAAGAGGCTGCTTGTATTTAAAATTTGTTAACCTTACTGTTTTGCTTCTATGGCTTCTTCTTTTCTCTGGGGATGCAGAGTTTGATTCTGTTCTTTTTCCATACTCATGCTATATACTCTGATGTATGGAATAGCACACTGGTGTTTCATGAAAAAATGAAATATTCCATCTCTGGAACATTGTTTCTGCCATATAAAGGAGAAGGGAAAAAAGAGCTGCTGAATTTAACCTACCATAGGGAGCCACTGGCTTGCAGAAACATTTTCTAATGATTCAGACTATACAGTACTCAGTGAACTTCAAGGCACTCAAGTTTGAACATTAAAGTTAGAAACTGAGCCTTAGTGTAATTCTCATACAGTCCAGATACATCAAGTTATTTACTCCTCACCTGGAATATTCAGCTGTTAAGATAACCTTGTGGGGTTAAAAGCATGAGAAAAAGAACATTATGACACAGTCAAAAAAGGAAGAGCCCACTAAGAACTGTTGAGAAAACGGACAGTTACGGCCACTGGAAAAACCACCTGTCCACAGGTTTCAAAAAACATCATTTTTAAGATATAAATGGGGAAGTCCATACAAATCTAAGTTATTTTCTGCACACTCTTAGACACCATGTCCTTCATACTAATCTTGATTTAACAATAGGCTATTTTTGCAATTGTTGAAATTTATCATTAGGTCAGATTCTGGGGAGTAAGACAGCAACTACTATAGAAAAATGAACACTTGAGTTAACCTGTCTAGACTGTGTTCTAAAAGCAGAATTTAAATTTAATTTTTTTTTTCAACTGTATTAACAGATCACCAGGAAAGGCTTCTGCAGCAAGTTTTGTTTCCTCATGTGGAGAATTTTCTAAGGAAACATTTTAACCCAATGTGGGCAAGCTTCAACAAAAGTTTACAGAACCTCTCCAACATAGTAAGAAATCTGTCCTATGATGTGGAAGCCAACAAGAAAAGCATAGAAAGATTCCAAGAAAGCACTGTGCCCAAGAAGGAATTCCAGGAGCTGGGAACTAAATTTGAATCAAAAGTCCAAGAGAACATAGTGAAAGTTGATGAGGCGAAAAGAGATGTAGAGAACAAAGTGCACATGCAGCAGGCTGACATTCACCATAATCTCAGCATGCTCAAGGCAGATACTGACACAAGACTCAAGAAGCTTCATAAGATACAGCAGTCCCATTTCTTAGCAATGAACAACAGCATAGCAAACATGAAACAAGAGCAAAACCTTCTGGAAAATAAACTGGAAGCTTTGAAAAAAAATTTAACAGAACTCTCTTTACATCATGGCCCCAAAGATGAAAACAGCCAGTTAACCATCAGACATATGAATGAAATGCTGTCAGGACATGCCAAGCAGCTTAAAGAACTTTACATGGAGTCAGATGTGGCCTTTCAAAATATTGCAGTTTTAGAGAGGTGGTTTAAGGAGTTAAAGAAGAACATCTCAAAGTATAGGCCAGAAGATCTTACAATAACTTTGGCTGAGAAATCAGTTATTATGGAAGAAAACAATGCAGCAATGGAAAGGCAGATAGCAGAGCTCAACTACACTCTGTCAAACCTTCAGGAAAACTATTCAGATCTTCTGCGGTACATGGAGGAATGCAATTGCCAGAGAGTATCTGCTGACACTGATGTGCTGGAGGAAGATCCAAGGAATAGCACTTATTCCCTTGCAGATACCCAGCCAAAGGATATGAAGCACTTGGAGTCAGTTTTCAGAGATTTCTTCAAGAGTGAAATTGAAGAGCTCTCCTCAGCTATTCCGTCCATCCATCTGTCTCTTAACCTCCGTCAAGAAGAGAACAGACAGCTTCAGTCACAGGTTATGGCTTTTTCAGAAGACATGGGCTTGCTGAAGAAGAAAGATGAAGAAATTCATCGACAAATCAAGTATCTCAACAGCTCTTTTAGCTCTCTTTTGAAAGATGCAATGCGGCACGAAGAAGCACTGGAGGCTCTACTGAGACACGAATTTCTGGACGTCTTTTTTGAAGATGATTTCAGTAGCCTAATACCATCAGTATTTCAGCTGCAAGAATCTCTCAGACACTTTTCAGATAAACTACAAGAACAAAATGTGACTTTAGAATCTCTTAAGAAGAGATTTCATCCCTTGGAGAGAGGTCACCAGAATCATCATGATGCTCACATGCCCCCTAAGCACCCTGAGGAGGAAACACAAACCTCCTCTACTCTACACGAAGCCAGCAGCCAACGCAGCGTCAGAGAACACATGGAACCCAACTATGAGGCTGCCAAAGATGACTCCTTGGAGAGCTCAGCTTACAATGATATCATGACTCTGAAGAATGATATCAAACATCTGAGCCTGGCAGTCAAGAGGCACGAATCCAGAGGTGACATAAGTCTCTGCTGCAATCATACAATAGCAAATGCAATTGAGCCACTCAACGTTTCTGTAGAAAGTCTCTCTGCAGATTTAGCAACCATCAAGCAGAATCTGGAGGAACATCTGGTGACTTTCAGAAAACTATTTGGAAGTAATGAAGAATTAGGTGCCTCTAATATAAGTCTGGATGTTACAAAGATTCAGTCAATGCTGCAGAAAAAAGGGAGAAGGCAACAGAAAGGTCAAGACAAGCAAAGAGACAAGAAAAGATCTGAGAAGCACAGAGAAAATACACAAGCAATAAGTGGAAGAAATACAGTGCAGACAGAATTTGTGGAAAAAGGTGCGTTCTTTTCTTTGACTTGCTCATGTACAGGTCTAGCTTCTTTCTAAGCTCTGATGCAAGTTCCACACACAGAGAATATTAGTATTATTTATAAGACCTATCAGGTACCTTGTGGGATGCTGGAGGGAGAAACTCTGACATTACTTACACCCACCCCCTCCACCAGTTTAAATAGAGAAAAAAACCAGTTTGAGTGAGAACCAAGCTGATATTCTACTGTATTTTGGTTAAGGCAAATGAAATTACACCCACTATAGCTGCTAGGAAATTGGTCTTGAACTAATTCAACTTCAGGTCTTTAGAAGACAAATTTTGTTTGTAGATGCTCATGTTTATGTAGTAGCAGTCTTCTCTTTGGAAGCTGATGTGGAATGCTTCTTTTCCCCTGTTACTTTGTTACTTGGCTCTGGAAGGAGTGTACTCAAAGCACCAAATCCTTCTCAAGACAGACAGATGCATTAAGTGAACTGCTATAATTTGCACAAGTGGAACAGGCAGGACTGACCAGAGAGCACATACTCCCTCCCTTACAACCAAGCTTCAAAGACAAGTTTTCAGCTTATATTTCACTAGGGCTGGCCAGTTCCCTTTCCCTGTAAGCATGTGACCATAAGCACCTGGTAATTACAACCACCACAGATTTAACATTGGCTTTTATGATTGCAGCCCTCACTATGGACAAATAACAGAGCAAAAATCAGCGCCTTTAGGCAGCTGTGCTGCAAAACTGTAGTTAAGACTGAATAAACAGAGAACATATTCTTAACCGATTTATTTTTGGGACAGTTAAAAAGTGATATTTTTCCTTCCTGTGTGGTCCCAGTTTTGTACTTTTCTAAGAGTTCCAGGGAATCATTTGATCTACTCCAGTGCACATAACCATTTCCAGTGC
Source organism: Melospiza melodia melodia (assembly GCF_035770615.1). Lineage (NCBI taxonomy): Eukaryota > Metazoa > Chordata > Aves > Passeriformes > Passerellidae > Melospiza > Melospiza melodia. The sequence goes on from NC_086202.1 coordinate 26,659,102, forward strand.
CTAGCTTTGCAAAGCATACAAAAATCAGGCCTGATAGGGATTCACCTTATCTCCCATCCTGATGATCCTGGGGAGAGAAGAGCGCTCACTCACTGCTAAATCCTGTTCCTCTTTCTTTTTCAGACTCATTGGTGGCATTCCACGTGGGATTCTCAGAAAAAAAGGACAAAGAAAAAACTGTGAGGTTTAATGAAACGTACCTCAATTATGGAAACAGCTATTTCTCTGAACATGGCCACTTCAAAGCACCACACAAAGGTGTCTACCTGTTGTTCATCTCTGTGGAGTTCAGCTCAGGACCAGCACTGGGACAACTCTCCTTCAGCCGTGGGTACAAAAGAACTCTCTCAAGCAGTCAGAGGAAAACCCCACATGGAAACACCGTGACTACTTTTGCTATAGCAGAAATGGAGAAGGGGGAGACAGTGTGCTTTGAATTGCTGCACGGCTCTGTAGTGAAGCGAAGCCCACCTGGGACAACTATGGGTGGACTCCTAATATCTAAAACTTGAATAGTGACATTTATGTTCTATTAATCTCCTTCCATAGATGCAATGGATGCATTCACTATTGCTTCATCTGTGATGTATTCAATGCTACTGCATGTGTTTAAACATAGCACTACCCTAGGTTTGTCTTCATGCTTCTTTTCTGGAAGTGTTTGGCTTTTGATTAGTTGCTTATGAGCAGCAATGGGATTTTCTTTCAAGTAAACAGCTAATGGTTTGGACTCCAGATGTATCAGCACACACACTCCCAAATCCTTCCAATGTGAGGACTGCACATAAATGTTTTGTGGGACTTTCTTCACTTTTAACACAAATTTCTCCCTTCCCTGGGAAAAAGAATATCCTCCCATGACAAATAACCAAAATCAGTGACAAGGAAAAGATTTTAGGTAGGACTGCACAGTCTCATGTTATGTGGATGGTACCTTACAACCCATAAGCCAGGGCAATTTTACCTTCTAGTTTTCCGTGGACCAGAGACTATCTTGGAAACTTCACTCCAGTGTTTCAGTCTGTGCACAACAGGAACACTAGAAGAGATCCACCAAACTCAGTAAAATTCACTCTACTGCCAGTATTTGCAAGCAAGATCTCCTAAATGGTCCAGTCTTTGTTTCTTGGCCTGTGATATATGTCAGCAACACTGCAAAAATTTAAAGCATTGTTAAGATGAGTTACATTTACATTTAGAGACTAGGAAAATGTCAACAATATTTTAGAAGCATTGTTGCTTCTAAATAAAATGCAGTTTATTTCTAAAGTTAATCCTGGAGATTTATTTAATGAACTCAGCCCAGAGTTCAGTATTTAGTAAATATTTTAAAACCAAGCAAGCAAAACCAAATTTAAAAGGCAAGCTCATTGGTCTGTTGTCACTGCTGAATATAAATTTGTAATTAGAGTAAATCAAAGAGTAGGCCTTCTGAAATGTAGAGGGCTTTTTATTTCCAAAACTTCAAAATCACCATGCCTGGTCATGTCTTAAACTTCTTTCTGTCAAATAAAACTTCCCAAAGACTTTCACTCTAAAGAAGTTCAAGTATTGTGGTATTTTTATCTATCCTAATATCTTACATAGCAATATTAAAACAATTAAATTTGCCAAAATGAAATGCACTTTTGAAATTTTCAGTATTTTTGATGAACATACAAATTCTTATTATGTAAATTGCACCCTTTTAAGGTAGCATTTTTTAACAAATCTATTTTGCTGTTAAGAATTTTTTCCCCACCTACCTGTATTCTAAGCAATACTAACCTCTCATTAATTGTTAAAAACCCCCAACACACCGGTACCAACACACAACGCACTTAAAGCAACAGTGTGACAAGCAGAAAATAACCTATCCTCTGAAATAAAGCTACAAAGCAATTTCAGTTGACTTGCTCAGAAGATTGTTTTCTCTATCCTGAAAAATCCAAGAAAACTAACAACAAGAAATGCTCCTTATTTCCTTCTGGCCAATGCTGATTTCCACAGGAGATGCCCAGGCCAGGTGTTCCTGTCTTTCTAGCAGGGGGCCATGGCTCACACTGCTCTGCTGCAGTGAGCACAAAGTGCCTGTAAACTCAGTGTCATTTTCTGTCCCACTTTTGCTCAAAATATCTGAGGGAAGAAAGAAAAATAAAACTGAAGGGGTGAAATGAAGAAAACCGTCAAATTGTAAGATTAGGTTCTTTCAGTACAAAGCTCCCATCCTGGGGTGACTTGGCTGGGTTTTTACCAGTATTCCTCCAATTCCTGATTTTGTGGTGGCAGCATTCTGCAGAGCCAGGCCAAGTGTGCTGCCTAGGTCAGGGTGGTTCAAGGAACATCTCCTTTTCAGTGCACACCAATTCTGCACCTACAGCCAAGTTCCACAAACAAGCACCACTAGGGAATATGTGTATGTTACCTATGGGGGATAGGATATACATATATATTTCAGAACACTTTGTTTTTAAAGCTTTGACAGAAAGCTTCAACTGGAACGAAAACCACTTGGAAATGGACACAGGAGGTAGCAGAGAGCATTGCAGTTCATCCAGTCAGGTTTTGTGTCCTTCCTTGTGCTTACCTGAGTACTCTCATTGAAGAATATGCCAGATGTGTTCAGAAAACACTGACTCCAGAGTGAACAAAAAGTTGAAGATGTTTTTGTATTCTAAAGATGTCTTCAAATATGTGCTTAAGTTAGCTACCTGCACATACAAAGAGGACACACTGCATGGGAAGACTAATTTTTATGGGGCAAAAAATTAATGAAAGACAATGGGATAAATCACTCTGTGGGCTGCATAAGCCAGGAAGACCAACTTCCTTCTCAAGCAACAAGAGAACAATGATTATAATCTACTGGGCTGTGGTTTTGTTTGTTCACAGCAATAAACCAGCTTTTAAATAAGCCTCCATCTAAACCACTCCTGCATTTTTTTGGTGGGATGGTTGTTTGGGCTTTTTTGTTAGATCAATATAGCCACACCACTGTGACCTGTATTTTTAGGCAAACCAGAAAAATCTATTTAATGAAGATAATTTAAAATATAGCTATTGGTTGGCTCAGTGGATTTAGGAGAATTTCCAAACATGAAAAACAACCTGAAGCTGACTATAGGCACTGGGAAGAGTTGTCTGTAAGAGCTTCAGTTTCCCTCACAGCACATTAACTAGACTGATGTGCCTGATGGCCAGGCAGCAATAGGCACAGAAATGTATGCTCACTCCAGGATACAGATATATGTAGTTAATCTGATGCTCATATTCAAAAATGAAAGCTTCCAACAGCTTTTAGTACTTCCTAGAAACCTGACAGAAAACACTGCCGCTGCTTCAAGTTTCTGTATTTCCAGATCAAACCACTAAGCTCTGTAATAAGGTAGAAAGCTGTGCATCTCAGTGCCTTTGTGGAATTATTTTGTTACTGATCTGCTGCTTTATGAATGTCAGTATCTTATAGCACATTTTAAAATTAAAGTCCCCTAATGTTTTTTTTTTCCTTTTCCATTAATAAGACAATCTCCTTACTGTACTCCAAATTCAAGTACTGATAGTATCAAAAATAAGCAATTTTGCTTTCTGTAGATCCAGCAATGCCTGAATTCTTCAGGTAATATACACATCAAGCCAGAGTCTGAGGCCCACGGTGGTCTCCTCATGAAGCAGACTCAGGAGGTGGTCAGCCCACAGCAGTGGTCCTTTCTCTGCTCAGATTCACAACTGATACTGATCTACTGCATTACCATCAGTGAGAAACACCAAAGTGGTGCTCTGGGGAAAGGTGAAGATAAAATGCAGAAGGAATTAAAGAAATTAATAGAATTATATCCGATCCTTTCTGAATTTAGTGATACTTTTGCTATTTCTATAAAAGCTTGTGGTTCAGTTTGCTAATTACTCAGAGTGCTTTTTGGTATGCCCACAAAACATCCATGTGCAGTGTTTACACATTTCACTGAAATGTTTCACATTTCACACATTACTGCTGTTTCACCTCTTAGATATTGATGCCAACTCATCAGTAACATTTTGCATAGTGGTCAAACCCACCCATTTATAATGGAGACCATTTTGGTATTTATTGCTAGCAGGCAGTAGAACTTATTTTCATGTCTCAAAACTCCCCAATTTATTTTCCAAATCCTTTCTTTAGGACACAGCCCCACCGTGTGGCCGTTCCATGGACAGAAAAGCTGCTCATTAGAGCACAGACAGGTGCAAACACTTACCCACAATTTTCCTTATGTCCTCCTGCAACTCTAACATGAAATGCCAGTTTTGAATCCAACCATGACCACTGCAACCAGTGAAGACATTCCATTCCAAAATAGCCACAACCATAGGAAAAAGGTTTGCTTTGCCAAGATACTAATTTAAGGAGACCAAATCTTTGTGCAGTCTAATTTCCTGGTATTATGTGTTAAGGACAGGAAAGTTGAAACTACATTGCTGATCTTTCCACAGCACTTTCCAGAACTATACTGCAAGAATTTAACACTTGATTGTATGGGGAAAACAAACTAAGGCTTATAATTATAATATATTGGTAACAGTTTTTAGGATGTTCAGATATAAAATCTTTCTAGCTACTGTAAAAAATAGGTATTTAAATCTAATATTTTTCCTGATTAAATGCAAAAAGAGAACAGAAACTGATCTTACTTCTTTCTCCTTGTAAACTAAAGGTGGACTCTACGGGGAGTAGAAGCTGTTACATTTCTGCAATGAGAAAACAAATTCTGACACTCTCTTCATGGTTCTCACAGGTGAGATATCCCCTTGACTGGTCTTCATTTGCTTGAATCAGAAAAACCAGAGCAAATTTAGCAGGATATACAGAAGCACCTGCATATTTTTGCAACAAGCAGTACATCCGCATATTAAACTCAAATATCTTAATTTGGATACTATTACACAAAAAAGAAGGTTGTACATGAAGGGAACAAAAAGCAATTACAAAATTCCCCATCCCTTTACTTTTTCTGTTTTTACCTGGTAAACTTGAGGCAAATTTATATGGATGAAACCAACATGTAGGGAACCTGCATGTGTTCAAATAAAAGTATTATTTGATTTTGACTTGTATTTGGCTTTGATGTAACACAGGGATAAAAATCAGGAGAAGGAAACGTTTTTTACTGTTGCACCCAAATTTAAATATTGTGCAAGGAATAAAGAGCGTGAACTTAGCACCAAATAATTTTCAATATCATTGAACAATAAAAGTAATAATTAACAACTTATTCAGAGACTGTGGGGGAAAAAACCATAAACGAGGTATGAAAAAGTAGGGAATTATTTAGTTACAGTATTAGGATTTCCAAGTCGTTACATTTTTAAGGCAAAATCTTATAGTAACAAAACACATTACTAATGTGTACTAAAATAAGGTTATTTACTTAAAAATGATACATTGGACATAATCTGTGTACAGAACAAGCAATTCATGGTAAACTCAATAAGGCACCTTCTAAAGCAGATGCTGTACAAAATACATTAGTGTGTTACATTTTTAAAGTAGTATTCTACACTTCTGGCATATAACACACACAAGAGTGTGACCATTTGTCTTGTTCCACTCTTCTTTCATATTTTATTTACATCTTCTCCAGGTTAACTACAATGTTATTTATTTTTCTTGTATACAATATAGTACATTTCATTTTGGGCATGTCATGTCGGAGCACAAATGTCACTACATGATGTGGGCTTCTATAATTGCATTAAACAGTAAAATATCACAAAGCAACAATTACATTAGATTTGTCAAAAAAACAGAAGTAATGTGCCCTCTACTTCTGCTGTACAACCAAGGCTGAGCACCATGGTTCCATAAGGACTGGACTGTGAAACACTGCCAGCTGCTTTTAGACATCACCCCTACTAGGAATAAAGACTGTGGGCACAGGATGAAGATTTAACTCAGAGGCACTGTCAGGAGAGGGAGCAAAGGCTAAATCATTCTAACATTTCACAGAAGATGAGCATGTAACTTCCCTTTAAAAATATCTGCAATAGCAAAAGAATGTTTATTAACTTTATATCTCTGCATTTCAAACACTTTTAGACCATTAAAATACAGTCTGTTAAGACAGAGTAGTTGAAATGTATCCAAATTATTTGTTTTTTAAACACATTCAAATGGTCATTTAGATCAAGATCTAAAATTTGATTCTAGACTATTATGGAGGTAAGTTAAAATATTAATTTTACATTTCATTCAAGACCTCAAAAAAGGCTAATAAAGAAAACAATTCATAAGAAATTATGGATATTGGGAAAACTGTTTCTTGAGGAAAAATTATATTAAGTAAAATTCAGAATAAACTCAGAATGTAAGCCAAATTTTTTCTATAGGAATACCACATTTCTGGTGGAATTTACAAGTTAACCAGGAACACAAAAACGTTCCTTTTAGGTGCTGTAACAAATGAAGTAACTCCAATTATTTCCATATAAAATCACATGGAACAGGTTCAATAAACACAAAAATCCCTCCATTTGAGTGTTTAAGAACTTCCAAGGCACAGTCTTGGTATTCTCAAGGTATTTTCCACACATTTGATTTTTGTATTTAAAAAAAAACAACCAAAAATCAACCAAACAAAAAAACCAACCACATCTGCCAGTTCTGGAGGGCATTTTTTCAAATGACAAATGCTTAAAATTTTGACCTCCAAAAATGAGATTAATCATAGTCCAACAGAAGAATCTCATTACCCTCTCTGAACTTAAAGGCTTCCTCTGAACACTACAGGATTGCATAAAGCAACTGCTTACCTTTGGAGTCTGCATTAATTATACTTAGTTAGGTAAAAATTAATGGGCTGGCTTAGAGCACATTTTTTCCCCAAAATGATTAAGTATCAGTATAGACATTCTTTAGTGTTAATGTTTTGTTGAGCATCAGAATCAAGGCAGCTGCTGTTCAGCACAGCAAGAACTACACATGCATGATACACTTGAGTATGAACAGAGTAACTGAAGTGCTGATAAATTAGGTTTAAGGCAAAAAAGATTTTTTTCCCTCTCAAAAAAATCCTCTTTGCAGCAGTAGGCTCCCTCTATGTTAAAAGTAAACTTGAAAATCAATTTAGGTCTTAAGGTGTCTAACCATCCTATTGCTGCCTTGCAATACTTAACAATGGAAAAGAAAATAAGTGAGAATTTACAAATTATTGAAATTCATACTTCCAAAAGGGGCTTCCTGAAGAGCTAGAAAAAATGAACTAAAAAAATTCACAAAACATGTTTACATCAAATGATGATGTGGCAAATTCTAAAAGAAATGACACAATATTCTACATAGGATGGGGTTAATTTAGACAGATCTTCATGCTCTGAAAGTTTAAGCTAGCAGGGTACCTACATAAACATTTTTTTCCTTCTTATTGATAAAAATTCTAGAGAAGAAAACGCAAAAGCTTATCCCTTACTTTTTTTGGCTTATACCAAAAATTTTCCAACTACCTGTGCAAAAATTATGTGCGAAGACATGATTAACAATTTGAAAATCATCATAAATTTCTTGGCAATGGACGGAGAAACTTTTTTTTAAGAGCCCTTTATCATGAGGATTGTGGCACAATATCATAAATCTCTTGCTGTTTTCAAATAAGTTAAAGTTGACATACCTATGAACTTCTCAGCCAGAATACATATTAATACTTAAAGGCATTACTAAACAAAAGTAATGACTTTATTAAAAAAAAAAAAGTCCCTTGAAATAGCTAGTTTTCTATAAAATATGTAGAACTGTTAAATAAAGTCTGTACATCACGATAGAAAATAAAAATACTGCAATCTTTTGCCTGACCATTTACATTATGGGAACTACAGGATTAAAACAAAAAGGTAACATGCTAAAAGGTTGTAATTGTACACAAATCACATGACTTCTGTGTTACATTGCTTTGTATCAGTTGTATTTTCAAGGGAAATTTAAACACATCAAAACATTCTCTATGCAAATATTTTAAGACAACAAATAATCTGGCATAAATCAATCTGAAGTTTTAACAATTTCATCAATTCTGGTATTCTTAACTTTTTTCTTCAAATCTCAACTATGGCGTGTGTGTGTGCATATATCTAATTGTACAGATGTACCTAGGACTAGGTATTTATAGTTTTTTTTTTTTTTTACTAAAGCACAAAACACACTGTATAAATAATTTCCCTTTTTAAAGTTATCTAGAACAAGATTTACAGTACAAAATTATAGGCACTTAAATTATCAAATAGACTCAATGGTTCCAATACTGTGTGTTCAATCTTCAGACGATTCATGCTTTGAAGCTTCAACTTGAGTTATGCTACTATTTTCTAACTTCCAAGTAGAAGTGCCAAAGGAGTTATAAATCAATAATTCTACTTTACAGTAACCTCACGGAGGGTTCTGGCTTCTATACACCTTGTGTGGGTCAGTGGTGAAAATGGCGGAACTTCAGATTCTCATGCAGATTTAACAGTTGGCACAATAAAAACAAGTTTTACAATTGTGCTAACTTACTGTAACTTCATGATTTAATTTCAATGCTATTCCTCCCAAACTCAACTAGAACTTGCAACACCCACTGATTTAACTTGTCTCAAATCTTGACTTCCACTAAGTGGCCCACAGATGTGGCCTCCTGTGTCTAAATCAGAGCAACCCAGCTCCAAATCTTCTGCACGCTGTGGATCTGATCTTCAACAGTTCACGTACTCACTTCTCCTGGTCTTGACCCTTTACTGCTTTCTCTGATCTTCAGAACACCCAGAGCTTCCTGCCTTCCCTCTTTTGTGTCTGTAGACCAGACTTGCTCTCAAGCCTTTAAAAACTCACCTTCTGCCTAGTTTTGTCAAATGATGAAAGAGCACATGGTAGAGCTGACAAATCCCTTCCTTCATGGGAAGACAGAGCCTGACAGACACCTATCAGAGTCCCAATACAGCAGGAAGGCAAAACACATCACCATCAGTCTTTCTGCTAAGATGTAAAGTATTCTATGGCAAAAATGCTGATTGCATGTGGCACTGTGAAAAAAATATGTCACATATCAGGGATCCAATTATGAAGCTCTCTCTAGACTGCAAGTGAGATGACCAAAGCAGCCTACATCTCTAGAAGAGATTGTTTTAAGCTCCTTACAGATTCAGGTAGCCATTTCTTAATTACTTAATGGTTCACATTTTTGCAGTTCTCCTTGAGACCAAATAAGAAACAGAAAAAAAAATTAAAACTGAGATTTCTGAAGATAACTTAATGGCAAAAGATTCGGTAGCAAATCTCTGATTGTGGAGCCACAAAATGCATGGAGCCCTGACCATAAAACTTTGTTCATTTAAATGGTTTCTTATATATTCCAAATGACAGCAAAATAATCCTGGCACACACATAAAGGCATAAAGAACTGTTAAACTGAGTAGTATCACAAACAGATTAATAACCTACAGGCTGTTTCACCAGAACTTGGTATGGATTGACTAGGTTTTATCAGGTAGAAGGCAAAAAAAAAAAAGCTTATATTCTCCATCTCTGTTGAATCCATATAGCTTGTTAGGCTTTCACAGAAAGCACTGTAATCTGAACATTCAATTCAGTACCCAGAGTTTTACTGGAGACTCACTAAGTATGATTGAAGTCTCAATGCAGCTCAAACCAAAACCAAACGTGTATTTTCTCAAGGCTGTCCATATATGTAGCACGTAGTGTATAGAGGCTCTCAGCATCATGGTCTATGAAGTACTGAAAGATTTCATTAGCAGCCTGTAGAAGTGTGCTGAGAAAATATACTGAATCTCAGTTATTTCCTCTTCTCTGTTTTTATCTTCCTCACCCACGTTTGAGTGAAAAGATCTAGGGAGTCCAGCTTTGCTCTCCAAAGTCAATTTCCTATGTCAAATCTTTACATCTTGTGATTCCACCATCTTGGCAAGCGTCTTCTTGATCCTCAAGGCAGTGAGCCTTGAGGCAGGATTATGAGCCCAGCACTCAGACATCAACTTCAATATTGCTCTTAAACACTGCAGAAAAAAACAAAGAAAAAACAAAGGCATGCTATTGAAACAACTGTTACATCCAAAGTTATAATTCTGCTTCGCTGTCAAGCTCTATTTATAGAACTTTCAAGTTCAAAAACATGCAACTTCCAAATTTTCTGCAAAATTGTTGGTAGAAAACTATTATAAAGAGATCTACTGAAGGAAAAAACCCCAAAACACCCCAAACCCAACATCCACATGCCAATCTTTCTTATCCCACCCCCTCACTGCCTAGTATTATGGTAGCTGGGACTAATGGAAGTGTTGATTTTCTCAATGATGCATTACCAGAACTTCAAGTACAGTGATACAAATATGGCAGCAATAAACAGAAATAACTCCACATATATGGCTGCAAAACCATAGATAATTCTTCAAGGGAAAATGAAGGTGGGACAAAAGTTCTTTCAGCAGTCAAAAAAAAAAAAGGTCAAAACTGGGAATTCATAGAAGTCAGGGACTTGGGGAAGAATGGATATGACATATTTAATTTGCTATGTGAAATAGTTATGTCTTTTTTACTGTGTTCAAGCTGTGGCCCTTCAAAAACACAAATAAATGAGAGTATTTAGTTTTATCCCTAATTGTCCTGGGATGTAACAGTAAAAAAGGAAAAAAGGGAAGAGGAATTCCACAAAGGAACTGCTTTACCTTTCATGAAATATCTTATGCCACAAATCAATAAGCTATATCTATTAAGACTAATAAAATGAATTTTAAATTATTTTAAGTTTTAGCTCCAATTAAACTCTGAATATATTTCACTATCTAAAATACATGATGTCAAGTAGAGCAGTATTCACATACTTGCATGCTGCTTAAGGGTACCTTCCCCTCAGACTGCTGAAAAGATACATTAAAAAGTACAGTATTTTGAATTGATCTCAAGCATGTCTTTCTCCTATTATTGCTATGAGGTTTTCAAAGTATCAAAATATGGGAATGCAGTCCTACTTTACAACATTTTAGTATTTATTAAACTAAAATGCCACCCCATATTAATGAACAATTTTCCTCTGAGCACACTCACTTCATCGCTGTTCCACCTGTTCGATACCACTGGGCGCAGGCGTTTGACACACACCACTTCTCTCATGTCCTCATAGGATGGATCATTTGGCACCATGTCATAATATGGCAACTGGTACTCTTCAACAATACCTGGAGATCATTGTGAAAGATGAAGAACAAGTAAAATAAATAAATCTACATATCTACTCTTGGATTTCTTTAGCTAGGAACAAAAACTAACTTTCTGCCATGCTGTTTTACTGCGGTAAAAATCTGAAAATTTCACTACAACAACAATTTAGCATAAAAGCTCCAATATTATGATTATTAACTTTAGTAGCTGTGATAATTCCTTGTAACGCCTTTGATTTTGATACCAAATGTTAGCTTTAGCTTTTTCTAATTTACTTCATGCTACAAAGAAGCACATAGATAAATAAGATGGAAGAATACAGGTGAAGATGCATAAGGATACAAAAGAAGAGTAAAAAAAAAGCCAGGATGAGTCACAAAAATATTTGTCAGAATATTACTACTGCTTTTAAGGAATACAAGCCCAAAGACACAGCAAGCTAATTATATTATTTCCTGGTGAAGCACTGCTAGAGTGAGGGAAGGGCCTGGTAGATTTTACACAGAATATTGAAAAGTTTACCTCCTGTGACACAGCGCCGAGCCATTTCCCAGATGATCAGCCCAAAACTGTAGATGTCAGCCATGATGTATGGCTGGAAATGGTTTTTATTCAGGCTTTCATCCAGGACTTCTGGAGCCATGTAACGTTTCGTTCCCACTCTGGTGTTCAAGGGAACGTCAACTTCATTGGTGTCACTAGATGAAAACATTAGCAAGTTACTGAACTGTAGACTGTTACAAGGTATGAAATCCTGTATGGCACAGCCACTAAAAAGACAAGTCTCTATCTCCACAGAGCTTAAACTAATAAAAGTATTTAATAATATTATCAAAGTATCACATCTTCAATTAAGTTTCAACTACCTATATGCTGTTCAATTTTTCTATGAAGAATTTACATGATTGCAATTACTACGAAAGGCTAGTTTTGAATAAAAAAGTTAGTGTTCATTTACTCCACAAAACTTTTCTTTTCCGTAAGTATTTTCATTGTTTCTTAACAACCTATTTTTATTGTGATGTTTACCAGCTTTCAAGAACTACATTTTACCCTCAAAATTGAAAAAAAAAACCCTGAAAGCAAACAACCAAATGATTCCATCTGCCTTTTCAAACTGGGTATCTGGTGCATGAAATAAAAAAATGGCATGAAAGTTTTCCCATGACAGAGGATTTATTACCTGTTAAACTTGACTGCAAGACCCAAGTCTGCAATGCAGCAGGTTCCATTTTTCTTTATCAAGATGTTTTTACTCTTCAGGTCCCTGTGTGCAATTGCAGGCTTGCCTTGTGTCCCATAGATTTCTGTGTGCAGGTGGCACAGGCCACAAGCAGCAGAATAGGCCAGTTTGAGCAGAGCCCTGTTGTCCAGAGTAGTGCACTTCAGAAAATCATACAATGATCCATTTTCATGGTAATCTGTGATCAAGTAAAGCTGCGTCCAGGAGCCAGTGCCTTTAATATCTGCTGCTATGAAACCTATGAAATGTATAAACAAAGTTACAATTTATTTGTACATAAAATTTTTGTGTAGTAGATTTAGTGCTAATTCCTAAAGCTGTATTTTCTTGTACTGTAGCAGAAAATACATGTTGTCCTTATGAAAACTAATCATGTAGAACCTCTGATTCTAACTCTATGTGAGGCTACCAGTCCAGCCTTCCAGCAAAGAGACTGCAGACATATTTCCAACCAAAAGCAGCAAAATTCTACACTTTGAGTAACATTTCATTAGAGCATAATAAGGGAATAATCCATCAGGTGATTCCACAGAAGACCCCTCAAGCCACCCAGTAAGAGCTCCTCCTGCACCCTGTAGTGGCAGAGCAATGTTCTGCTGCCTTACCTAGGATGTTTTCATGTCTCATGAGAACAGTTTGGTAAATCTCTGTTTCTCTGAACCAGCTGGCTTCTTCTGTGGTGAAAAACACTTTGACTGCCACTTTTTCACCCCTCCATTTGCCCATCCACACTTCACCATATCGTCCTTTTCCAACTTGCCTCACCATCTGAATTTGTTTGGCAATAGTGCGCTGAACCTAAGAAAAAAAAAATTGGACTCATTATTGCTGCCTCCAAGGTATAAAAAAAACCCCAAAACTATTTAAGTCATCTCAACTTCTAACTGAAGGTTATGTTCTCTTCCATTTTATTTCTGATTTATAAATAGTCATCTGTCTCACTGGCTGATTTTTATGCCAGTATTATATAGGATGGTGAAGGAACAAAATTATGAATAATTATCACAAAAGGTTTGAGTTGAAAAGGATCCTAAAGATCATCTACTTCCAACTCCTCTGTCATGGGTGGGGACACCTTCCACTAGAACAGGTTGCTTAAATCCCCATCCAGACTGGACTTGAACACTGCCAGGGATGGAGCATTCACAGCTTCTGTTCCAGTGCCTCAACATCCTCAGTGAAGAATTTCTTTCTAATATCCCATCTAAACCTACTCTCAGTTTAAAGCCATTTCCCCTTGTCCTGTGTCTACATGCCCTTGTAAGAAGTCCCTCTCTGGCTTTTCTATTTTAATGGTCAGTTGATACTAAGAAAGAAAAATCTCTGAGTTCACTCAATTTGATACCTGTATTAGCCATTTCTTGTATTTTTATCCTAATAGCTGTAGGCTCTAAGGTTTCTTGGAATTCTGCTGATGCCAACAGATTTTTTTAACATATCTGACACTTAACTTTAATTAACTATGTGAAGATGGGCTTTAAACATGTTCAGTTTGTACTTCACTGTCATCATAATGGCCTATAAAATAATCAGCATTTTGTATGAACAAACAGCTTTCTTCTAGGCATTAGATCCAAACCAAACTTTGTATGTGACGGAGAGAAATTCAGTGAAGAAAAATCTCAAGTGTATGACTAACCAACAGTGGCAGTCCTGATCCACTCCCAGAACTCTGTGACTGGTCAATAAGGTCTTTTAATGACTCCCCAGCTGGAATAAATGCTTCATCTTGTTCCAGGTCACGATTATAACAGTGCCTCTTTGCCATCGACTTACAGTAATGTCTGCAAAAGTAACACAAGCTAAGATGAACTCCAAAACACTCAAAATATGTAACAAACTGATCTAGGAAAGGAGCTATTTAAATATTCACACCTTCTCAAAAGAAAAAACAGAGAAGCAGATGTTACTGTATTTTTTCTTTTCCTGAAATGTAACTTATATAGCTTTCTAATGTTAAGAAGCTTTTGTAATGCATGTACAGGTTTGTCAGCTGATTATCAGCGAGGGGGAAACCCACCATTTTTAATACTCAACTCTCAGCCACAGTTACCAGCACAACATGGCTGATTTTGAGATAAATGAACAGACAGAACCTTGAACCACAGCAGCTGAGGCTGACACAAGCCTTGGAAACTTCTAGAACACTGATCACCTCCAGCACAGGGCTGGTGCTAACAGAAGCACCTGAATGAACTGCCTTAGCTCAGCTGGACAATTAGTTTTGAAACTCAGCAGAAAATCTCAGAAGCAGATGAAATTTAGCTATTGAAAGTGACTGAAGACCCAAAAGCATAATGACCAGGATGATACTCCTGTTTACCAGCTGCTTTAGCATTGAAGTTATGTGTAGCTTGCAAAACTGTAAATACTTTGTACCCAGAGGAAAGGATCAAACTCACTTAAATTCCCTGCTGTGAACATTTCATTTTACCTAGTGATGGAAACTGCTACCCACAGAAATGTGAAATTAGGTTATAACTGTTTCCAATCTACATATGATTATAACTCAGTACATTAGCAAAATAACTGTTCTGTTTACGCTGATTTGCAAAATTAAAAATGCTTCCAATAAAGAAAGTGCTTTCTTACTTGTAACAAAAGCAGCTAAGTAAGATGACCATGACAATTATGCAGACTGCCATAGAAATCAACACTGCCATCCAACGAATGCTGCCATCAAAAAGTCCATCTATTTGACAAAAAAAGAAAAAAAAGGAAGAAAAAAAATAGAAAGGAAAAAAAAGAGAGTTTCCAAAGTCTATTAATTAAACATATATTGTAAACAGTTTATTTAGGTATGGTTTCATATATTGTATATCAAAGTAAGTATTTATACCACAAAAGCAAAGATAAATTCATTTGGACGACAAAAAAAAAATTCAGCTTGAGATTTTGGAGTTGTTGGTCTTGGTTGAGTCTTGCTAGCTTGTTAGAAAAGAAATAAAGGATTTAGAGAAGATATAAAGCAACAGTTAGACCAGTACAACTTGCCTAGCAACGAATGAGTAAGCACATGAAAACAAACTATTTTCACTGGGAACAACAGAAAGAAGAGAATGAATTTGCAATGAATAGGTGTTAACAAGGTCTGAATAGGTTTTTTTATGATGGCATTCATAATGGTAAAAGCACAGCAGAGATTAAGAAAAACATTTTAAAAAGAGATCAGACTGTGGAAACAGAATAAAAACAGAAGATCACATGCAGTCAAGAAATGAACGCACTAAGAACAAGAACAAAAATGCCATGAGTGACTGATTGAGGAAAAGATTAACGTGAAAGTGTCAAAAAAGGAAAACTGACAATAGAAAAGGAAGAGAAGTACAGATCTTCATATAAAAATTACTGAGTAAGGCAAAACCCAGATTTGTGCAATACTGTAATTACATTTTCCCTTATTTCTACTGTTGATAAGGAACAGAACCTACACAGCACTTCTCAGCAGTGTGAACATAAGGAGGTGTTTACCTGTGCTATCAAGAGGGGGCAATGTTGGTTGCAAATCCTGATTGCAGAAATCAGTGCGGCAGCACTCAATCGTTCGGCGCAGCTGCGCTTTAGGTGAGTCCTGTCGAAGGAGAATTTAATGAACACTCAGATTTCAAAGCTAAAACAGGGACAGGAGATACTACAGCTACAACACAGCACAGACAAAAGTGTAAGCTATTTTATTTAAAAGGACTTCAACCACACCATTTAATGTGTGAGATCACTCTGCAGTGGCAGACAGACAGCATCTCATCTCTGAGCCTACATTTCATCTTGCATTTTTTTATATTTCATGAGACGTTTTTCAATTGTTGCACAGAAACAGATGGTTTCTACTTAAGTTGCTATTTCATACATGGGAAAAGTCTTGAGCTTAGTCAAAACCAGTTAACCATATACCAGTTAACCAATACCAGTTAACCGTATTTATTTAACCAGTTAAATAAATACTGCTCCTAGACCAAAAAAAAGGAGTGGCACAAAAATGAAATAGAAGTATGGCTCTGGTATAAATCTCATTTTTTCACCTTGCACTGGAAGTCTGAACCTTCATACTTCATGCAGCCAGAAGCAAGTGTGGGTTCTCCATGTTCATCCTCCTCAATGATAGCAAAGCAATGCCCATTAGTTCTGCAAGAAACATATCACGTGTGCTTTACCAGAATGTCTGTCATTTAATATTCAGCATTAGTTGACCATGAACCCATTAAGAATTCCTCTCAACACAGATACTAAGGAAAACAAATTTAGAAATAATTTTGTTTGCCAAAAATCTATTTACACTCATTCAAAGAAATGCAGATGTGGAAAGCATAATGCCATAAGGTACCCTGCATGTAGACACTGTGTGTTTTTAACTGATAGATTTATTATCAGCACAATGGCTGATCAGTTGCTAGGTCAGACAAAAATTAGTAAGGCATATACACAGTGCACACACTAGAGGGCATTAAAAACCAATAAAAATACCAAGAGGCTTGGAAGACAAAATACTGGAACATTTTCTCAGTTCAAAACTGTTTGTAAGTTACTGCCTGTGTTTACATTAAAAAAGAGAGCAGTGTTTATTCTACCTCCTTGGGTTCCACAGAAACTGCCAAGTGACACCTTAGAGAAACTGAAACCTATGTTAAAGTGAAGACTCAAAGTACAGGAGCAAGAAATATGTTTTCAACTGTGTATATTAATTCCTAAGGAAGAAAACAGAAGAGCCTTGAACACGGAATTGCAAATGGAGAGAAAAAAAAAGAAAAACAAGGACGTTTCAAAACATGAAAAAACCCACCTTAAGCAAGCATATAACCCATGCATGAGTCTGTTAGGATTCTTATACCTGTCAAAGATAAAACTTCCCTCCTGTCTCTACATGTCCACAGGTTTTTCTTTCTTTTCTCCTGCCTTTCTTTCATAGTCTGTAACTACTGAACATGTAACAAGAAGAATTCTCAGTAAATGTTGTTTACACTACCTTTTTGACTACTAGGTGAAGAAATAAGCAAACAGGTGGTCATGTCAGAAGGCTTAAATTTGGGTCACTTAATACTCCCCCAGCTATAAAATACCACAGGGTTACTTAAAACCTCTGTCCTTCAAAGCAGTTGCTAGGCTTAAAATGACCAGTTGTAAATTGTTCTAAGGTGTGGTGAAAACAGAGATGACCATGGCTTTTTGCACTCACAGAACGTAATCAATTATGGTCAGATCACCTCAGAGAACCTTGGTCAGCCTCCAGAAGCAGTTTGCTCTCTCAAAATCCAAAATTATATTCTTCAAAAAGCCTCTCTATCCTGAATGCAACACTTACATGCATGTGTTGTTAATAGCATCATCTGGACAATGTCCTGAGCAGTAGCATTTAAGAAAAGGTAAGGTGTCCTCTGGAGCAAGTGTTACTCCATTTGCTTGTTTCTTTTGGTCAGAATTTGTCTTCATTCCTGTACCATGAAGCATGCTGTCTGGCTTTTGACCTGGACACAAAACATACAAGTTAGCATTTCTTTGACAACTGCTCAGGAGTTTTATAGGCAAAACATGACAACAACAGTTATAAATATAACTCAAGTATACAAGGCAATCTCCTCCCCTAAGATTATAGCAGAAATCTGAGTTAATAATTTTATTCTAGAAATACCCAGCTGACATATTTTGTACCTTAACAGCAGATCTTCTAACCATATATAATCAATATAAACAGAAATATATTTTCTATTTTCAAGGTAGGGCAGGAAAGCAGTGGTGTAACTGGTTAGAATTTTCTGAAGAAAGTTTCTCTCATTCATGTGTTCAGAAAACCAAAATGCTGACGGCTTGATAACCACAACAAGAATAATTTTATGCATGACTGAACATACTTAATATGCAATTTTCTAATTTTCTGAAGTAATTTTTTTATAGATTCACAGTCTCATGGAAGAGCAGTAATAACTCCAAAATCTCTTGGTTTTTTTGATCTCTGTATGCATTAGTACTTCAAAACACAGCTAAAGTAAATCTTGTTTGCAAATTAAATTTCAGTAAATGACACTAACATCCATCCAAACGAGCTTTCACAGAATAGAAATAGGGCTGCATCATATTCCAAGCAGCCCTCAGTTTCTCAGCAGTAGCAGAGTTAAACATCATTCTTTCTTGATCATATTATTCAAGTGGTTTTCTGAATCTAGGCATTCAGAAAAAACATCCATTTTCTTCTTAGTGAAGAACATCCAGAATAAAAATGATGAACACTGTCTGCCTCATTGGGAATATGCTATGTGATTACTGTATCAGATGAGAACATCTTTACCCATCTCCTTCAGCTTTATCATACACAATTTTAATCTCTTTCTGTCCACCACCTTGGCTCTAAATCCTCAAGGTATGAATCAAATATAGAGAGAAGAGCCGTGAACAAGTTATCACTTGCACTGGCACAAATTACAGCAAGGTTCTGTGTGAGAACCCTGTTCTCAGTGTTGGCAAGATAAGCCAGCAGCCAGTCAGGGCCAGCAGAAGCTTTTACAAATTCAGTTATTCATAAATAAGTCACAATAGGTTACAATAAAAATTGCAGTTTTTCTAAGGAAAAGAAACCTGACCAGGAAACACAAAGTGTCTTCAAACAGATTCTTGGGCTTCCTGTCAAACCTAGCAAACATGAATTGCAGAGTGATGAGAACATTAGTGTCCTCTTGTACCTTGCTTGAAATATGTGCAGAAAAACTTGATTAAAACCTTGTGCAGACAGAGCCCACTGCATCACTCTGCTGTAACATCCACTGTGTCATTCAGACAAGTGCAAATTAAACACTTGTGAAATTTGATCCTACTGTACTGAAAATAGCAGACTTGCAGATTTCCTCATCTGGTTAATAAAGCACACCTAGTGCACTGTCCAATGCAGCAAAGTAATGCAACTGTGCTTCTTCTGGTTACAAATAAGAGACTATCCTGAGAAATACACCATTTACCCAAACACTGGCATCACAGAGCAGTGCTTTATTTAATATGTAGTCTTCAAAGAGTATTTCAGCAATGCCCAAGTTAAATAGTCCTGATCTGTACAGACTGTTCACAAGAAACAAGATCCAGTGCTAGAGTAACAGTAGTTTATTTAGTTGTCTCTGATTTAACCAAGAGGAATCCTGCACAACTGAAACAGCTCCTCCATCCACACCCCTCTCTTTCTAGATATTTCTTCCCAGCATAAATTGAAAGGTAATTTGAATATTTTGCTAGAGACATCACAAAACATTCAGTATTCACATTTAAGAGATCCTTACCTGCTCAGAGAACAGGTAATTCTACTTAATATTTAAAGCAAAAGCCACTGTACAAAAGCATATGTACAAATACCGTCTTTCTGATTTTGTTGAATGAATACAGTATCTTTCACAATTGGTGTTATAAATCCCTCTTATCTTCAGGAACATTCCACATGTTAAAAATCTTTATGGTACTTTATGATCAGTGTCTTACAGTCACTCATCCATTTTCCTACCCTGATCACTGAATGCAATGTTTTTTCAGTTTACTAGATGAGCAGTTCAAGGAACCCTTAAAGCATGGCTTCTCCTAGCTCAGAACAAAAAGAACAACATTTTTGTGCTTGTCTGGCATCTTTTACAGCAGTATAATTCTCTGTAAACTAACACTGAAGCATGACTACAGGTATACCAACCTTTTATACTAAAAGTGACATGAAATACATTTTCCCCCTTCATTTATTAAGATGGATTGCATTACAAGATTTATGAAAAACACTTCCCACATAAAATCCAAAATAGATAACTGTGTTCTCAAAGAAATAGCATCTTTGTATTTTGTTCCATTTCTATAGGCAAAGATTTTTATTCAAAGCAAGAACAGACTACAATTTCATTATTTTTGTAATGTAAAACTCCACAGTAGCCTGCTTTCATCTTACAGGTAATACCTGAATTGCACAAAGAAAGGAGGGGGGAAAAAAATCATTTCACTCTTGCATTTTTACTTCCTAAGACTGTAAGCAGAACTCTTCTTAGTGAGTACCCAGGAAAGACAACAGGAAAATTCTGAGGAAGTTTGGGATTACTTCACGAAAGAGTTTTTAATTGCCTCCACCTAGGATACCTAACTGTATCCTTTACTGCAGTACTGCAATTCATCCTCAGCACTTCAGGACTCATTAGTGCCCATCTGAAAGCTGCCAGGTATGGGGATGGGAGCCAAGCATGGAAAGACTTGGCTTCCATCCACCTGGGATGTTAAGAGGGCAAATGAAGGCCCTGAACTCACAGGATGCTTCATTGCTGCTCTTCCTGGTCAATAAATACTGAGTAAATGAACAAGAGAGAACTGAGGACAGGCCTAAAGAACATCTTGCTCCAAGGCTTATGTCCCCACCCCCAGAGCTCCAGCTCTCAGACGTTCACACCACTGCATCTTCCCCTGGGAACAGGACAGGCAAAGGGAGGATCATGTTTTAGGATCTTGTGACACTACACTAGTTGATGATGCAATTAATCTCTTCTTTTCCATGACACTTGCAGTTGTCACTCTGCAGTACAGCTAACAAACATACATACACAAATCTCACATAACCTTCAAAGGTGTAAGTGCAGTGTATTGTGCACTGAAACACAGCACTCAGAGACCTCAGGCACAGCAAAGCTTCCTTTCCACTATTTCCTAACCTCCACCTGCAAACTGCACAGAACTCGTGAGGCAAAACAATACACATGATCAATAAATGAGCTATGACACACTGGTGAGCTTGTTCAAGATCCTAGATCACTTCCAGCCTTGAGAATGACAGTATCTTAGACTTCTAAACATACAAACTGCTCTGTAATGTGCATTTTACTGCATTACAAAGTTAACAACATTCAACAAAACATCAGAGTAAGGGTGGAACATTCTCCTGACTTCACTGCAGTGTAAGACACGGATGAGAAAAAAGCTGATGGGACTTCAAATTCTGATTTTGTCTTCTAGTCTGCCCCATGATACACTGCATGCACTGTAGATTTCTACAAGTGTGAACAACTGTTACAGACAGGATAACACTTAAATGGTTTTCTGTTTAAAATTAAACTTTATATTAATAAAATAAATAAAAATTTCAAAAGCTAATAATAAAACAAATTGTTAAAACAGAACAACACCTTACAATGTATCATATCCAGCCTTTGATCAAAAATATAAATTATTCAAAGCACTGCTTCTTCCAGTCACAGAAAATAACTTAAGACTATAAAATGTATTTCAAAGAAGCACAGGATATTAAAAATCTCACCAGGTTAGAAATTTAAGTCTACTTGAAAGCACGCTTCAAATATGAATATTAACATGGATAAATCTTAAAAATGTACTGTGCGTGACACTGCAGTGTTACTAATCACTAAAACCCGAGTTAACCTCCTTGCAACTCAATGCCAGGATACAGATATCATTTCATTAAGTCTTCTGATCTAAGAAAAGATTTGTGTGACCCATAAAAACCAGCTCTACGAAATGCAGAGACAGCAGTTAGTGTAAGAAGACAAATACAAAAGCCTAATGATGCCTACAATTTTTTACTTACTTGTATGCTCTCTTTCTCCACAAAGGAAGGTCCAATATGGCCTATAGCAGTCAAGTTGTTTGATAGCTTCTGAGTTCATAATACAGCTGTTGCACATAAAAACATTTCTATTGCAGACTACATTATCCTTTAAAGGGATTTGTCCTAGCAGAAGCACGGTGCTAGAGGCATTTCTTTCTAGCTACCCTGATCCATGCTTGTAAACTCCAAGAAATCCAAGATATAAGTAAGAAGAATCTTAGTCAGAAGAGCCCCTTCACCCGCCTCCCTGCTGGTGCTGATGCCACTGGGCTCTTTCCATCAAAGATGAAAGTTGTACCAGAGCTCTTTATGTTAGACATGCCTTCCTTATGAAAAAGGCATACCTTGACATTTTTATGTGGTAGCTCTAAATTACTTTTTCTTGCTTTAATATGCAGATACAGCAAAATCCCCCACTCCAGTAAGCACATTTCACCTTTCTGCCTATCACAAACTTTCATAATGATTTAACATGTTCTGTTATGTGAATTATACCTCAGTACAACTGACACAGCCTGAATACAATACTGGCACTTGCTCTTCAAAGACAAATTTTTTTTTTAAATCAGAAAAATTGTATGAGTGCAAAAAAAGTATCTTCAATGCTTCTCCAAACTCTGTGTTTGGCATTGTAACCATAGTTCTCCCTACAGTGCTTTCTTATATATCAAGGCTGTGATATCCAAAGACCAGGCATGTTAGAGGTAGCTCCATCTAGCAGAACTGGTTCCTAAAAATCACAGCATGTTCCCAGACTACAGAGGTTCAAAACCTTTCTCCTGTCCTTCCAGCTCTCCCAGGAGCTCCATCAGTGCTCAACACAGACAGGCAGCCCCTGCCTGCTCTGCTTCCCAGCCTGCAGTCCTCAATCTCTGCTCCCACTTCCCTTCCCCAGAAGTCACTTCTGAAGACTGCTCTGTTCTTGTGCACTCAATATAAAAGCCAGAGACTTGAAAATTTTGTTCATTTTTCTTAAAAAGTACACTGCATTCTAATTTAAATTAAAAGGGTTTTTAAAGAATAAAGTTACTTAAAACTAAATGCAAAATTTTAATAAAGAAATAGATAACTTTAAATAATCCCTTGGAAGAATTTTAATCAGACAAACTTGTAAGAAAATGGTTGCTGCCCATATTTTAAAGACAGATGCAGCCATTAATTGGGGAAATCACCAATAAACAGAATCAGTGTTTTCAAATAATGAATCAGCTACTGACAACTGTAATTTCCTTTGACAGATTTTAGAATTTTGTTTCAGATTAGTTTATACATTCAAATTCAGTTAACTACTTCACCTGAAATTGAGAAAGTGCATAAAGTTTTTAAAATATATCTTAATATATACCTTATCTATATCAAGTATTTGAATAAAAGTAATTAGAGCAGTGAACTAAAATCAACAGGTTTTTTTTTAGTTCACTAACAGTGGCAACTTTAAATCCATTTTAATATTTAATATTAATGCTAATTATTTTTAAATTTGACTTTTAATATATCTTTATGCATATCAAGTGGCATTAATACATTTTTAGTCAACTAATTTACAAGGATTAAAATACTGGTCTTCTGTGGTGTCTCTGAAGAATACATAAATGTGTGATGAACCACATGGGAAGTAAACTGCCAGCAATGAAGAGCCAAATTTATGAGAACATGTTTAAGTAGATGTTAAGCACTTTATTACTGTTACATATATTGATCAGGCATGCTCATCAATGCACTGTAACAACAAAGAAATACTCTACTTGGAAATAAAAGTGGATCTCTGCATGAAAACCCTGCACTTCTGGGAAGACAAAACCTGTTTAGTGCAGCCACAAAAGAGTGGCTGAAGCCCAAGACCTCTTGCCTTAGGTCAGAAAAAGGAGGTGGACGAAGATGCAGAGCAAGTCATAGACTTAAAGCTACTGCAAAAGTCTTCCACAACAAGAAAGGAAATACAAAATGTTTTAATTGAAGAGGTTGCTATTAAATCAGGCCATCTGCAACCCGGGCTTATTTCTGACTACTTCCCAAAGTAAGTGAAGAAGTCCCAAAGCTACAAAGATACAACCCAAAGAGTAACCACTGGGTCCCTGTGCTGCATAGTACCAACCTGAGACACTGCAGCTATTCACCCTAAAGTCATGGAACTGCCTCTGGTTTCTGCTGTTACTGTAAGAATATTTTCACAGTAATCAACACATGCAGCCACTTGCTTTTTCAAGTTACCTGTTAAGGAATCTGGTATGTATGTATACATGCAGCTATACAGACACATTTGTTTTTATCATTCTCTCATGTCTTGGTAAGCTCTGAAATTCCTAACATTCTGAAGAAGCCTCCAAAAAAACCCCAAGAGAGCAAACCATTAACCTGGATGCCAGACACTGAAAGTACACACACTGGTTTCTACTTTATCTGCTTTTCCTTCCTTTTTCTGTAAATCACACAAATTCTCTTCAATTCTTCCTAATGAATCTTTTTCTCCTCTGTTGATTGCTTTATGATGCATTTTTCCAACACCCTGCATATATTTTCCTTGTTGAAACTACTTTTTCAATGGTTTAAACTTTTCACTTTAGATTGTCTCTTTCCTATAAAAATTTCAAAAGCTTTATGATCTTAATTGATATGACTATGATCTTAATTCTTTCCTCCCCCATGAATCTAGGGAAAAGCAGAGAGACTTGACTGGTTTTTTCCTCACCACCCCTGGAAACCAAGCATATTTTGTACATTTGAAGAAAAGCCCTTAGGCAACTTGCAAAGAACTAACAACATTTCAATAAGCTCAACTTTTCCATGGCTTTCAGAACTCCCTCAGTATTGGTTTGAAAGTCAGGAAAATTTCTAAGATAAAAAAATTTCTTCTTTTGAAGCTGAAAAATAATTTTCAGTCTTTAAACTTAATTTATCTATATTACTTACTGTAAGTTATGAACTGTTATTAATCACTATGATCATGGAAGGAATTAATGTAATTTAATTTTAAGCCACTAGAAGACTTGTATATTTGTATTATTATTTCTATTTGAATCTAGAGAGGAAAAAAACTTCTTCAGTTGCTATTGCTTATTATTAAAATGCTAAATATTGGCAAATGCAGAGGAGTAACCATGACTTCAGCAAAAAGAACAAAGCATATTACTCCCAGACTCCTCAAGGGAACAAGGGAAGAAGCTGGTCTCCACCAGAAGCACCAAGACTGCTTGAATACAAATAGAAGAAGCTCCACAGCAAAACATTATGTCCCAGTATTTTAGAGCAGAAGAGATCTCTGGAAGTCACCTGGTACCACTACCTGGTCAAAGCAGGACCAACTTCTCCATCAGACCAGGTTGTTCAGTCATTGCAGTAAAGTTCTGACTACCTCTAAGGATGAATATTGCACTACTTCCCCAGGCAGCCCCTGTTGTAATACTTAACCACATTAAGTCAAAATTTCTTTCCTAATTTCTCAATGAAATTTCCTTCAGTTTATTCCCATAACCTAATCTAAGCACCTTACAACTACCTGCAAATATTTGTAAATCTATTACAGACTGCAAGTACACCCCAAACTGGGCTATTTCTGTCCAGGCAGATGTATCAAGCTCAGGCTTTGGAGAGACAGCTCTGCCATATCATTTTATCTAATACTGCAGATTCACACCAGAAACAAAACAAAAAGATCAGCATTTGGGTACTTACCAGGCTTCCTCCTCTCTCCATTTTAATGGGTTCATTGAATTGTTATTCTTGAAAGTAAATAACTCACACAGTATCTCAAAATCAAGCACTAAGCAGTAATTGATCTAAGTATGGAATGAGAATATAAACCCTTTTATACTCAAGTATTTAAATGGCAGTACCAAATTAGTTTTCTCTATTTTCTGAAAATATCTGGAAAGCTCTGTGTACTTAAACACAGGAGGAGCGCACAGCTGGGACAGCAAACACTCTTACACAGAGACCCAACCAGGGATGTATATTTTCAATTCAACCCAATTTGACAGAGGAGTTAAAGTTCTAATGATAACTGGATCTCCAGAAGTTTTTTGATAATTGGTGTATGGAAAGACAACAGACATACAAGTGAGTATCTTCACTAACTGAAAACAAGGGTATCTGTGAGTAGTCCATGGCCTCACCTTGGCCCATCAAGTGGGCACAACAATTTAGATTAGTTATGACACACTACCTCTAGGCTGCTGGGGGCATCAAAAGACATGGGGAAATGCACACTGCAAGTTCTTCAGTGGGTCAGGTTAAAGGGAATCAAATATTCACACACAGAGGGAACTGAAATTCAGAAAGTCAAGCCTTCACTTCTGCTGCTCATCCAACTTGCTCTGTCATGTACTAGGCATTTCTGGTATTGTTTCTTTTTAAGTGTTTGCTAAAATAGACCTAATCTATACTACAATGAATGACCACTAGAATGTCCTTCTTTTTAGGGAAGCATCCACATGGCACATCAGGCCAGTAAAGTCACCTGTCCACAAAACAAACTCCAAAGGAAAAAAAAATCCTACTTCAACCACTGGAAAATGCACAACTCTGCTACAAATCAGAAAGATAAGCTTATTTCAACTAGCTGATATTTACCTTGAACATGGAGAATGATAAGCAGATAGGCTCCAAGCAATTGCTCATGAACTCTCAATCGAGTCATTGTTCACTTTTAATCCTTCCTGTGCAGGGCGACCGGCCCCTCTGCGTGACAAACGCTAAGCTCAGTGAAGCCTAATACAGGATTCAGTGCTTGACTGCAAGGATGCTTCTGGGGCTTTTCCACCTTTGTTTCCTGGAAAATACAATAAAACAAAATGGTTAAAAACTTCAAGTATTTGTGAAACAAGAAAAAACCCTGAAGATGGTCATCATGCTGAGCATAACCAACAAACCCAACCAAAAAACCCTGTGTGTTTATTAACATTAGTATCTGAAAACATTAGCTATGTTTACTATCTAACTGAATAGCAAGGTTCTTCTGAAATATAAACTTTTGGTAACAACCCACAGGGATGTTTTCATATTCCTATTAAAAATATTAGATATGTCAACTCACTGGTCACAGAGGTATAATTTTAGACTTGCATATAGCTGTTAGAGGCAGTATTCAACAGATTTAACATGTAAATCTGTTTGAAAACTATTTTCTTTACAGAAATGAAATCTTCTTTAAATTATTTCCCATAAAAATTAAATGCAAGTGGTGACTTCCCATAATACTGGGGGATAAGCAATAACACCATGTTAGGCCACTTGTTGAAAACTGCTGGTAGAGAAGCTTTATTGCAAAAAATCCCCAGCCTCTCTGCTGGATGAAAACCAAACTTGCATTAAATTTAACAGTTAGTTTGGTTACCTAATATACTTATCTTGTTACTTTTTTCTCCTAGAAGAGTACTGCAGAAAAAAAGACAACACTAACTGCAATTCAAAATCATGACATCCTGGATTCCCAAGCTGTGTGCAAATTACACTACCGTGTGTACATGCCACATGCCATTTGCTCCACAAATAAAACATCATTCTGCTCTTGTGCAGTGGGTGAACATTCAGCTAGGCAGCCAAACTGAGTAAGAAGTCACTTTTTCATATTGCAGTAGCTGCGGTCACGTTCTGCTCACAGAACTTTTCAATGGCGATGCACGAGGGGAACGTAATTGGGCCTCAAAGGACTAAAAAGCAGCTTGAACACCTCAATAGTTCCTTGCAACAAAAGCGAAGCTGCACAAAGAGGAACAGAGCCCTGATTTTGCCTCTCCTCGGCCTCGTTTCGGTGGGGTTGACCCCCCTGACCCCTGTCAGCCTGGCGCTGCTCATGAATGCCAGGACGGGCGTTCGCTCGGGGATGGGCAGCAATTACTGTTGGTGGCCGCTTCCAGCATCAATAACTCAATCTGCGTGTCGGCGAGACCCAAGAACTTTTCATTTTAATGAGCCTGCGGAGGCATTTAACATGGAGGCAAATTAGCGGCTGAGCCGGGAGGTGTCCGTCACTTCCAATTTCAGCGGGCGCGGCGCCGCCCCGACCCCTGGCCTACTTTTCACACGTCTCTGACTTCTCCCTAATGCAGCCACAAAGAGGGAGCCAGGCACCCCCAGCCCCACGGCAGCCGTGGGCCTGGGCTGGATTACTGCCAGGCTGTGGTGGGACGGACTCGGAATCGCGCGCTGCGCAAACCAACAGAGCACCGGGAACTTCAGAGTAAACTTCCTGGCCAGGCAGAGGGAGAAACAGCGTGACAGCAAAAATATTCACTCCTTAGTGTCCCTATGCCACAACCCCAATTCTGACAGTTACTTGGTATGTCCTTCTTGCTACAAAACATCAGGCCAGCAACCTAAGTGCGTAAGTATTAATGCTGGATTCTGTGTTTCAATGGCAATGAACTTCCAATCCTCAATAAAACGTGGAATTTGAGAACTGCCAACAGCTTTATGCAGCAATAAACAACAAAGGCTTTATTGATGGTATTCTATCAAGCAAAACCAAATAAATCTTAGTAATAGTCTGTTTAACGTATTTTAAAAATAATTTCTGTTTCATCCAGTTTCAGAAAGAACATATTTGCACTGTTGTACATAGCAAGAGTGTAAGTGTTTAAAATTTGGTGATCTTGCCCCCCCAGTTCACCAGAGGGCACACCGGCACAGGAACATGCATTTGCCCCTGTACCACACAGCCTGTCACAAAACAAAAAAAAGAAAAATTGAAGAAATTAACCATTTCAATGCAACTCATTCCAATTTCATGGTAATTTTTGTTCAGTGACACACTCTAAGATAGTTTCCAGAAATGCTGTCCAAGTCTATTTAAGAAAAAAATGTTCTCCATCAGTATTTTGTACTTGAATCTTCCTTCCCTTTTCACATATACACATACATAAAATATAATATTGTCTATAAAACCATGCAATAAAAATCAAAGAGAACAAATTCTAATTCCCCATTTTAAATCAAAAAATACCCTTCCAGACTCCTATTGAAGAGGAAGACTAGGAACCCTGGCTAAGGCACAAAACTGAAAGAGCAACAGCTGGAATTTCTCCAAAACCTGCCTGATATAACAGTTTAGAATGACACAACTAAATAACCCCTTCAAATATATTAAAGCTGCAATTAACACTTGGAATGCTACTCTGCCAACAGAATGATGCTGAAAAAATTAAAATCCATAAGCCAATCAGGTGATTTTAAAGTTCTCAATCTCTTTTCTACTGTAGCCACGAAACGTTCAACTACAATCCACTAAAAAGGAATTTATTCATCAATGGTAACACCTGATTTTCCTGCACTGTATTTTATTATCCTTCTTAGTAATCGTTTATTGAAGAAAATGCTTTTATTATTAAACTGTGGGTTTTTTCTGAATTGGAACTCAGCAGTGAATTCACAGCACTATCACAGCAGTACAGCCCAATGTTCTGTATGACTCCAAATATACAAAGCTGAAGTGTGCAAGATCTCTCACGTGGCCCAAACCAACTCTGAAAGCATGGAGTTCAGTGGTAACTGTTCTTTAGATGTGGCTATGTAATAATTTTAACAGCATGATCCCCAAACCAAATGAGCTGTGCTCTTCCAAATTTCAATAAAGAATGATAGTGGTGAATGTAACAACAAAGATAGTATTGTATAAGGGGAACACATGAAAAAATGTCAGACTTCACAAGAATTAGAACATACAATCCACTTCAACAGACAAAACATTTCAAACCATTTGCAGCAGTACATGTAACACCAAGTTAAAGAATTTAAACACAACAAAACTAAAACTTACTAAATAGTTCTCTGATGTGTAACTGGGGCAAGAAGCAACTTAGGTAACTCTAAGCATATTACCTCAATCACAGGGACTGTTTTGAACAGGACTTGGAGATGAACAGAATGCCAGAGATAAACTGAACTGTCAGTCTAAATCAGTGTGCAACAACAGCTTCCCTGGAAGATTATGAAAAAACCTGATATGGTGCCACAAAGAAAATTACTCATTTGGATGAAGAAAAGAGGGATTATAAGAACAGTTAAGAATTCACTACAGGGCAGACAAGTAGTTTCAAGAACAGAGATTAGTAGCCTAGTTCAAATGGCATCTGAGGACCTTGATTCTTGATTCAGCTTGACTGAAGAATACTCACCCTTTTCATTAATGAAGTAGGCACAGAAAGCAAAAACTTAAAAAAATTGCTGACAAACAAATTGTCAGTTCAGCTGAATGCTGTCTTTATGCAGGAAGATCGGGATCACGTGAAGAACTAAAGTAACAAATGGAATGAAGTACAACAGCATGAAAATGGAAAAGTCATGCACATTGGGAATTTCTGCTTCACACAGACTAGAAGCTCACACATAAGAGATAGCTATGGCCAAGGACACCAACTGATTACAGAACATCAGACACATCCATGTGATGTGGCTGGGAGAAAGACACAAACACAACTCTAGTCAGGAAAATTTCTCAGGGAAAACAGCAAGACATGACTAGCACAAAGATAATATGATTGATAAATTCAACACCCATCTAAAAGGATACTATCTCAAGAAAAGAGAGACATTAGGAGATAAAAAGAAAAGAAAACAGTACAATTAAGACAGTTAAAACTGATGGGTAAATAACTACACTTTGACAACATAACAGGAATAAACACAATGAAAGACAGACAGCTATTCAATCTTAAGAAAATTACTGGTTCAACAATGAGCTATGGATTAGCTATTAAAATTCATTTGGATCAGAAATTAGAAGACAATTCCTAACCACTGGTTAGAAGGTTGTAGGGCAGATTTTCAGACTAAATAGAGTCCAAAAACTTAATTAGTCTTTATTTTTCAAAGGACACCATCTCATGTAGCTACAGGTGTCAGGACAGGAACAGACTGATCTGGGACTACATTTCATTATTAATACAAAAAGGGCTATAGTTGGCTTCAGTTTATCCAAAGTCAAACAGTCAAATTTAATCAAGCCCCATAACAAGAAGAAAGTTTCAGTCTGTGTACTGTGTAATTCTGTCAAATACTTGTACAAAACTTACTTTTTAAATGTGTTTTTATTCTTCTATTGCAAGGCATGCTTACACAAACTGTTGAAAAGTGTCACAATGAAACACTCGAACAACCTATGCTTGAGTGCTGTCAAATATGTTAAATTAAACAGGCAAGGTAAATCCACCCCAAAATCTGTCAAGATATCCTATAGCTGATGGAGAAGCCTGCTGGTTATTCCAAGCCTGATAACTACACGGCCATCAACAAAAACAACTTCATGTAAGGCCCTATTTAGGCACGAATCTGTTCAAGCTCACAGAAATAATTCCCCTGAACTGTGGATTGTGTAAGAATTATTTAAAACTATTCCTGACTGCATAAATTTAAAAGCCAAGAGACTGTGTAAATTATACAAGTCCTTTCTCCTTCTAGAAACTAAAGTGAAATCTGAAATGCTAAACGAAGCTCAATTGTGTGTATTATATACTTCTCAAAAGAATGAAGAAAGAAATCTTAGTTCTCTCTGTAGTACATATAGAACCATGTGTTTAGAACATGTGCACTGCAACACATTTGCTCATTCAGAAAACACAAGACCCTAACAACAGGTTGTTTGCAGCAGGGGAGCTCAGTGTCTTAGAAAAGAACTTCTTATTTCTAATCAGTGGGAAAAGCCACCAAAATCCACCTTGGACAGTCAAACAGATCTCCTGAAACAAAGATTTCCCACTGCTGGTGAATATCAAATCACGACAGAATTTAGAAGGCAAAATACTAAATTACGATGTATCTGTCTGTTTCATAAACAAAATAGTTAACTGTGAAGAAATGAAAGCCTAGCTGCTTTCTACCATGCCCAGCAAAATTGGGTAATTGGGGACGCCACTCACTGCACTCCTGAACGCCCATCTTACTGTTACTCTGGGCTTCCCATTAACTTACTGCTATAAAGTTTCTTCAATTAAATTAACTGCAATGACATTCAGCAAAATTGTCTTCCCACTACAATCAGGTATTCAGACACATCCTAATGTGTTACAAACATGACACATTCTTTTATTTGAACATATTCAGAGAAAATGTCACTACACAATTTTTGTTCACCTTGACCCATTTCCCTCTTTTCTCAACTCCTTCACTTTGGAAGTGATTAGGTGGCTTAGAGCTTCTGCCCTTAGGACAATTAGCAAATGGACACCCATGTTCTTTCTACAGTGACATCAACTTCTTCTATTCTACCCAGAAGCTATCCTTCTCATATGTTTCTATAATCTATTTATCATCAATGTGAACACGGAGAAAAGTCTCCACATGTAATGCATTCCACCTCTAAATTTAGTAACTACAAATAGGGAATCATAACTTAAACCTTTTAGATCTCATTCATAAGAAACATACTTTTGTTCACCGAACATAAGCATCAAGGGAAAAGAAATCATCAAAACTGTTAGAAATTTTACATGTTACTAATAAAAATATTTTGGTCATACTATACTGCCTACAAGACTTATCACACATTTTGGTTCTGAGTTTCAATAATTTGATGCAAATAATATACCTGGGCTGAGGAAAGGAAAAAGCTGGGCCTCAATCCTGAATATGTTTGCTCACATTTTTTAAAGGTGGACAAAAGACACTAAAATAAGTGTGCCAGTGCCTTCAAAATTACAAATGCCTTCATAGAAAGTTTCTACTGTGTAACATGACTTTTAGCACTATTAAGACTAATGAATGTTTTTACAACCTTAAAATAGGTCTCTTTTTTTTGTAATTTAAGGACAGTTATTCATTAATCTAGGTAAAAAACACCAAAAAACCCAGATCCAGAAATTGACAGGGTAACCATTTATTTTACTTAAATCCCGTGATCATGGCTTGCTTGTGCTACAGCTATAACCTCTGCCCAACTTAGAAGAAAAAATTCACAACTTCTTTATGTCTCCAAAGTGAAAGTGATTATGCAAATTACGGAACTCACGAAGAAGAGAGTTCTGCAGAAACTGGGTTTTTGTTTGGCGCTCAAAGAGCACATTTTTCATTTCACGATGCCTAAGGAAAACAGCCTGCATTTTTGGTCGCTGACTTTAATCAATCCGAAAGCACGCTGGGCAAACCGCTGCTCGGCCGTGTGTCGGTGCCATCGGTGTGTCCCGGCAGAGGAGGGACGGGCCAGGCCAGGGCACCTCCCTGTCCTGCCCTGCCCAGGCCGGCCCGCAGCCCCGGCTCCCGGCGCGCCTCACGGCCCGGCCCGGCCCGAGCGCTTCGCCCACAGGAGGGAGGTGTAAGCTCATTTCCCAGCAGGGCACCTTGCTAAAGCCGGCCTCTCTCACGCACAGCCTTTAGAAAACGTGGCTGCTATTTAAAAGACACATCACTTGAATTTCAATTTTTGGTACAAAGAAGAAGAAAACAACAGCAACAAAGCTGAGACAACTCAACACGGAGTTTGGGAGTCAGCTTTTTTTTTAACGTGAAAAAAAGCAAGACTATAAACTACTTCTTTGCCTCCTGCCCTCGCCTCCTCCAGCCCCAACCCTGGTTTTCTAGGTAGTAAGGTTTTTCCAAGCGCGCTGGCCCGCCGCCAGCTCCATAAAGCGAGCGGGAGGCGCTCCCCCCGCGGCCCCTCCCGGCAGCCCAAGGCGCCCGGCCTGACATGCTTTTCAAGGCGTGCTAGACTGCAGCGCAGACTTTCTGGCTCCACTTCCATTGTTTGCACGGCTGCTTTGCTCCTTATCCAGAGCCTGGATTAGCATAAGAATACTGTCTTCCCCCTCTGCAAGCCAGCTCCCCTCTAGAAGACCTCCACCCCTTAAGAATAAACATAGGGTTGGGTTTCTTTTTTTTAGGGGGTTTCTCTTTAAATCCCTTTTTCCTATTCAGGACTTGTAGAAACCAATAAAATAAATAAAACGCTAAACAAGCGAGGCTGACAAGGCTCAGAAAGGCCCGATTGCATAGATTAGTAATTACCAAGGTCAAAGGAGTCAACACCTGATAATGCACGAAGCCCTCACTCCCCACACTCACACTAGGGATATCAAAGTTATTAATGGATATGCTTTCCATATGGAGCTGAAAATAAATAAATTTAGGAAGGGGTAACAGAAAGGAGGTTTAAATCCCCCTTCCTTTTAATTTACACCTGGAAGACGGAGTTTCAAATTTCTGAGAACAGACAGGAAACATTACTTATGAAGACAACCCTCAGCCAAAAATACAAACCAACCCCTCTAAACTGCAAGTGGTGATGCCTTTACACAGGGGAATCTGCCTGCTTACACATCTGCAAACCCTTTCCCTCTGGTATGTGACAAAGGGACTGTGGTGTCCCTTTTAGAGCAAGTGACGTGATCTAGTATTAAAAAAGACCGACAGAAGAGCATTTCACAAGGATTGAACTGCTTGCCCTCACAACGCCTCAAACTGTCGACATGGACATATTTTTTTTGTTCTGCTACTCAGCATCCAGGTGAATTCATGTGTCGTTTCATGAATAAGATAAAAACACACTTGTAAATATTACTTCATAAGCAAGCAATGTAATTTTTAAATAATCGAATTCTGCACTCCCCACTGCAATGGGTGAGAGATGAGCTTTCTTTGACAGTATTTGCTCGACACATACAAACAGCAGACAAGACTAGCAAGTTCAACATCATCAAGATTTGCTAATACAAAACACTGCTATGCAAGGTAAGCCTTAATCCTCACTTTCCTCACCTGCTTGCCATGCCCATGGAGGCACTGTACTCTGTTGAGAGGAGAAACTCCCAAATTCCCTGTCTAGCTGTTCCCACAAATCACTGCCAATAACACACAGATATCCTCAAAGGAATGGTCTCCATCAGATTTCCAAAGAGGCATTTTAATAGCTGGATGGGAAAAATAAGTGAAATTGTAGGTGCTGCTTGTTTATCCTCCTCAAAACTGCTCTGGCAGAGAGAAGTTATTTTTTAGGTGTTCTTACTACAGAAACAAAATTTTAGATAAATGTAATTTGCAAATTACATTTATCTATTAGGTTTGTTCTTTGTGTTAGTTATCTCACCCTTAAAATTACAACCTTTCTTATTCTTTGGAATTTTAATGAATAGTTGACTAACTTTTGTCATCTGTGACCCTTCATTTCACTCCAGAAACTCATGTTGGGGATGTTTTTATGAGATTACAAACTCCAGGCACAGAACATGAGCAGGTTACCACCTTCACAGCAAGGGCAAAAGAAGTGAGCAAGTATTATCAGTGGCAAGTTTAGAATAGCCTAAACTAGAATCATTCATTATCTTACATAGAACCTGCAAAGTGTTCAGATAGTCTCAGTATCAGAGTGATAAATGCTTATGTGTAAAGTGTGACATGCTCACCTACAGAGTTACCTCACACATACTGGATATATTAAACTAGATTGCTATATTAGGAAAGTGCTTACACAGGACAAATAATGTACAATTAATTATATGCTGCATTCAGCATCTGTTTTCATCTGCAACATTTAATTGCAATGTGACATATGTAAGAAAGTATTATTGCTCTGGGAAAATTTTCCAGGACTCCAAATGTATGTGTCTGAGTGCTATCTCACCCTGTCAGTGCTCTGCAAGTCTTGCTGAGATAAAAACAGATTTTAATGCAAACTTAAGTAAAACTCTAAGTGCACTGTAGATCCGCTTGGTTAAATAACTACAGAAACAACATAGCATGCACATGCACACAAATACTCCTCTTAAGTCTGAACAATGTACTTTCATCAAATATACCTTCAAAGACATTTCCAAACCCAAACACAGTAATCTTTCAATAGGTAGACAAAAACAGAGTTCAAAGGTAATGTTTACCTCAACAGTTATAATCCTCTATTTCCCTGCACTGAAGTGCTAAAGCAATACTGTTAATTTTTTTTCACACAAAATTCAAAAGCAAACAAGAGCTTTCTGATCAAGAGATTAATAGGATTAAAAATCACCCATTTGTAATCTACCAACTACAGCAGTTCATTTCTCAGTGCAAAAAGGTTATTTTAAATACACTGTGAAACATTTTTCAACAACTGTTACACAGTAGAGCTCAGGACTGCAAGAAATCAACATATAGGGTAGAAGCTTGGTTTGGTTTTAGATTAAGTGAAGTTCACATTCAACTAATAAAATCTGGAATTTTTTTTCATTCAATCTTTGCTTTTCTTTCCATATTGTAAGAAAGCACCTGGACTAAGACACAAAGAAACTAAAAACGCACAGAGATTATATTATATATTCCTTCTATGAATTTCACTTGATTTCCTGCTTTTCTCTTTGACCATCACAGCATACGACTTAAACTGCCCATACTCAGTATTACAGGGATGACTTGGACACTATTTTTTATTGCAAACATTTCCCCCACTCTCCCATCATCCTTAAACGGGAAGGTATCTCCTCTGATGTCTCAACAGCTCCTTAAGCTAAAAATCTTCAAAGAAAAGCCATGTTCCTCCTAAGTCACGTCTGCATTAACTTTGGCAATTCAATTATTTCCCAGTTTTAAGATCACATCCTTAAAACTGTCTCATTTTGCCTTTTCTTATGTTACTTCTCTCAATGTTGTATTCCATCTAAGGGTGATTTATTCCTTCCACATTTTCACTATCAAAAACTTCTTTCTTTCGGGATTCTTTAGCTTACATGAATCACCTCTAATAGGATGGAATTAAGGCTGATTCAAATGAAATCTGTGAAGGAAAAATTGAGGTTACAGGAAAACCACAGATTCCATAACGAGAAACAATTTTTGTTGGTAGTTGAAGAGAATACAGAATTATTTTTGGCAGAGAGAAAGGGGACAGAAAAGCCATCACTATTGAACCTTCTCTATTAAGCACTATATAGTATCTTGTAATCCTCTACCACATCCTAAGTATTTTTCATTTCCCTTTTTTCTTTTGAGATTTTTCACACATTTGAGTTAAGCACTGTACTGAAACCAAACCAGCAGATGAAAGGCTGCAGTCATTTATTGGGTCAGTGTGACCAGGTTTTGGTAGCAGGGGGCTAAAGGGTGGCTTCTGTGAGAAGCTGCCAGAGACTTGTCCAGCCTATGCCAGCTGGCTCCAGGATGGACCCGCTGCTGACCAAGGCTGAGCCCATCAGGAATGATAATAATGCTGCTAAGATAACATATTTGAGAATGAAAAACAGTTATTGCACAGATGTGCCTGCAGCCAGAGAAGAGAGGAGGAAGAATAAGTGAGAAAAACAACTGTGCAGACACCAAGGTCAGTGCAGAAGGAGGGGCAGGAGGTGCTCCAGGTGCCAGAGAAGACTCCCCTGCAGCCTGCGGTACACTGTGGTGAGGCAGCTGTGCCCCTGCAGCCCACAGAGGGACCATGGGGATGCAGAGATCCACCTGCAGCCCATGGAGGAGCCCACACCAGAGCGGGTGGATGTCTCTGAACCCACAGGAAACCTGGGCTGGAGAGGGTCCTGGCAGGGACCTGCACACTGCAGGTGTACTGGCAGGACTTGTGACCCCATGGAGGACTCCCATCAGAGCAGGCTGTGCCTGAAGGGCTGCACCCCAGGGAATGGACCCAAGCTGCAGCAGTCTGTGCAGCAGAGGGAACGGTGATAAACTGACCACAAGCCCCATTCCCCACTTCCCTTCAGTGCTGGAGAGGGGAGGGAGGGCCCAGGAAGGAGGGATGAGTAGGAAGAAGGTGCTTTTAAGATTTCTACTTGTTGCTCACCTCTGATTTTGTTAGTAAGACATTCAATTAATATCCCCAAACTGAGTCTGTTTTGCCTGTGATGGCAAACAGTGAGTGACCTCTCCTGGTCTTTATCTCCAGCCATGGAGAGGGAGTGATAGAGTGGCTTTGGTAGGTGCCTGTGCAAATTTTAAAGACCAATAAAGCAAACTTTTTTCCCCCTTGCCCGTTAGAAAAGTCTTATTAATTCAGAGATTGGTAGTATCAGCAAACATGAAATTTACTGAGGGGGAGGGGAAACCAAGTAGATTGCAAGTGTACATTTGCAAATTCCAAAACAACTCAAAGGGCACGGAACTTCAAGACACCTGTATAAATATCCCTTTTCTCATACAAAGACTTCAGGGACTCTCCTCTGCACAGGCAGAAGCCTTATCACTTCACTTTCATCCCACTGAAAGCCTGGGACTGAACTGTTTCTGTAAAAAACGTTCATATGCTTTACCTGCCAACTGAAACAAATAATTGTTTTTCAAACACCAGCAACTTGAATGAGCATGTTTGAACGAGAACAGGAATTTCAGATCTTAGAACAACAAAATGTGTTTGAAGCCTGGTGAAGTGTAGCCATTTGGGAACCCCTCTGCACATCTACACATGGAAATTCTCCTAACAGATGTGACTGCAGACCCCTCTACCATTACTCTAAACAGATTCAGATTTTTACTCAAGATACCCTGAAATTCCTATACTGTGCTGTAAACTCAAAACATACATATTATAAGGACATGATAAAAATATCCTTTCTTTACATAGACTTGGCTATGGCGCACCAAGTAATTTTTTTAAAGGAGGGTACATACATCTGGTTTAGAAATCTGGTTTAGAATGTTTCTATCACAGGGTCTTTAAAGGCATTAAGGATATTATAAAAAGACTTATCTAAATCAGTCTTAGATTTTGATAAGCTAATAAGTTAAGCTGCTATTTTAAAATACATTTGAAATTGATCCCTAGAATTATTTTAATTAAATTCTGTATCAAGTGAAACATTTTAGAAACACTTCACCTAACATTTCATGAAACTTACTGTACCTTTACCACTTGGAACCTCTGGAGAAGGACATTCTTGACTTTTCAACCTAGTTTAGAGGAACCTACTCCACAACTAACTACTTAGGACTGCTTCAAAGTACTGCCATCAGAAAGAGTCATGTATCTGCTTTGTTTTGGCTCAAGGGGAAAAAAAGGAAAGAAAACAATTCTTGAAAGCAAAATTAATCCCTCCCTGTATTAATGTCCAGCTGAAAACTACATTTTACTATTCCTAATCCAAACACTAAATAGAAAATAAGCAAAAAAAAGGCAATCTGGTATGCTTCTGATTACATATTCAAGTTACAATCATCTGGTTGCAAAATATATTCCTATCAACATAAACATCTTCAGACTGCATTGCAAATGCATTCCTTGTATGCTTTTCTCACTGTAAGATCTTAAATTGTTCTCTATCCTACCCCATAAAATTCCCATCCTCAGATACAGAAATAAAACAGACAATTTAGTTTCCTTTTACTGCACAGGAACTTGTCTGGATTTATTTGAATTCTGTTGTCCTTGACACTTTTGAGAGGAGCTCCTGAGCCAAAGAGAGCCAACATAAAAATGCAGGGATTCTCAGCAGCTTAATCTGACCTTGCTGAGCCCAGCAGTCTTGACCTAGCAATAGGAAGGCTCTTGTTTTGTGTGGTCTGAGGTCAGTATGGTGAGACTACTGGAACAAGCTGGGATAGGCCAGGGACAATGGCAGTAAGGAAAGTCCTGTCAGGGGGACACTGCAGAGCAGAGCAGCCCCAGAGTGGAACCACTGGCACTTCCTGTTTTGATCAACTGATTCACAAGATGACACGGATGTCTGGTTCCTCCACTCCTGGAAAATGCTTTGAGCACACTGACCTGTATTTCCCACTTGTGGTTTGAGCCTCAAGTGGCTCAGCCTGTTTGTTATGGAATAAGTCCTAGCAAATAGTTTGCCACCAAGGAAATTCAATGGCAGCTAACCCAACCTTATAAAATAATTATTTCCTAACAGAACAGAGAGGATCTTAGGTAGCCTTGATGATTAATAAGAAAATCATTGCAGGAATACCATTTCATCACTGACATCCTTCATTCTGAAGCACCTGGAATGTGTTTCTGGCTATTGAATGAACAAGCTCCATCACATAAAGTTGTTCCTACCACTACTGGTTTGGAGGACACAGGAACAACTCTAGGGACAGAAAAAGCTGAAAAGTAGGAAGTTATTACTAAACTGTCAACTTAAGTTGAGGTTTGAGGTCTTTAACGTCCTTCTAACTCGTGCCTTGCTACAGGCAAGGCAAACTAAGGGAGTATTTGACATTTTAATGGGTGGTGCTGGAAGTCATCCAAGTCCAGTTTTCAACATCCCAAAGAAAATAGATTTTGGTGGCATGATTACTCTTTCTGTTAACTAAAAAGACAATACCATATGGGACATCAGTTGCAGAAGGGAATTGAGCACATATAACCCTACTGATTACATGTAATATACTAATCAGAATTTCTCCAGCTGCATTGCACTAGAAATGCACAAATTCACAGGTGTAATTAAAACAGAGCTATTTACCCTACTGAGTCAGAGGAAAGAAAATTTTACACTGAAGCAAAAAATAAAGTAGAATTAGCAAAAGTACAATGAAAGGTTTTATTACAGAGATCCCATATTAAAGAAAGATAAAATAAACTATCTTGAGAACTGCCAGACATTTGATACTCTTCACTGAAACCTAAAATGGAAGGGACAACCAAATAAATTTAATCCCAGTTTCTCTCTGTAAACCAATCAGGAGCTAACAAATAAACTATCAGGGAGCAGTTTTAAATGCAAACAAAAGACACCTTTTATATATAACAAATATTGAAAACTAAACCACTCACCTTTACTGTTTTTTGTAGGTGTCCAAACTCATAAATGGGCTCAAAGACATACCTGAAAGCAGGTCAGGCAATGAAATACAATACTGCTGATCTGACTCAGGAAGCACATAAAATGTCTGATCAACACCTGGGCAGTGTACCCTGCTCACATCTGGTATTTATAGTATTTCCCTCTTTTGGCACTCATGATCAATTTTTTTCTTCTGTCTTTGTCCCTTTGCTATTGAAATTCAGCTATAAAAGGTATGAAAACAAGAGGCAGTACATGGGAGCAGGAATAGTTAGCACAAGGACTTGTTTTTATTTGGTTCTGATAAGCTCCCCCTCTTCTTGCCATTTGTGTACTTGTGGATCTAGAAGCCCATAATCCTTGGTAAAAAGAGAAGCAACTGTGTGAAGATAGAGAAATTTTGTGGTGGAGTGGTGTTGTCATTTTATTTTTTCCCAGATCAGCTGTTTACATACAGGGAAAGCAAAAAACAACCCTCCCTCCCTCAACTGCTTCTAATACTACTCATCTTTTTTAAAGACAGTGGACTAGAAAGCAGAAAAAGTAACTTGTGAAGGTGGTTGGGGGTGTGTGTTTTATGTTTCCCTTTTCAAAACAGTATTGTGCCCAGTTTTCAACCCAACTACTTATGCTTATGCCCTGCCACTTGACACTGTGGAAAGCTTCTTCCTAGTCCTATCAGCAAAATAATAGCCTAAACTAATAATCAGCTAAAGCACTAGTAGTATTCATGACTAAGCAGATTCTACAATCCTACAAATTTCAAACGAAATTTGCCTGATATCCTAACTCTTCTCCAATGTGCCTTTGTACAACAGATGTCTCTGTAGTTGAGGTTGAGTTGTCTTTTTTCATAACTGAGATACAGACAGAGATTAGATCAAACAGGTGTTTTAATATGATATAAAAGACTGTCACTAGCATAAAAGAGATGGCTCTGAAATTTTTTGTAAGATATGGTGGCTGCTTATCATGCTTTTTATCCCTGAAATACTCAAAATAAAATTTTGCATGCATTAACCTTACCTCCAAATTAGGAAACTGAATGAAACTGTATTGTACTTCAAGCTTCCTCCAGACTGTTTTCATCTGTACTTCCACTTCATTAGTTCAAAGGTGGTATTATGGAAATGCATATTTCTACTGATCTGCAAAATACAAAGAGGATTTGATTAAAGAGATGGCTGAAGAAACTGTGCTGACAGTTTATCGTCTAGAATGTGAACTGCACATTGCAGATACCTGTATCTGGAATTACAAAAACCATCTCCTGTGATGAGCTGCTCCCAGCTAGAAACTTCCTAAGAGTCATGCATATCCAATAGCTGCACAGTTACAGCAGCTGACACAAAAAATAATTTAAAAATAATTTTACTGTTATCAGTAATTGCTCATATTAAAAATGAACCAACAAAAACATTTATATCCTTTGGCTGGAAAATACCTTTGAGATCATTGAATCCAACCTATGACCTAACACCACCTTGTCAACTGGACCATGGCACTGAGTGCAACTTCCAGTCCTTTCTTAAAACACCTCCAAGCACAGTGACTCCACCACCTCTATGGGCAGTGCCATCCCCCTTTCTGGGAAGAACTTCTCCCTAATGTCCACAGAAAGGATACATTGTTGGTGACACCCATGGAAAAAACAAGCCATGTACAATTCAATCTTTATTATAAACACCAGAGAATCTGTAAGACTGCAGTTCCACACCAAATATCCACTGGTGTCACACCATTAGTTCCAGTGCACCAGAAACTGCAATATACAGAGAAATAATTGATTGGTTTTTGTAGCTGTGCACAGGCATGATTTCTCCTGGGAACTGAAAAGCAAGCCAAGAATTTAGACAAAGGTACTGGCAGTCAGGTGGGTTTGATTTTTGGTTTAAGTTTTTAAACTGCTCTACATCCCAGCATCAGAGGAAAGCCTGGCACAGGTTCTTACCCAGTTCTCTTAAGGACTGTGAGCAGGCCTGACTTGTGTAAAGTCCCAGCATTTTCAGATGCATTGCTGATAGCCAAGATGGGCTTACCACCTTTGTTACTTTGATTCCACAGTGAGCAGATGCCACCTATTGCCAACTCTTCCCATTTTATCAGTGTCACAATTTCTGAATGTTTCCATCATCTGAAGCTTTTGAGAAGATCCTACAAGAATTTTACCATTTAGAAGTTCCAGTCTTATGACTGTGATCATAACCTTGAAAATCTCACAAAGGCTTGAACACCACCATTCCAGCTATACTGTTAAACAACATACAACCACTCATACAGTGTAGAGATGGAATGACTTTTGAATACCAAGGCCAACAGGAGGGGGGCAAGCAGAAAAAACATGTGTATGATTTCCAGCAGAGAGTTTCAGCATCCACTCTCCTTCTCTTTTCCTTCCTAAGCACCATAAAGACCTTTCCATTACAAGAAGGTCAGAATACTTCTGTCTCCACATCCATTTATAAGCACTGCTCCTCACACACTGAGGTTTAATAGTCTTGGTAATAAATAATAAATTTGTGCTAAATGGTAACCCAAAACCATCCAGAATATCAGATAGCACCAATTCTTAAAGACAACTGTCTCCTCTGAGCAGACAAGCTGACATTTGACTTATTTCTTCCATGGTAAAATTGAAAGAACATCCTAGCCATGCAATTGTGTTTGCAGAGATTGTTTTTGCTTTTTAAAGTCAAGAATCTGTAGAATATACCTATCTCTTCTCCCTCTAACAAAGGACCTCAAGTTCATCTTCTGATGGACTCCAAAAGAAAAAAAAAAAGTTGGTGTGC
The DNA here is from genome assembly GCF_035770615.1 of Melospiza melodia melodia. NCBI lineage: Eukaryota > Metazoa > Chordata > Aves > Passeriformes > Passerellidae > Melospiza > Melospiza melodia. The sequence goes on from NC_086202.1 coordinate 26,702,462, forward strand.
TTTCTCTTTTTACAACACCTCCAATCTCCCTGTATCTAGTATCTGATTAATATAAAGCCCACTTTGTATTATTTAAAGAGTTTGCTTTGCAAGAGTAAAGACATTTCTGAACAATGTGCAGCTCAGGGTTTTTTTGTTTTGTTTTTAAAACCATGTCCTCCTTATATTTTTCCAAACTCCCAAACTGATGAAGTAACTGTTCAATTCTCTAAGTATTCATTGCCTTTCCTGATTCCAACCCCATGGATCAGATATCTAAGCTCTCTTACTAAACAACTTTATTTTGGTGAACTTCCTGATCTGCACCACTCTAGGTATGTCTGCATTAGCATTTAATTCAAATGAGGACTGCACTTTTGAAGTCCATCTCCCAAACAAGCCTCTTTTCCTTGCTTTGCTTTACATTGCAAAGCAGTCATCAAGTACATGAACCAGATTTCTTTTGAATAAAATCAGATCAGAGAATGAGCTTCAGGTGTACATTGTACACGCTCCAACCACCAAGAGGAATTCAGCCACAGAATCAGACCAGGACCAGCTTGAAACAAAACTCCCACCACCTGTATAGCACTTATGCCAGGTTCTCAGCACCTGACAGGTCTGATCTTATTACACCACTCTGCTTGGTAATGTGGACACGGATTCTTCTATGACTTACTGAATTTTTGTGTCAGTTCCAGATTCATCTCTCCCCTTTTTAAAAGGAAAACTACAAAACCTCTGTCAGATATGGGACAGAAGTTAATGATAATTATTAAATTACAGGAGTGACCTCACAGTGTTACTATTTCTTCCACTTCTTCATCAGCATGAAATGCTACTTGAGAACATACTCAATTTTACAAAAATCAATTTACTTAAATATTTATTTTTATACACTTATCCAAACTGCTTAATTATTAATATAAAAGTTCTTCAAAATGTTTAGTACCATTCTCGATGGCATCTTCCAGAGAAGTGCCATCAAGTGCAAAATGAAACAAGTGAATAAAATATTTGCACAACTATACCTTCACTGTATTAGAATTTGCAAACCTACAGCATCTATTAAGAGGCACAACTTCAAAAGCACAGAGCCTCCCAGTGCTTGTCACTAGTTACATATTAAATCCAGATTTATCTACAAATTGTTCTTAATGCCAAGATTAAATTTAAAGATCTTTACATATTATCAACTGAAAAATATCAGCACTCAGCTGGGGAAAAGAAGAATCAGAATAACATGAACACACTCGCTACCCAGATAACCCAGAACACTGCAGATTTTCTGCCACTGGCAGGCCCCAGGGAACAGTGAGAATATCTGAAGTGAGTGGATTTAAAGCTCATTGAGGAGTGGGGGTGGTTCCCCTGCTAGCAGAGTGCAGGAAGCAGCAGCTCTGAGCAGGACAGACAGACCGCAGGGACTCGCAGTGGCAAAGCTCCAGTCAGTCTGACTTGCTTTGAGGAGCAAACTTACTCAGCCCGTGGATTCATTTTTTCTTGTCTTACCACGTATCTCCAGTTACTGCTTCCCTTCTCAGCAGCTCCAGTTTCTTCAGTTCCAGGGCCACATCCAGCTCATTCCCTCACCTGTCTCTTTTGATGCCAAAAACTTTCCTGGCACTCGATTTCTCCTGCACTCTGTTCATTCCCACTCTGCTCCAACTGCCTCACCAGTTTCCAGGTTGATTACTTTATTCATCTTAAATTATCTTTCTTCCTGAAGGAGCCTGCTACTTGTTAAATGCAGTGTGTATTTAAGGAACAGAAGTTTGTAAGGTAACTTAAAGTAACATAAGAGTTAAACTATTTCAAGTGCAATTAAGTACATGATCATACAAGGACTCATTGGTACAGACAGGGTTAAGTACTTGACCATTCACTCCAGCTTCCAGTTACTTCTTTCCTGCTCTTTCACCTCCTCCAGCCATCCTCAGAGCACTTCTGCAGGGTGCCCACTCAGGTAAGCACACCTTTATTTCAATTTATCAAACAGAACTTGTTTTGGAGTTTCTGTAAATTCAAATCACGGCACAGACACAGGCTTGGGTGATATCAGACTCACAGATATCAGGAAAAAAAAAAAGGTCAAAAGCATTCAGCATCTGAGACTTGGGGTGGGAGCAAAGGGGAAAAGGAGAAAAGTGTGTGTGGTGCTTGCAACACATCTCTGTGAGCAGTGTCAGAGTTCATGGCCAGCTGACAGCTCTGGTAACCAGAGATGGGAGAGGTTTCAGAAACAGAATTATTCCCCCCAGGTAAACTATAGCCCTAGACAATAGGCTTTTTGTTAGCAATCTATGCACAATGAAAATACTCTGCAGACCCATATGGTAGCCTGGAAGATGCTTCAGTTAACAATCTCATGACTGCCACTAGAAAATACAGCCAGAATTCTTGTCATCTGTTGCTTTTACAGGACTACTACTGCTCTGAAATATAAATTGAATTGCAAAGGGAAAGAAGCCATACCAAAGTTCCAACTTTTACTTCACAGTTCATGTCCAAATATAAGAATTTATTAAGGAAACCTTTTTCAACAAGTTTACATGTGGGCTGAACCCCCACAGCATGCTGGGAAAAGCAAACATCATACTGCATGGCAAATTTGGGGCTTGCTGGTTTTGTCTGTCAAACACTGAAGGTACATGAGCAAGAACATGTCACTGAACAAACAGCCCTTCCAAATACAATGAGACCAACTAATGAAATGAAATAAACTGGCTGAACAAACACTTTGCAGTCCCCGGACACCATGTCTTCCAGGTAGCAAGAGGGGAAAATGAGATCCTGAGACATGGCTCAAGCACATTTATTTGATCTTTGTGGCAAGGTAGTTCAAAATTGTTCAAAATCATGCTAGTGAAAATATACCTTCATGAAAGCTAATTTTAAAAATTACTTTTATACCTACCTTCCCTTAAGCTTTAATTAACAATCATTAAGTTATTCTTGCAAGGTATTAAAAATGCAAGGGATTATAAAACATTCAAGCACTTCATGTCTTACAGTTCTTCACATCTGTATTACACTGGTTTGGCCTTCCTATATATCTGGTCAAAACATTTAAATTAGTTCAGAATACCACTGATCTTTCCAGCACTTCCAGGTTGTTCTTGGAAAGCCTAGATTTTGTTGTTTTTATTGATTACTGCATGGATCCTTGACAGCAAAAAGCATTCTTAATCATTTGTGAGAATTTCAGAAATTCTACCAAGAAGCAATTTGAAGGAAATGAGATATCACACAAGACAGAAATAATACAGATTGAAACATCAACTGGGGCATTCCAGTACTAATCTAACCTGGCTGGTTGGTTGTGTAGGCAGGTGGAGTAATTAATGTGTGCTGCTGCCACTAATGGAATCAACTCCTGATTGACCTTGCAGTCTGACAGAAAATATAGGACCAATCTGTACAATTTAAAAAACCCACAGAAACCTACACCTGTTTTTCCTTAACTCAGATCACCCTCTTTTTTGAGGGAGAAGTTATTCTCTATCTGAGCCATACAATCTTTTCCTTTCTGACTCTGTTTTTTATTTCATGAACATGACTAGCTGGAAGTTCAATGGACCAGGCCTAGCACAGCAAAAAATTTTTTTGCAGAGCAGAGCTCCTCTTGCCTACTCAAGAGGTATCAGAAGACTCCTCACATCATTTGTCCCCTTTTGATAGGAGGGGAGAATGTCTGCCCTAGAACAACCTGAGCTTTTCCTTCTGAGGCATTACAACCATGCAAGCACACACAGACACAAGACACCCTGAAGAGGAAGCATCTGAAGGACCAACACGCCATGTAGCAATGAAGCAAGCACTCTCCCCGCCCTTGTTAAACATTTTTGTTTTCATCATCTTCAATGCCTGTTGAGATAGAAGACAAAATGGTCTACACAATGAAGCTCCTGAAATATCACTGCCCCTGGGCATAACCAGAAGTATAAGAGCACAAAAATTCCTGAGTAAGGTGGGACTGTGCAGTACCTGACAGGAAAAAAAAGCATTTTCCAGAATGACTGCAATGTGCATAAATTACAATACACCATATGTGGATGTGACAGCCTGGTCAGAGAACGGGAAAACGGGATTTGTTTTCTCACAATGGACTTGTGAGACTTTTTAGGGAGTTGTAGAGAAACGATGATAACTTGTTAGTATAAACAACCTGCAGGTGGTGTTTTCCTGTTCTGTTTTTCTGTTCTTCCCAAGGACTGTTTGTGAGAAAGATGTTTTTGTTAATTAGCCTATCAATTACAATGTGTGGAACCTATCTATAAAAGAATTTTCGTATTAAAGCTGCTGTTGTGCAAACCATCCTGGTGAATTTGTGTGATTTCTTGTTCAATGGTGACAACCATACTCTCCACAGCATCCAGTGGCACAAATAATTCATTATAGGGGCCATGAGAATCCAGGCACAAGGCTCATTCTGCCTCATCAGCAGGGCTAGGTAACTCCACCAGGTCTCTGTTTTGCCCTGGCAGATGTAATTTTCCATACCAGAAGGAGTCTAAGCCTCCTGATTTCTTAGAGGATATCTTCAGTGTTTTATTTTGGCATGCCTAGCTATATCATCTGTAGTCATCTGAAGGACTCCACAAGCTCCTGTGCTCCCAGGAACACTGCAGAATTCCACTCAGTCTTCTTAAATATTATTCACCAGTGAGCCAGCAGAAGCTGAAAAATCAGCTCACTCTCCAAACTTCAGAGGTAAAAGGAATCTGACAACAGCTTGCTGTTAAAAGAAAAGCAGTTACCCTCAAAAGGAAACCCATCAGCCTGCAGCAGTGGTGACAAATCAAAGCCACCAGTTCATTCTGTGCTGAGAGGTGAAGTCAGAATTTGACTTGTCAAACTTTGTCAAGTAACAACTGGGCAAAGGCCTTTGCTGAGCAACTCCTTCTTTCATCACATCCCACAGCTCTCCAAGTATCCAAAAGAATTTCTCCAACAAATATCCTTGGTTTCCAAGAGAGATGTAAAACTCAACTGCTTTAGCACAAGTTTAGAGGTACCTGGCCCAAAGCTCCTCCACCCACAATATCAGCCTCCTCTTGGGATACTGATGACAGAGCGGCCCCACAATTACAATTAAGTCTTCTGCTGTGCCTGACATCCCTGAAAACATAAGGCTGCTTGTGACACTACTGACTTCATAAGTCTTCCTGAGTTGCAAAAAATTTTACCAAAAACCCCCTACCCAGGCTCCATGCTGTGTTAAACCACCCCCACATTTCCCAAGCTGCAGAAGTCACTGGGGCACACCTGCCACCTGCCTGGTGGGGTGCCTGTGTGGAGGGAAGCACCAATTCACTTGGATCACCTGGCACACAGACTGCAAGATGCACACTCTTATCCCTGCAGCTGATGCAGGGAATGCTGCCCAGAGTGCCATTTCTCCCTGACAAAAGAGCCAAAGAAATTTAGCTTCTGCCCGTCCTGCAGGACATATTAGACCACATTCTGATAGGTGATCCTCTTCTCCCTCCCCCTAAGATTCCTGCAAAAGGTCAAGTATTTCTTCTATTTGTCTGTTTTACAGAGTAATTCAAATGGTGAGAAACATTTTCAGGAACCCTTCAATCTAAAAAGATAAATTCTGTTACAACTTTAGAATTCCATGGTTTTGCAGACTATCAAAATACTATAGAGCAAACTACCTGAAAACTACACTACTGTTCTACCACGCTGCCTTATACCTCTGTGTGTGTAGGATTGATATTTTCTTTCTTAAATTTAAATTTTACATCTCAAATGTTTAAATTTTTAAGTAGTGTGATGGATTGGATGCCAGGTGCCCAAAGGCACTGTCACTGTCCTCCTCAACTAAACAGGGAGAAGAAATATAACAAAAGGCTTGTGGGTTGAGATAAAGACAGGGAGAGATCACTCACTGATTAATGTCACAAGCAAAACAATTTCAACTTGGGAAATGAATCAAATTCAATCAAATTGAAATAGGATAACAAAAAATAAAACCAAACCTTAAAAACACGTTCCCTCCATCCTCCCCCTCTGTTTGGACTCAACTTTACTCCCAAAATCTTTACCTCCTCCCTGCATGTGGAGCAGGGGGACAGGGAATGGGGACAGCAATCAGCTCATCAGGCACTGTCTCAACTGATCCTTCCTCCTCGGGGGGAGGACTCCTCACACACTTCCACTGCTCCAGCAGGAGCTTCCTGCCCTAGGAAACAGTTCCCCCATGACTAAACCAATGTGACTCCTTCCCACAGGCTGCAGTTCTGCATGAATTGCTGCAGTGCAGATTCCTTCCATGAGCTGCAGTCCCTTAGGAGAAGGCTGCTCCAGCAGAGGTTCCTTCCACAGCATCACAAGGGCTGCCAGCAAACCTGCTCCAGCATGAGCTCCTCTGCCCATGGGCTCACAGCCTCCTTTGGGCATAAATCTGCTCCAGCATGGGGTTCTCCGTGGGCTGCAGGTGCAACTGTGCTCCATCGTGGACCTCCATGGGCTGCAGGGGCACAGCTGCCTCACCATGGGCTGCATGGCAATCTTGGAACACCCCTACCCCTCCTTCTCCACTGAGCCTGGTGTCTGCAGAGTTCTTTTTCTTTCTCTGACACATTCTCCCTCCTCTCTGCAGGTGCAGTTGCTACGCACAGGAATCCTTCCCTCGCTCACAAGTGTTATCCCAGAGGCACTGCCACCATCAGTGATGGGCTGAGGCCTGGCCAGCAGTGGGTCCCTCCTACATCTGGCCAGCACTGGGGTCATTTGACATGGGGGAAGTTCCTGGCAGCTTCTCACAAGGGTCACCCCTGGAGCTGCAACAAAAACCTTGCCATGCAAACCAAATCCACACACACAAAACCATGTGAAACGCAGGTTGCAGGCGGGCTAACTTCTGACAAGAAACACAGGTCACAGGAACACATAGATGGGAATGACAAAACCTTTCCAACAAGATCACTGCCTTCAGCAAAGCACTAGGAGCTATCAGCTCAACAGCTCTGAACACATGGAAGTGTGACAGATTCTGTAAGGAAATCAGGAGACACCTCAGACACCACTCCCACCACAGCAAGGTTAAAGGCCTTCACCATGAGCACACCTATCAAGTATGTAAGTTTTTCTATAGGAAAGTACATGGATTACACACTGACATTTAAGAGTACAATAACTCTCATGAAGGAACCTTTGGAGTCCACATTACATCCAGTCTCCTGCTTTCTTTAAATCACTAACTACAAAACACCACACAGGCATGTAAAAATATTTCAAATTATTCTAGACAACTTGAGAATTCATTTGGACCATATGTAGTATCTAAAACTTCAATATTTGGGTATTTTCATAGATTCCTTTGGACAAAACTTCAGAAAGTCATAACCCCATAGTCTTTTAATGCACAATGTTACACATGGTTGTCTGCAGGAACGTTTGGCTTTCCACAGTTAACTGAAGCTCCTGAAACAACTGTAAGTCTTTGGCAGAGAAGATACACAACTAAATGCTTTACCCTTTTTTGTAATTCAGTGGTAAAACATCCCCACCTTTCTGTACATAAAGTGAAAGAATGCTTTATAATCCACATGACCATGTGAAATTACCTTGGTAGCCTTTACTGTACTTCATCTCAAGCAAACTGAACTTTCCTTCATCCATTTACAGGTACTGTAAACTTCTCCTGATACAATGAGACCAATTCATTATTCAGACAACTGAATATTATCCCCTGAAAACAAAAGTCCTCTTTTTTTTGCAAAAGTGGTTACACACAAGAAAGCTATAATTATGGAATCAACTCTTTTAGAAAAATGTTTGTACTAGGGACTTGTTGGAGCATACTTGGTCTCTGAAATTTCTTTAAACATTGTTATTTCAGAAGAAAAAAAGCCAAATGGAAATTAGAATTGTGGAATATCCTGAGTTAGAAAGGACCCACAAGAAATCACAGAAGTTCAGCTCCTGCACAGGACCACCCCAAGAGTCACACCATGTGCCCAAGGGCATTGTCCAAACGCTTCTTGAACTCAGCCAGCCTTGGAGCTGTGACCCTGCCCCGGGGAGCCTGTCCCAGCCACCCTCTCTGGATGAAAGCCTTTTCTAATATGCAACCTCAACCTGCCCTGGCTCATCTCCAGGCCCCTCCCTTGGCTCCTGCCAGTGTCACACAGAGCAGAGATGAGTGCCTGCCCCTCCTCTGCCCCTCAGGAGGAAGCTGTGACTGCACTGAGGTCTGTCCTCAGCCTCCTCCTCTCCAGGCTGAGCTGACCAAGGCACCTCAGCCTCTCCTCCCCTCAAGGCCCTTCCCCATCCTCATGGCCTCCCCTGGACACACTCTAACAGCTTTCCATCTTCCTTGTATTGTGGACCCCAGAACTGCACACAGGACTTGAGACAAGGCTGCACCAGGGCACAGGGACAATCCCATCCTCGACCAGTCAGTGATGGTGTACCTGATGCACAATTAGAAGAAATTTCTCAAGTAATAAAACCAGCTGGATATTTGCTGAAGTATTCTTTACTCACTAGAATTTTAGAAGACATGAGCATAAAATAATTTCCATCCTTACCATTTGCATGATGATACAGCCCTTGATTTGCAAGTCTAAACTCAGGCCACCATGGCCTCAACATCTGCCCCAGCTGAGGTGAACAGGTTGGAGTAATAATACACAGCAAAGAATCCACAAGAGTAATTCAGTGTAGATACTAAGGTGCTCAAAAGTCCTCAGCCATTTCAGCTATTAAGTCTAACAACTATTCATTCTGAATGCTAGAACGTTACACTGCCTCTAGTTCTTTGGTCACCATATTATGAATGCTTTCAGCTTGACCTAAGATTTCTAATGAGATTTCTGAAATACTACATCCAGAACAGACCTGAAGGGCACAAACACACACAGGGCAGCAAAATCCATCACCAGGTTCCTGCACATGCTGTACAGTTATGTAATATCTAATCTGGCCTCTTGCATTTCCTATTGATTTGTGTATTTGGAAGCAATGGTGAAGAATTCATCACATCTCAAATTCTCTTAAAATGCACAGGAGTCCTGGTGCCCTCAACAAGGATTTGAAAGAAAACTAAGCTGCCTTTTTTCTCCCCCTTAGCAAAGCCACGATAAAAACTCATTGTGGTAAAAGGTGGTGACAGGCCACTTGCAGAGAACAATGCAGATCTCTTCTGGTTAACTGCCTGGGAACAGGTTCATTTTGTACAGCAACACCACCTTCCATGAACAAACACTACAGGAGAAGGGCTGTATCCTGAAAAAAAAAAAAAAAAAAAAAAAAAACCTTGAAAAAGAATGGCTAAATTAAATCCACGGCACCAGAGATGTCCCTGCTGAGAACTGTGCCACACCTGGTACCCTGCACACTCCTCCACCTGCTCTGACAATGCTGACATGAGCTAACAAACCTGACTGCTGCTCTCCTTCAGACACATCTCCATTCTTTATTTTGGAAGTCAAGGCATCGTCCCACCCTGTGGATGGACAGGGTGTTCCCAAGAGGGACCTGATGAGCACAAGTGATCCTTCACTGCTGTGCCTGTTAAAGACATCCCTTTTTACAGAGGTGAGCACAAAGCCTATGGAAGAAAGGGGAAAAGGGAGAAAAGAGGCATAATTTGATTTTTAGCCAATTAAGCACTCCTGGGGTTGGAGAAGACCCCTGAGATACAGCCACAGTTTTAATACATGCTTTATACCATGTTGTGTATACACCAAGTGAGAAGTTATTTTAGTCTTGGTATGTAGGGAAAGTAATTTAGACTTCAGTGTGTTCCAGAGTGGCTTGAAAAATAATATGAAAGCTTTTCCATCAACATTGAAAGACAGCATCAGAAAAACATGAGCAAGCATTCGTGACAGTTGTTGTTCAATCATGGTTTTGAAAAACTCATGCTTATTTTAGCTCTGGAAAGCTTGTCCTGCTGCAAGAAACTTAAGATACTTGACATTGTTGCTTTAATATGACTTCTAACAAAAAACCCCAACCAGCCAAAAAAACCCCAAACCCACAAAAAACAAAACCCTCTGACTCTTGCAGCTTTTTCTATTTACTGAAGACACAAGAGCCAGCAGCTGACATTTGAATCTCATCTAAATTCAAACAGGAAATAGACTTTAAGGAGTTATCATCTGCAGACTGATTCACCCTTGATGCAGTGGATTCTCCCTTCTGAGAAGACTTCTAAATGCACAGGTAAGAGCATTTATGGCACACTGGGCTAGGAACTGATGTTGTTTCCTTTTGCCCATGAACAGAGAACAGTCCCAAGCACAATTACTCAGAGCTAAATACAACATCCACACTGCTCAGCCCAGCCCAGCAGAGCTCCCCCATGTACAGGACCAGTTTGAGAACAGTGGAGACAAAGTTCCACTGCACGGGGCATGGACCAGCACAAGAAGGATTTTTTCTTTCCATCTTTGTCCCATTTGTAGCTAATTAATACTATTTAAACTCTTTAAAAAACCAAATTTAGAAAAAAGATGAAAGCAGAACTATTTCAGCTGTTTAAATTAGTACACCATGTGATGTATATTTTTCATCAAAAAGCTAAAACAATTTTAACAGATACACTTTAAATTATTAATTACCCTAAGTATTTTTTCTTTCTCCATTTTTCCTTTGGTGGGGAAAAAGGAAAACAGAGCATCTTTTTATGTTCCCTTAACTTTCCTACTCAAATAAGTGAATAAAATTCTTGTTTTAATCAAGGAATAATAAGAAAAGGAGTTTGAATAGAGAGGCAACCTCTGTCCCTCTCTACACTGAGAATCATCTGCATTCTATTAAACCATCAAGCCATTTATATGTTATCCAGGGGTAACATAAATAAAAGACCAGCAAAATATTTCACACAGGTAGCTTCTTCACTGGCTATGCTGAAGCTCTACATGGACCTCAGCTGATTTAACCCTTCAGATGCATGACATCTATTTTATAAAAGTATACAGGCAACACTGCAGCAAAGTGTTTTTCCCTGCAGAGCAGCTGCCTCCTCCTCCTAAGCAATGTGGAGAACTGTTTATAAAATAGCAATCAATACTGTGAAATTGAGGGGAAGGCAGCAAAGATTTCCAAATAGGATTGCTGGGTTATCTTTTCTTAGAGATTTCTTTGTTTTTACCTTCTGTAACACAGACTACAGACTACACACACCACTGCTCAAAGACTGCAAGACAATGGCCCAGCTGCAGACAAACATCTTTTGGGCTCAAAAGGAATTCAGCCACATCTGGGTATATGCTCAAAAGAAATTTTTGAAAAAAAGGTTTTTTTTGAAAAAAGAAAGTTTTGTATATGACTTACAGACTTCACTAACAGGAGCCCTCCTTGAATATTCTCATCCTTTAAACAGGTAACAACAATGCAACTGAAGTGTCACTCCTCAGGTTGGTCCTTTCAGCATAACATAATTTCCACTGAACCACAAAGCTACTGAGCTTCCCCACTCCTTGAAGACAGAAATTTCAGCCCACTAATGAACTGGAACTTCAGCATTCTCTGTTTGACAAGAATGCAAGACACTTGGAAGTGATAATAGATTTCAACACTAGATACTTTCCAAAAGTATTTAAAATAGAAATAGAAAAGAATCCCAGTTCAGGGCAGCAGCTTCCTTATTCAGGTAAAGAAAGGTGAAAAGCTGTCCAAGGGCAAACTGGAAGCAAACAACAAAAAAGTCAGTTTTTCCTGAAGGGTTTTATAAAGGATGGATTAGTTATTTACATTTTATTTCTGTTTTTTTCTTTACAGCAAGATGCATAAATTAAAACTACTATACATATAACATATAATTAAACAAGACTGCAAAAAGAAGATATAGATGTATATATGTACACATACACACTAGCATGACAACTTTTGCTTGTTCAAATCCAAAATGTAATTGTTGGAACAAAATTGCAGGAAAAATGTACAGACTGGGATTCAAAATGTGAAAGATTACATGCCTTACAAAGCCAAGGAGGAACAAGTTCAGTATTCCTATTTCTTAAAAATGTAAAAGAACATTAAAAAAGCTTATGTATGGAGTCTCTTTCTTATAAACCACAGAAACTTTGGAATGATGAAATGACTTTTCACCTTACTATAAGCAGCTTTGAAAATGACTAAAACTGAGACAGAATTACACAGTCTGCAGCAGCAGGCTCTGTTGATAGGAGCATCGTTCACAGAAACACACAGCTTTCCTTACTATCAGCCCTGAGCCAACAATGGCTTACTTCCTTGGCATTGCTTTAACAGTGAAGCTTCTCTAAAATAAAGAATGTACCCCAGGTATGCCCCTGCATTTACTTCAGGTGATTTATTCAAGTAGATGTGAGTGCAAGTCAGGAAACACTTTCCAGCACACAAGGAAGTCTGGAAAGTCTGACTTGGTTCTGCTGTCTCTAAAAGAGTAACAAGATAAAACAATAAAAGTTACTTAAGTAAGCAGAAATAAATGAGATTGTTTAAAAAGAAGCTCTGCTGAATAGAAGCAGTACTCTTGCACATTCCTTCTACCATTAGTATATTCTCAGAACTAAAATAGAACAAATATTTAAGTATATTTAAACAGAACCACACAACAACTCAATAACAAGCTTACAGCTCAAAAACAGAACTTGAAAGATCTAAGCAGTGTAACTAAATCTTAATGAGAGCAGCATGCAATCATATTCTGGCAGTCACCAGAGCAGATGCCTGCACCACTGTAATGTAAGCATCTCCATAACCCAACTCCTCCTTATTTAGAAAGAAGAATATCTGGGGTTAGGACAAAAAGAAAAGTTTGGAGTTGCAGGAAACACAGGAAAGGGTGAGTTTAAGATGCTGTCATGTATTTTGCTTGAGCATGTATGTCTGGAAATCAGGTGAGACCCAGAAATTCTGAAGTTCTTTAAAATACAGGATGTGTCTCTAATAAACCAGAATATTGTATGATAATTCAGTGACCTGATTAAGCCAGTTCTGACTGTCAGACTGCCAAAACCCTGTGTAGATCAGACTATCTGGGTCTTGGCCTTTCCTAAAAGCAGAGAAGGCAGTGGGGAAATAGGGAGGAAACAATGATGTCAGGGGACATAGATATGTATGACCTCAGACAAAAACTCCTAATAGTGTCCTTGGACACTGCTAACTCCTGCCAAGGCTTGCAAAGGCATCCAGTGGCCTTGGGATATTTTGTGTTTCCTGAGATAACTAGGGAGGGGGAAAAGGCAACCACATACACACATTCTTCAAAATACTACTCAAAAAGCTTCAAAATTCAAGTGTTCAGAAATTCTCCTGATGAATTAAGAGCTTGCAGGCTTTCCTTGTCTACATGCCCCCTCAGGGGGAAGGTTTATCTCTCTGTCAACAGACCCTAATGCTTTGCAATTTGTACAATGACAGTATCAGTTCCATGCACAGAGTCCAGCAAACAGGTCTGGCAGAGGTGGGGGCTTCCTGGCTGGCCATAGAGGGTGGTTTCTTCTGTTAAATAAGCTGAAAGCTGCTCACAGTTCCTCTTTGTTAAAAGATGTGAAATATTTATAAGCTATCTTAAGAGGAACATTCTTAGATACTGTAAAATAGCAGCAGTTTGGATATGTAATTCTTATCACACTACTTGTAACCCGAGCCCAGAACTGACAAACTGAAAACAGCCTCAGAATCCTGGATCTGCCTCCGGGAGGGAGAGGTCATGGAAAAAAAAAATTAAAAAAGGCATCTGATAATTTGAAAACTGCATGATCAAGATGCTTTCAAAGCTCCAGAATCTGTTGCACCAAATCCAGTGAGAACATGAGCAGGATGAGGCAATACCCTTCTGCTGACAGATGAGTTGACAGATGAGACTTTCAAAGGTGTATCAAGAAGAGCAGGAAGAACAAGAATTCACCCTCCATCAGCTTCAAAGGTCACAACAAAAAACCGTTTATCAGCAATGTACAGGGGAAGGTGTCTTGCAAAAATTAAATAGCTACCAATAGTTATGGTTTCCATACTTTGACTGGGATGAAGAGGAGGGAGATTGTTTAGAATAATCAAACAGGTAAGGAAAAGATGTGGACAAAGAACAGCTTTTTTTTTACCTACTGTTCATCTCCAGATGGAAGCTAAAATACCCCAGAACTCAGCCTACCTAAAACCCAAACAGCAAGGGAAGGACTCAGCCCAAAGCTCCTCAGCCTCACTGTGCTCCTTCAGGCACACACATGAGAAACCAAAGTGTCACTGCATGTGAAGTGATGACAAACAATCTTTCCATCACTGCACAGAGTACATTTTTTTACAGGTTTTCCAGCACCTGGATTATTTTTATTTTCTACATTATTACTATTTTCTACATTATTATCAATATTTTCTACATTAAAAAATCCCTTAGATTTTGCAATTTTTAAACTCCTTCATCAACTGTAAATATTAGAAGTTTTCACATAGGCTATAATTGTGTATCTAAAGTTCAGTGTATTTTGATGAGCTGCAAGTTCAGACTGTTCTCATGTTATGTTTTTATGAGAAATGATTGTGTCAAACACCAATCATACAGCAGCAGGATACACAGCTACCATTGAAAAAGAGATAAAAAGCTCTCCAAGCCACTGTCAGCAAGTGAAACTAAAATAGTTTATGGAGAACCTTGGAAGTCCTAGATTTCTGCTACTGCAGTACTGCAAAACAGTGCACAATTATAATGGGAAGCTTCTTATAATCTAGTCTTATCTTTATTACATTTATCTTACATTATTTTATCCTCCTTAAAAAGGCTTTCTCAGATGCTACTAATCAAATGAAATATCAAAAAAGCCACTTTGAACATGAGAAATTTTTCCAAGACAGCTGTTACAAAGAATATATCAGTGGAGGAACCATTTTCACTTTTTTCTTTAGCTGAGTCTCTCCAAGATCACTGCTGTTTTCTGACAATAACAATATTTAAATTGATCAAACCTACGGACATATGCAAAATCAAAGAAAAAGACATGGAAGAAAGCCCAAAATTCCAAGAAAACTGACTACTTTTTAGAAGACTGAATTATTGCAATAAAGCACACAACAACACAAAAATACCTAGTGAAAAAAACACAGCTGTATTCCCTTGATAGTTTCTTGAGTTTTTGATGAAACTACAGCCATATTTGAGAAAGCTTTCTAATTCACAGATATGTTCTATTTCTCATTGATGCTGCAATAAATCCTAATTAAAAACAGTAACAAAAAGGAAAAAGGAAAAATGAAATGTGCAGTTTTAAATAAAAGCCAAGAAAGACACCAAATGCTTCTATTTCCACCTTCTAATGATGTTTGGAGGGGCAAAAAAGGCCTCAGAAGAGAAGTAAGAGCTGCAGAAGTGCTGCCAATACACAAGGTAAACAAATAAAGGAACGTGGGGACAAATGTTTCTGCAGGGCCTTTGTGACTGGGCAAGGGTGATGGTTTTAAATGTGTGGTAGGTTCAGACAGATATGGAGAGGTTTTGTTTGCCACGAGGCTGTGAAACACAGGTGCCCTGGGGAGGTGGTGGATGCCTCCTCACTCCTGGAAACATTCAAGGTCTGCATGGACACAGCTCTGAGCAGCCTGAGCTATTTGGACATGTCCCTGCTCACTGCAGGGATTTGGCCAAGATGTTTCAGAGATCCCTTCCAACACAAACCATTCTGTGACTCCATGAATGTTCTGGTTTGGGCTTAACTTACAGTCACCATGTTAAAAGTAAACACAACTTGCCAGCTGCCACTCGTCCTTTGGAGCTATCTCCATACATTCATGTATGCACAGCACTATGTCATTTTCAAGCAATCAGAATTGAAGGAAGTAGCAAAAAGAAAACAGGATAAGAGATCTTAATGCTAGAACACAGTTAATACCTGAAAAAAATACAAAGAACCAGGGAAAAAGATTCTTGCCTTTAGTATTTGGGGAATTTTCTCTTGTTTAGTAATTTGCCTTAAGGCTTCTCATCCTCTACCAAGTTCCAGCATGGTTTATTTAACAATAAGGATTCTGTGGAGTTGAGTGGTAACATTCACATTTGATAACACTGCCAAGAAAAATCCAGTTGGAAAAACAACACAATTATTTGCTTGTAGAAGACTTGCAGAAGGCCAGAACACCAACACAAAACCAGTCACAGTTTATTACACATTATAACAGAAATGGTACCATTGTCTTCTCTTGAGTTTGAAAACTTGACCTGCATAAATTCATGCTGAAAAAAACTACAGTCAGTTTTCAATTCTATCTATATAAAACCGGTTCCCTACCAGGGGACAACAAGCAATAGTTGACCAGGCAACAGGGACTAGGTAACAGTTCTACCCAGAGCCATTTCCTACCCTGCATCACAAAAACAAGGAACAGAACTACCCACAGGTCCCTTTGAAATAAACTCCCTCATTCTAAGCCAGACAACAGGATTGTAACACTCGCAGAAAATCAGGGGACTCACAAGAAGTACATTAAAAGTTACTCCTTTTCTGGCAAATTATTTGTGCAAACCACTGCCAAATCTAATACTGAAGAAAAAACACTTCAGAACTTCAACATTTTTTAAAGTCTTTCCATTGTTTCAAATATACTCTTCAAACAAATAGCATTTAACATCCATTGCATTATGTTATCTTCCCCAGGTCACTAGCACCCATAATTTAAAAAACCATAGGTAGCAATTGCTTTAGCACAAGACTGTGTACAGTTATTTCTGCTAATACAAATGCTAAGATTGAAAATAAAATAGGAGTCCAAATCTATTTGGACAATCAAGATGTCAGACTGAAAAAAAATTTAAAAATTAAAATGCTAGGCATCCACCCAATAGCTCCCACTGACAAAATGTTCAGATTGAGATTTTCAGATACCTGTAGCACCAAACTATTTGGCAGCTCTATTGGCTCAGCTCTCTGTCTAAAGTCAGATTTAAATCAGGGAATAGAAGACTACCACAAATGGGGGATAAACAGAAAGAACAATCTACATATTTTTTCATTCCCCAACCTAGATCTTCAGAAAGCTAGAATGCAGGCCATCTGAAATAAACAAACCTTAGTTACAAGTAACTAATTTTAGAAGTGAATTTTAAAAAATTGCTAAATTTCCTTCTAAAGAAAGATCTACAGAAAAAACCCACAAATCTGACCCTAAAAAAAGGGCCAGCACTCAGTGCCACATCTGTCAGCTGAGTTCTTACCTCCTGTGACACAGAAGGATGAATGCACACCGAAGTTCCAGTTTTCACTTTTGCCCTGATACGCAATCCAAATGAAAATTTAACCACTGAATCCAGATAAACCAACATGGCTGGTGTTACACAAGGTCAAGGAATTTTCACCCCAATCCTCCATTCACTAACTTTGACCCTATTCATCTGGGTAAGAAATCAGGTGTTACAATCTGCAAGAGTGATCTCTTCATATGAACTGTCAGCCCCACAGATCCCAGCTGCTGTCAGACAGAACCATCAACTCTCACAGGTTGGAAGAGACCTCCAGAAGTTGTTCAGTCCAGCCCCACGCCCAATAATAAGGCAAAATTCAATTTTCAGTTGAGCTGCTCAGGGCTTGGACAAGGAATGTCCTGCACATGTCCAAGAAAGGCTGTTCTGCAGCCTCTCACAGATGTGTCCCAAGTACCTCACCATTCTAATTATTTTTTTTTTTAATCCAGTAAGAAATTACCTTGCTGTAACTTGCAACTACTAATTTACCACCCTTTCAACATGCACTCCTGGGAAGACTGTAGCTCCACCTTCTCTGAAGATAACAAACATCATTCCTCAGCCTTCTGCAGGCTGAGCAAACACAGCTGGTGCGTGGCAGCCCCTCTCCTGCAGGCCACACATCAGTCTCCGTGTTGTACTGAGAACCCAGACCTGCAGCCTCCTGGCTGGGATTGCTCTTCCAATCCAGCAGAACACTGAGCCAAACCCAAAAGGCTTTCAGCTTGATCCCACTGCTGTCCCACCAACTGCAGACTGTGTAACCTAAGCATGAAAGCCTTCAAACACCTGATATGAAGGGTTTCATACTGTTGATTGGGGGTTTTTTTTGTTTATTTGGGTTTTTGATAGGTTGGATTTCTGAGATCAGGACAATGACTTAACCTGCTACATGTAATATCATAAAAATGGAAGGCACAGACCCACCCATTATCTCAGTGCCCTTTCAGACAGGTGAACAAATAAATAACAGCTTCACAGCAAAACCAACAGCAGCCACAGAGCACATCCTGCATTCCCCAGGCCCTCAGCTCCAACACTGTGCTCATTCAGTGCCAAAATCATTTTGTTGCTTGCCACGGCAGATTAAGGGAAGTGTTTTTATGAAGATCTATGCAAACATTCTGCAAGGTAAGCATGTGTGGGTGGAAGCAGGATAACTCAGATATGTGAGTTAACTTACAGTGACTCCAGCAGCTGTGCTCTATTTCAGCTAAGGCAAGAAATTGGGTGCTGGTGATAGATTTTACCCAGAGCTGTGCATTGATTTGCCCTGGATCTCAACACAGGGCCTTTACTATCACAGACTACTGGCAGTTCCCAAACTGACAGAAATACCTAAGTAAAATACATTATATGTGCATTTATAGTTCTTTTCTCATTTCTAGACAATATACACACTGATCTCAGTATGAAAATGATGAAACTATTTGAACTGCACTGAAACCCATCACAGAGGCACAGACTGGAACAGAAACAAAAATGTGTGGTGGTTTTTTACATCAATTACCTTTATATATTCACAACAGCAGCTGCATCCACTGCATACTGCTTTGTGTGAATCAACTTTTTCTTTAAACCAACAACACATGCATTTTAAATTATAGAATGAGGAGCAGTAAATTGAGAAAACACTGAGAGGAATTTGGCAAAAGAGTACCTGAAGTGATGAAGTAATCTTTTTTTCCTATATATAGTCTTAATAAGAGATTCAATGTCAATGCTTTTTACTATTATTGTCAGATTTCATTGATCTTAGGGTAAACTGAATTTTAGCAGTAGGTTTATGTACAGATTTTAACCAGACAGGACTAGATTTCACATGTTGAGGCTGAAGTGAAGCAAAGTTCTCCAACCTGTACCAGGGGCACTTCAGCTGAAAGAGACACAAAAGACTCCCTGCAGTGACACAGAAGAAAACAGCTGGATCCCTTCAGTTTTGGGGAGCTCAGGGATGCAGCAGCAGCAACTCTCAGAAAGAATTTTCAAGAACGAGGTACTCTCCTCGAGTGTTTCATTTTAACTAAAACAACTGCAGAGGACTCTTCAATTCAGCGTGTGATGGCTTTTATTTGTGGGAGGAGGGAGGGGAATAAAAGGAATTCCTTTGACAAGAGAGCTGCACTGCAAACCACAAACAGGATCATTTTACTTCTTTAGCTACAAAGAGATTACATGCCATGAAGAAAAATCCCATGAACTAACAGCTTTTACAAATAATACCAATCTGACCAGTTGCCAGAGAAGATATTTTTGCAGCTGATTTGCTTTGTATATTTCACAGCATTTGATACACAGTATTCATCATTTAAGCTCTGATGAATGTGGTATCTCATGTCTTTGCTGAGCCTTCCCACAGACAAAGCTTTACTCAGCTCTTGAACTAAATCTAAAGTCGTTATTTATCTCATGTTTGTGGTAATGTACTGCAGGTAGAGGAAAAAATTCAACACTTATGGATTCCTGATTGGCAGAATGATTTACAACCTGAATTAAAAGTGGAGGGAAGAACACAACACCCCAAACAGCATGACAAAACATGCTCAGAGTTTCAAATTGAGATGTCCTGCTTAGTTTCTTTTACCTGAAAAGATTTATGCAGCCCCAAAGAAGAACCCAAGACATGCTAATGACCCTGCAGGAACAGTGGGTACTAGCTGATGTTGCTGTAACAACTACAATAAATATCCCACAAAACATTCTGTTCCGAAGTCAACCTGAAACTTTAAATACAAACTCAGCTCTATTATAACAAGCCTTAATGATATTCTCCTGCAGGTTGGCTTTTTTAATGGTGCAAACTTGAAGAAGTGTACACTAAGTACCTCACTATTGTTCTCAGCAGTACTCAGAGGAACAACTGAGTACTGCTGCAGTGCAAACATGAAATGGAAATTACACGATCTTTAAAACACATTACTTCAAAACGCTATTTTGTATCCATGGGAAGAGAAGGGAAAACAAGCAAAATACAAAAATCTACACCTCCACGAAAAAAAGCAAATATTTATCCAGCATTTACATAATACTGTAAATACAGGTAACAACTTGAAAAATGAGACGGCAATAAGCACATCAGATAATTAACCTTCTAGCTCTCAATGAAATATCTGAAGCACAATAGTCCGCTTCCAGAAATCCTTAAAACCACTGTTACAGCTAAGCAAAATTAAACAGCGCCACGAGGATTTCTGATCTCTAAAAATAGCTCAAAAGCCAGTTCTTTCCTAGTGAGTTGGTACGCTCCCTAGGAGGCGAGGCAAAGCAAGGCCCGGCCGCTGCCGCGCTGAGAGCGCGGGCCCGGCGGTGCCGTGAGGGGCGGCGGGGCCGTGAGGGGCGGCGGGCGCGGGCCCCTCCCGGCGCTGGAATGCGGAGCCCGTAACCCGAGCCGCGCCGCCCCTCCTCCCGCACACACGGAGCCTCAAAATGGCATCCCGGCACGGCCTGCCCGGGAGCCGGGCTGCGCCAGCCTCTCCTGAAATGGGCAGGAAAAGGAAAAGCTTTTTCTCGGGGTCCGGCCGCGGCTCCTCGCTCCGGCAGCCGGGGGGAAGCAGTGCCCGGCTCCGGGAAGCAGCGCTGCCCGGCCATGCAGGTCTCCCTCCTTCGGGCACCTCTGCCGGGACTCAGAACTCACCCCAGCTGCGCTACCCTTAGACACGAACCCGTCCCCTAGACACGAACGCGTCCCACTCAGAAACAAGAAACTCGTTAGAACAGCTCGTCCACTGCAAAGGCCTCGCACCTCAAAACCAATGCATTCATGTAGATCCAACGAGACAGATTTCTGGAATGATGTGAATTGTCCTTTTCTCAAATGAAAGGGACAATTTTGTTATGAATTCACTTAACTTCCCAAACTATAGGCACGTAGTTTATTTCAGATACAAAACCACTACAATGTCTTCAGTTTCACGTCAATTACGTACAAGCACAGAAATGAGTAAATTACCGCTCAAAAGAAGTGTGAGATAATCTTACAGATTAACCATCTCCATCTATTTTCTCTAGAAGCAAGTAGTTCTGTACCATGAAAAAAGGTTGTTGCAATTTGGAGTAAGTATTTTGCTGTAAACAAAACAGACAAGAATTTTACCATTGTGAAGATGCTGAAATTACTAAGATGCCATTATGCTACCAGACAGCAGAGACTTGGAAAAAAAAAATAATTCCAATGACAGCACACGTAAGGAGAGAAACAATAACCTGAAAAACATATTTCTAGTAACGGTGATTTTACTCATTAAGTACACTACCAAATGTTCTATCGGGAGCTGAGGAAAAATGCCCTCCACCTCTCTCAGTCTTTCACCATCAGTGTGGAACCAGGGGCTCACACTGATCCCATGGGAGGTGCTTTGTACTTTCCTTGGCTGAGCTAAATCTGACACTGCAGAGCACTGCTAAGGATGGTAATTCTGCAGCTCTACCAAGAACAGACCTCTGGTCAATGTACACTGGATGGAGTCCCTCTGTTCATGTAAAAAATATCTCACCAGAGACACGGTGCCAGAAACCCTTTGCTGTTACCAAGTTTTAGGCCTGGATCTTAAGTCAAAACCAGAAATTCAGAGCTCAATGACTTTTACACAGGATTCCTTCTCTCACATGGTTTCCCCTCTACTGGTTCACAGCTACAAAATAGGAAAGAGTTCAAAATGCTAAGAGACATTGACCTAAAGCACTGTCTTCATGGCAAAACCCTAGAATCTAGTGAGGAATGCCAAATACCACTACGATGAGAACTTCCAAAAGACTTGAAATCTGAAAAAAGAATAACTAGAGTAGGCAGCATAATGAAAATAATCACTCTTATTGATATACTAATACAAAATACTAATACTATCAAAAATCCTCACTATCAATAAATGTTATGGCAGGTCAAGGATCAGGAGCACTAACAACTAGCTACCTCTATAATTCTAGGCAAAGTAAGCATAGAATTGATTATTTTTTGTTATGTATGAGAACAAAAACCCTACTCAGGTGCCTTTGTTACAGAATATGAGCACTTTAAACAATTTTTTTGTTTACTGCAAACAGACTTATATTTGCAGGACCTCTTTTTACAGAAGGCAAAATACAGTCAATTTTGCTTCTATGTATCATACATGATAGCATTTTGTCTCTCAGATTATGTAAAACTCAGGCTTTTAAATTTTTCCCCAAATTAATCTCTCCTATCTGTTAGCATTTTATTTCCAATTTGTAATTTCTATCAGATAATCAAAATTAGAAGTATTTTCTATTTTAACAAGAATTTCTCTATTTACCTAAGGTAACAGAAAATGTCAT
The DNA here is from genome assembly GCF_035770615.1 of Melospiza melodia melodia. Classification (NCBI taxonomy): domain Eukaryota; kingdom Metazoa; phylum Chordata; class Aves; order Passeriformes; family Passerellidae; genus Melospiza; species Melospiza melodia. The sequence goes on from NC_086202.1 coordinate 26,724,909, forward strand.
ACATATAACAAATAAACAGCTATTTTTCTTTTAAAATATATTTAATAAAGCTTACTCATTGGAATAAAATTTATTCAAATTGTTGGTTAGTAGTGGAAGAGCAAGTATGTTTACATATTAGACTTGAAGCTCAAAACACCATAACATGATTACCTGACAGCTATTAAATGCCCTGCAAGAAGTTATTAGTGTTGATTCTCTTTCAGAAGGCCAATATAACAGTTCCACCCTTAGCATCCTCCCTGTAGTTTTACTTTGTTGTGTCTTTTTTAACATAAACTTTCCCGTCACTCCCACAGGTCGTGTTTTGGTCTCAGGACCTATTATTGGGATATTTCACACAACAACTAAGTATAAAGAAAATTAAGCCAGTGCTAAAACTACAAAGTAATCCTAAAGGTTTCAACAGGGGTTAAAGCCACTGTGCTAAAAATAACAAGATGTATACATATTTTACCAAGGATTCTGTTTTCCAAAAGACCAGATAGAAAACACCACTATGATGTTTTACAAGGACATTCACAAATGCCTTCAAGTAATTCAGCACAAGTTTCATGCCAGCAAAGATTACAAGCAGTGACTGTGGGAGGGCGAAGGAACCAAGGAGAAAAACAAAAAACCAACCAGAAATCCAAACTCAAACTGCCATTGCAAATTAATTTTAGCAAATGAAAAGTAGTGTCAGGAAATATACCTGCTTGTAACAGTTTTAATATTTCCACGGTGACAATCTTTGACAACTACAGACCACGTGTCACAGAAACATACAGACATGGTGAAACAGTAGTGAAGAAGAGACACAAAGATTACAGAAAGTATTGTTAGAAAGTACTTTGGAAGTGGAAAATGTCCTTTAACTTCTTTTTGTACTTCTCTTGGGTGCATGAGTAACACAGAGCCTGAGAGGTGTCATTCTAAACAAAATGTCCTTTTGAACACACTTGCCTGCCTTTGAGAAATGTGACTGTGAACATCACGAGCTTCTCTAGCAAGTGCCACTGTATTCACTCATCTCCAGCATACCATGGACAAGCAGTCCCACCGAGCTTAGCTGAGTGCTGTGTGCCTGGCCAAAGGAAGCTGTGCCAGCCACTGCTTCCAGAAGAGAATCTTCTGAAAAATGTATCCAAATTAATGGTTTAATAAAGTTATTTTTAAAGTATACTTTTAGAAACTTGCATTCTAAATGAAAATTAAAAACTCGACAGTATTGGCAAATTTCTTTGCACAAGACTAAAATATTTCCTAGTATATCTTCCAAAAGCACAAATTATGGATGATACTACTTCCTGATGAAGAGAAAACTCAGTGCAGAAGAATAGCATTTGTCAAATCCAGTATTTTCAAAAAACAAGTGAATTTGCAACGAGCAGTTTAAGCAGAATCTGTTTTTCATTACAATGCAATGGGTTCTGTAGGTGGAGGAGTGTGGACTGCAGACACACTAATATATAAACATGTGGCTGCACCAGAACTCCTATGAGCTTGTCAGACATTTCAACACTGTATTTTTAGATTATTCTCTCATACCAACTGCACTGCTGCAGTGGTATTTAATTCCATTATGTTCATTGTCAAAAAGGTAATCCTCTGCTTCAACTATAGCAGTTCTTTGAAAAAACACATTTTTAGAGGCTGTATTTAGTTCTCAAATATCTTTTCCCAGTCATAGCCATGAGCCAGCTTAGTGTAATACAGAAAAGAGTACCCACATTTCACTTTCTAGATGCTATGTCACTTCATGCTCCTTTTGACCAACTCTGTAAAAATCCTTGGATTTGGGAATAGCACACCTGTTGTTATATCTGAGCCTGCTATATAAAGATTTTATTGTGCTTTCTCTCTGTTCTAATAAAGCCTGGGTTAATGAGGAGAACAGAAGAAAAAACTTGGCTCAATTGATCTACTCTGCCCTGGCAGTGATGCCAAACACACACCTATGGTATTTCTAGTTCTTAAAACTCAGGTGATTCTTTCATCTCAAATTTTTCTCTTCATTCAGGGAAAAAAAAAAAAAAATCATCACACATCAAACAAATTGCATTATGAGCAACAGACATAGGAAAGCCTGGTTTTCTACAGATTTGTTCTGTTTTGGTCTATATCTTTTTTCCCAGTGTAATTGCTCCAGCTCACTATGTATCCTGTATGATTTCACTCTCCCTGTCCCTTAGCAATAGATCCATTTCTCCACTCACACACATATTCCTCTAACCACAGTTCTCTCTCCCTTCCCTCCCACATCCTCTGGTGCCAAACAACATCTTGCTGGCTGGACAGTAATGTGCATATTGACCTCCCTCTTGCCAGGCAGAACAAGTTTACTGAACACTCCTGATCGTAACATCCTTCACCTCTGGGGACATTAGCACAGCTCAAGACCTTTGAAACAGAAACAGTGTGACATCCACTCCATAATCTGACTGGATATCTAATCTTCAAACCTGCTGATACATGAAGCTTGTCTTTGAAGTTCTAGGTATTAGCAGTTTGCCAAACTCCAAAACTTTACAGACTACATCAGAGGCAGAAATTTAGCAGAACTACAAAACAAAGGAGTCAACTGTAAAAGAGTGAGGAGGAACGTGAGGATGGAAAGTAAAGATTCTGAACAACTCATTCTTGCTTTGTGGAATGAGGATATAGTCAATATACACTAAGAAGTTACACAGGATCACCAAAATTCAAGCTAATTAAAAGGGCAAAAAAAAAAAAAGGCACTCCAAACTGGGTAACATTCCCAAACAGACTTACCCACAAGCACGTTACACTACAACTAAACTGGGCCTGGAAGGGGCACTCTTGTTCTCTGTGCTAACAGTAACACTTGGTCTGCCCCCACAACCACAGCTAGACTGGCAAGAAGTGAAGCCTACATAAAAAAAATGTCAAAAGAAAGCAAAAAAGGGTAATGGGCTCTCAGCCAGTTTAGATTCCTGCAGCATCAGAGCAGTGCCAGCCAGTGCTGCTGCAAAGGAAGAGGGAAGGACGCAGCAGGGTGGCGTGAACAAGGAGTAGAACTGGCCCTTCGAGTGTACCCGGCTGCTTAGGCTGCTTATCTGCAGCACAGAACTGCCCTCTCCATCTGGCTGTTAATTATTCATCCAGCAAACATCAATGGAAGTCTACCTGGCTGCACTGCTCCAGTCCTTAGGAAATTATAAGATCAATCTTTCCACACTAAGCAAAATAAACTACCTGAACAGAAAAGGTTTAAGATAAGGCAGATACAAAAAAACATGTTACTTCACGCTTGATGGCAGTTTCGTTAAAGCAAACCTAACAAATGTGTACGAAGGCAGATGGGTGCCAGTGCAACATCTCAAAAAGCTGTAGGCGTTACAGGCACTCCTGAGCGCAGCAGCGAGAGCTGCCGTGCCTGCCTGCGTGTGGGTGTGATAAAGCCTCCCAATCCCCCGTGCTCTGCGGCACATGTCTGCCCAGCACTCTGCCTGGCACACCGCCTGCTAGCGGCCAGCTGGGAGCCAAGGGAGAACAGAGTCCTCCCTGGCTCCATCCAGAAACCCGGGCAGCTCCTGACCTGAGCCGGGCACAAGTGACTGCACTACCACCGTTGGTGTACACATCCGCCAGCAAATCCGTGTGATGGCAAATCTGCACAGCACTTTCATCCCCAGCCACGTATTCTGGCAGCAACTTCTCAACTGAAATATTTGCTGTGAGGAAGGAAAGAAACGCCCCATTTTGCCATCCTTGTAAACCTGCCATTCCCTTACACCATGGAGGAAAAAAAGTAGCGGTGAAACACTATTCATCGGTTTCTTAATTTCATTTAAGGTTTGATAGATTACCATCACCATCTCTCTCTACCACTGTTTCTCTGTTCTAAACTGAAAGGGCCCAAGTCTGTTGAGTAGTTCATCCTTCCAGTACTGCTGGAAGAAGGAAAAATCAAACAGAACAAAAAATATTACCTTGTCATTTTAATGGGACTGTTGAAATTGTATTACCAAAAGAACATAACCTGTATGACCATATATAATGAACTTGTACAGCTGTATAATCACATTTTAAAAATACTTAACTGTATAGAATGCTGCTTCAAAATTGGCCTAAATTCATTTAAGCCTGTACTGATTGTAAGAAGGGAAGTGCTGGCCCTCCTCTCCTCCTACTCCACATCAGGTACCACAGTGAACTGGAAATACTGAAAACCTAGGGGGTTTTATGTGGTTAGTTTTCAGTTAAATTAGCAAACAAATCCAACCTTTTACTTGGCCACAAGTACAAAAGTGACAGTGGAAACACAAAAAAGAGAAGAAAGGAAAAAAAAAATTCAACGCCATATGCAGATAGATTCAATCTAAAGTAAGAGCTTCAAAACAAAGATCTCACCAAGTGTTAACACCTCATTTGGAGCCTGTTACTGGTTTTGCCTCTGTCTGAATTAAATTACATTGCACTTACTGTACCTCATCCAGTATTTTATCATCCAGGCATTCAATACTGCTCAGGCCAGTTTACAATACCTGTATCAGCTACAAATTTCACTCCCCCCTCCACACTATTTCCAAACACACAGAATAAAACAGCCCTCATTGCTTGCTTCCAATGAGGCTGTTACCACCTCTCTGCCCCAGGGGCACCTCCCCAGCTCTTCCCGAGAGCCCAGAACCGAGCAGGGCCTTCCAGATGTGTGTCACCAGTGCTGAGCTGAAGGGCATCATCACCTCCCTGAGCCTGCCCACAACACTCCCCCTTGGACAGCCCAGGAGGCACCTCCCCAGGTGCAGGGCTTTGCACTTCCCTTTGTAGAGCTCCATGAGGTTCCCCTCTGCTCACTTCTCCACACCATCCAGGTCCCTGTGAGGGGCTGCACGACCACCTGGCCCACCAAATACTCCTCCCAGCTCTGTATTGCCTACAAACTTCTGAGAGTGTGCTCTGTCCCATCACCCACGAGTGCTCACGTGGCTGCATGGTACCAGAAATCCAGCTTGACCCCTGGGTTACACACTATGATTGGTCCCCAGCTGGACTCTGTGCTGCTGATCACAACTCCTTGAAACTGGTAGCTCTTCCAATTTTCAGTCTATCACACTGCCCATTTGTCCAGTTGTTTGTTGGTGAGGATGTTACAAGTGACACTGCCACTACCCTAAGGAATTCAAGTTAAACAACATCCCCTGCTTCCCACTCATTCCCTGAGAGAGCCTCCTGCAGGCACCTACCACCATCACCCATGCTGCCCTTGGCAGGCCTGACCCACACCTCTGAACTGACTCCTCATTCACCCAAAAGGAACAACTGCAGCAATCTCCATGGCAGTCTCACAACAGAAATCCCCACAACTGTGCATCCCTCACAATCTCAGCCTGTCCTTCCTGGACAGCCTGTAAGGAGTCCTTGCAGCACTCCAGCCATGCCAGCTGTCCCACCCCATCTCTGATCAAAACAAGATGTGATGCCGCGGAACACAGACCTCCAATTTCTCCTGTTTGTGCCCAGTCTTCTCCACAACATATGGAAAATAGTGAAATCCAAATAAAAGAATCAACTTGGGTTAAGTTTTAGAAACTTCACACTGGCTACACTCTGAATAGCCTGAAACCTCATTTCACACTATGACAAAGGTGCTAGAGAGAAAAATCAACAGTGACAGTGGAGCAATAATGCATGGATGGATAGATCTGGGAAGAGGTGCTTTGCAGTTATATACAGAGCAAGGAGATTGAGAGTTCTGTCACTCCTGTCCCAGGCTAGAAGAGAGCTCTGGGCTCCTCTCCAGGGCTCAAACCCAGCAAGCCTTCCTCACCATGCCCCTGCTCCTCTGCCCACACTCCCTGATCCCTGAACACAAAGCCCCACACCCGCTCTTTCAAATGATCAGGAGACCCTGGGATCTGTACTGACAGCACACCCACAGCTTCTCTTCTCAATCAAAGTAACCCAAAGGAGATTTATTTTATCTTCAGTTGGTCTAAGTACACACAGTAAAAAATATCTCCCAGTAAACAATTACTTCTTCCAAAATTAGAAAAAGTTTGAAATCAAGATTCAAAATTGCTGAAAATTCTGACATTTCTCTTACATAACCTCAAACTTTTAAATTTTGGTAAAAATTCTTTGAAGCAAGAGTCCCTTTGTACAAAGCAAAGAAACCTTCTTAGGGTCTTTTATTAACTAAATCACCCTTAACATCAGCACTCAAACCAATGCTTTCTCAAAGACCAACTCTACCATATATAAATCTTAGTACTAACACGTAACTCTGATGAATACCAACATTGTCAAAAAGTACAAAGAAAAAAAGAACACAAAAGAAAATGTAGAATTACACATTTTTATAACCTGCTTAGTAGCTTAGAGAGACCTTTTCTAACAACAAATGTTTCATGTGCTATGGATCTGTACTGACACGGATTGAATGTGCCTTGCAGACTCAGCTGGCTCCTGGCTGTTGGGATGTAGGAAGAAGCTTCCACAGAGTGGTTTAATCCCACAGTTGTCTGCTAGACTGTCTTATGTGCTGCTCTGGAGCAATGCTGCTGGCCATTGATGGGAGCAAAACACTTGAAGCATTTGGAGCATTCTTTTCTCACTAGTGCACCCTCCTTTCATATAGTTTTTAGTTGCTTACTTTTCCTGTAACCACCATCTCCTCTGAAATTAAGTCAGCAGAAATTAAAAGATATTTATAAAGAACAACCAAGCAAAATCACAGAATTGCATTGCAGCAAAAAACTACACATACTGCAGATGCTTTAGGACAAAGAAGGAAATTCTTACATCAGCTCTTCCCTCCACCTCTATTCTCCAGGCTCCTAAGACTATTACTGACAGTATTAGAGAGATGTAAATATTATACAACAGCATTTGAAGCTTTGAGAAAAACTTGAGTAATGCCATTTCAGCAACGGAACCTCTGGCTAAGGAATGCACAGCTGCTGAGCAGATGTATAATTTCAGCATTAGATTCCATTATTTCAAGGGGGATTTTTTTTCTTTACTCCATGTTTTCAGATTTTCTATTTCCATCTGGTTTTTGACCTCCTTCAGCTTAGTCCACTCTTCTCTGTTTTAGTTCATTACACCAAAATAATTTTCTAAATTAGAAACATCTCTACATTTAAAAACTTGTGAATTTAAAGAGAGGTGGGGGAGTGAAACAGGGCCAGGGACAGAACAAAACCAGACAGTTCAAGAGAGGCTTGGGTTTGAATAAAAACTGTCCTGTCTGGATCAGGATTGATTTTGCAGTTCCTGGTCTAACCCAAATTGGCGAGCCTCTAGCTGCATTCCTTCCATGAAATTTTAAGAGCAGGAAACTGAAGAATATCAGCTATATGGGAATGTTTCTAGACTTTGCCAGACCCCTCTGCCATAAACTTCTGAGTATAACAACACTCCAGGTTTTGATTCTTTTCAGAGTTATGATTAATTATAGTTTTAAGTGTAAAAAAAGATTAATTCACCATATACTAAAAGAGCTTTACAAAACATATAAAGATTAGTGCAAACCAGTAAGTAGTTGTCAAATCAAGTCAGTAAAGTATTTATTGTTATAATATTTTACTATATATAATTATATAATTATTTTTATATTATTATGCAAGAGTAGTAAATATTTTAGAAATATATACTGAGACAGCATTGTTCCAAAAAATTTCTATTCATCTAAGTCAAGTAGAGGACTAGGGCATAGAGTATTGTCTGTCTTAAACTTCAGTCCACACTGCAAGTTTTAAAGGTGAATTATCCCTGGTAGAACCACTGATCCAAATGTGACAGATTGGCCATAAAACCTATCCAATTTTCCATTTAATTTTAGGCTTAGAATAATAATTTGCCTGGGTGGGGAAGGGCACAATCTTCAATCCTAACAAATGGCATACACATCAGAATATTCTACAGGAAACTTTCTACAGAATATTTTCACAAAAAAGAAAAGGAAAATTATAATAAAGTAGTAAATATGGAAGATAAAATTATAAAAATACATCTATACTTTAAAACAAAACCCCACATTTTTATTTGGTGGGATTTATTGTTTGCTTTGAGAGGAGACATTCAAACCAAGTTTAAAAAAAAAATCTTTAAAGTGAAACTTCCCATATCTTCTATCATCAGGGTCATTTCTGCTTAATACTTGGTACCACTACTGAATTTTTCATTACTGCTAAAATCCCTTCAACAACCTGAACAGAAGACAGATTCAGTGCCCAAAACAGGGAGTGAGAAGAATGGCTGCACCTCCCTCGTTAGCTGGCAGCTCATGCCTGTGCTGTAATTAACTCTCAGTTGTCCAAAGCTGACAAATGCAAGGCCTGCTGCTTGCACAACACAGAGGGAAACAGGAGGGTTTCCAAAATCTTCTCCAAGGCATTCTGTTAATGATAATTTTCTCTTCCACAGAGAATGACATGCAGCCAGGAAGAGCACATTTTACCCAGCTTTGTGGTCTCCTCACTCACATTTCCAGTCACTGAGGTTCTTCTGATAAATCCCTCTTTTTCTCGTGCTACCCCAAGCTCTTTCATTCCCAAATACAAAGGGACAAGCAGATGATGTATTTTCATATTCTCAGTATTTCATATATTCCATTATTCCTGCTGAACAATTCCTCCCGACCCTTCTGTTTAAGCTTCCTTTTCAAGCTCTCTATACCCCTGCAAAAAACACATGGAACAGTTCCTCTGCCTGAGCACTGCACTGTGAATTTCCAACTGAACACAGGACAGGAAAAAGAATGATTACTTTAGAAAATGTTATCTGAGCTTATTCACCACTTTCATATGCCTGATGTTCTGACTCTGAGCACACAATGTGCTCATTTGCACAAATCTCATGAGCAGAGTATCGATTCTCTGCATAAGTGAAATCTCTGATGACTTCAGTCCTCCAAAGTCATTTGAGCTCTGCCCACTGATTTCCAGTCAAATTTGGGATCAGGCTCTCACAGAGAAAGCACAAAGGCCTACAAATGGTTCTAGGTGGGATTTTTTTTTTTAATAACAAGAAAAGAAAGGCAAATTTAAATCATTTCAACGGCTGCAGCAGTGAAAAGGAAATCGCTTCCACAAACCAGATCTATTTCCTGGTATGTATCTTGTGAGACTTTGATATTTCTCTAACTTATCCCTGCTACATCTGCTTGTATTTATCTACCAAAGCATGGCAGTACTGACAGTTTTCTCCTTAAGATGGTGAACTCAGGGAATATAGACACAAAGAATTGCTAGTTGCTTCCACATTTGAATCTAATAAAGTTGACTGAAAGCACACTGCAAAAATTTATGTGATATCAAATTTTTGTAACCAGCATTGCTGGTGTTATAATATATGATGCAAATTAAGCTGCAATACTGCAGAGCTGAGTTAATAACACTGATATTTTCCCCTTTTAATGCAAAGCAACTCATGACACTTGAATTACATTTAAATGCACTACATTTTCCTCTGTATTTTGGGAAATCCTATTTTGAGGGAAAAACAAGAATAAGAGTGTTGTAGTCATATTTCTCAAGTCCCATACTGTACCAAGCTGTTCTCTGCAGCACAGTCCTTCATGTCTTCTCAGGGGCTCCTCCTGGGCTCTCGACCCACCCCTATTTATTCCAGTTACCTTCACGAGCTGCAGCTGCTGCCCAGCTAAGGACTTGGCAGCTGTGGCTCGTGTGGAGTAACTCGGACCCACACAGATCTTACAGGGACTCTCTCCATAAGGACCCACTTATCTAATACACAGATCTTACAACACACAGATCTTAACAGGGACTCTCTCCATATAACAGCATTTAGCTGCATGTTGCAGGTACACATTCTGTGAATTGTTACTACACAGATTTTTGTCTAATCAAAATATTTTAAAACATTCAAAGTTCACACCGTCATGACACTCAGAGCACTTCCCCCTCCCCCACGAAGAGGCACTGGTGACAGCTCGGTGGTGGCAGGGAAGCTCCATCAGGGCAATCACCTTCACTGTTCCTACAGGTGTCACACTGGTGACACACCTGACCTTCAATAAGGCTTTCCTGTGGCTTTTCCTTTCCTCCTGCTTATACAGCCTATGAATATTATCACAATTGTGAACCAGAGTTTATTTTCCTACCCTAACTCTTGTTTTGAATTTTGCTAACCAGACTGTCATTAAACAGTACTAAACCTAACCGTAGCACCCAGAATTCAAATGAAATGGGATGGCAGCTACAAGGCACCCTTTAGAGAAATGGCAAGAAAAAAACCTGTCTGGATTATAAATCTGAAACAGAGTGACTATATTTCTCACACTGTTTGTGTACAGCTGAAACAATGGGGTCATAACCAGAAACCCATGCAAGGGTTTTGCACTACCACAAGATGAATTAAGTTCTTGGTCTTCTCAATATATCAAAAATATGTCATCCTAAAATGCTTCAGTGTCCAACCTGCTACAGTGAATTTCAAAATATATATTGCAAACTAGTGGCATAATTGCTTTGTTTTACTTTGGAGGGAAATGAATGTGAAATACACCTAATATGCTCTGTAAATGCACCCAGCAAAGTCCTGGGAAGCCAGTTCTCAACAAAGTCCATCCTGGCAAGTTGGCAACTTGTCCCCTGATTTCCTGGTCAGTGGTGGGTTAGCTGTGTGTTTTATCAAGCTAAAGCTCTTGGGATTTACACACTCCAAATACAATGTACTACACAGATGTTTCTGGACTAAATCCCTAACAGAACAGCTATTCCATAGATCTTCTCAGTAAGAGCACTGAGATTGCTAAAATTATGTTCTCTGTACATAAGAAAAAGGAGGTGACTGTTTCAAACTTTTACCCAGTTCCAAGTATCACCTAGCATGGTCTCCGTGTTATTCTTAAAGGACACCACGTAGCAGGTCAAGTTTTACATTCTTTACATTCATTGTCAGTTTTAAACATTTTAAAGAGTAACTACTTGCTGCCAGGGAGCAGTGAACCCTCAACACTTTCACAGGAACCTTTAACAGATTGCAAGAAAACAAGGCAGAAAGAAATCACATTTCCCCTTAAAGCAGTGAGCATCCTGGAGGGCACAAAAGAGACCGCTGCAACTGGGGACCACCAGCACGGCTGTGGTGGGACAGCTGCAGAGGGTTCTGCAGGTCTTGTCCCAGAAAGGAAAAACTGGAACCACTAAAGCAGCAGTGAAAGGAAAAATGTCTTGTGAGGCACGCTTTGTGCCTGCCTCCAAGTCCTGCATTTTGGGAATACTAGCAAAGGAAACAAGGCTTCAAGTAATCCATCTGTACCCACATATGACTCTGATGAGATATACTTTTAAATTGCTGAGTTTCTTCTGTCATTTATTTACAGATGACAGAAATCCCAGGCACTGAAAATATGCCCTCTCTTTTCTGAGGAACCAAGAAATACTTTCCCAGGTATCCAGACAGGACAAATCTCCAACTGATGCTTGAAATAAACAAGAACAAACAAACATTTGTAAGTTTCTCTGTCACACACTGATTGGTCTCTTTCATTCATCTGTGTTTTCCAGCAATTGACCAAAGAAGCAACTCTGTATGTCAGACCTGGTATCCAGAAAAAGCTCACATATCATTTATACACTACACCAGATTCGGTGTTTTTGATATGCATAACAATTTTCACGATCTTGCAGAGCAGTGTCCAGAACATTAGGATTTGGGGTCCCACACACTGGCTTTAAGAAAGTCTATGCTCTAGCTACAAACTGTTTTAGTAAACATGTCTTTGAATCAGTGAATTCCAAGTAACATGCTATTTCAGGCTTGCAGTTTCTGCTCTAACTTGAACAAAGGCTCAAACAGATAACATCCAGAGGTCCCTTTCAAAACGAAATTACTTCACAGTTAGGGGAAGAAAATAATTCAGATCCAGCCACATAAACTCTCTGTTGCTGGAAGAGATCAGCCAGCAGAACATACTAAGGACTGGCAGCTGAATCTTGCAGGTGCATGAGAAGACCCTTCATAACATTTCAAATCACATCTCAAAGCCTATCAGATTATACCTGTCTACATAAATACATATAAAATACACAGCCCCTCGCACACACCCCAAAGAAAATGTGGTGAATAACCTAAGAAAAGCTACAAAAGAACGAGACCAAAGACAAATACATTGTCAGCAAGAGTTTTATCCAGGCTGCTACAAATGCCAGAACATGGAGTATTTCTAGCTGTAGACTGGGTAAATTATCTGACTATGAATTGCTCTTATGTTTGTTAACTTTTTTTTCCAGGATTAGGTTCTACTAAAAATCAAACAAACCTTTCAATCTGGGAGAGTCTTCGTTATCTACAAAAGCAGCTTCTCTATCCCTGCAGGTAACAGGCCTGAACAATCCCTAGCATGCTAACTTGATAAAAGAACTCCAAGATAATTACTTCTAAGCAGAGAACAAAATATGTAAATTCGGAGGGCAATCAATTTACACTGGGAAAAATCGTCATACAACTTGACACACAGTAACAGGCAACTGCTGAAAGGAAAGACCACAGCTTACTACCATTCCCTGCTGCTGAATTCACTCTTAATTTTACCAAAACACATCGGAGTGTGGTTGATTGAAAGGTGGTAAAAAGCCATTTGTGCTTTTGAACCCTGTTCAATAGATTTTGTAATCAGTTATGAAAACCGCGTACATAATCGGCCCTCAACAGCACAATCATTCGCTACTAAGGTACGAGCGATTATTTGGGGTTACTATTTCTTCAGACTTTTTTTTGTCTGACGTCGCCGAACGGCAAAAACCGATTTGGAAAGCCGGCGTCCAGCTTTGTTCTAAGCTCGCACAAAAGGAAGGCGAAGCACCTTAGTCCTCGTACCCTTCCCACGACGACGGGCGCTGCCGCTCGCTCGGGCTGGGGCCGCTCGGCACCGGGCCCGGCATTACAACACCGGGAAGGGAGGGCAGGAGGGAGGGAGGGAGCGCACGGCCGGCCCTGCCCACGCAGGGACCCGCGGGCCCCGCGCAGCCCCCGCGGCGCCCACCCGGCCCGGCCGGGCCCGGCGGGCAGCGCCCCCAGCGCCGCGGCGGGGCAGGGCTGCCGGCCCGGGGGCGCTCCCGGGGCCCCGAGCAGCCAGGCCGGGCCGGGAGGGCCGCCGCCGGAGCCCACCTTCGACGGCGCTGCCCGGGGCCGCCGCGGACCCCGGCGGGCACCGCCCAGGCCGGACGCCCGACGGCGGGGAAGGGGCACGGCCGCGGCGGGAGCGCCCCGCGTCCCCCCGGCCGCAGAGGGAGCGGTGCGGGAGCGGCGCTGCCCGGGGAGCCCCGGCTCTCCCCGCCCGGCCGAGGCCTCCGCGGCGCGTCCCTCACTCACCGGCGGTGGGGGCTCCTCATCCTCGGCGCGGCGACGGCAGGCGAAGGGGGAGGGGGCCCGCTCCCCGCCGCGCTCCGCGGGCCGTTCCCGGGGCCCCGACGGCTCCGCTGAGACGGGGGCGAAGGCGGGTGCGTGTCGGGCGGGGGAGGGCGGGACGGCGCGGCGCGGGCTCGGCGCAGGCTCCGTGTCCCGGCAGGCGCTCCCGGCGCGTCCCTGCGGGGCGGGGCGGGAACGAGCCGGATTCCAATCACTGCAGCCGGGCGCGCGCGCGGCGGGGCCCGCGGGGAGGCGGGAGCGCGCCCGCCGCCCCCGCCCGTCCGTCAGCACGTGCCGTGGGCGGGAGGGCTGGCGGGGCTCCCCGGCGAGGAAAGTTGGCCGGGAGGAACCAGCCGGGCCTGCTTTTCCTCCCCGGGAGCCCCTCCGCGGGCCGCAGCCTGGGCCGGCTTGTCGCTGGGCGCCCGGGCCCCGGCGTTATCCTGCCCCGCCGGCCCAGCAGCGCTCGCCCCGGGAAGAAGCTCCTGTAGGAAAGGGCAGGAAGGTGCGATGGGAAAAAGTTACCAAGCCGGTGTCATGGAAGCACCCTGCCTTGGAGAGGGTCGAGACACGAGAAAAGCAACTGCAGGATTTGGCTGCGGGGCCGGGAGGCTCCGTGCCGATGCTGGCGGGGTTGGTGCCGTGCAGAGCGGCCGAGCCGCCGGGATTCACGGGGGCCGTGGGTGTGCAGGGTCACAGTGACACCCCTGACGGGGGGTGTGGGTGCAGGGTCACAGTGACACCCCTGATGGGGATGTGGGTGTGCAGGATCACAGTGACACCCCTGATGGGGGCTGTGGGTGTGCAGGATCACAGTGACACCCCTGACGGGGGGTGTGGGTGCAGGATCACGGTGACACCCTGATGGGGGATGTGGGTGCAGGGTCACGGTGACACCCTGATGGGGATGTGGGTGCAGGATCACGGTGACACCCTGATGGGGATGTGGGTGCAGGGTCACGGTGACACCCTGATGGGGATGTGGGTGCAGGGTCACGGTGACACCCTGATGGGGGCCGTGGGTGCAGGATCACAGTGACACCCCTGATGGGGGCTGTGGGTGTGCAGGATCACAGTGACACCCCAGATGGGGGATGTGGGTGCAGGGTGACAGTGACACCCCTGATGGGGATGTGGGTGCAGGGTGACAGTGACACCCCTGATGGGGAATGTGGGTGCAGGGTCACAGTGACACCCTGATGGGGATGTGGGTGTGCAGGGTCACGGTGACACCCTGATGGGGATGTGGGTACAGGGTCACAGTGACACCCCTGATGGGGGATGTGGGTACAGGGTGACAGTGACACCCCTGACGGGGGATGTGGGTACAGGGTGACAGTGACACCCCTGATGGGGGATGTGGGTGCAGGGTGACAGTGACACCCCTGATGGGGGATGTGGGTGTGCAGGATCATAGTGACACCCTGATGGGGGATGTGGGTACAGGGTGACAGTGACACCCCTGATGGGGATGTGTGTGTGCAGGATCACAGTGACACCCCTGACGGGGGATGTGTGTGTGCAGGGTGACAGTGACACCCTGATGGGGGATGTGGGTGTGCAGGGTGACAGTGACACCCTGATGGGGGATGTGGGTGCAGGGTCACAGTGACACCCCTGATGGGGGATGTGGGTACAGGGTGACAGTGACACCCCTGATGGGGGATGTGGGTGTGCAGGATCACAGTGACACCCTGATGGGGGATGTGGGTGTGCAGGGTGACAGTGACACCCCTGACGGGGGGTGTGGGTGCAGGGTCACAGTGACACCCTGATGGGGGATGTGGGTGCAGGGTCACAGTGACACCCTGATGGGGATGTGGGTGTGCAGGATCACAGTGACACCCTGATGGGGATGTGGGTGTGCAGGATCACAGTGACACCCTGATGGGGGATGTGGGTGCAGGGTCACAGTGACACCCCTGACGGGGGCTCAGCGGGGCTGCCGGGGCTGGGCACCACAGCGGGCAGCCGGCGGTGGGAGCAGGGGAAAATCAGGGACTCGTCTGGGCCTTTGGGCTCCGTGGAAGAAGAGTTGTGAGAAGGCTGACGCTGCAGTGCCGCAGGAGGGATAGAGTTCCCTTGCAAAGGACAGCATTGTTTGCCTTTTCCATTTCCTGTATCTAAATAAATATGCCCAGTTACTTAGATTGGAATACATTATAAGTTCTGCAGTGAGCTGCTCTGCTTGCCGATAACGATGCTGAAGGCCATGATTTGCATTGTATTTCAAAGCTCCTTATCATTAGGACAAATTGGAAAAGCAACAATTTGTCTGTCTGCCTTCAAGTGAGC
Source organism: Melospiza melodia melodia (assembly GCF_035770615.1). Taxonomy (NCBI): domain Eukaryota; kingdom Metazoa; phylum Chordata; class Aves; order Passeriformes; family Passerellidae; genus Melospiza; species Melospiza melodia. The sequence continues at coordinate 26,740,527 of NC_086202.1, forward strand.
TCTCCCAACTGCAGTGACAGAGTTATGTGCAGGGGAGGCAGCACAGCTCCCGCCTGGGCTGCTGGTTTTAATCCTTCAGTGTGACAGCAGTTGTGCTGCTGATGTCCCCTTGTTCTCACCTGTCCTGTCACTTGGTTACTCTGCACCAAGAACTTTGCACTCAAAGCCAGCTACAGGGGAAATGAAGATCACATGGACCGTACAGACCTATTCAGCAGTTTCCCTTTGCTGCACACCAAAACACTCTTTAGGCCTTCAGGACACACCAGTAATTGCTGGTGTGGAGATGGCTGCCCAGATAAACTGGATGCAGAGAATAACCAGCTGGGAAGCAATCTGGCTTATTGGTGCCAAATAGCCACATGTGCATATATTGTGGGAAACATGGGCTTGCTTATTTTGTTGACCTCTCCACAGTGCAGCTCCATTTTTGCATGCTAATATCAGATAAGACTTGTAAATGTTGTGTACTCCAGAGCTGTCACCTCTGAATGTAAGATGAGAGCACTGGCTTTGCATTCTGGCTCACATGTGTTCTACCTACAGATTGTTAGATGAGTGCTTCACTTCTGTATTATCCTACACAGCAAAGCAAAAGAGGAAACTTCAAACCTATCACCTTCACAGATTCCTTTAAAATGTAGGCAGGTAAAGGCACACCTAATAATTTTATGTGGCCAGATACCATGGTGATAGGCATTTAAAAGTGCAGATCTTGTGTTACTAGACTTATAGAAAATTTTTTCCGATCAACATCATCCAGAAAAATCTGTCAGTGTCCAAAACAAAGCCAGCCTGCAAGAAAGACAAAATCACAGCTTCCATGCCAAGCAATACAGAACTCCTATGCTTATGTTTATAATTTCAAAGGAAAATATGAGTCTGCTGTTCTTCCACTCTGTGTACTATGAAATTATAGCAGCAGAAGAGACACTCAATATGGAAGAAGAATGCAACATGCGTGTGTGTGCTCCCAAGCAGATCCAAAGCTGTTAGTGCTAGCATCCCTTCAGTAATCATGTGTGCTAATACAGCCCAGTGCTTGTCAGATGTTATATACTGATTCCAATCCAGGATGCATGAATTTAGCAACAGCCACTAGCCTTGAAATGGATTTAACCCTTCTTGTGAAATGGATCCACTCTTTTCATCCAGTTGCTGGTGTGTAAATTTGCACATTGCAGAAATTGCTGTCTCAGCCAGTGCTTTTCAAGGCACTTGGGCATTGAAGATACCCACAAGTCCCTGTCAGGTCAGGAACAGGGTTGCTGAGGATGAAGTTTGTATTGCTATGGCAAGTAGTGCCCATCTCTACATAACTGAGTGCTATTAGCTCCTTGTCTTAATCACAAAATAAAGTTGGCAAGAATAACCTACATTATAATGATATTAGGACTGGAGGAGACCAGACTGCACCTTAATCTAAAATGATGAATCATGATGACCTTAGAAAGTATTTAGATTGTGATGGATGTCTGATTAAACATCACATAGAAAATATTGATGTCTTTCAAAACAGTGCATACTTAGGTTTCAAATATCTCTACCAGGATAGGTAGAGAGACCTTTTTAAACCAGAAAGTGATCACTTTGGTTGATGAGTTCTCAGAAGGACAAAGGGCTCCAGCAAGCTAGTTAGCAGCAGCAGTCTTACCTGGTGAGGCTTTTAGGAATCTGCAAAAACTCAGACACACCAGGTTCAGTAACACAAAGTATTAATTTTGTTAATTGAGTCACACTCAAAAAACACTGAAGTCTGAAAATCTGGAAATAAACATAAGTTTATTTGACATTTGGCCAAGATGAGATATGGAAGTCTAACATGTGATATAAAAGAAGCAGTACAAAACTGACTGTAATGATGAAGACAGCTGTATTTAAAAAAAAAAATAAAAGGATTGTCTTCCAGCTGCTTTCATTGTTATTTCCTCTCCAGGAATTTCTTATTAGTTCTTGGAATCACTAGGGAACTGCAAACTTGAATATCAAAAGAACAAAGAGGTATATATAGGGAGAAGGTCAGCCATGTGATAGGACTTGATCTTTGCAGATCCTTCTTCCCTTCAGTCTCTGGAATTCAGATGTCTTAAATCTGTGATCCAAATATATTTTTGAGAACTGTTTGCAATTAGATGAGTATTTCTCTGTTACTGCTACAAAAATAAATATTCATGTTGCATATTAAAAGAATATTGCCCTTCAGCCAGGGACACAATTATTTCACTTAATATGACATGAATTTGGCTTTGTCTCTTTTGCAGAACTATTTTACTTGAAAGCATATTCTTTTGATTATAAATTTATTCAGCTGTTTGTTACTTACAAAAGTAATGGATTTTATTCATTTTTTAAAATGTAAGCAAAAATAATTCAATAAGGCAGAGTCAAATCTGTGAAGAAAGGTGTTTTTAAAAAATTTTTGCTAGTGGATCACTGGTAGTAAAGAGGCAAGCCATGCCCAACCAGTCTGGTGTGGAACTGAGTCTGGGGCAGCATTGGAGAGCACTGTGGCAATAATGCAAGGAGTAACAGCTCAGAGTGCAGAGCATGGGCACAAGGAACAGGAGTGCTCGCACAGCTCAAGCTCTTGGTGTGTTTGGGGTTACTTGGCTTCTGCAGGGGATTCTTCCTCAGCCTTGAGCAGGAGGACACGAAGGCTGTGCCTGTCCCCAGCAGGGGAGGGTGGGAGCTGATTCCTCACTGAACTGGGCTGTGGGGAGCTGATACCCTGCTGTGGCAGAGGGCTGCAGTAATGGGAGCACTCTGCTCTGGGAGACATCTTCCCAGCCAAGAACAAAACTTCCTGCTGCTTTTTCTGTTTCTTCTTCCTGTGCCTAGTTGAGCTGTATGATTTTGTTTTTTTATGGATTCACATTTACAAAGCCCTTGTTGCAGTCTTCTCACCAGGTTGTAATACACCCTGAGATAACTCTCCTTTTAAACACAAATTACTTTGTTTCCCTTAAAACCAGAGCATTAAACGTCGTATCACAGAAAAAGAAAATATTTTTAGGCTCAGCAGAGGCTTCACCAGGGTGCCTCACTCACATCAGTTTGTTTGGAGATTAGTAATATGTTTTCCCCTAGATGCATGCACATAAAATCCCAAAAGTCTTCAGCTGCTCAGAGAAGATTAAATATTTCAATTGTAGTGCTGGTTTTAAAATTTATGTTCTGAATTATCAGTCAGTAGTGCCAAATGATCTACAAAGAAGTTTGAATTATACTCAGAGAGAAGCTGAATGTTTGTGTTCCTCCACCTTTTGTTACAAGAAGTATTTGTTTCTTTTACAAGTTGGAATAATCCTTAGATCCAAATCCACACTCTATTAACAGTTCCTCTGTTAAGCCTGATGCTCAGACTTTGTCCAGAAACTGGAGCACTGCTGAAAGCAGAAATGGTTTTAAAACCTGCTGTTACACAAGGCAAATTCTTATCAATACAGAACATTTCTGTCTTGCTGTGTATAACAGCTTTGTGCACGGGAGGCAAGGATTCAAGTGGATGTGTCTCTGGCAGCTGTAGGAGTGGGTACTGTAGAGATTTACAAAGATGGATATTTATGAGACTGAAAATGCTCTGTTTCTCCAAGCTTGTTAAAATGAAACAGATCTGATCCTCTACAAAAGAAATGAATGAAATTATTTCGTCACTTCCTTATTTTTTCTCAGTCTAAACATATCTTTAAACATGAATAAATTGCTGTTAAATAAGAGCAAGTGCAGCAAAATAGTCTCTTTCACTTCTTTTTTCATATTATAGTAAAACCAATATGGGACTACAAAATAATAAAAGGATATCCTTGTATTTCAGCTAAAATGTCTGAAAATATATGATGAAGTTAAAGGCATAGCAATGAAGCTTTTCTCTCTTAGTCTGTAAAGCACTTGAATATTAACTGGAACTTGAACAAGTTAAACTCATACAGCTAAAAGCAAATCCCAAAAAATAGTCTATGACTCCCTTTGCTTCCAATGAGAAATTGGCCTGTGTCTGCAAATCGCCTCATTTGGCAGCCACACCTAATACAGTTTAAACTCTCACTGGCATCAGCAAAAAATTACCTGATTAGGGATGCAGGATTGGATCTGAGATAATAGCATATTAAAAATCCACCATGGATTCCAAAGCTACTAATGGGAATGAAATCCCTGAGAATATCAAACATTGCAAGCAGTGGGACAGTTTCCACTGCACATACTGAAATGCTAAACAATAGCAGCTCTTGCATGTGTGACCATCAGGAAACACAGCTGTGCTTCTTTGTGCTACAATGAATTACTTCCGTTGTATATAAAATTGAAAGTATTGGTACTCGGGGGCGGAAAAAGGATATCCTGATACACTGCTCCTATTTCCTTACCAAGGCCTATTACTGCATGCTGCACCATTAATTCACTCTCAATGAATTACCCAGCACAGAACAGATTGGGTGCTTAATTGTTATTCTAAAAGCTGCTTTTTCTTTGGATTCTCACTCTCCGACATTTTTATCTCATTTTACTACTTTTGCATATGCCCTCTTTGATAGTAATTGTTCACTTTTAATTAGTTGCACTTAATAATGAAGGTCTAAAATAAACATTTACTTAACTATCTTTTGACTTAAAGATTGTTCTAGTAATATTTTTTAAGTTACAAGATCAGAGAAAGCACAATCTTTCTCACTGTCCTTTAAAGAAATGAACAAAATCATCTCAACTGAAGTATTTGTGGCCAGGTTCTGTGAAGCTGGCACACAGAGATTAATTTATACCTTTCTGTGCCAGTGAATATTCCTAAGCTGGAGGGGAATGAGGATTGTTACCCAGAGTTAGGGAGGAGTAGCAACAACTCTCAAGTGCTGTTATATTTTTGGTTTTTTTTTTTGGTTTGTTTTTTTTTTTGAGAATTGCATAGGAGCAAGAACTGTTTGAGGTTGTACTAAATAGGCAAATATGGACCCTAAGGAAATACACTACCCCCAAACTTTAATATCTACTTTTTAATAACACTGACTCTTTCTTTTTAGAGAACTTCTAAACAGAGAGCAGCTTCTGTGACTCCTTAGGAAGTCAATGAAGTCTCCAACAGCCACCAGCTGTGTAAGTCCATAGAAGGTGGATAATGTGTTCTGTATTTGTCTATGAGAATTTAATTTCTCAGGTTTGTCTCCTCTCCTAGAAGTCTGACAGTCCATCACCACCAGATTGTTTCCAATTCATTCTAGGGTGTCTAATACAAAGCTGAATAATTTACATGTGGAAAACATGGAGTCCTTCAATGGGAGAATAAGTAAATTTGCCAAATGAGCTGAAAACTTGCAAGCTTGAATTCAGACTGGTGATGCAGTAACAGGAGAATAACAGCTCAGAAAAACTCCCATTCCAGAAACTGCTTTACATTAAAAAATGGCAAAAAATTGCCATCCACAAAACAGCCCTGTTGTCCTTTTGCTGCAGCAGCTGGCACTGGGAATACAATCTCAAAGGCAAACTGTGCTCTGCCAATATCTTATACCCACACAGCTCAGATTCAGGTGTGCTCTGAGGCCACAGCTAGAACCAGAATCCTTGGCTAGAATTTTGGATTTCTTGCAAGGACTTTTTGTGCCAGAAGTAGATGCCGTGTAGTGTACATGCAATAAAGCAGAAACTTTCAATTAGTGTCATCTGTGTTGTGCATCCACAGTAAATCTCAGGAAGTCTGGTGTTTGCAGGATGCAGTGGGCTGAATGCACTCATGTGAGCAGCAGAGCCCACTCTGTCACCTTTTACCCCACAGCTCACAGGCCTGGGAAAGGAACAGGAACTCTGCTCAGGCATGTGCATCAATCACAGGGACATTGACAATATCCTTGCCATCAGTAAGGGAAAAATTTGCAGGGAGAAAATCTGTCAAGGAATGTGCAGGGGACACCTGAAGAATATTTTGTTGTGAAAATAATACCTGGTCTTTGTTTATAATGCACAAATAAAAATTTTATTCCCGAAATCCTATTTTTTATATGAAGTCAGATTTTTGGAAAGTGTGCCCTTTTTTCTGCTCCCACATCTCCTATGCTATCAAAATTGTGGAGTTGTTACTTCATAAAGCAAAAATACCTAGCAGGTAACAAAACCCAGGTCTCAAAGGTGCACTCAGATTTGTGCATCATTCTTAAGCTATACATAAATAAATAACAACAATTTATGCTCAAATAGTGCAGGCATGAAACACATCCACTTAAAGGAAATCAGAATCTCAGTTCTGAGTGTTTTAATTCACATATATGTCCTATACATGCATATAGGAATGCTTGCATTAGTCAACATGAAGATTTCTTTAAATGAAACTAAACCTCGATCCCAGCATTATTTTCCTGTCTACATATGATTAAATCTTAAAATAATTTAAACACTGTAAATCATTCTTTTGTTTTGAAATGAGATCTTTAATTAAGGCTCTAGATATTTATTAAACCTCCTAAAAATCCAAAACATCCTTTTTAATGCACCATGAGAATAAAACAATCTAGAACAGCAAGTTTTCTGGCTTTGGTGTAGCAAGCAGCATTCATTCCACAAGCACTGGAAGAATCACCTTCCCTCAGTTCAAGGTTGTATTTTTATCTATGTCTTCTAATTAAAAGCAAAATAAATCTCAACTCTTTCAGTAACACTATGCACAGTAAAACTAAGTAGAAGCAGAAGAATTTCCATAACATCTTTGCCATAAATGAAAATAATCCAATTTCTTAAGTAGTAAGATTAGAAAATACTTTTGTAGTAGAGACAGATTTATTAATGATACCTTATGCATACTAATTTATTATTCCCTAACAGTTATAATCTGGAAACTTTTAAAGGAAAAATGTTTTGTTCAAAAGTTTAGCTTTGTTAAAAAAATCCTTCTTGTCTTTATTACAGAGAAAATTCTTGTGACTCAGCCTGACAGTCCTTATTAGTACAACACACGTTTGTTACTGTTTTCTTTTGATGTAATCTTCTTAAGAGGAGAAACAAATGTATTTTAACAGCTATCCAAGGGCATATTTCATAGGCTCACAGCACAGAATTTATGCCTGAATATAGTCTGAATCTCATCCATAACTCTGATTTGCCTGGGAGAACAAAGCGTTTCATTGTGTATTCAATAATGGTTTCAGCAACCTTATTCACACATTCCTTCCTTTCTTAATCAGCACAAACTGTTTGAATTCAAGATGCATGATTGGGGTGGGAGGGGAAACAATGCCAAAGCCTATACTTTTGAAATCTCCATTTTCTTCAGAGCAATAATCTCTCTTAAAGAATGTCTGTTAAGAATCCCTTAATGCAACATTTGTCACACATTTTGCACCTTGTCCTTTGCTAATGAACTTTGCTCTATTCCCCTTTTCCACCCTGTCAGCTGGCATGGTGCTCTGCTTATGCCTCTATTGCTTCCAGTTCCAACAACTGCACTCTCCAGGGATCACAGTGCACAGTTTAGGAAGCACTGTCTTGTGCAAAGGTTAAAGGTCAGAACAGACAATCTGAAAAACAGCAATTTTGATCTGACAAAACACTGCATACATTCTGGGCATTCTTTTCAATTGCATTTCTTATGCACATTGTAAACAGAAATTGGGGCTGGGAAATAAAATCAAAAATGCAGGAAGTCGTGATTCCTAATGCTGTACTTGGTAATGGCATCTAAATCCAAGTCTGTTCATTTATCGTCTAACTTCATAATTATGTTTAATATACTTAGTTGTATCTCTAAAATGCCTGCATTTCTGAGGGGTGTGCAACAGGAATGCACAAAATGGCTGTTTTTGTAAAAGACATTGTTATATGAAGTCATCCTTTCATTTGTACATATTTCTTGGCACTAGAGCTCAATGAGGGTGTTCAAAACACCTTGTTTATTTTAAGTAACTTTTGCTAAGAAACAGTAGAACACCTACCTGAATTTATGCAGCCAAACTTTGTTTGCAGATGCATAAATGTAACTGAAGAGAGAATTTACCCACCCCTTACAAAGCTACTATAAACAGTATTTGTTGACACAATAAGGTCTGGAACTATAAAGGTCTTGCTGAGTTACAACATGTACTGTTAGCAGGCTGCATCTTTTAAGCATACTAGTATTTGTTTAAAACAGCATTATTTTGTCAATAAAATATTCAAGACTGATATACAATAAAGTTGAAACCAATAGTTTTAATTTTTATTTTCAGGTCTGAAGTAGAGAGTACAAGCTTAGGTATGCTTTCTTAATGATAGTACATGGCTGAAAGCTGTCAGCTGCTCACATGGCATATTAATAAATATACCCAAATCATAAAGCTTTAACTGGTTTTGCACATTGCTTTTATTACTAGACTGTTTTATTCATGTTGGCACAGATAATCCATGCAAGGTAATTACTCACATCTCATAAACCACCAGACATTCTGTTCTGAAATAACTAGGAACTCAGGAAAAAATATCTATCTAAAAGCAAGGGCACTTGTGGCATCAAGTCAACATGTCAAAATCTTATAAAATCTAGACTTCTAATATATGATCACTGCAGGCAATAAATCACTCAGTTTCAAATTCTGATGTTTATAAATATTAAACAAATTAATATGCACTACCAGGAGATGAGTATTGCAAAAAAACCATTAGTGTGCCCAGCATTAGACACTAATGAACGTGTTCAGTGCTGTGGACGTTCACATTATTAAACATAAATACAAGTAATCTTCAGCCAAACATTTCACCCAAAGTACTGACCGCTGAAGGAGCAATGGAAAGATATTTTTCCTTGTTTTGAATTGGTTTTAGTATTGAGAATTGTATAATGTGTGAATCCAATATAGTGAAAACTAATGAAAAAAAGTTCTAAGACTGTTTTTTTTTTGTGCAGATAATAAAAGTAGCTTCATTTGGAAACATTTACTTTGCCCTGTTCTGCAAAAAGAACATCAAAAGAGAGAAAAGCATTAAAAAAAACTTTTGAATCTTTTGACTGCAAAGTTATTGAACACTTTTTAGTTAGACAACAGACTGATATTTTTAATTGATCATTCAGAGGTACAGTATCTTTGTTTTATTGAGTAAAACCTCACATTAATTAGAATGAAAAGAAATATTCAGAAGAACTTAGGACTTATCTCAGGCATCTCTTACAAGACATAAAAACATAATCAAGTACACATTATTCATCTTGCATATTTTTGTACAACATTATTTTCCATGATCATTAAAAGGCTGTATTTTGAATTTTAGAGATATATATTATTATATATATATGCATTTTTTCCTCTTCATATCACAAAGTGATGTAGCAGAAGAGTATCAGCAGTTATGTGGTATTCTACCCCTGTGAAAGTTAAAATGCTACATTATTATTCACAAATTCCTTGTTCAGATATGTGCAAAAATTATATCTTAATATAGATATCAAGGGCAGGTACGTGGATTCCCTATTTTTGGACCACATTATGAAGCAGCACAAGTCATAACAGGAAAGTTTTATAACATGATAATCCTCAGGGTATCTCTGTTCTTCCCTCAGAGATATCGCTGTACCTCATATGTAAACTAGCTTTAATCTCACTTGCTCAGACACCAGCTGGAGTCAGGGCATGTGCTACAGTGCAGGTTCTCTGCCCAAGGAATTCTTCAGCACTCTCTCAAGCCAGTACAGCTCCCACTGAAGTCTGTGCTGCTGCACTTACACTGCTGCCACCCTGCAAGCCAGCTCAGCTCTGCTCACATCCACTGCATTCCCTCTCCTGCAGTCCAGACTTCAGATGTACCAGATTGGATCCTTGCTCACCCCTCTGTACACATCCAAACCATCTCTCTGGGCTATGGGAGCCCCTGGTACCCTAATTTCATACTTGAAGCCCTCTCCCTGGCTGCAGTGATCCTGCTGCCCCCACCCAACTCTGACATGCAGTGTGGAAGCTCACAGGGACATTGAGGGGAAGGTGGAGGGGAGAATGAGACACACACAAATAAACACATGCAGATCAGAGGGGAAGGACCTCATGATATTCTCCTGAAGTGTCCATCACAAGCCCTTCCCATGGAGCCTGACTCCCTATTCTGATGTTGCAGTCAGAGATTAGTCCCAGTCAGTGGCCAACACTGACACAAATCTGCCTAAAGAATCATTTCAATGCAGTCTCAGTATAGAGTATGCTGATGTGAATTCTCTCAAATAAGAGATAACAATAAAAAGCATTTTGTTGAATGGCACTGAAAAATGAAAAGGAAATGTAGAATTTTCTCACTGTTGTGAATATGTATTTAATGAAGTCAAATAGAAGTGGAAAAAATTATTTAACTTCCATAATTATGATTTATTCCTCTGGAGAATATTATGAGCCAGATCTTTGGATTTTGTAATCTATGGGACCATATTCACACCAGCCCAGCACCAACTGAAAACAGAAAATTTGCTTGCTGACAGAAAAACCCCAAAACAAACAAACAAACAAACAAGAAAAAGGCTTTGCATATAACGTACTAATGTTCTAGAATAATTCATGCATACAAAAATCTGACCCTGTAGCAACTCAGATCAGATCACTGCTAAGATCAGTGAAAACTAAGATACCTACTGAATAAATACAGGTCATACATGTCAAAACTGCCACAGGCAGTTCAGGTTGTTATTTTTGTCCAAGATGCAGACTGCCTGCAGCTAACTTAACACTTATTTTAGAGCTCCAAATTTCATTTATTCCTCCCCAAGCTTTAGATAGTTTTTCATCCCTTAAAAGACACACAAATGAAATGGTCATAACCCATGGGAGGGACAAGACAGACAATATTATGTAATTTTTTGCTACTCAGAACACAAGGTAAAATAGGTGCAGATGGCACCAGCATGTGGCCCACAGAAAGCATCCTCAGCCTCAGAAGTACTAATTCAAAACTGTCAGTACTGCAAGCTGTCAACACACACATCATAATTCTCACTTAAATGAGTTAATAAAGCTTGAATGGTGATCAGACTTTCCATCTTAACTCCATCAGACAGAACTGCTGTCTCCCATATAAAAGTCACTGATATTCAAAAATTCAAAAGTATTATCAGTACTATAAGTATTGCTTATTTGAAAAAAGAGTTTTATAAATAACTGTCTGAACAACTTGAAAGTTGTTCTCAAGCTATTAGGATAGATGACTGTATGGTTTTTAGAAAAGATGACTGTATGGTAATCCTAATTGTTGGAACATAGCTACTGTTTTCCAATGGCAAATATTGCTACAATTCATGATGTGCTGCATTTAAGGTAAGGAAAGGAATAAGGAGTATGTGCCTGCTGCCTTATGGATTTTTGATACACATTCATTTACTATAGGAAAAAAAAGCCTTTTTCCTATTTATGTGGGATAGAGGAGGGAATTTTTGCAAGCTATCTCCCACAACTTAGCTGTGCTAGATGGATGTGTTTCTTTTGTGTTTACTATTGTGAAGGTCCAGATGTAGGTTCCTACCTCCCTCTGGTATCAGTGGGAATTAGAAACCAAAGCAAGATTGAATCTCTTTTTTTTTCCACAGGAGGAAAGGAAAACTGGTTTTGAATTAAAAGCTGGCCTTTCCAGTCAGCTGTATTCCATTCAATGTAAGAGCAATTTGGAGAAAGCCAGTTGTCCTTTTCCATTACCATTTGAAAGTGAATTATCTACTGTGCATCTAGAAGCCAAGTGCACTAGCAAGGCTGACCCAACCATTTTATTTTCAAACTGTTATGGATTGTCACCTAGGCTTCCCAGCTACATATGGATTCAAGGCAGACTTGTTATTTGGAAAGAATCTAAAATATCTGATGATATGAGGCAGCACCACAAGATAGTGGAACAGCACTCACTTTTCCTAGAGGAAGCCCTAATCTATTTATTTCCCTTTGAAAGCTACAGCCTTTGGTTCTACAGATGACTGTACATATGGCACTTACTCATTCTTGCTGTGAAAGAAAATGACTTAATACAGAAGTATTTTTCCAGTTGTTTTTAAACACCAGTGTGTGGTCTAAGCAGTAAAACTGCTGTGGGTAGTTAACTTGAAACTGTATTTGCACATTACTTTTTATAATAATGTTTTTAGTTAATTTCAATATTTCCCCCAACTGTTGCTATAATAATGGACTAGTTCATGGTTTTGACTGTGCATAGTTTTTGGTATGAACTTCACAAAAAGCACGTTCTGCATTTATGAAAGAGGATAAAGTTAAACTTGAGAAGTACCAATGTCTAGCTTTTACCAAGAGAAGTGCTAGCCATGGTTATCAACTTTATGATTGCCCAGTTAGTCATCTGTTTTACCCCAGCATTACTGACTATAACTCTTCTTCTAAACATTGATGGCATGGGCATGCTTCTTGCACAGGGGCTTGTCCTTCTTGGAGTAGAATGGCTGACCTTCCAAATTCACATGGCACACCTAGAATTAATAATAAATGCAATCAGGAATAATTAAGGAAAAAGAAAAGGGAGAAAGATGTGACTATCAGTTGTAAATGTATTGCTCTTCTGCCCATGCATTTTTTGGTAGTTTTTAGGAGTCATGTATTGATTTGCTATTGATTTAACCAACTGAAAGAAATCAAGTTAGGTCCTTACAAAGATCCCCACTGTGAGAATTGCATATTAACAACACATAATAAAACTATCATTTCTACAGAAAATGGGGTAGCTAGGGCAAATGAACAAGCAAAAAAATAACATGAAATATTCAGAGAAAGTGTCTTTGTAGTAATCAATATTTTTAAGTGATTAAGAGCTGTTACCTTGTGAAGGAAACTTGTTTAGTATTCCTTTCTATGTTAAAATTTCCAAAATACTTCAGTTTTCACAAAACACTTTTTTATAAAGCTAGTTTAGCTTCAGATATTTATAAACATTTCTATACTTTCAACTAGTCTACCTAAATTTTAGACTTAAACAAACATTAGAAATTGTCGCTGTCAGTTTGGTGTGGCCCACATACTATTTTTAGCTAATTAGAGATTCTAGATATTATTACTTTAGGAATAATATGCTGCAGAGCTGCTCAGTGGTATTAGAACCAGATGAAAGTACTGTTTATCATATGGATTTTTCTGCTTTGTGTGCAGAGTGTGGGAATATGGCCACTCTCCAGAGCTATGTGCACACCACAGATTGATGAGTTTGACCAACTTCTATGCTAATTACTATTCATGCTCTCTAAACAGACTTCTTTTTGCAAGTTTCAACAAGCATTCAGCATGGAAATACAAACTTCACTGCTTTGTAAGTAAGATTATGGTTATACTGTTCAGTATGGTGTTAATTTATTTTCAGTCTTGCCCTATCTCTATTTGGCAAACGCTGGAAAGAATAACAGCAATAGTGGTTTGTACTGCTGTGTGTACTATCTAAAACTGGATGTTTTATTAGAAAACACTCACTTATGATAGCCAAATTCCATAATTCTAGTAAAAGTTATGGAGGAGAAGGAAAATTCCTTCCATTCTTCTCCAAATGGAAGTAAAGAATGAAATTTCATCCCTCTGCATCCTTAAGCATATGTTAGTTATTACTGCTTTCAGGTTTTCTGATGTTATTACACAATTTAGGAGTATAAAGGAATGAGATAGTATTTGATGTAGAACCTACAGCACAAATGAAGCAGGTGTCATGCCAAGTGTGTCCAAGAGCTTCAATGAATTTATCTCCAGCTTCAACAGGATAATCACAGCCATGACATTTTGTGCTGAACAAAGCAATATAATCTAAAATAAAACAAGAAGCAAACTTAGAACAAACTCTTAACATAATCATATTAAGTCCAAAAGAAATAGAACTTTTCCAGACAATGAATGTTTTGATTGTTTTTGCTAAGTTTCCTACTACATTTACTGAAATACTCCCACTGAAACATGCTTATTTTCTTTCATTATTTAAATACAAACTCAGTCCAGAACCCCCCATTAGTATGACATTAATCATCAAAAATGTAGAAGAAGACATACAAAAAATCAATGGAATTTGAAGTTGTGTTGCTCACAATACTTTCAAATTAGCTTTAGTATATGTGGAATGTATTCATAGGACAAATATGGTTGTACAAGAGTCTAATGACAAGGGAATATTACAAGTTTCCATGCCTGTATAATGTCCTTTTTGCATAAAGAGAGAACATTATGGAAACCCCATACTGACTAATTAATACATCTTTATCAAGTGTGATTTGCAAAGGTTTCACATTGAAAAATATTAGTGGAAATTCCAAAGGTATATGGAATCCATGAGAGTTATTTGATGTTCTGACAAAACCTCCAGTTTTAAAGGGTAGGTACCCAGTCAGTCATGCTGCATGTTTTTTTTTTTCTTCACTAAGAGCTACTCTGACTTGTAAAATTTGAATTGCATAACCATAAGAAAAGAATCTCCAGAAAGAAGTAGGCCAGGACCTCACTGAATGCACAAGGGGAATACAGAGAGAATATACCACTTAAACCTTAACCTCCTTCCTGACTATGTCAGGCAACTCATTTGCATGGCAAGTATAATTTTGGAAAAACATGGCCTTTCCCTTTCTTAGCTGGCAAGAAGCAGTTTGTTTGTTGCAGCAGCCAGGAAGCAAAATCTGCACCACCATGTGCTGCACATCTGTGCAGATCTATCTCTTCCTAAGTGTTGGTTGAACAATTCTAGGGTGAGGCAACAGCATCAGAGGTCACAGCTCCAGCAACTCAGGATTGCGGGCAGCCCTAGAAGACTAATTTTCCATTTCTGGTGAGCAGAATCTACCAAGGAGGGGAGTGGAACAGGGGAAAATGTGTAGGGAAGGAAGTGCAAAGTATGGTAATGCATAAGGGAGAGAAGTGAGGGAAGGCATTGTGGACATTGAGGCAAAGATCAGTGCTCTGCCATTCTCTCATATAAACTGCAGAAAAATACAGACCCAAACACTTGTATATGTGGAGAGTGGAAACAAAATCCATGCTGGATGGGGAACTGATATAATTTTGTTCCCCAGCTGCTATATTCTTACATGCTTCCATCAACATGAAGCACACAATTTCTGTGCAGAACTGTCCAGACTGCCATACCTTTCTCACAGTAGGGCTCCCCATCCTCCATGTGGAACAGGCTATTCCCAAATGGCTTCTTACAAGCAGCACAGACAAAGCAACTTGTGTGCCAAGTCTGTCTTAGGGCATGCATCACTTCCTGTAAAACAAACAAACAAAAAACCAAAAATCTCCAGCAGAATAGCCAGCCCTGCAACTTCCTCCTGGAGAACAAACACAGGGCAGAGATGCTCTAAATTCTTCCTTTCTATATCAGCCATTTCCCCTCCTCAAAAGAAAGAATTATGACAGAAATTGGGCTCCTTCTGGAAAGAAAGAGGAAATAGGACAGCAAGCTTTCTAGAACAATGTACTTGCCAAAGTGAAACAACATGGTTCAGCCAGCAGTTTGTATCAACATGCCCAGTCCCTGTTGCAGGAGGGATTCTGCACAAAGATTCTGCTTATTTTCTCCATGACCAGTATGAACTCTTCAATGCAAGAGTATGAATTGTTAAATAAATTTCAAAGAGTAATTTTCTAAGACCAGGAATAAGTGGTGTAAGTCTGTTGTTTCAAAATAATCCAGATTCTGTAGTAATTTCTTCATGCTTCTTACAAGAGCAATTCACTAACTAATGTAAAAATCTAAAAGAAAAAAATAAAATAGGAAAGATTCTTTTAACTTATATGATTAGTAAAAAAGAGTCTGCATGTCTGTTTCTAACCCACATGTTTACCACAAAAAAACCCCAATTCTGTGCAACTGATGTTCTCCTCAGCTGTACATCTAGGTTTTATCATCTTCTTACTTCTGTGCAGTATGGAGAAATCTCTATTACTGCTTCTTTCTTTTGTCATACAGAAGTCTTCCAAGTCCTGGAAGCTGCTGTACTGGGCTCTGGTGCACAGTTACCTGCTAATTTGTCGATCTTATGTGTAGCCAGGATGATGGTCAGTGTATCTCTGTCCAACAGCCCAGATTTCAAAGGGCCAGCTGCATAACTGCTGTGAATTAACTTTGTTAACTTCAGTGAAACAGCATTGATTTATACCAGCTGAGAATCTAGATCCTATTTTATGTTGCTTCCAATTATACACATAGACTCTGATTGTCTTTTAAAGATTGTTTTTAATGTCCACTGATTATGAGAAAATGGATTGAAGTCCTCTTCAATGCTTTCAATCCAGTGAATAGACAAAACAGTCTAATTTAGATTTGCCATATATCTCATTAGAGAATCACCATTTGAGATTCATTAACTTCTGTTACTGTTTGCAAAACAACTATTGCTGATAAATAGGTTTGGATCCATTTAGGAACCTCAGTGAGGTAAGACACAAAAATAGCTTGAGAAATCTTATTAATATGAATAGAGGCAGCTGGCATCTTTGCTATTTTCCTGATGAAAATCCATAATGGGAAACTGATTTGTGCCAGCATTCATTAGGTAGGTTAAGTCAGCACTCTGCTATAAATTACTCCTTCTGCTGCAGTAGCAAACAAGACTTGGTTGGAGCCAGAGCTTCACCATCAATGTCTGCTGCTGCCACCCCTAATTGACAGTTGCAGAGAAGAGCATCTGTAATGCCAACATTTAGACAGATGTCAAAAGGTGACAGCTAAGCAGTGAAAAACCAGTGGGGGACTCCTTGCTTCTTCATTTGAGTCATACATTCACTACAACTGCATGCATAAACACACTGATAAAATTATTGATGGTACTCCACCCACACCACCATCTGAGGTATGTGGAGAGCAAATTAAATTGTACATTTACTTGTACATTAGTCCTTTAAGACAAAAGTGGCATGTATTTTTGGCTTTGTGGAATTCAGATCTTTGTAATTATTCTGTATTTTCTTAACTATAAGAAACCAGCAGAATTCGTCAACAGCTGTGATGCCAACTAACAGTGAGGTGCAACAAGAGCAATGGACCTCTTGCCATCATCACTGATTTCTCTACTGAAATTTTGACTAAATCCTGTGTAAGAAACAAAAACTCAGTTCAAGTGTCTTACTATAAAGAAGAGAGAGATAAAACTAACATAGTGTGTATCAGAAAGCAAAAACCTATCCAAAAAGTATTACTAATTTTACACTCAGAGAGATGGTACCTGGATTACATATTCCATCTATGAGCTCAGTAAGGTACAGAAATATCCAAGACTTCTGATGGAAAAAAAATTATTATAAAATAATATGTTTCTCATAATGAAATAATCAACAAGCTGGGGAATAAGTCTTAAAAGGATGAAATAATAAAACATCTGCATTCACTGCTTACAGTCTAAACTATTTCACTATTTCAGGGATCCAGGCAGTTGCAGAAAGGGTTACTGTTGTTCTCTTACCCCCATAATCTTAGTGTGGCATCGGGCACAGGTTGGTGCAAAGAACTGTTCATAGCAGCGCTCACAGTACACACTGTTCTGCTCCTCCACAAAGCACATGTCAGCCAAGGATGTCTTGCAGTAAGCACAATTGAATTCTTCTGGGTGCCAAGAGCGACCCATGGCTACCAGGAAAGGGCCTCTGGAAACAATCATAACTTATTTGTAATCTTGTTTAATCTTACTTGTATTGTGAAAAAAAAGTTGAATGGCTGACCCTGATTGCAAACCCGCTTTCTCAGACACCATGAACACACGTAAAAAGCTACTTGAACCATGAAGTGCATATTAAAATAATCTGAATAGAAGTGGTCTTTTTCAAGACCATTACTCAAAACACATTGGTTAAAACATTTCATTATTGTTTGATCTCATACACTGCATTTCCAAACAACTGTTGGAAAAATCAATTGTTTTCATATCTGCATAGCTGTAAGTGGTCTTTGTAAGCAGAAGGAAAGTCAAAAGGAAAAGGCCAAAGGCAACAGAAGACAATGCTACCATTTGAAAGCATGACATAACAGGCAAATTTCCATCCTTACACACCCACACCTCACAACAACTCCTAAAGTCTCCTACCTTCTTTCTGTCTGACAGCACTGCACACAGCATGTTCTAGAAATGTCAGACTATCAGGTGACAACTTGCTGTTTTGTTATGTGGAAGACACGTTAAATTGATTTTGGTGATTGACTCTGGTGATTGTAGTTAGATATAATGATTATTACTGGAATATTTCCATTCCAGAATATATGAAGGGCAATAATCAACAGTTCCACATCACCAAACTAGCTCCTTTTAGCGGGGAAGACTGTCATTAAACATGGATTACTTAAAGTTGGAGAGCAGTGCACAGGCTAACAGTAGGCACTGGTCCAGCAGAATGAATTGGGAGAGCAGGGAGAGGCATGCTATGAATCACTGGTAATAGAGTGTAGGCATTATCTTTCTCCAGACACAAAAGCAACATTACATTTGGCTGCTGTTCCAAAATGATGCCTTGTTCCATTTCTCTCCACAATCCCCCCTCTGCTCCCAGCCCCCTGACTCTCCCAATAAAGTTGCACGAACCTCCTTCAAAGGGTTACCTTAGCACCAGAAACCTGTTTAAAATCAAGCAGGGATTTGTTGCAGCATCCAAGAGCCAAACAATTAGCATGTATAACGCTGCAGTGATAAAAATGAACCACACAACAACAAAATGAGCTCTGGAAATGTTAAATTAATGAGGCAGACAACAGACATCCCTGCTGGATAATTTAACAGAGTCTTAGGCTCTGGAACTGTATATTAATGTACAATAGCCAGTCTCTCTGATACTTTTTTTCCTGCTTCATCCCTCTCCAAAGGCCCATGCCCTTACCGAATGATGCTGTTGCAGTGCCCGCACAGAGGGGTTCGGCTGCTGGCTGGAAAACGCTCCGCCCTCTGCACTGTTCCCCGGGCTAAGGCAGGGGGCTGGGAAGGAGGTGAAACTGGAGACGGGTAAGCAGGAATTGTGGTAGGAGACAGCACCGGAGCACCCCTTGGAAGGATGTGCTTTGTGACGGTGGTGGTGGATTTTCCAGGTGCAAATTTCTGGGAAAAGGAGTCGTCTGTTACCCAGGGGGGGCGACTCGCAGGCTCCGTGTTGGCAGGGGTGTAGGAATGAACTGGTGCTGGCGCTGTTTGAAGTATGCCAAAAGAAACCAAGAAAGATTTTAAAGGCTTTTTCTTCTACTGTTAATACAGCAACACTTACCAAAGGGCATTCCATGACACAGATACAATAAAAGCTTTAGGTGATAGTAATTATGGCCTATCTCATTGTTGCTCATTTATTCTGGGTTGAAGTCAAGGATATCAGCACAATCACTGACTTCTCATACACATGCATTACAGAAATCATTGCCTACTGGCTTTTACAGATTTTATGGAGACCACTGTCAAGATCATCTCTTCATTTTCTTGAAGGAATGGATATGACAATTGTGTGATAATGTCAAAGACTGCCATACAATCTGTTTAAGACAGGTTAAAAATATAAAAGCCAGATAATATAGTAAAGTTTTAGATAGAATTCCCCAGAATTTCAGTAAGTTATGCTTAACTTTTGATCTCATTATATTAATTAAAATACAGTATGTTCTACAGAAGTCACTGTTATGTATCATTTGGAGGTTTATTCCTAGGTTTTTGAAGAAAAACAAGCTCCCACAGGGAAAACAGAGAGCACTGGAAGCAATAGTGAGGGAGCCAGTTCAGCTCACATGACCAGCAAGATAAAGCCAACAGCACTTAGAGGAAGGCCAGACTTGTGGTTATGACTGATCTCAGTTCAGTTCTTGGCTCTGCCACAAACTTCCTGTAAAACTCTGAGCAAAGCAGAGAGTGTCTGCGCCTCAGTTCCTGTGTGTAAACCAGAATATTATCCTTTCTCTCTTCCACCCTTTGACTAGCACATAAAACCCTCAGTACAGTCTGTCTCTGTTTGTGTGCACCAGGCTCTAATCTTGGGTGGAGTTTTATCACATTAAAATAAGCAGGAGCCAGGGCCTGCACATACTGACAAGTTTTCCCATTATCCCGCTCCTTTCAAAATGCCAGATCTTGCATTATGCAGAACTGAAGTTACTGCCCAAGAAACAGCCTCACTTTGCCAAGTACAGGAGCACTAAAAGCAGTTTCCCTTTGCAAGGAAAACAAAGCAAATGATTGAAAAGAAGCTTGGAGAGCTGAAGTGTTTTGCCCAAATGAGAGAGCACAGGCTTGGGAACAGAAGCCAGTTCTCCAGAAGTCTGGGCAAACATTCCACACAGTATCCTAGCACCAAGAAAATCACAGCCAAATACAACTTGTACAGGTTTAAGGGGCTTGCGGGCAGAAAGGTATTTCAGCCAAGAGGGTTCTGAAAGTAACATGGATCTTTCTGAATAATTAAGTGGTGAGAACTTTGTGTTCGACTTAACACCGCTTCCTCAGCCCACACCCTGCCACATAATAATTTCCACTGATTATTGGCAATTTGCAAGTGCTTAAATTGCATATATATCAATGCACTGTGATCACCCTGGGATCTTTTTATTGAGGTCAGAGTTGAATCTAGTGCATTTTCTGGATAAAAATTTCTTATGGTACAACATCAGCAATGTTTCTGCTTCATAAAACTGTATCCCACCTTAGCTTGAGGCTTCTTCTTCTTATTTTTTTAACTTGGAAATGGTAAACAGTATTTAAAGATTTCAGAACAGAGTTTATATGCAATCTCTTTAGATCCTGAGGCTCTTGCTATTTATGATTATGGTATTAAGATAGGCAAAATTAGAAGTTAATATTTAATCTCTAATTGATGAGTTCATAAGGCTTCCACCTATGAGGCTAATTAAACAAGGTGACTTCAGCTCACATAAGTACATTCTCTCTATCTTCTACTTCTTTTCACTCTTTCTTTTCTATTTGCTGCAGTAAAATAAAGAAACAGAAAAAAGAGAAGCAAAATAAAACAACAAAATAGGATTTTTTTTCCAGCTACTAAAATAAAGTACCAGAGCAATTACTGCTAAATGACAATTGCTAGATGTTTGCATCTGCTCCGAGTTCTCTTTTCAGCTGTTAAAATTTAATTTTACAAGCCTGATTTATTACAATACATTTTCATCCTGTGAACAAGCTGCAATTACTATTGCTTCAAAATAGTATCACTGCAACATATTAGAAAGATTTCACTCTGAGATTTTAGCAATTGTCATTAAAAGGGAATTATCTTATTTTCTTAGAAGTACATCCCTCCCTAAGCTTATATGAACAATTCTTTTGTCTTAGTAGCTACTGTCATACATATTCACTTTGAATGTTTATGTGTTTCAAAAAGTCTTCCAACACTAGAGAAGAAAGAGAAAAAAGGGGTTGTTTGCTGCTAAAAAAAGTATTAAGATTCAGTATATATTCTCAAAATACTAGTATTCTATGAGTTGAACATTAACTGTTAAAAAATGAATACTTCAAATAATTCAGCAACTTAGCCTCTATCACCTTGTTTCTCTCAGCCCTCATGTTCTCTTAGAATAGGAAAGAATGAATGGCCTTATTGTTGTCCTGAGAGAATGGCAGAAGAGATCTCTCTAACAGGAATGGGAACAAGCCAATTCCTTGCTTCTGGGAAAGCTGGAATTCTCCCTCTCAGCTCTTCATTTATGGCCTGTGGCTATTTTCTCTCCAGACAAAGGCACATTACCAAGACTGATGTAGTAAAGCAAAGATTTATAGAGTCTCAAATGCTTTGGTCACACAGACTTGCACTGTGAGAAAATTTTTTCTTTTTTTTTTTTTTCCCCTTTGTTAGTAGATGACATAAGTGTTACTCTTTATTATTATCAGTAACAAAATAAATTAATAACCACAACTGATATGGTTTGTTCTACACTTAGCGGCCACATCCTTGAATCTCAAAGTTTTCCCATATACTGTTACAGTACAGAGTAGATGGCAGAGCAGATGATGTTTTATAGGGAGACACTACTCTTATTTATGGGAACTTAAAATGAAATAATGGTGTGGAAGCTGCTGTTTTAGTATTGAAGGTGCTTAGGATTCGATATAAAGTTCAATCAGAACTGTGGGAATGTCTCTAGCAATTCCTCAAAGAGCAGATCAGGCCTTTACACTTGACCGATTTTGCATACACAAGTAGGCCAGTTGGACGTAGGGATTTAAAAGGAAAGATCTGCTTTCTTACATTTAGGCATCGTGTTACTTGGTGGTAGAGAAGTGGAGCTGGAGCTGCTTGGGATACTGAAAGGCTGTGCTGGTCTGGGAATGCCTGCGGGAAAGGAATACCCAGGCATGTTCTGCCATCTAGTGGGCCTTGCTCAGAAGAGAAGCCTTTAAAACACGGGTTAGGAAATTTACGGAGAAGATTTCAGAGTTCCCAGCTTTCTCTACTGGAAAAAACAAAAGATCTTTAGCAGCAGAAAATTTCCTGAATTAGATTAGGAAAAGTGCAGACTGCCTGATAAATCCCATCTGAGCCTAATACTCAACAAAGCAGTTTCATTTTGAGACTTGTTTCAGTTTGTTTGGGTTTTATTTTCAACCGGACATTAAAAGAGCCTTGTAAACCCTCTCAGTGACTGATTCAGGAGTCTCTATATTGAATATATGAGCCTGTTGGTTGGTGCTTTAATCTGGAAGTTGCTGCCCCATATTTCCAAGGGAAGCCAGTCATTGACAAAGTTGGATGAGGAAGTTTTCTAACTGTCCTGGTGGTTTGTTTCTTAGTACTATTGATTTTCCCATCTGTGACAGGAAATGCTATTTCCTCCATTTCTTCCCAAGTGGCAATTTCCCATTTGCTCTGCAACTGTCTCTGAGGTCAGTTCATGCTCCAAAACCACTCTGAAGTGCTACTACATCAAATACATAACACTTACATAGTACCAACACAAGAACCAAACATCTTCCCTGAAATCTCTGCCTGGAACCTCTCTTGTACCAGAGTCACTTCAGGATTCAATGATTATATTTCAAACTCCTAAACAGTACAGGAGGACTTTTTCTTTCTCTGCCAACTATTTAAGCCTTTATTGAGAGGCAATGAGGCTCAAAAGCAGCAACATAAAGAATTGCAAAGGAACACCAGCAATGTAAGGAAGTGAAAAGAAGATGCCCAAACCAGGAGAAAACAAAAGCCTTTCCTCAATTTCAAGTAGAATTCAATAGCCAGCTTTGACTTTACCAGATCCAGCCAATAATTGGCTATCCAGCCAATATAGCTGCAGATATATTTCTGTGGCAGGTTTGTATATTGAACTGGAGCTTATATTTCCCCAAACGAGCACAGGGCTTAACATCAGTCAGTGTAATTAGAAGATATTTTGACTTGCCAGAGTTTGCTCTCTTCTGCATGATAGAAATAAATCTGTTGTCATCATCTTTTTAAGTCAAAACCAATAGCATTTGCCTTGAGTGAGAACATGGTATACACTGGTGCACTTAACCAAAAGCAAGTGAGGAGGAGCTGAAGGTTTATTTACTTTGAGACCCTTAAATAGCTCATGAAAGCTCTGACTTGACTTTTTCTACCTTTATGTCTCAAATATAAGGATCAATTGATTTGTCTGTCTGCTTTATGTCTAACTAAAATTCCTACATTTGTTTAATTTCAGTAGATCCAGAAATAGAACATTACAGAAGACAGAGCTTAAGACTGTTAGAATTGTTGGCCATTTCATGTTTACTTGACTGCAAAGATATAAATCAACTTTTAATTCTCTTACTAAGATCAGAAAAACCTTAATTTGAAACAGAACTGCCTTTAGATTTATATTGCTGTCTCATTTAATTCATTCAGTTTGAAGGTTCACATTTTGGTCATCAATGGTTTTAGAAGCTCAGTCCATTTGTAACACATTAATACCAAGGGAATTTAGATAATATCAAGGAGCATATTTTCCACATGAATGAATAACCAAATATATTCCTTAAGTTACTGTCTCTGGGAAATGGAATAGCATCATGAGGTGCTTAAATACCTCATTCTTTATTTCAAATATAAGCCTAAGTTTGAGAAATTAAATATATGGTCTTACCTATTTTGCAAATATAACCTACTCAAGCAAGTTCCACTTATTTTACCACCTTCCTGAACTGTGCATTTTTTTAGCCGTTTTCTCAATTCTGTAGTGTCACTTGGCTCCTAATTGGATGCACTGTGTTATTTTTCAAATTTATTTCTTCTGAAAAATCAGGCTACATATTTTTTATTAGACTTTTCCCTTGCTTTTATTTTACCCTCTGTTTGTTTCACATTTTAACTCTGAAGTAGAATACAAATATAACATAATCCTCAATCTTCAGATAATCTGAGGCAAAACTAGCAACATTTAGACCCACATGAATAAATACATTCTGGTATATCTGTGTACAAAACTTTTTCCAAAAGAAATGTGTGAGCATTTTTTTTTTCTGAATCTTTTCAGTACTTTGAGGGCTCCTTACCTGGCTGGTAGACAGAGGGCTTTATGCTGGCAGTAGTAACAACTCTCGTTTTTGAAGCAGCAGAAGGAGCAGGACTTTCACTGTAGCCTCCAGAAATTGGCATTGCTGTATACGACTGGGTAGTGTTTCTAAAAGCAAAATGGAGGTGTGAACAGCTTTATACACAGAAAAAGTTACTGATCATGAAGTAACAGAACTGGCAGCATCCAGAGCACTCCAAGAGAGAATGCTGGGAGATTCATCAGTCTTTGTCACTGCTAAGGAAGGCTTGGACAATTATTTGGAAAGAAAAATTAGTAAAATAAGGATTTTAAGTAATGGCAAGTTTGCTGATGTTGTCATCACAGAAAATAGCTTGCTGAGGGAATATGATAAATTTGAAGCTCTCAGTAACAAGGGATCAGACTTCACAAAACTGCATAAAAAGTTTGTGTTTTCTGCTCCTCTGCAAACAAAAAGGCCTGGTCTTGTCTAAGATAAATCAATGAGTTACATGTGGACTTAAAAATATACTTGTTCAGCATAATTACTGCTATTACAAATGCTAATTAGTATTTATATACTAAGTCTTTTCAAAAATATTGAAGTAATATTTAAAAATTTTTCAGAAACTAACCCTTTTCCCTATTTAGACTGAAAAATAAATTTACATTAATTTTCCTATTGTTCAGATTCATCCTTCAGAAGAAAACCATACAATATGCAATAGTATGATGCACTTTCTTGCAGTCCTAAATAAAAACATTTGCTCAGGATTCCAAACGTCAGTAAGAAAGAGTTTTTCCTTTATCTTATGGCTTAGATAGTGATTTTCAGTTTGATTGCAGTAACAGATTAAAAAATAAGCCTCTTCTATCTGCCAGTTACTTGGGATGATTCTGTTTGTAGTTCCTGTGCTTCACAGACTGCTAAAAGAGCATCAGAGTCAAAGCAAGCAAGAGAGAATAAAGAAGTAAAAGGAAGGGAAGCAACAGATAATGAGATGTAGGAAAAACCTACTCAACTACAGAACATCCTTCTCACTCACCCTGGAAACTGTTTTGCTTGTTTTTTCCCTTCAGTGTCACTCCCCCTATGAAGTAGATCCCTATCTATTTGTGCTGACAGCTAATGAGTTATTTCCAAAGTGGGTTTGTCTGTAGGAAAACATTTCTCAGCATATGAAAAGAAGCATCCATCTTTCCCAGACTATTGGTCCATCTTGACTTTACTTTCTTTAACAGTGGAAACAGATGCCATTTGGAGAAAACACGTCATAATCTCACATGGCAAACCCAGCACATTTCATCCACTACAGGTAAGAAACATCCTGAGGAATGGAAACTTTCAATTTTTAATTTTGCACAAAATAAACCTGTCCTCAATGTAGCTTTCTGCTGCTCTGACAGTGTTTCTATTATAGATTTAGTTTGCATAGCATTTCTGCCTCAGGCTAATTTATTTTGTCTATGTAGCAAGACCTAGAAACTTAGCTATTGCTACAGTGGCTGTAGCTAATTATTTCTGTACCTAGTTAGGGCTTAGGCCTGCATTTGGGTCCATTGTACCATGAGTGAACACAACTCTCCAGGATAAACTATTATACCGGGTTTGTATTCACTGTAAATTCTGTTGTGAACTTTGCTGTGCTTTGTAACTGCCAAAGCTGTCCTAAGCACTCTCAAACCTTCTGGGTTCCATTCCTACCATCTGTTTCCTGATAAGATCTCCTGTGAGGTGCCTCAGAAGACATTGTGCTCAGGATCACTGGACAGAGGCCATTGCTGCTGCCATAGCACAGGGACACTGTAGGCATTCTGGCTTCACCCACAGCTTTCAAAATGCCATCAGCTAAACACCAGCTAAAGAATTGTCCTTGTTTTAAAATCTGATATTCAGGTGAAACTACACAGCTCAGTGCCCAGTATTTACAATGTGGGTTAAAAGATTTTAAAATTATGCGTTGCACTGCCTGAATCTGAAAATGTCATCCAGTTAGGAAAGTCTACTCCCAGGTCCACAGATGCAATGGTTAGAAAGACTTATTCGAATCTCTTTTAGTGCAGAAAATAAACAAAGAAGTTCTGAACCGGATTAGTAATACTTAAACTGTCATGAAGAAAAATGGTAATTCAAAATTCAAGTGTTTCCCAAATATAATAGCATAGTAAAACCATACCACAGATTTCCTTGTGTTCAGGGAAATGAAGCTGAAAAAAGCCCCAAAACAACACCCCCCTTCCCCCCACATTTATAGTACCACCAAAATCAAAGCAAAATTAAAAGAAGCACCGAATCCTTTTAACCCTTTTACATGATTATGATGCATATTAAATACAGTAAGAAAGATAAGAAAGCTTATCAAAGAGAAATAAAGTGTTATACTACATCATTAAGGGTTTAGTGAAAGAAAAGATTTATCAAAATTTCTGCTGAAGAAAAGGAAATGGCATGTGATTAAAAGAATCAAAAGAAAAAAAGAAACAAGAAAGAAGGAAATTAAGAAAGAATAAAAAGATGTTGTAAGCACCAAAGATGCTTTAATGGATCAAGAAGCACTGGCATCTCAAAAAGCAGTGAATGCAACCTCATTGAATTTATCTGTAGCAGTCAATGGCATGTGACAGGCAGCAAATTAAATACTGGCTCTGAAAACTATTAGTTGTCAGAAAAAGAAAGAGTAAATATTTCTAAGCAGATCATTTTTATGTTAACGCTTCACTAGATGCCTACTAGTAGCAACAAACTGGTTTGTTAAGTGCTTTTAAGGTAGAATAGCTGCACAAAACAGTTTGATACCTCTGCTTTGACTGGTAGGTGATGGAGGTGGAAGAATGCCGGTTGAAACTAAAATGAGACAAAAGTTGTATTTGAAAAAATATACACAAAAGATTGGGATATCTTGCCCTACCATGAATTTCCTATGAGTAAGAAGAGCTCTTAAATGCTGAAGTAAACAACATGTGCATATTTATAATTACATGAGTATTACATTACATTTTGTTTTCTTATTTAAGCTGGGAATCACAGTGACACCTGACGAGTGATAACATAAGTCAATGAGCTGAGAGCTCCATAAGTCACTCTTATCTGATCTTGCTATTTGATTGTGGAACTCCAATTATTTTTATGAGCAGAAAAAAATACAAGGGATTTTTCTCAGTGCCATGTTTACATTGCATCAAATCTGAAAAGCAAATCTTGAATGAACCAAAGGCCAAAGATCAGGGAAGTGCCCCAGCCTGTGAGCAGCTTGGACAACCCCATGGAAAGGACAGGCTGGCATAGCTGAAGCAGAAATATCCACCCACCGTGTTCAACTTTTGTCTTGAAGAACCTTTCCATTGCTACAGTCTTAGGCAATTTTTTTTCCCCTTGGGGAAACAGTGTAATTTCAGAACATAAATGAGTCATTTATGCAAATACAGGAAGTACTTGAAAGCCTGCACAATGTATGATCTGAGAAGCGAGAGGATTCAGAATGAACAGAGCTCCTGCAGGGCAGTGCAAGGCTACAGAGCATCAATCCCACCCCACAGGGGCACAGCCCACATTTCCCAGAACCACCAGGGATCTGCCTTATGCCAGTTATTTTCCTAACTTCTGGAGAAGATTTCTTCTTCCCTTTACCATGGATGCAGTGCTTGGATTAAAATCTCTGGATCAGAAGCTACACTTGGCTTTTAGAACCATGAACCATAATTGTAACTCCTTCCATTGTTTCTCCTGGTTTTGTATTCCCAGAGTGCTGTTGCATGGAGCACCCTGCTTTAATCCTCTAGATGGAATAACCCATCCCTGAAGAGCTTCAAGGTTATTCAAAACTCTCCTGCTGTGCTTGCTTCTTTTGAGTGAGATTGTAAGTGGAACAGATAACAGTAAGTCAGATTTCACTGCAGATGTAAAAGAGTAACACAATCTGTTAAGGGTTAGTGATTTACTTCAAACACTCCTCTTCAGGAACATTATAAAGATTTCACTCCTCTTATGTGTTATGCATATGCTCACAAAAGCTAAGTCACTATAGAACAGGATCTACTAAAGTGTAAAATCAGATTTAAATAGTTAAGGTTATTGATCAAGAAAGCCTCTCGCCTTTTCTTGGTGGATATTTTTAAAGAATCTAAAAGAGAAAAAACCATCAAACACTGGAATAATGGTGATAAAATCTCAGCCTCATCTACCCGAGGACATCCCCATCCTGTAAAACAGTGGTGAAATTATTTTTTTTTTAATAAAATTATATTAAATGCTCAATATTCTTCTGGTATATGTCAAGTTAAAACTGGATTTTTAAGTCTGAATTTTGGCATCCTAAAGCATTACTTGATTTCTAAATGAAAACTACCAGATGCCCAAAAATTTGAATTATAGATCAATTTAGAAGCCATTTTCATTCCCTTACATTTGAATACACCAGCTATAATACACAACACTTTTTAAAACATACATGGAAGAAGCGCACCAAGATGAAGAAGCTATTCCAGCTGCAAGATAGCCATCCAAAACCAACCAACCAACCAGAGTTCACTTCTTGTACTTGATTATCAAGGAACCAAATTTCTACAGGTCCTACAAGTCTTTGATTTGCCCTTATGTGCCAAGACTTGCTGAAGCCAAGACAGTAACATTTGCCTGTTGGTAACAGGCAAGCAGATGACAGAACACACTTGTGTCATCCACTGACAAAGCAGCAGTGTATAAAGTTGATATGCTGTAGATCTTTTAAATGTGGCCAGGTGCCAGCAAGAGGTTTTAGGAGTCTGATTAGAGCATTTCTTTTGGAAATGGACAGGTGTTTTTATAGATTCACAGACCCTTTGATGTTGGAAGAGGCCTCAGGAAGAATCTGATCTAACCTGCTGAAAGCAAGGCCAGCTCTGAGGTCAGACCAGGTTTCTCCATGTTTTAGCCAGTGATGTCTTGAAAACTTTCAAGAGTGGAGACACAGCCTCCCCAGACAAGTCACTTCCTTTCAAAGGGCCAGGAAAAGTAGCAATGGTCCATGGCAATCTAATTCACTAATTTACTTTCAATTCAAATGCCTCAATATCTCAATGTCATCTTTCTTTTTATATTCTTTGAAATTTTGTTTCATACTGATTAGTCCATGTTGGTACATAACTACAAATGAATTCATATGGTTTCAAGGCCTCACACTGCTTCCCTTCTCCCATTAAATGCATATAAAATTTAAGGGACATGGAAGAAAGCTCAATCAAAAAACAGTATTACATTAGCTCTAAGAAAGACATGCAAGTAGTGTCAGCAAGTACTGGTTAACTTTATACTAATTTATTAGCAGTTTATGCATATTTGTTGCTTAACTTGTCCCTGCTCATGAAACTAGATAATCTTTAAGATCTCTCCCAGCCCAATCCGTTCTGTGATTCCATGATTTCCAAGGCAGGAATGAAAACAAGCTCTTAGGAAAGATTTTGATGGGTTCTAAGATGCAGATGGTGAAACATGAATAGATGTACTCTGTCTGGACAGAGTAGTCACCAAAGCTTCCATTTAGTTTCATCTTCTGACTGATTTCAATCTTCAGCTGAAAGAAACCCTAAAATCAAGTATTTTCTGTAGCTCAGGAAAAATAATACGTTTTGCATGCCAGTGTTTAATCAAACTCAAATATGCACAGTTATTACTGCTTGGAAAGCAAGGAACCTTACCTGAGTAGAAGGGGCTTCTTGAAACTAAAGTTACAATTGGTGTACTTCCACTCATCAGCAGTCAGTTTTATTTCTTATATTTTATCAGTTCCATACTGGGATTACTTCTCCTATGGAAGTCCCATGGCTGGAAACAGACATGTTCACATCCTAAAACTGAAAACTCTTCTGATGTTTTGTTCTGTAGCTATTTCAGTTTTGCATTGGTTTCAGTGATGTGAAGCCAACCAAACTGCACTTAAATACTTCCTGTGCCAAGCATTTAACTGTTCTGTGATTCTCTTGAGAAAGACCATTGTATTTCTTGCCTTTATTATACTCAAGCCTTCAAACTTGTGCCCTTTGTCAATTATAACATCACCTTTGGATAATTCCTAACTATTTTTAATATAAAGATAAGACACACATGGATAATTACAAACTCAAATGTATTGCTGATTTAGTTTATTATTTCTTAAGACTGTTCAAATTGTGTTCAATGAGTCCTAAACCACCTGCTTTTCTCTGTTAGTTGTCAAAGTGTTAAGAAAGCAGTGAAAAGGCTTGGAAGTGAGGCAGTACAGCAGCATTCCCTCTTTCTAATGATAAAAGATTCCTGTGATCCTGTGTTTCCACCAAGAAAAAAATGGTCCATCATTCTCACCCAGTGTTTCTAGGCAAATATTTTCATTTCAGGATGGTAAAATCAGCACATACCAACCAAGTGAAACACCTCTGTTCCAAGAGGACCCTGTGGTCACATATCCTACATCTAAAATGTTGCTGTTTCCTAGCTGGGTTGTCATGCAGAAGATAAGGAAGGGGCTGTTCTTTTAAACACATTGTGCTTTTTCTCTCCCAATTCAATCTCTTCAGAAACGGAAAACCTCATGTCAGAGAGCATAATACAAAATCAAAACAAATTAGGTTAAAAGAAGAGAGCTTTAGAGATATACCTAGACTGAGAAGAGATAGCAGATGAAATAGTGGAAGCTGCTAATGACATGTTCTTGGGCCCATGGAAAGGCTTAGGCTGGGAAAGAGAGCTGGGGGCTGCAAGAACTCTGCAGAAGACACATAAAAGCATGAAAGCATGAACAAAATGATTTAACAGGGACACAAATCATGGCATCAGAACCAAGCTCTGGCAGCATTCAGATACAGGAAAACTGCTGCATGATTACCAGGGACATGTTTTCTGTAGCACACATCTGCAGACTTACAGAATAGCACAACCAAGCACATCCTTACAGAACACAAAGCTAAATGCACACGTTGTGGAAAGGTTTTAAAACCAGACTATCAATAATTAAGAAAGGCAGTATTACAGGACAGGACTTTTGTCAATGATACATGCTTTTATCTGAAAGATCTGAAGATGTTTGAGTCTAAATACAAGAGAAACATTTTACTGTGCCCAGTCCAGACAGAAGATTGTCCTATCAAAACCAGAAGTAATTGGAATGATTAGTTTAGTAGAGACTTTTTTTTTTTTGGTCTGAAGCAGATACTAGGTACATTTTCTTCATGCTATGGTTTCAACTGAGGGATAAAAATTATTTAAAACTTATCATGATTTTATGTGGAAGTGCCTCTCAGGCCAGTTCTGAATTTGAGCATAAGACCTTTTTCAAACCTCCTTTGCTGTCTGGAATAAAACCACTGCATTGTGGTAGGTCATGGCTAGGTAAAAACTGACTAAAGTGAAAAACCAATTAGTTGGTATATACACATAATGCAAGTCAACTAGGAAAAATTAATTAAGAAGTAGAGTCAAGAGAACATTTCCAATTCCATTTATACATACCTAAAATATGATACTTCTGAGGTCTCAATTATAAGTGTTTTATATTACTGGACGTGTGTTTTTCCTTGGATTTTAAAAGCATGCTAAAATAGACATCTTTTCAGAATATTCATGTAGCAAAACCCAAAGGTAAAAGAATATTATGTACCAAAAAACTCACTCTTACTATCTCCAAAATGACTGCAAAGTAAGTGACAGCTGTAGAAATCCCACACATTTCCTCACAAGCTGTCTGACAGTTTTTCATATACAACTGTAACTCCCACTGTGCTACAAGTGTTAGGAATGCATCTCCTTGAAACTTACTTCAGCTCAAAGGCTAATTCTCATTAGGAAAAAAAGATCAGATAAATCTAATAGAAATGAATTGATTTAACTTACAGAGCAAGTCAATCATCAAGTGTCCACCATGTTTTACTGATATCTGCTGAGACACAGTAAGCTCAATCATGTGAGTAAATGACATCTTCTAATTTTCCATTTCTTGTCCTACTGCAGAAACACTATTAAAAGAATCTTCATTCACTGCAACTAAGATGAGGAGTTGTTTTGGTTTTATTATAAATAGTGTAAAAACATTTCTAATTTTATGCCCAGACTTGCTTTCTGAAAATGAAGTT
Source organism: Melospiza melodia melodia (assembly GCF_035770615.1). Classification (NCBI taxonomy): domain Eukaryota; kingdom Metazoa; phylum Chordata; class Aves; order Passeriformes; family Passerellidae; genus Melospiza; species Melospiza melodia. Next base: position 26,772,945 of record NC_086202.1, read on the forward strand.
ATTTTTAGGGCGGTTTTATTTTGCAAATTCTATGCAAACATGAACAACATATCACAAAACTGAAAAAAACCCTCACATCAAAAAAAAAAAAAAAAACCCTCTAAAAAACCCATCCCCCAAAATATATAAAAGCATATAAACCACGTTACAGCTTTTCATACTACATTCTTAAGCTGAGAATGTGTATGCAGCATTTCCAAAGCCAGAGGGGTACAAAGCAATGGAGCATTACCTTTGGAAGGAGGATGAGAAAGCCTCTTGCACTACTGAGGTGGTGGCTGGTGCTACCATCAGGCTGGCTGTGCTTGGAGCAGCAGGAGCAGGCTGAGGTGCTGAAGCATGTGGTGCAGGAGCAGCAGAACTGGGAGCCACCGGGGCATGCTCAACAGGGGTACTAATTAGAGTTCAATTAAATAAAACAAGAAGCATCTTAAGAAGGCGTGCATTTACATGGAGAGCATAAAACCTACTATGTTTGAACCTGCAGCTGCAAACATAGTAGCTGGCTGGGTTACTGAGGGAAAAGCACAATTATGCAAAGAAAAAAAAAGACATTTGTTCAGCCTTTTCCATTGTGCAGTTCAGACTGCAATGCAGCGTTGGTCCTGCTTGACTGAAATTTACCCCAGGTGTTAAAGAGCACTTCAGTCCTGCTCCCACTGATGCCAGTGGTAGGAAATGTGGCACTCAGGACTGAAATGGCTATGAAGAGCTGTCACAGTCTTGTGAGCTCATATAAATTCCATCAAATATATTGAAATGAATGATGATAATCTAGTCTTGTATCCTGTGACCATTTAAGTAACCTGTTGAACTATTAATGTCTTCTATCACCACCCTCACATTTGAGAATTACTCATCTCTTAAAGACAGACAAATGGAGCAAAATTAGCAGTTTTTTTTTTTAAATCAGGGCATCACTGTACATAGCTGTCTTGTCCATGAGCAGTAGCCTAGAAACATAATGGATATATGTCTACTTGTTCAGACCTGTCATAAGCATATTGTCACATCTCTGTGGTCTTACAAATTACTCCTATCAGAGTGATGGAATTCAGTGATTCTCTTGCTCAAGTTACAAAGGTCCAAAATGCTCCTTCCTGAGCACACCAAGTATCAAATAACAAAAGAAATCTTACAGCTCCACAGCTGTTTCTTCAGCCAACCTTTGCCCTCTAACTCTCTCTCAGCTTTCTCTTCTAAGCAGAATTACCATCCATTATGCAAATTATCTCATATTTGCTTTTGCTTCTCTCAGAAGCACTGATTTGCCAAGTTATATTCCTCAGGACACAGAACAATTGTTTGGTATTTCTGAATTTATGATACCCCTTGTTCTCCAAGGGACTGTCCCCTCTCCCCTGTCCTTCACCTCCTCTTCTAGAGTTCAACAGTCTACAGGATGGTGTCTTAATTCAGCTGAATATCTTGTTTGATTAGCTGAAACAGATTCTGGTTGTTATACCCACAAACCTCAAAGTTGAATGCAGCCCCAGAATAGCAGGAAATTGGTATTTTCTCCCTTATGGAGATTCAGCTACAATTATGCACATAATAAGTAAGTTCCTGAAAATAATCATCCAGTTTGCAGTTCTGACTTTTAAATCCTTACACCAGTTTTGCAAAAGTTCTTCCATAGTAATATGCATTTGAGAGTCAGATGATTTCTTCCATCCTGAAGCATTTAATGATGTAAATTCTTCCAATTAACTACCAGACAATCAATTTCACAGCCTGTGTAACAGCATAGCTGTGTATTATCCATCACAGCTAATCTGGTACTGAATTTCAACACTGTGAAATTTTCCCAGTCCACAGTGGGTACCAGAATTACCCCATTAGAAACTGTGGAGTCGCAGTTTTCATCTTACATACTTACATATCTTTGATTTGGCAAAGAGGAAAGGATTGAAACTATGCTGCACATAAAAATGGAACTTAATGTATGTGTTGAAAACAAACACAAACTAGGATTTCACCCATTTTGTCTATTTGCACTGATGTGAAAAGGGAATTAACTACAGATTTCAGAGGATTCAAGACTTCATACTTTGAAGAGAACAGTGAACTTAATTAATTGCAGTTTAACTGTAACAATCTACAAAATAATCAAAATTCATATTCAGTGATAAATACTGAAAAGAAAGTTAAAAAAACCTAATCCACATGTGTGGACATGGACCTGTGTGGAAACAGATTTGAGCAGAATGAACCCATATAAATAAGATAAAACCAAATATACTGGAGTACCTTTTAAGTTTAAAAGAAATGCAAACAAATTTTATCTTGCATAGTATTTGTAATATTTCTTTTTTTGTGATGAAAATGTTAGAGACTTGCTTACCTTCCTTCATGGTAGAATATGTGAATTATATTACATAATACATATTACATATGTTGCAAGGAATTGGAATAAATATAAATGAAGTGGATATAAACATAAAAATCAGAGTGGTTTGGTCACATAAATTATATGCAGTTGATAATACTCTCAAAACAGGATTATAGAAAGAGCTCAAGACTGACTTGACTGGTCGTAATTTAGCAACTATAAATTTTACATAATTTTATCTATATTGTCAAATACAATAGCCAAACTGGTTTTTCCCCTCCTCCTTTCCAGTTTTTCAGTCTGATTTTTTAATTTTAGTTATTCAAGAACAGAAGAATTTCAATATTTGATAAATGTGAGTGCTGCTTTATAAAAAAGATCATCTAATGCAACAGCTTCATTATGATATATTATAGAGTGTTTTTTGGTTGGTTGGTCAGTTTTTAAATACAATAATTTCGTAGACATTAAATCTTTACAGTACTTTGTATTTTAAAGGACATTGAAAAAATCAAACATCTTCATATTTGCGGTAATAAACATAAAAGTAAGTTAGGTGGATGAAAACAAACACGCATCTCTTCTCAGCTGATTTTCACTCATGAAAAGGAACACTGATCAGTAGAGGTTAAGAAGATAATGGTTAACAACCATAATGAGAACACAGCAAGAAATGCACTCTAACATTTAAAATAAAAGTATAATCTATACTTTTTTCTCTTGGTGAAGTCCTAAGTTCTGAGATTTTCTATCCCAATAACAAGGAGTGGATGATTAAAACAGCACTTAGTCTCCTTTCTGTAATGCATGAAGGTTTTTGTGTTTTTAATCGTCCAACAGATCACTTGCAAAGAATCAAAAATATAGAAAACCAAAACTAAAACGGATATGAAAAAATATCTGTTATTGCATCATTTGTAGGAAAAAAGTGCCAGAGAAAATATTTAGAGAAAGCTGTAATGCATAAGGATTTAATATTTGAATATGGGAATGTTTGTGGAAACCACTGAAAATACAGAAATATCAGCTGCTGCTTCTCTGCTGAAGATGCTTAATGACTTGTCTCTGTTTTGTAGGTGTGATCCTATGAGAGCCACTGAAAATGTAACATCCACATGGAACCAGAAGCTGCTGGAATTGGAAGAACTGGAACCTTGGCTTTGGGGCAATGGGCATTTCCATCTGAAGGAGTTAGAGGTTGTTATTCCAAACCATTGCAAAGCTCCAAACCGGGTCAGTGATGCAGTTACACGGCACAGTGTACCTTTGGTTACCGGATGAAGCAAGAGGGGCTTTCTGGCCAACACCGGCCTCGCCCTGGCTTGTACCTGCTCCAAGCCTCACAGAGCCCTTGGAGGCCACTGGCTGAGCATTGGCAGGGTTGGCATCCCTGGTGGATGACTTAGGAGGGTGCCAAATACTCGAGGTCACATACTGGGGTGCATGCGCGGTACCTGTAGGCCTGGGTGACAGAGATTACAAGGGTGTTTGTAAATGAGGCATTTCCTAGGTAATAGCAGGGGTTTGAGGAACACACAGAATTCCAGCCACAGATGGAGCTGGAGATCATAATGACAATGCAGATGAAGTAATCTTGGTAATTCATTGGTTAATTACTGCTTAAGACCAGGAAAGGCTCGACAAATTAAAAAAGGTACCTTGTGTTAAATCTGGAAATCATATTGCTATGAATATCAAAATAAGCAGAGCTGTGATGGTAATGGAGGTGGAGAAAGGCTGTGGTATGACAGATCACACAAGATTAAGGCAACATAGGAGGACAATAACACCAATCATATATCAGAAATTGTTCCTGGCAAAATAAAATCATAATTAAAAGAAAAGGAGATTTCAGTGAAGAAGCTGCATAGTCCTATACATAGTTTTACACAAATGAAACTGCTGGTGAAATAGTAACATGTGTTGCTTGTTCTTTACAATTTAATTTATATTCAGGATTCAAGGGGTTTATTTCCTTCTTTTTAAAATTATTAATTTAAAAATAAAAATAAAATTTCCCAACTGTTCAAGTGCCAGTTGTCATTACTTGTGTCATTATTAAAAAATAATCTTGCACTCAGATATTAACTATGCAACCTTCATTCAAATATAAGTCCTAAAAACCCCAAAAATAAAAAGTGGTTGCATATCACTGAGGCAGGAATCAAAAACAAAGAGAAAAGCAGTAGCAAAAAATTCTTTTCATGACTAACTACTAAGAAGTCTTTCTTTGCTCCATTTAACAACTGGTCCAATTCTCTCAAGAAATACTGTGTACCAGTACTTGGGGGTTTAAAAAATTAGCTAATTGAAAACAACACATTTCTATACTCAACTGCAAAATGTTCTGAGATCCTTTGTAAGAAAACAACTTGACATGAAAGAACTTACAGAGGGACTGTTTTGAACCTCATAACCCCTTGAGTATCAATCAAGATCTGACATATAAATGTTCTTTAAAAGACAATCTTATTTATATTTTAAAAATGCCTTGAATAGTCTAGACAAAGTTTAAATTGGAAATTGTTCTTAAAACTATATCATAAACTGACAGTACTCCGTTTTCAAGAATATTGGATTTAAAACTTCTTATTTTTCAGGTTATAAGTTTTGAGAAACACAACCCCCACTGTTCTGTTCCACATCACAGTGCATGAGAAAGAAATGCCCAATGAACACACTTAACTGAAGCCTCTTCTTTCATCATCTGCTCAAACAGTGTATAAATTTCATGTTTTTGAAGTAAGAACAATATGAAAGAAGTGAAGATACATTCTTAACAGGAAGTAAATCAAACACAGCAAACATTACCTGTTTTCTGATGCTGCTGCAAGGTTTTCCTTGTCTCTGTGAAAGGAGGGGATACAGTATGAAATAAATGCAATTGCCAGCGATGGCAAAAAAGCCCCACCCAAAACAACCAGGGAAGAAGAACATTTGGGTTCGGGAGAAATGTTTGGTTGCAAAAAGCATCCTAGAGTGGTTGCTCATAAATACAGCTGTGAGAAGCCTCTTCAGCTTTCCAGGTAAAACCACCAGATATACAATTTTGCTGTATATCTCTTATCACTTGCAAACAACTTTGTTGCAATAATAAAATAAAAGGAAAATTATAGGTTACAAATGAGACATTGTATGTGTGTATACAATTTCAGGAAGAGTTTTGTCTTTAATAAGTTTCCTTTTAAAAAAGAATTCATTAATATTTCAGCAGAACATACTTGGATGCCAAATCCAGGCAGTAAAAACAATCAGAGCTGGGCAGTCTTCATGGACCTGATATTTTGAAGTGATAAGCAGTTAAATGGTTACCAAAGACTTACACAAAAAGGATTTCATCTGCCTGGCATAATTTAAAAATTCTCTTCCCTACCCAAATGCTACTTTTCTCAATCTAAATTGGATTAGAAACAATTCCTTCAACTGGAAATCATTCCTTCGTTGAGGCGAGGATTAAGTCAGCCTCAGTTTCACTGATGGAGAACTGGGCTGTTATTCTGTAAACACACATACACACTTAAAAAATAACTGATCTGTTCAAATGCAAGCAATTGTTTATCTGTAAGAAGTTAAGACGCAAGTAATTTCATAAAGAATAGAATCCATTAGCCTTAAACACCTAAGTTTGAAATCCAGTTAATTAAGTAATTGAGATAGTCTCACTATTTAGCAATTTAATGGGTGATTGCATCCCTTCCTATTTAAGGAATTGTGCTGAAATTTCAACAGGTTTAAAGCTGAAATATGCCAAATGAGAACACTTTTCTTAAGTGGCATATAAAATTACAAACCACAAAGTGAATGTCCTCATTTACCCAACTGAACCTCCTTCATAAAGCACCCTTTGAAAACAAAAAAGGAATACATGCACTTCTTTATATGGATTTGCTGGGCTCCAGTCATTAACTTACATTATGTTTGGAAGGCTATTCTTAATATTTTCCACATTTTTATCAGAATTGTGTTTATGTACTTATACATTCACATATATATGTACAGTCACATATTCTTTCTTTAGTTCAGTTCCAGGAAAGTTATGAAAACCAATCCAGTTAAGATCAGCAAAGGCTTTGGCACAGGCGTTCTCTACGAATTTTTAAAACCTTTAACTAAAATGTAGCCCTAAAATATATGAATTGAAGCTGGATTTTGAAACCCAGAAGTTGGGAAATGCCCCTCAGATGTGTCTGTCTGAATAAGATGTGGTCAGAAGAGCCTGCCTTGAACAGAAATCCCCAACGAGGTCAATGGCTCACCACTCCGAAGCAATGAGAAACCAAACACTGTCCTTATGGTAACCAAGCTGTGAGTTCACTGCAATGCCAGCTATGGAACAAGGTGCAGGAGGATGGATTAGAGACTGTGCAGGTTTGGGCAACTGTTAATTTACCAAGAGCCATAATCATGCAACAATGTTAAAGAACACAGTCAGGGCCTGCAAACAAAATACAGGGCTATTTATCTCCAGTGTTGCCAAATGCTCTATGAGAAATTACAGCCAAGACCAAAAGGCAGGCAGCTGGGGTCAGGCTGCAGCAGTGCTAAGCCTCTGTTGTTACAATTAATCTGATCCTAACATTTCTGCTCCAATAGCTGGGGCTACAATGAACAAGGCAAAAAAAAAAAAAAAAGTCACTTGACTCAAGGTCACTTTGAGGTTGGTATTTCACAAAATCTTTTTCCCCAAGTGTACAATATTGGATAATGTTGAGTGACGATGGCAGGGGAGTTGTGAAGGTTAAAACAGAGAGAGAAGTATAGTAAAAATACTTCCACAGAATAAAACAAAGGAAAAGGCACAGAGTAAAGGGAAAAATGAGTTCAAAGGCATATAACACTTCTTCATGGTTTTGCTTCCAGGACCTATTTCTCTTCCCAGTCAATAGGAGTAATTCCCATTTGGCTACCAAGAAGAAAGGCTCAAGATCAGATGTGCCTCTGACTGGCAATACTTGCATTCTAAGGAAACAATGACTGGATTTCTGGCCTTTACAATCAAAACATTTTTTGCTAACTAAATGCAGAAATAACTTTACTTTTGAGCCAAATACATCCCTCAGGCAGGCTCAGTAAAGTCAATACCTTCACAACATGAAAGAATTTGGCTCAGAAAACTATGAGCTGTTTGTATCTCTGCCTACACAGGCTGCTGCACTAACTGACAGTAGTGGATAATAGTTTTGAGCTATCTGGGAGAGATTTAAAATTACTGTGGGAGATTTTTTTTTGTCTGCAGTTGTTTTTAGTCCCCACTGAAATGGCTTTTGATAGAAGGGCCTCAGTCAATGACTGTTCTGAGACAACAGTGCAACTCCCACAGATTTCATTAAATGTTGGACCTGTATTTCAAACAAGATCTATTTAAGCAATATACTCTCTTCCCAATTCCACAGGACATTATACAGTAGAAATTATGAAATGTTTTCTTCTCATAAAATATGCTACATGATATGGTGCTAAAGGCAGAGTGAAATGATAGAAATGGAGTCTTTTTCTCACACACATCAACAAGAATTAGAATAGTTTGAGTAACAGAAATCAAAATTCATTTGCAAGCCAAACTTGTGTGTGCTATTGGACCCTAAAAATAGCGTGGAGAATCTTCAGAATTTTCAGTAAATGAGTAGGTTAAATCTGAACTGTATGTATGGGACACTGGAATGTGGTCCCATTCTACTTTATTTTTGGGAACCAAATGCAAAAGATCCCCAAACACGTACATGTAGCAGGCAAGCTGAAATGTGGAGTTGGTGCACCTTCCATCTCCCTTCTTCTTAAATAGTACAGATCTAGACTCTCTCTCTGGAAAAGCTCTGCTCTATTCCCCTAAAATGTGGAGAGAGAGTCCTATGATGTGCAATGAAGACCTGGTGACATAAAAACATGAAGTGTCCTGAGGGTCCACATGATCCTTCAACTACTCTTTCAGTACTGAAGCAAAAAGCAAATATTCTAATTGAGTTTTTTCTCTATACTCTCGTGGAGCAAGACTTTTTCTAATTTTACAAATGAGAGACTAAAACTTAATAGATTTGTTCATGGTCTAAAAGAAAGTCCACAGCAGTGTAAAGAACTCAAATAAGCTCTCCCAAACCCCAGCTGATTATTTAAATTATCAGTTCACCCTCTTTAATCAGTTCACCCCCCTTTATTTTTAAAATAAATATGTCTGTTCATTTCATCAGTATTTTACTGTATTGAGAACCTAATACAGTCTTCTACCAAGTCTGACAGATATACAATCTTTTTTCAAAGGGGATATAAACATACAGATTATTAGGGTCTATATTTATTGAAATCAAATATTCTGTTTTTCTAGTAGTATAGTGTGGTAATTAGACTTATAACTTTCATCCCAGCATGGACTTATATTTATATAAGCATATTTGCCTACAAATAAAATTTCCTTTTAAGAAGTAAAACTAACAAAGTAATTTTAATGAAATTCTTATAGGGTGTCTGAGAGTAAAGTTGTGTGAAAGCTATTTTATAATTGCCTTCCAAACATTTTTTGTCTTGAAGGCATGAGACACTGACACTGTTGGAAACTGGACACTGAGCTAGGTTAACTGGTGCTCTGATCCACTGAGGCTATTTCTACCTTTCTGTATTTGCAGCTGAGAATTTTTCCATGGTCAGATGACTATTGAGGCTGCTTGCCTTTTCCCCCCCATGCTATATTTCTGTTATTTTAACAAAGACACCAGAAGACAAACAAAGAAATGACAGGCAGTTAGCTGGAGAGGACAGAAGATGACTGTCATGCTGGTTTAGTTAACACTTCAGCTTGGGATCACAAAAAGGGGCAGAAGAGCGAGTCTCTCTTTTTCAGCCACTGTAGTTAAGAATGTGAGCAGCCCACGCCAAAACAATTGCAATATATATCCTACTATGTTTGCTTTCCAAAACAGGGAAATACTTTTCTCACAGGGGTTTCCGGGTTTGTGCAGATAGTGCCACAGAAGAGAAGAAGCATTACCTTAGATTCAGTGGAAAACAACCAGCAGCTCGTTCTCAACACATAGTACGGAAGTCAATCAAAGCAGCTCACTAAAATCCAAGCCAATTCCTCCTATAAATACATTTTAGTGGCATCTACAGGTTTGCTGTTAAGTCTAATAGTTACAGAATAAATGCAGCTGGACATACAGCAGCCTTAGTGTTGGGGAAAGGTAAGGTAACTCTTGCCCAAGGTTTTTGTCATGTGAACTCCAATTTTAAATTTTATCTTATTGGTAAATACATCACTTTAGTAAGAACAAAGACTGCAAAATTCTGAGCATGTGTAGCAATTGGAGCTGGGATTTAATTCAGATAATTATTCCCTATCTTGGCCTTAAGTGCGCAATTCAATTTAATTGAATGTTTTCCTGTAGCTTTCTACAGCCCCATAGTATAAAGTGCAGGGATCCGCCACCAGGCACCTGAGCACAGGATCCAAACTCTCAGTCTGTGTTCCTGACCACTACAGACAAAACCACTGCACAACACGTTTGGGTTTTGAATGCCAGGAAATTATTCCTCTCTCACTGAAAGTTCTTTCTCATCATGACTTCACTTTCCTCCAGAGAAGCTGAGGAAAGAACAAGAACTCAGAGGTTTCACTTTCAGGGGCTTGTTTTTTAGACCTACTTTTTAATTTGTGCACATTGATGATAAGAAAATTCATATTTCCTCTACATGGCATTAAACTAAGTTTGAAGCTGCCCCTGAAACCCAGCAATGTGTCTGGGCTGTTCAGTTCCTGAATCAAATATCTAATTGATATGAATTAGAATGGCTGTCATTTTTTCAGAATGTGGATTAAATTTTATTTCGTAAACTCTCTCAAGGATTTTCTTACCTTCCCTCTCTCTCATTTGTAATCATATAAAATTCTGGGTCAGCTACAACAAAAACGCTTACATGGAAATGAGCTATTAGGAAGTTATTAGTATTTAGGGTAATTTTGCTGACATTAATGCAATTTAGAAGCAGAATAAAAGGAAGCAGTGCCAGTGCTGTGCTCCAGCTCACCCTAAGCAAAGCTGTGAGCCAGGCTGATGATCCACAGACCCCAGCTGAGGGTCTCTGAGTTACAATTCTTGTTGGAAAATCTGCTGCATGTTAGAACTGCTTTTCCCTTTTTGGACTGAGCAGTCAGAGAGAAAGGCAGCACTGGTGTCTTGGTTAGCCACCTGCATCAGCTGAAGGATGCACGTGAAAATTTTAAAGGTTCCAAAGTAGAAATGAAAGTTAATGTTCATTTCTGATCATGCAAAAGTTACATGGTGGACAGGAACGTGCAGGAGACTGAGGTGGTAAAGATAAGAGGCTACATATAGGTCAGTACATCCACACCCAAAGTTTAATTTCAGTTTTAACAGGCTCTGTTAGCTTATGCATTACTTTCTTTATGAACTGTTTTGAGAAAAGTTTAATGGTATTTTCTAATTGCAGTTGGAGGCTTCACTCATTCATTTTTAAGTGGGTACATTGAAGTGGATACACTGTACCTTACACTGTCTTTGACCAATTTATTCTACAGGGAACTGACTTGGAAGCAAGGGATTTACGATGCCCTAATAAATTTTTTCCCTGTAGAACTTCCAGGAATATTTAGAGGAAGAAAGACTTTATATTTGATCAATTTTCTCTCCTGATTTCACTCAAGATTCCATGAAGACAACTGAGTTATTTCACTGTTCCTACACTTTTGTCACTCTTCAGGTGTTAAAAGGTAAGTGGGGATTAGAAGATATTAAATTGATGTGCTTATTATTTTTTTATTATGTTCCTTAAGTGGGAAATGTACCTAGAGAAGTCTGCTTAATTTCACAAGCTGTTGTGGAAAGATGGGCCATGTCTTTCAAAAATAGCAATTCTGGTAATTTGAGCAGCAGATAGGAGGTTTTTGGCAATTATCAGCAATGCTAATTATTGGAAATTTTGGCCAACCAAGGAAGGAAGTCAAGATGCCTTAGCGTGTCTTAATGGTGTCAGATGGCTTTGATTAGCAGCCATAGAACAAGGATGCTACTGTGCTTGAGAGCAAGTCTTAGTCAAATAATTTTCATGTATCCCGCAGAAAGCTGTCAACTAAAGGCAAACTGGTTAAAGAAAGTAATTATCTGGTAATACCATGCACCATACCAAAATTCTGACTTTTTAACTTTGCAAACTCAAATTTGTGTAAGGATCCATTTAAGTTTCTGATACATGTATTGGTAATCCCAGTCACTGAAGCTCATGGTAGACACAGTTAAAGAACCTACAACATCAACTCATCTCCTGTGTGGAACCAGAGTGCACAAGTGAAAAATTGGTGTCACTTCTGCCCTGAGGAAGGCTTCAGAAAGCTCTGTGATGTGCAAGAGTTGGACCTTTCAAAGTGATAAAGTACTCCCAGAAATACTTGTTCCTTGCTCTGGAAGAGATACTCCACCCAGTTGTGCATAATGAGAGAGAAACTGCATTGAAGTGACCTCTGTATTACCTAGCAAAAACACACTGTCCTTCCTGTGCAGGCAGGCATGAGGAGAGGGAGGCAAGGGAAGGAGCCACAGAACCTTCCTCCTTTTGTCCCTTTGTCATGCATGAGAGGATCAGAGGTCAAGCTGTCACACCCAGTGTCCTAAAGCCACACTGCAGCCATGTCCCATCAGCACACACTGCATGCAGTCAGTGCCTCTGCTGCAAACTGGGCACTGCAGGAGGTCAGGGGGCTGCTGGAGCAGGAGGCAGGCAGCAGGATTCAGGAGACAGGTTAGTTTAGACCAAAGAGCCTTGGACCACAGCAGAAAAGGAGCATGTCCCTGTGCCATAACCAGACAAGCAGATTTACCTGGAAGGCCTTTTGGATTTGATTTCCTACTGGCATCAGCTGTGCTGAGTCTTCATTAAATGCTTATAACACTATGCTTTACTGGCAATATTGGGAAGGGCAGGGGACTATCCACATCCTGTGTTTTACTTTATTTTTGGCATGGAGGTTATTTAGAAGACAGTATTGTCACAACCATTGTCCTCTGCTCAGCAGAGCCATCACAGGTCAAAATATATTCACCATGGGACAGATACACCTGCCTATCATCAGTGCTGGTTTAAAGAATTACATGACTCATTGAGTCTTCAATCAGGAACCTATTTTAAGCCTCACTGCCATTAATTGTGACTGATTTTCCTGTGTGGGACAGCAGACTTGTGCAAGTGCTCAGGAAACACTGCAAGATTGGTTGGTCACTCAGAAGCCGCACAGGATGAGATAAGCCTGAACATACTAAAATATAATAGGCTAGGCTTGCCCTTTCACTAGAACAAAGCTACTGGGTTTTTTTTCAAAGCTTTAATGCTTTTTTATCAGGCCCAGGTTTGTTCCTGTCACTAGCAATGATATACAGTAAGTAGAGTGAGAAATCCAGGCCAATTTCTCTGCCTTACAGACAAAGCCTGCCTCCTCCTCAGGAAGCAAAAACAAGGCCTCTTCAGAGCTATACAAAAAAAGACCCATAACATGAATTTTCTGGACTTGAAGATCACCATGACAACATAAAAGAAGATTTTTGAGGAGTAAGAGTTGAGGGATTACTAGTCTAAATATAAAAAAGAAATGACATAGAAATACTTGATTGACGTTTTTACACAAAAAGTCCATCACTTGTGAGATTTTTTAAAAGGGATTGGACTAAGCAGTTGAAATGTGGTGTAGTAAAAATCTTGCTGTAAGGATTAATGAAGGCACCTTCACAAAAGATCTTTAACATTGCAGCAGTTCTAAAAGCTGCCAGATATTCAAAATTTTTTCCTTTTGCTTTTTTTCCCCCATGCAACTGCATAAAGAATTGACATTCTACAAGCTTGGAGAATGTCAGATTCCAATTCCATGATTACATGGTTTATATGCACTGAATTTATATCATTATTACCTTTCAAAATAACATTAAGTGTGAACATTGAGATATAATCTAGACATATTCATTCTAAAACATGCACTACAACTCTGGGAAATGACTAGTATTTGCATTATATTCATAAAACATTAAGGATGCACAATTGTTATTACCATGAAAAGACTATTACTAATTCATAAAAACATTTGGCTGAAAATTAGAACTGGAAGATTATTTTGCTTAGGTACATTTTAGGTTTATGAAAGAAATCTAAATTGCCTATTGATATTTTAAATTCTATCAAAATCTCCCATATATAAGTGAAGTTCACACCAAAGGTTGCTCCTGGCAACAATCAGGAAAAGCGAAAATGTTGCTCTTATTTCATGTAGTAATGCTGATTTACCACAGGTACTAATAAGACAGTGTGATCAGAATCTGTTTATGTACCCATAAGGAAAATATAAATGCATGTTGTGAATTAAGTAGCATGTCCTGAAGTGCTCTGATATTCAGCTAGGAAAAGTGAAATGCATTTTAAAAGGAATTAGTGCTTATGTACTCTTAAGTAATACTGAAGAATAAGGGTTTTTTATATATGTATGATAATCCTTTAAACACTTCAGTATTTGGCTGATTCATGCAAAATTCTCCATGAACAGTAGCGTTTCCTTATTTCTATAACACAGAAAAAAAATGGGAGTTTGAATGAACTTGGTTCTTGTACAAACTGCTGAGACAAATTTGGAAGCAGCAAAAAGTGTAATAGTTTCAATCTGATCTCATACACTAATCCCTTTGATTGGAATTACTGCTACCAGATAAAGGTACCTAACTCCACTGCTTTGTCAGGTTTATTCCAATTCAGACAATTCACAAGTCAATAATAATTACAGCTAATAATGGAAAGCTTTTGGACCAAATTTTATATTTGGGAAAGAAAAGTTCTCCTTCTTTCAATAATCACTTTAAGCAGTTAAGTTTTAAAACAGAATAAAGTACTGTGTAAAATAGACACAGAATTATTTTAGTTTTAAAACCTTTTATTTCAGATAAAGCATGCTGCTATATACAGAAAAAAATGTGAGTCAAAGCAAGGGCAATACAGAATGGGCAACATAGTCCTTAAAACTTACAAGATGCTTTTAAAAGCTTCAGTGCACCAGCAGTATGATGTATTCTTCTCACTCCTAAATCACCTCTAGCAAAATGTCATTTCCTTGCAGATCCTGAGCAACCTCAGCTACCTCTCTTCCATATAATGATAAATTAAAGTTTCCAACACAAAACTTACAGCAATGGTTTCAGTAAATGACTTTTGATAGTATAATATATTGAAATATAACTTCACATTGTTAATATCTTATTTCAAACAGCATCATTCAGCTATGCAAACTAAGTGTGTTATACATTTAGCAAAGTCTAGGACAATCAGTTTTCCTTTTCAACTTTCTTTCTCTTACTTCATTATCTTTACATCAGTAAAACTGAGAAAATCTCATTCTTTTTCCTTCTAAAGAAATACTGTCCATAATTTCCCTCTCATTTTCTTCTAGAATTAAAGTCAAGAGACTACAATAGTGACATTTTGCTGTATACTGAAGTTTGAGATAATAAAGGAAAAAAAGCGAAGCTACTTTATCATGAAGAACATGTCCTTGGTTGTGCCATGATTTCACCCTTGGTGAGAGCGAATGGCTAACAGGCTAACAGCAGAAACCAAGTGCCTAGCAGCACATCTTTGCACGAGTGGCAGGCTCAGGCTCTAAGTCAGGCCAGCAGTTAATGTGTTACTGGGACTCTGTGTTTGCCCTCGGCCGGGGCAGTTTAGCTTTTAACATTAAGGAGCTGCGCGGACAGGCCGTGATGCCAGTTGCGCAATTTGGCAAAGCGTGGGCTGTTACGTTCCGTTTCAAACCTCTCCCTGTGGCATGAGGAAAGAGAGAGACAGAGACAGAGAGAGACACACATACACAGGAGAAAGAAAGGAGGGAGAAAGAAAGGGGTTAGGGACCATGGCTACCACTCCCCTGCCTTACAACTAGGGCAGTGGCAATTTATTTGGATTTTTTCCTCAGTTTTCAAATCAGCAGAGTGAAGGCTGGGTGATGCTTTTTGGACCATGTGTGAAAGGTTTTGCAGTGATTTATTTCTTGATATAACTTATTCTTTGACTTGTGCTTGGTATTACAGGGCTGCTTTTGCTACAAATGCAGTGTAATCCCATTGTTTTCCTCCCAGCAGTTTCTCTTGGCTTCTCCCTCCCTCTCACACAACTGAGGAGTCAGTGAAAGTTAACTCATACAAGTGCAAAATAAATGCAAATAATTTTCTATTCTCTAACACTTAGGTCAGCCCATATATAACCTGCTGTCCTTCCTGCAAGGACCACCAACCCCAGGTTTCAGCAGTACTTTTGTATAGCTTCCTCAGAATTAGTGAGTGTTAGCGTAGACATTTTGCATAGATATTTCTAGTCATTTGTGTCACAAAGCAGAACAACAGGGGATTTTCAAAGCAGAGTCCTGTGAAGTATTGGCCACCTCCTGCAACCCCTGACTGCAGACTGGAGTGCTCGAGCCATGCTCAGCACCTCTCAGGATTTAATCTTTTCTAGATGCCTGGTAGCTTAAATTCAGCTTTTGTACATAAAAAGGGGAAGAAGGAAGATGTGAGATGATAGCACAGTCAGGGAGAAGTATATCAAACAGAATGAAAATGTTCTTGTTATTTGCAAAACTTTTTGCAGTCATTGCAAACAAGGTCATTTTTTCCTCATTATTTACACTCAAAACACAAGACAATTAATTGTGTTAATGCAGTGGAACTTGAGAGTGAAACCAGCCAAACAGAAAGGAGCAGACTGGGCTGGTTTTACTCCTCAGGCTGAGGAAAGCACAAAACAATAAACAGAGTAAATGCCAACAAATTCACTGATATTTCTAAATCTTTTCAGCTTAGTAACACAGTGTCATGCAAGTAACAGTCCTAAAAGAGTCTTGATGTATGACTTCTCAATCTATTTTTTATTCTTTTAGGTAATTAAGAGATACAAAGTATTTCTAGCTGAAACTTTCTGATGGCATTTTTTTTCAGCTAAACCAGAATATACTAGCTCCAGTGGGTCTGACATATAATTTAAGAACTCCCTTACTGCTTTGGATATACTACCCCTCCATTCAAGGAAAAGGTATTCAGAAACATCTATTTGGCTTGAAATGGATCCCATCTCTCCAGAAAATATTCCACAACAATCATCACACCAGCAATGAAAAGTTTTCATAGCAAGTTATACTTTTATGTGTGCCTTCAAAATAGCAGCAGCATGAGCAAAGGACAGTCATACAACACACTCATTAATATTAACTGACAGGCATATTCTGCCACCCAAATTCCCAAGTTTATGGGTTTTTTTGAATATATGTCATGAAGTTGGAAGCAGCAATCTAAAAGTGACTACTTTAATGTAAAACAGTTCTGCCAAAAATAAGCTACATCTTTCTTCCCTCCACTCCTAAGTGTCTGAAAGAAACCTGATCGCCATTCCATGCAATTCCTGCTGGCTACACTGAGGAGTTGACACAAAGAGACAAGAGAAAGCATTAGAGAGAGATTGCTCTCAGCCTGCCTGAGGCCACAGTGATGGATGCCTGCACAGCCAGGGCCCTGCTGCCAAATCCCCAGTGGAGTTTGTCCAATGTTTGAGGTGGGTATCAAGCACCCAGAGGGTGCCAGCGCTGTCAGTGGGGTAGGAAGGAGACCCCAGCTCATTCCTTGCACCAGAGCTTACACCAGTTGCACTGTCCCTGTGTAACTACCCACACATGCTCCCTTTATGCCTCTACTACCAATGCACACCTTAAACCTGTTCAGCTGTGCCTAAACATTACCAGAAACATCCTTGGGCAAGAAAAGAATAACACAGCGATACCTAAAGACTGCAGAAAATGTGCAAAGCATAGTGGATGTACTCATGTACTTGGAATTACACTGGACAGAATGTGCAATTTACATGTGTTGAAGTGCTATCAGATAATTATTGCAACATATCTCATACCATGTAAAGTTTCCACTATTTCGTATTTTCCAAAGCCACAGATTGGACCTAGAAAGATTATTTCCTTAAAACCACATATTACTCTCAGATATGAATGGGGCAATGTTAAGTTCAGCACAATGCTTTAAATCCCATCAATAATAAGGATTTGGACGTGTGCTATTACATCAAAACAGATAATGCACAATACATGTAATGAGAATTAGGCTTGCATATTTGAGGGAAGAAATAAATCCCTGAGGGCTATAATGTCAAGCCTGATGTTCAGGCACCCAGCCATGAACTTGGATGAACTGCAGTGAAGGGCTTACAGCAAACACCAACTGAAAGCACTCTTGTATTCTCACAGGGAAGACAGCAGATTCTTTTTCACTGATTCAACATTTATAACCTGCACTGTGATCAAAAGCTCAGAACCTTTAAAGAACCCACAGGGCAGTAAAATATAAAAAAGAAAAAGAAGAAGTGCACTGAGTACCAAACACATCACAAACCCAGCCGGTGGCTTACAGCACCTAAAGTGAAACAGGGATTTGAAGTATGCAAAAAGAAACTAAGGATTGCATGCAGAATGCTTCTGATTCAACTGCAGTTTTTAAGCTCAACATAATAATATTTAATACATCTATTTCCTGGCTATGCAGGATAGCAATAAATCTTTAATTCCATATTATATGTCTGAACATATCCTCTTTTTCAGTGTTTTTGATACATCATATGAAACAAATACATTTATCCATTAGCAAAAGCAGTCCTGTGCTTCCATACTCTACAAATTTAGGTCATATTTATTCCAAACAAAACATAAACCAATGATTATGGGTATGAATGGAAACATCTCCTTTACTGTATCATTTAAGGAGAATCAAATGTCAATCAGAGGGTCATCCAAATAAATTGCTCACAGATTTCAGTGCTATCACATCATTACATATTTTTATCCACTTACACATTCAAGTAGTTATACAGGCCTTAGAAGTCATCACATTCACACACCCAGTAAAGTACAGGAAAGTTGCATGAGCAGAGAGCTTTCAGATTTGAACATACACTTCAAAAATTTTACACTGTTTTTCCTAAAAACATGCTGATTTGTTATCCTTCTCATTCAAATGCCTCTCAATAATAGCATTGTAATTTTAGTGATTTTTAAGTAAATGTGTTAGAATATTTTAGGACAAAAATATAATAAAGGAAGTTCATATTAATGTCATTTTAAAACATTATTGGGTTATCAGGAAGGAGAAAGCTGTATTTTTCACAGGGACTTGCCTACCTTGACCTCCTCAGAGCTTCTTCGTCTGGATCTTGCACTGCAGGAAAAAATGTTTCAGTTAAAAAATAGAAAGAAAGGAATTGGCTTTATAGTATTTAAAATTCTTTAGAAACTTATCAAAAGACTATCTAAAGGTGCATTCACACTGACTTTGCAGCAGTGGAATTTGTAAGAACAGCATGAAGATTGCAGTTCCCTAGGGACAGGAAGGAGGACGTTAGGAGGAAGGTAGCTATTACAACTACTTTCCCATTCATTATTAGCAATGTTTCACAGCTGTAGGCAATGATTCTACAGAGAGGTCCTGCTGTTTTGTACAAAGCAGGAGAGACAGCAGCAGCACATTAATGGGGAAAGGGAATGCTAAATATTTCCTTCTGATGTGGGAAAAGGCCCTGACCTTCCTTCTCTCTACAACAGGGGCCACCTGTGAGCTTAGTACCAGGTAGCCACAAAACCATTTTCATAGGCAACAAGGTTAAAGCTCTCTGATACTCATATCAGATCTAGTTTAGATAACAGGGCTGATAGAGACATAGATTCCATACAAATGGTGATTCATTTTTTTTTGACCTCCAGAAGTCACTTCTATAAAAGACTGTTACTATCATTTTTGTCTAAGAATGGACAGCTCTGTATGTCTAGGCTGCAGGAAACACAAAGATGGCACTGCAGAGACTTGATTTCTAAGTAGGAATAACTGTGGAGTCCCAAATGCTCATTTACTGTACAATCTGTTATACTTTTATGCTGAGATCCCTGGCAAATGAATTTTCTTCATAAAGCATAAGGTGAGATTGTTCACTATGATTTCTGAGTTCCCTCAAGTTACATGCAGGATCTTCACCCTCACTGACAACTACATGAGCCTGGACATGAGTATTCCCTGAGTATCAGTGGCTAATACCAGGGCAGTGAGGAAAGACATGAATCTAAAATCAGAATGAGGAGATGTTTTGTTATTCAACTTACTGTACTCAGTTCCAGTCATCTGGGCAAGGATGCGGAAGGACTTGGACTGCAGGTTGGCAGAGCGACGGCTCCAGTCCTCACTGTCATCCTCAGGCTTGTTCTGGGTTTTAAGCACAGCCTGATACACTGGAGAGGCACTGTCTACGTGAGGATCCTTTATAGGGAGGGCACTGCAATTCAGAAAGGGAAATGTTGGAAGCAGCTCTCTGGTCACAGTATCTCACCCAGCCATCCCCTACATGGCTTTGAAACTATCACTTCTTAAAAAAATACATAGAAAAATTTTATGTTATGGCTCATTCTGTCTCTGAAAGGGCCTGTTATCATTCAAATCCATTTGGAAATACCTGTTCATAATTCCTCAGCCAATGCTGAGGAATTATGAACAGGTACACAAGTGTGCAGTGGTTAGAATAATATGTGGAGAGTAGGCCAGGCAAAAACCATTTATTTCTCTGACCATTTTTGTTACATATTATTTCTTATATAAACAACTTCATGTTGGTACTGTTTTATGTTTTCTTTAAATTACAGTGCTGGGCCAGTGTACTTTAAGGTTGCAATTAGAAATAAACCCATATTTCAGTATAAAAATAATGAGGTAGACTTTTATAGCTTTTTCTAGAGATGATTCTTTTTCAAACCGAATTAAATTTCCATCTGCCATAGTGCAGATTCATTGTCTACTAAACATGTGAAGCACAGGAAGTCTAGACTTGCACTCAAGACTTGCATATATAAGTAGTATCTGAAATCTTTAATGACAGAATGTATCTTAGGATCTTACAACATACTTAATCACCTTGCAAAGTGATATATCCAGTTGTGCACTCCTAAAATCAAAGCTACACAGGTCTGTAGCACAAGTGAGGTAACCTTGCTTTGATTTATGATGCAGGCTAGAAACAGGCTTAGTAACTTAATAGGTTTTGGTGGTATTTTTCCCCAGTGAAAATAACTTCTGCATAGCAGAATTAAAATTAACTATTAACAGAGCTGCAGAAATATACACTGAGGGAATGATGTGTGCTTGGAGCAACTTGGCTCCATGACTGCTCTAAATACAAGGTCTATTTTTGAAGCAAGTGATTTATTGTAACAGCTTTATGCTATTCCATAAAGAGCTTTGCAAGCAGCAAGCTCAACTTCATGAAAACTGAGAAACAGTTCTGTTTAAAGTTAAGGGCCATTTGGTCCAACAGTTGCTTCCTTGGTTCAGGCTCAAAGTTAGCACTAAGATATCACTTTGCAGAGAAAATCTACAGAAAATCTGGGTCTGTGTTTTGAAAGCCTGAGAGGACTCATGAAAAACCAGGATGTCTGACATCCTACATAGAGTGGGATGCAAATGTTACCAGGTAGTGCTTTAAATATCAATACTTCCCAGCTGACACACTCCTCTTCTTCAGCACTGGGTAATATACACTGGTTTGATGGATTTACGCATAATACCATGCATTTATAACCCCCATATATGCAAACTTCTCAAACTTCTCACTTTCCTGAGGAGCCATCAAAGTACAAATCCCAGTCAAGGTTTTTTTTGTGTGTTTTCACACACCAGTGGGGTGGAATGCAGCTTAGGTTTAGAATTTAGAGAAAAACCTGAGTCTTCAGTTTAAGCTTTGCTACAAACCATACAAGTTACGTAAAAAAGTTCCTCAGTGTGAAAGATGGCCTGTAGGAGGAAGAAACATTTTTGAGCTCCTTTTTTAGCTCATGTTTCCTAGACCACAATCTTTACAATATCCAAACACTAGCAGGTACAGAAGGCAGAATACAGACTTGTTTATTCTGGGAAGGCTCTGCCATCAGTGACTTCCATCAGTGCTGCTGCTGTGTGCAGCAATAGACAAAGTGGTGCCATAGCCTTCTTTAGGTGGAAGAGGGGAGAGAGAACAGTAGTTCTCTTGTGGCCCATCACACATAGCTAAAGGGCTTGCTGAGGCAGGCAGGAAAGCACAGCAGTGAGTTCTGCCTTCTGCCTTCTGCAGGAATAGTCTTTGCATGGCAAAGAGATTCTCTGTAATACCAACAGTAAGTCACAGCAATGCCCTTGGGACTGTTCTGCTGCTTCTGACACTTGGCTATGCTGCAAGTTCTGTCACAGCAATGCTCCCCAAAAGGTGACTCTGTTTTCAAGTCCCCAGAGCACTTCAGGGTGCTTCACACCCAGAACCTGGCCTGTAAGAATACCAGAAGTGACTGCCTGATGTGGGCCAACAGTTAACTTTATACCCCCACACTGACTTCTTAATCTTGTGGAAGCTTAAAAACCTGCTGTATGGGACAGCAAATTTCCCAGCTGAACATCATTCTAGAGTGGATAATAAACCACTGGATAGACAGTGCTGCTGATTTCAACCATGGACCACTGTGGCAGCAGTGGTGTGCCAGCCACAGTTCAAATTCCTCTGTTTATATACTCTGGCTCAAATACTTTCTTCTTATATTATGACCTGTGTACAAAAAAGCAGTTCAAAGGTTTATGTACAGATATGCCATTAACTCAAGCACTGTTAAAAACTAGAGCTGGAGGCTGGACCACAAATTTCACAGTAGCAATGTGTGGCATTAATATGACATATTAATATCCTTATGGTAGATGATTAAGGCAGGAAATGGAGCTTGGTGAATTAACCTCCCCAGCAGAGTGAAACATGCTCATATAAATTGAACTAAATTAATGCAATACATTGGAGTATTTCCAACTCTGTCTTTAATTCAGCAGGCCTTTTTCTTTTTTTAAAAACATAATTATATTGTGGATGAATAACTAGGACATATAAGCCTCTCAGCATGGAAGTGTAAAATAGAGCGCATCGCTGATTATGAGCATTTCATAAACCTAAATGTGACAGTTTATTCTTACAGACAGCCTAAAGATGCACATAACCATGTTAATACCTCTGTTATACATCTTTGTAATTTAATTTCTTTCCATCTGGGTGTGGATGTGCAGAAATATCATGCATCTTTAAGCATATTACTTTAAATTGATGCTACATAAAAAAAAAACAAACCTCTTCCCAAATGGGTTAGAGCTGTTGGAGGTTTTTAATCTAGAGCCTAAGGTATTCTAGTAGGAGTCAATAAAAATTATTTTCCTTTTCCTTATCATCATTTAAGTCACACATTTTTACCATTAAAAAAAAACTTTAAAGACAGTTCAAGATTCTCTGAAAAAGTAGCAATGGAGGAATTTTATTTTTTGGAGTTCATTATAAACTATGGTTTACTATGTGAATCACTCCCTGGAGTCATTATGCAGATTTAATTTCAGTAGATATTAAGTAAAAACTTAGGAACACTACAATGTTCTACCCCTGATGTAGACATACAACAAAATATTGTGACATCAGGTATTACACTGATTCCAGCTATTTTTAAAAAAGCCCTAAGAGGTAAAAACCCCACAACCCAACAAACAAAAGTTCACATAGACTGGTAAATAGCCAGCCAAGTTGACTTATTGCAGAGGACACACAAGATCTTAGTTTGTACAGTCACATTATTGATTCTTCTACTTCAACTTTCAGATCTTATTCCCAATAAAGGTGCTGGATATATGTCCTTATACAACTTGTGAATTTGGCTAAAACTGCATAATGGAATTTAGAAGTGGTTTGACAGAAATGTACTCAAAACACACTGTCCACAAGGTTTTACTGCAGCCACCTAGCTACTGGTTCTTGGTTTAGCAAGATCAATTAAAAAAGAAAAACAAAGCAAAGAAAAATATGTAAAGTCAGGGCTTTTGAAATTTTCTACCTTTAGGTTTCAGCATGATGTCTGAGTATCAATAGCTCTGTCCTTCCCTTTATGTTTTCCATGGTGATCCAGTAAGTGTGGCTTATTTCTGAGTGACAAGAGCCTGACTCTGATCTCATGAAGCTACAACATCACTGATTTCAAATGGTCAAACTAGAAAATGAGTTCCTATCTTAAGCCTGTCTGTCCTTCATCACTGATAAAATAAGTCAACTGTTTCCAGCTGCTGTCTGCCCTTCAGATGTGCAGTCTGAGTTTGCTTTCCACCCTACAGACACTTGTGGACAAATGAAAAGGACTAAGGCTACTAATTAAGAACCAAGACCAAATTATAGGCTGATAACTGAGACAAAATGAATCAGCACACATTTTGGTCTGCTTTCATATTAAAAACTCCTCATACAAATACTTCCTCATTAAGAATAATCTTAACTCAGACTTGATTGACTAAGCAAGCTAAAGAACATTATGGTTTCTACTACAAATTAAAGTTCAGAATATCACAGAGGAAACTAAAAGAAACTTATAAAATGAAAAGGATCCACATATGCAGCATTAACTTTATAATCATCTGATCATTTAAATAGGTAATTTTTTTAAACATTACTATTTGCATCATATAATGCTACAGCATGTAATAGAAAGTGCCAATGTATCATAAAATGTCTCCTATAATCCATGTCTACGAAGGATATGAACTCTTATAGAGAACACAAACAAACTTCTTTGTACTTCACTAATTGGAAACATGAGTTCACTGAACACCTGTGGAGATTCACTGAGTCATGGCCAAAGCCAGCTAAAGGCATTGCTTGTGATCCATCATGAGGGAGAGCTGTGATGAACAACAATATTGGTGCAAAAAGTTAACAGAAAAGAAAAATAATTATAAAAAAGAGAGAAAAAGGGAGCACAGGCAAATACATAAACCATCCTCATTTTGAATAAGCCTGCAGCTAACATATGGAAAAGAAACTACGTTAAAGTGTGTTGCTATACCTGTATTTTGGTGTCATATCAAAGGAAGGCAATTTCTATTTTGGGCAGAAGTGCACTCGGTAAGAGAGAAACCTGGCTACATTCATGGCATATGTAATTTCAGTAAAGTTATTATAACTCTGGATAAGTTAATCAGGTAAGATTACCAGAAACATGCATTGGAAAAGTAAAGTTATTAAAGATCAGGGGATTTTGCCATAGTCCAAAGGATCTGTGTAAAACACATATACTGTATGTAAACTGGGGATAGGGAAAATACAGCAAAACATTCCATTCTGAAGAATAAAACAGTAGCCAGTGCTAAATAAATATTCTGCATTCTTCACATCTCAATAAAAATTCCACCCCCCTTTTTTTGTCCTTTCTGCGCTATGCATACAATAGTGACCACTATAAATCATGGCTGTCAGGAATGAAAAACCATCCAATATCATATACAGAGCATTAGATGTATTTTTGTGGGTTTACCAGTTCTAGGAGGAATACCAAAACACTAGGTTAAATTAACGTACCCCTGACTATGGTAGGGGCTTGGAACTTTAAGGTCTCTTCCAACAACAAACCATGCTATGATTTTCTAGTGATCCATCCTTTTAAATTCAAAACATGGAAGTGCTTTTGGACACTGTCTAGGATCGATACACATCTTCCACGTGTAATATACCCCAGAAAAAAAGAAAGAGTCCAGGAAGAGCAAATGTGTCATGCAGGTAGGGATGTTACAAGTACCATGCAGAGAAAGAGCATTCCACAGAAGGAAATAACCTTACCCAGCAAATTCTCCACCCTGGGCTTGTGCCTGGCCTGCAATTGCATCCATGATAGCATCCTGGGAATACATGCTGATCGGGGTGTTATACTGCGCGTGAATTATGGTAGCCTTGCCGCCAAGGCCCTTCACCTCAATGGGTTTGTGGGTAGACAGGGCAGAGTCCTTCAGGACATTGGGGTTGAAACGCTCCGTGAAGTCCGTGCTGGGTTATGCAAGAGTGAGGTTCCACAGGGAAGGAAGGGAGGGGAAGAAAGGAGAGAGGCGTGAAGTTAAGTGAGGGAAGCACCATCAAGAGAGGAGTGTGCACGTCTGTTCATGGCATCTCACCACCAAAGCTTCTCATCAGGGAAGCACAGACAATGTGAGTACCAAGCCATAGCAAAAAGATGGCTGTGCTAATGGATGTCATTTTTGGGTTGGCTTACGAGGTATAAAAAGGAAAAAAAAAGGTGAAAGAGCTGTCACTGTATTAAAATATCACAAAAAATCTGTAAGCATTTGTGTGATACTTACATATACTAAAATTCTGTTGTTATATGCATATATACATTTAAGTGTATACAAACATGCACATGTATATATGCATGTCCATGGGATGTACATGCACAGTGCAGAGAATTCCCACTTTTTTGTCATCCATTTGTGTTTTCAGAAGGCTCTTATAAAGGTCTGGAAAGTACAGGGAAGTGAAGGGATATCAGGTTCTCTATTATTTAGAAGGTTTCAGTACTTTCTGTCTGTGTTGTTAATGACAGTGAAATTTAGTACTTGTGCCTTTTAATCTTCAAGGCTTTCCTTACAGAGACTAAATCTTCCCAAAATCTCTGTACACCAGCCTGAAGTGCTGCTATAGCATGGTAAATGCTCAGTCCCAGAACAAAATATGCAACATTGCAACCAAAGGATCAAGCGCAGTTGGAAGAGTTGCTGCCTTAGTTTCCAGAGACTCCATTTACAAGGAAAGATTTTATATTTGACAGACTGAGCCCCTAAAGTAAGCTAACTGAAGCTTGCATGACACCAGAATGAGTCAGTTTGATGTCAGATTGCTGCCAAAGTGAAGCTGGTTTTCTTGGGTTGAGCTGTGCATAGTTCTAGTCCTGGAGCTAGAACTGAGCACTGCCCAGAGCTCCAATGACAAACATCATCCACTATGGTGGCTGCTCTTCAACCCTGTCCTGCCAGCAGCAGGAGGATACCAGCAGGAGAGATTTCATACACTCACCAAACTGGGCAAAACTGGGAACTCCATCCTTTGTGAAATAACAGATATTTCATAAATGTTTCATTCAGAACTGAATCCAAAAGCTGGAAATAGATATTTTTCTCCCTGCAGAAGAACTGCTGAAGAATTCTGTTTGATTAGAACAATTTTCCTTTTCAGTTTAAGACATTAGACTGTAAGTTTATTTGCTAATATTGTTTTTCTCTTTACACACACAACAGTGTGTCTGTTTACCATGGGTAGCTCCAGAGGGTGAGTGTTAAAACTGAACCCTCAACCAACCCAGCATGATGAAAAAGGTAAACTCAAGTAAGGCTGGCAGCCATCTGACTTAATTAACTATCACAGGTGCTGTGCCACCTCTGAAGCCAGCCAGGGGATTCCACTCTGTTTTCAGCCTTTTGTTTGGTGGGATGCCCTGACTGAGGATGGACAGAGAGAGATACAGTCACATATCATTGCAAATCCTTTATAGAACATCGACAGCCACATGCACAAGGACCAGAGACGCACAGGAGCACATGTTGCATTACAGCCACAGCCTTCACTTGCACATGCCAACATCTTAAGGTAGGGAACTGGGAAGTGCCATTATGCATTCAAAAAAAGTGAAAATTATCATTTTACCAAGACATTCTCACATTTAAAACACATCTCCCTTAACTATTAATCAACTCTGACAATTCTATAATTACAGTGACATCATCTCTGGAGGGGTGGTGGGCTGAGACATGCAGGTTGCTGTGCTGAGCGTGCACATGCCTGACTTGAACAGCATCTCTTTTCTGCAATACCCTAAACAATCACATGATCATTACAAACACACAGGTCCTCAAGATCTTGAATTTAGTGTTCTCTTTCTTTCACACTGTTGGAAGTACTAAAGAGATTCTAAACCCAAGATCTGAGAAGACTCTGTGAAGGAAAGGACAGAGGTTAAATATGACACCTTTAAAGAATAATGTTCTAAGGAATTTGTTTCCACAGTCAGTTACAGAAATCAAAGTGACTAATGTCAGAACAGCCTAAACTTCCCTCATGGTAGCAGCAGGAGTCATTTGGGCTTTCACTTGGGGTCTTTAAACAATTTTAGTGATGTCTTTCAAGAGGTTTTAGTCACACCACATACACCAAGGCAAAACTTCCACTGAAGTTAACAGGATTCCAATTAAAAATAACAGAAAAAAGTACAGATTGCCAGCTGCTGAGTTCTTTTTCTAATTCTGGAAGCAAACAGAAGATATTCATGCTTGTAAGGAGTGCTGGGCTCTGGGACAAAGTGGCAGAGGCAAGGCTGCAGAGACAGCACCTCTGCAAAATGAAAGGGATCTTTCTCCTAAGCTACAAAAGGATCAGATAAAGTAAATCCCAAAGCAAGTAAGATTACAAATACTCCTATAAAGTGACTTCTGCTTTCTAAGACAATCCTGTCAGAATAATTATTAATGTAAACTGGCTGCTAGGATTTTTCACTCAAAAGGACTTACATCATCACACTCACACTTCACTGAAATCAACAGAGAATGCAAGATCAATGTTAATTATATGCACTAAATATTATTTCAACTTTATGTATTCTACTACTCCTAACTTTGTACTGTCAGTTTAAATTTGACATTTAACTATTAGAATTATTTATTTTATACTCAGTTTGACCTAGTCCCAGCAATTTATGGACAACAGTCAGGTCAGAGGCAAAAAGCAAGAGTTTAGAGACAATCCTCTGCCCCTAGAAAACTAAAGGTCAAAACTGAGCACTCTCTGAAGTCTCCTAAATAAAGCAGATCAATCACATTTTCAAGTCAATAGTTTTTTCTTTTTTGGACAATAGATTTATCAAGGTAAATAATTTCATAGCTTTTTTTTCCCATATCAGTATCTTACTCCAACCTAAATTTGAATTTCAGCAGACTTTAGAAATTAATTTAACACTGAAGCTAAAAGTACTTTACTTTAATAACACACCAAAAAAGGCTCAGATAATGCTCTCCAAACTCTGAGGGCATGAAGATCACTTAAAGATTCAAGAGAAGTTAAACCTGCCTGTAGAAGCACAACCACCTGAAAGCTTTTAGAAGAACTGGGCAGGCTCAGGTGGCAGCTCCATCACAGCATTAGAGCATCACCAAGAAATGCCAAGCGGGAGCGCTGCTGGACAGCAGGGGCAGCGCAGGGCGCCTGCCACACCAAGCAGATGTTTACAAAATTACTTGCACTTGCAAGCAGACACAGCAGGAACACAGGGGATCATGCTACCCCAGAAAACACATCTTCACACACACAGCATCACACAAATATCTGGCACTACACAGAGGTGATACTAACTTGGCAGCGGTGTTGGTTATGACCTAGAAGAAGAGAAAGAGAACAAACAACATCAAAACCAGCCACGCAGAAAACAGTCAATAGTTTGTAGAGTGTAAAGGGGAAAAGATATTTACAAA
The DNA here is from genome assembly GCF_035770615.1 of Melospiza melodia melodia. NCBI lineage: Eukaryota > Metazoa > Chordata > Aves > Passeriformes > Passerellidae > Melospiza > Melospiza melodia. Next base: position 26,801,661 of record NC_086202.1, read on the forward strand.
GGATTACTACAGCTCTTCTCAGACCATCTACAGATAAGAATAAAAAGAATAAAAAGTAAATGTATGCCTAAAAACCCCAACATGATTAAGAAAGGAAAAAATGCAGGGATTATAGTTGATCCACCAGGACTTAGTAGGGTACCATGGCATTTTTGCTGACTGGTGAACATGATCTTATTGCTGTGCATCCTTAAAAGTACTACTACCAAAGTGAAAGGAGGAGGGAGCAGAGGGAAAAATGGAGGATTTTCAGAGTATATTCTCATCTGAAAATAGCAAATGAGTGGTAGAGACTATATTTTAATCTTAGATACTGAATATTCAGGGATAAAGTCTGTTCTCAGGCCACCCTCAGAGCTGGTTTTGGAAGACTGATTTTTAAGTCTTTTACATTTTGGAGAAGATCCAAAGAATATATTGGTAAATGTTTTAAAGCTAAAACTAAGGAAAATGCCTTTGTATATAACAAGATATGACTGCACCTAGACTGCACCTTTGTATATAACTAGATATGACTGCACCTACATTATGCCAAGAGGCGTGTGGGCCATTTAACTTTGGAATAGTCATTCCTAATTTATTCCACATGAAACAAAGCAAGCCATGCTTGCTGTATGTTTTTTGGGATATCCATATCAGTATATTTTATTCCAACTGGTTCCATACAAGTGGAAAAAGGCATGAAAAAAGGCATGTTCACAGCTAATTCCTGCATCTCTGCATAAACCAGTGGTGGTGCTTGCACAGTAATTCCAAAGCACCGTAACACAGGATAAAGCTGGGAGTGCAGAACAGAGTGTGCTCAGTCTGAACTACAGTGCTCTTCCCAATAACTCTCTGTGGTGGTTGCACAAATAGCAGTAATGGGCTGTGATATTTATTTTAACTGTTTTCCCCAAAGCTTAGAATACCCACATTCTGCTTCTTGGTTGAAGACTAGTTAATCCTATTTTGTGCAAAATAAAGAGGAAGAGATCCATGGTCAGTTAATAAACTTTTCTTTTTACTTGGCTGTACAGAATGCTGTTGACAGAACTGGGCACTGAGGATTCCAACTTGCTGCTGTGACATTTCTGTGTCTGGGACTGATAGAAAATACTGGACAGCAAAGCTACACTGTTAAACAGTGACATTCCAAGCAGATTTGGCCCCTCCTGCTTTTTCCTTGCAGAACCTTTGATATCCTACCTACAATCCTTTTGCCTTGGCACATCAAACAGCACTTTTCATAATCAAAAGCACTCTAGTGAGCCAAAGCTGCAGTCAAGGCTTTGCACTTCTGCATTTCCATGGTAAAGCAACCACAGATCACCCTCTGCAGCTACTGGTCAGATTCTCAGATTTGAAAATATTCTTCTAGCTTTATAAACCCTACATTAAGCCAAATGTTCTTACAGGAACTGTTAGAGATATATTAGGAACAAGCTGCAGCCTGTAAGCACATCAGTGATCCTATATCCATTTTAGGTGTATGTGAGACAGCTGGGCACTCATTTACAATGAAACCAAGTGTAATGGTATCATTTTCTGACTCATCCATGCATCTACCATACATATAAAATAACATTTTCAAGGCAGAATTACCAAACCCCTAAAATACACCTTAATTAAAGGAACATAAAACTATGTCCAAAGAAAAGAAACATTATGTGCAAACACAAAGAACAGCTCAATAGTCACATCTCAGCAAAGATTTTTGAGATGTGAAGACGCTGCTATAGCTTCCTTCAAAAACAGTAAAGATTTGCTTCTCCTTATGTTTAGGATGTGATGAGAAAATTCCTCCCAGTTCAGAGTCACACACAATTTTAGTTTGGCTCTATATAGGGACATGTCTGGAACACCCAGCTTGCTGCTCACAGAGGTCACACAGTGAGAGGCCAGTAACCCAAGCCACCTGGCACGTACTTGTGGGACAGGTATTTACTGCCCTTGACCTACAGTGTGAAAAATAACTTACACTGGAATGAAAAAGATGCACGTTACAAACTATGACTCACTGTTCATATTTATTCATACACTCCAGAGCTTTCAGCACATCACGTTCCACACTCCTAACAGGCTATCTTATGTTTCACCTTGGGTCAGAGTGATAAAGCTTTAATGTAAAGTGTATCAGAGAAACAGTTGCTTTGTTATTCTTCACAGATCAAGGAAGTAATCTCAAAATTAATTTCAGCTTCTTGATAGGATTTTCCAAAGGGTTTAGCTAAACCTGTAACAGCAATTCACACAATTAAGTTTAAATCATCTGGCGAAAAGGGCACAGAACTGAAACATACCTTAAGATCACTCCTCATGCTTGAGCTTTCTCGCAGCTTTTACCATACAGCTAAGTGCATGTTTGTGAAAGCACAATGAATTTCATTTTGGAACACCACGATATCACAGCATTGCGATACTATGATGCTCCAAAACTGTTCCCAGTAAAGAGCAGAGCTGATTATTTAGTGCTCACAGTGCTTCCTTATTCCCATATATGCACTGTGAGATTGACATTATCATGGATGCCACCAAGTCCCAAGATAGTTACAGGTTCCATGTTTTTCTCCACAGAGCAGGAGGCAAGATACTTCTTACATCATGGATAACAGTCGAGTGGGAGTGGGAATGATAGCACTATTGAGCTCTGAATTTTCCCTGCATGTCAACAGAGATGTAGAATTCTCTAAATCTCAGTGAAGTTAGCAGACAAGACACATTTATTTAGTGCTTCTGGACTCTTTGATCTTTTCAGAATGTTCCTACACAGCAGGATAAGGGTTTTTTATTTTTTTATTTGTTCATCAGTGCTCCAGCTGGTAAAGGCAGATAGCAGTTCCCTAAAATTTCATTCAAACTGAATAGAAAGGCTCTCATTGATTTTAGTGAGTGATGGATACAGCTGTATTGCAATTCTGATACCAAAACAGTCACAATGCTGAGCCATCCAAAATTCAGCCCCTTCACCCTCACCCCTGCAAGTATTAAGGAGGATTATGAACATAGTGGAGAAAAAGACAGCAAGATACATACCCAGGAAACTCTGTATATTGAAATAAGACAATAATTGGTATTCTTCAGAAAACTGTAAATTAAGAGACAAGTATTCTGAGGTTTATTTTCCTGATCTTGCTTACTAACTGAAATTTTTTTTTAAAGGTAATTGCTTTACTTAATTATCAAGTATGAAAAGGGAGGATAGAATTTTCTCAGATAAAGTAATTAGGATTGTTAATGTTGAGTGCTCAAGAGAGTGGCAGTGAATCATCTAGAATTGCTTGAATCATTTAGAACAGGAGTATATGCTCTTCTAATAGGATGAAATATCCCTACTTTTCTACAACTTAAAACCTCTTGGTTTTATTTTCACAAAGAGCTGCTGCAAATGGATATAAAGTACTTGAAGATATGCAGTTGCTATCAGTGTATTGTCAGAATTTTCTGGTTTTCCTTATATAGCCAAGTCCCTAATGTCAAAAAACCACTTTTCCCCATATTCCTAGCAAGAAATTTATCTTAATTAAAAAAGAAACAAACAACCCCAAAACCACAAATAAACTAAAAAATTAGATTTGTTTGATGATTTATACATGAAGGCAAAAAAATTAGGAAAACCTGTTTCTCCCTGCTTTTTCTCATGTACTGCAGTCCAAGCTCGTCACTTCACAAACCTACTAATAAAATAGATGACCTGCAATATAGGAACATGGAAAACCTTGACAGCATGAGATCAAACTATCTGGGCAGTATCTGGAGATCATTCCTTGTCATAGCAAAGTTAACACTAAAGCTAACAGATGCAAGACATTCTTCAAACCAGAGGATTCAAAATATTGCAGTTCTGACTCATTTTGCATAGGAAAGCCAACGCATTAAGGCAGGAATTACAGCAGGACACTCCAGTAGCTGGGTATGTCAGATTTGCTGGTCAAAGCCATTTCTCTCTAGCAAAGTACCAAAGATCAGGTGTGGTTTAGAGCAGCTGCTCTGATGTCTGACAGCAACACTTGGTTCTCTGAGACTCCATGCATTAGTTAGAAGTGCTGAGTGCCACAACCCTGAGATGATTACAATCACTTCAGTCCTACTGTTCCCCCTCATGCTCTGCTGACAATTGCCAATCCATGCTGCACATCACATACCAACAACCATTATTCTGTAATGGCAATGTGGGTATGTTTTGGGGCTACTGGAAAATTTAATTATTGATCCAGGCTTTAATAATGACTGCTAGACAAATGCACAATAGGGTAAGCACCATTACATTCACTGCTCAGCAAGTTCATTATGTATTGAAATAATTAAAGATGTTACCATGTTACCTACCCTCTAGGAAGTCCACCTTCCGAAGCCCTTCGGTTGAGACTCAATTTATGCATCTCAGCCATTTCCCTCAGGGTCTCTGCCGAGTAAAGGCCAATGGGGTTGTTATACTGCCTTGCAGGGCTCAGCTGGTGAGCGGGGCTACTGCCACCAGCCAAAGCAGGGCTTGCTTTGGAACCTAACGAGCTCTTGGCAGGTGAAATGTCAGGAGTCACAGACTGAGAGGACATGGAAGATCTAACTGTGGTAGTCTTTTGGTAGGAAGAGCTATTTGAAAGGCTGATCTCTTGCTGGTTGAGGTAGCCTGAAAAGGTTCCATTGGTTGCTAAAACACTACCCACAGGCCCAGTCGCCGTGTTAGTTAGAGGGCTGAAGGTTGTTCTGTTGCCATTGATTTCCCAAGCAGGTTCCTGTAGTAGCAAACATGCAGGCCAAGAAAAGAAAAAAAAAGAAAAGAGCAATCATAGAACACATGCAAAAATAACATATTGGCAATTAATGTTGTAAACATAGTAATAAACTAGCAATAAATAGATTGGGGGCAAAGCATTCAAACTTTCAGGGAAGATTTTCAACAAAGAAATGCATTGTTTCAAAATAAGGGAAGCAAAACCAACTCAGGCAGTTTTTTACTAGGTTTTAGTTGAAATCAACAAATAAAGCTTAACATTAAGAGAGCATTTGCTACTAGTCAACCTCACAGCAATAATTTTATATTAAGGCAACACTGTCCATTAATTTCTAGGATAATTAAGAAATTAAAAAAAAAAAACATCTTGAGGTAAGAATAATTTTAGATCATGTACAACCATAGAAGTCAATGCTATTATTATAAAGACACAATGATTCTAAACCACACCATTCTGTTGTCTGTGAGTGCACTTGAGGTTATGGAAATGATGCACTGGTATCCTGGGCTCTGGCTCATGCTGATCAGGCCATGCAGCAGGGTTAGCAGAGACACCAACAGGACTCGAGAACTGCTCCACAGAGAGGCTGCTCCTATGCTGGCCATTCCTGCTTCATTTCCACTTGAGGCAATGTGTGCTTGAGAATGTAGATGTGTGTGTGATCCTACAATCCTTTCCCAGATAATATTCCTAACAGGGACAACAGCAGGTATTGCCTTACCCAAAGGAATCTCCCCTACAATACCTATACCCATAGAAGTCTGTGCTGCTGCTCAGATTCAAAACAATCTACCAAAAACTCATCCTGGAAAAACACAGTCCAACACTTGAGTTTCATAAATGATTCCCTATAAATGCACCTTAGTGAAACCAAAATAAGAGGTGATATCAAAAAAAGAAAAATGCTCACAGTTAAGAGGCCCAGTGCTGCTACTTGCTGCAGTCCAGCTCAGGGGACAGGGACAGGCAGGGGACAGCATCCCGAAGCAGGAATGGAGCCCACAATCTGACCTCAGTGCTAGCCAGTTCAAGAGCAGGTGGTGGCCTGCAGCGATGTTTTGCCTCATTCATTGGCAATGCAACCATCTTCTTTAGCACCTTGCATGAAATACCGGTCTGAGAAAAATTTGACCTATGATTCTATGCTTTTGCTAGTATTGGTTATCATTAATGAAATGTAATGTATCATCACTACATTAATGTAGTGTAATTTTGATACTATGGTTCACAAGAAAAATATTTTCATTGCCCTTTCAGATTTTTCTATATTGCATGTACAAATTTAGGGAGCACGTGTTTGAAAATAAAAATCAAGATAATATGCCTTGATTAATTAAAATTTATTGGGAAAACACCCTAAAGGTCTAAGGATATAAGTAATCATAACATTGAACACATTTAAGACATGTTGAATCAAAAATGTAAGGCAGATAAAATTAACTAAGATAATTTTTCTTAGTGATAAACAGGAAGAGATTTTAGCCAGCATTAATAGCTGCCTGAGGCTGTAGAAACAGATAATCCTAAAAGCATTTTCAGACCATGCCTTTTTAAATAAATACATTTGCAATACATACTTTGGTTATTATACCCTGACACCGAAAACAGCAAACAACAATCCCTTCCAGTGGTCTATTGAAAGCTTCTGGATATCATTAAATAAACAGGAAAACGGGCTTCTCTCTAAAAATGTGTTCAAGAAGAGGCACAAATATGTTCGAAAATTAAGTATTCACTTGTGCAAACTATTTTCACATGCCAGCACAGAGGGACAAAACAATTATTAAATAAAAAATAAACACAGATTTAATAGAGAAGAAAAAGGATATGCTGGAGTTATATTAATTTGTTACCCTGAAAACTCTGTGGCTTTTAGTTAACTGTGGGTTTCTTCCTACACCCCAAAATAAAAGGACATTTAAGGAGAGCTGATTGTAAGAGCAGTTTGCACTGCTAATGAGAGAAATGCCACATATTTCCTTAGCTCTAATGCATTTTCATAGCCTTGGTGTTACTGGACAGTAACAATAGGCAAAGGGGAAATTATAGGGCAGCCGTAAAAATTATGGCCGATGATTTTGCTCCGTTTTGGCACAAATGGAGTTCTGGTTTTACTCCTTCAACTATATCTAGCTGGAATACCAGCATACTGGCAAATCAGTATTAGAATTCTTTAGAGCCCAGCAGTGCCAGGTTAGCAATCTCCATCTTGAGTCCATATTTTGGATAGTTTTAGGGCAGTTGTTTTTCCTGTGTTGTGGGGGAAATAATGGATGAAACCAGAAGTGTCTAAGGGTGAGGCTGTACTTCTAAATAATTACTGCCCCATCTTCAGGATATTTAGCTCTTCGCTTTTGTGACTAACCAAAAAATCTCTGATTCAGTTTATTCCTGAGAGAATATTGTAGAATTATTTTTTGTCTCCAGTTCAGTGTCAAAATCCGCTCACTGCCGAATTTTAGACTGAAGGGCAAATGTCTAATACTGAGCAGCAGCACTGAGCTTTCAGCATTGCACCACATGAAATGCAGCCAACAATAACAAACGCTCCCCTGTTCCCCATCTCTCATCCCATTCTGTTTCAGCGGCTGGAAAAGCAAGCTGACATTTGCAGCTCCGGGAGCCTGATGCTACCCTCGAGCCGACCAGGAGAGGAGGCTCTGACACTGAGCAATGGGCTTCCCTTCAGGAAGATGCGGGATCGTGCATCATCCCTTACTGCGGGAGGAAAACTGCGTAATGTCAGGGAACGAGCGGCAAAGTGAGAAATGTAGAGGAGTCTCAAACCTTTTGAAACAGAAGGAGCTAGGAATCTGCTCAATTTCCATTCTGAAATATTATTTGTTTATAAAAATCCAATTTCTATGAAAGGCAAATGTTCCTTTTTATGTATCAGGGAAGTGAGAAATAAATTTAGATTGGGAGATACAATACCAGGTTTTGCAGGTCCTCTTCCTTTGACAAATCATTCTCTATTTATCTATTGCTGTGACCCTACAGTCATTACTCACCTCTTGCACTTTGGGGAGAACAATTTTAACAGTATACCAGTGATTTTGACCACCCAACATGCTCAAGAAGCAATTGTTGCTTTAAATTTTTTAGAGGATAAAGGGAATGGAGGCACTATGGCACTGAATGACTTTCAACAACATGATCAAACTGCTTTTGGCTAAGTCAGCTTCTCCATCCTATACTCTACTTAAAAAGTCAGTCATCTCCATCTATTTTCTCTTAGACACATAGTCTCCCAAATTTGGCAGGAAACAAATCATAAGTATGACAAGATGCTCACTGGGACTCAAAAATAAGTGTTGTCAGTAGTGTTTTATAAAAAGCACAACACACAGCCATATCATTAGAATCAACAAGGCTGTCAATACCTTCATGCAAATGAACAAATGTTAAAGCCATGCTTAGCCCTAAAACACCAGCTTGAATGTTTTCAACTGCACTGATCTGAATCTTCACTTGTGTTATGTCCCCTCTGAAGAGCTGCAGTCAATGAATTCATTGACTGGTTGATGGCTTAGTTTAAATCCTTAGACTCAAGCTTACTTTTACTGTTATCTGAATGCTTTCAACATTAACTACGCCCTTTCTTCCAGCTATGCCCCACCTGTGCAAAAGACTTCACTAAATCAAATATATTAGACTAAAGTAAATGAAAATTGTTTCTAGTTTGAGATTTATGTCAGATATAGTGAAACTGGAAAGCAATCAAATCGTATTTCCAATAATAACAGCCCTACATACTGATGGTTGCAGAACCTGTATCATCTATAACATTGATCAGGTTTGTGAAAGAATGACTGATCTTTGTGAAAAAAGTATGCTTGTTTCCCTAAAACAAAAATTAAACAAACAAACAAACAAAAAAAAAAGTGAACAGTGAAAGAAGTGCATGCTTGAAAATTAGTGGAAGCTGCAATCAGATCAGCGATAATGTACAAGAGGATTTATGGTTTTAACTAGACACTGAAGTTGCACATGCAGATTGTTTAGCTAATGTTGCCACACCTTAACCTTAACCAGAGAAGGATGAGGAAAGCTTCTCATGATGTATGAGGATGACACTGTCATGACTGTCTTGTTATGCAGTCTTTTGCTGATTTTTAAAAATACCATCCAAATCATTTCATGTAAACCATCAGTCTAAACACTTTCAAGCAGAGGTGTGGAGGTGACTTCTGCCTGTGTGTCAGAGAATTCTTCATTTCTACAGTGATACTTGTTACTAGAAATAATAAAGGGACAAGCAAAGAAACCTTGGTTTTAAAGTGTATTTAGTGTAACACAGCTTACTGCCAAATCAGCATTACATTGCCTCTATCAGTAAAGTATCTTTATTCTGGATTTTGAGACTTCTCTGAGAGCTCAATGCCTTTTTCCTTCCAAACAACTCCCAGAGAAGAATTCTTCTTCACTTAAAACTTGCTATTAGTGTACACAAGTGACACAAGTGTCACTCCTCTTGCCCTGCAAAGGGTCCAGCAGTCTGATGTTACCTCTTCCCCTGGGTGAAAGACACTACGCCTAAGATCTTCCTGAATACTGCAAGATAACCTGTTTCCCCCATACCTTCCCCTGGATGTCACCCTTTTCTCTAGAAAGGTTCCACTAATTCTCTTTTCCAGCCACTGGTACTGCCTGCAGCTGGCTCAGAAAAGGCTGCCTCCAGCAGCTCCTTTCCTGAGCACCTTGCACAGAATTCTCAAACATAAGGCAGCAAGCTTCTGAAAATGGGCTGAGTCTTTTGGTCCTCATCTCTCTCTGTGGGGCTAGAATAGGAAATGTAAAGTGTCTTTATGGCTTTCATGCCAAGGGGTCTTCTAGGACCTTCAAAAAATCCCTGCTGTGTGTAAAGTTAACTTTTCTATACAGTAGATAGTTAAGGGAGAAAAGTATTTTCTGTGGTGAACTGCTTTGAAAACTTGTGTCAGCAATTTTAAAGTTGACAATTGGCAAGGAAGAAATGCACCTAAAATGCATCTAAAAGGGTAATGAAAGTCCAATATACAAGAGCTTTATGTGCCTATGGAGGAAGGAGATAAAATTTTCATACCTGCGCAGGTCTATAGAGCCCCAAAAGGCAGGTGTCCATCTCATGTTGGTGAATAACTCTGATGAGACACATCTACTCACTGCCTTGAACACTGACAGCATTCTGGGTGCACCTTCTGGGAAAATGAGAACTCCTTTCCCTTCCTGTCCCTGTTACTTTGCTGGTGCAGTCAAACACCAGTTTAACCAAAAGAATGATTCATGGCTTTTGTTCTAGGAATTTCACAGTACTGTTCGGTGACTATTCCAATAAGTTCCTCCAAAATAACTTTTTATAACATCATGATATAAACAGAAACAACTCTGAGTAAGATTAATTCTTAATTTCATCTTCCCTTGCCAAAAAAGTTTACAAGATCCAATCTAAAAAAAAACAATTTCTGCCTCAACTAATAAATAGCCAGTCAGGTTAATTTAAAATTTCACAAAACAAAATTGAAGCAAATTATTCCCCCCAGGTGCATTCTCTTCTGCTGTTCTGAACCTATTTGCAGCAGCTTCAGGGATGATGTTACCATCTGTGCTCTGAATTTGGAAAGCACAGAGTTTATAAAAATTACTTAAAATTGATCTATGGATGTTGGAAATGTCAAAACCAGTAGAAAATCATCTAATTCCCCATGTATTTTGATCTTCAGTGTTTTTTATTTATATGCATGCTAAGGATGAAACTGGCATAGACAGCAGGGATAAGTTGCAGCAATGGAAACTTTAGCTCCTGTCCATTTATCTAATGAAATGCATCAGCAATACAAATGTCCTGCCCAGAGCCTGAGCCTAGGGATATATGCACCACCTTTCAGGTACCCCTGCTCCTCGGTGTCTCCAAAGATACAGAAGATGAGTTGGCAGGTACAGTCAGTGTTTATTCTAAAATGAACATTTATTTTATGAAAGATGATGTGCTTTGACAATGGAAACCAAGCCATTAATTTCCCCTGCCATGTGCTGTTATTCATTAAATTGACTTATCCTCTTTATTTTTTATTTTCAGTTTTTCTGAATACTATGATAAGAACACTATATGATGAAAGCTTTCAAATGCCCTCATGTCCTGTCTCCAAATCAGTGTCATTCCAGTTGCAGCCAGGATTTGGATAGATTGAGGCACAGTCTAATGGTTCTCCCCAACAATCTACGAAAGCAAATCTGGATTTTTGAGAAGCTTTAGTGGCTTCTTGTTGCTAAGATGAAAACAGTTGCTCAGAATGGGCTAGACCAAATCACATCAGAGGATAGCTGGATGCTTTGGTCCTTCTAATCAGAAATTAGAAGAATACAGATCACTAATACATTGCCTTGCAGCAGTTTTGCTGCCTGTGCATTCATTCAACCTTTAATTATTTGGGGCAGGCAGAAGCTATTTCCTGTAATAGATATTTACCTTCACCACAGCAGATAGAAATAGCATTCACTCTGGCTGAGGAGAAATGTGTCACTTACCTTCTGATGGGGAATTACAGCCCTGGGAGAGTCAATTCTGGGAGCTGTGGTTGAAACTGGCACTGGACGTTTAGATCTGGAGATTAAAAAAAAATAGAAAAAAAAAGAGAAAATAAAAGATATATGCAATCTGCACTCCTATTTTTCACCTCTTATTTCAAGCCAAAAAGCTGCTACATCAGGACTGAAAGTTAAGCATAGCCTAGACTTTTTCTGTGCTACATCCTCATTTACAAAGGTATTAAATGAGAGAAAAAGTTTGAAAAAGTTTCTCTGAATGATGAAAATTCACCAGTTATGGAAGCAACCTCTGACTTGGGAGATCATCTGTTTTCCAATACTTGTGGCAAACTGCATTTTCATAAGTCAGACAAATTCAACTAGATAAATTCAAGTTTGGGCAGCACTCTGGAAAAAGAGAATTAAAGGTGTTTTAAAATGCAGAGGCTAAACTTTGGTGCTGAGGCATCTCAAGGTAACTCCTCAAAAGACTATTATTTAATAGCTTAAACTGTACAACTACAACTGCAATTGCTTAAACCTCTCTTCAGGAAGAAACATGGCTTCATTCAGACAATTGAGTTTCACAACGAGCAGAACACTACTGAATTAGCCACTCCAGGTGCCTGTCTTTCACCTGTATTTCACAAATATATTCACAAAAATATAAATATATATTTAAAAAGCCCAAAAAATGCTTTGAAAACAAACAGTGTGCCCTTTCATTGGAATAACAAAGAAAGCACAGTGTCATCTGAAGCACTTCTACTGTCCCAGGTAAGTGAAGATGTAGTTGTGGGAGGTGTTTTGACAATCTGCCTAGTGGTGGAAGTTCCCCTGAAAATATTCCAGTACATATGGGATCCCCAGCGCAAAGGAAGCTAAAAACAAAAAGAGTCAAAAGAATCAGAGTTATACAAATAATATCCCATTTCCAATCTACAGATCAGGCTTATGCCTCAAATTCTAATCTTTTAAAAGTACATTACAAAATTAGGACAGGTACAAAAATGAAATAAAAATACTTAAAAGCTTACAAATCAAGTAGAATCAGCTAAGACATTTGAAATTGTTTGCTTTAGACAGGAGATGAAGAAGGGAAGACATTGCAGAGGCTTAGAAAATAATGAATGGTAGAAAAAGGGAAATAAAAACTACTCTTGTGGACATTGAATGAAATTGAAAAGACAACACATATAAAATTGATAAGGGAAAACATCTTTTTCTGGAGAACTTGATTAACCTGAGGTGAAACTCAATGTTACAAGACATCATTGAGACTATGAGAAGAGCAGAGTATCAGAAAGGATCAAACAGTTACACTTAACAAGAAAAAGCCCCAAGAGCTGCTTTAGACTGGGTATAATAAGTAAACATACAGACTCTCATTTTTCACAGCACAGCTCAAAAGACTTTCTGTGTTAGGTTCATTATTTCCTTACTGAGGGCTGTGCTCACTTTCCTCTGAAATACTTACCAGGGGCATCTATGAGAGAGGAAAGCTGAGCTCCACAGTAACAGGGCTCATCCCCAGTGGCAATCCCTGCATTAATACCCAGCTTCGCACTGAGCTCTGCGTTTGACTTTAGCTGTTGCACTCAACATTTTTTCCATAAGCAGTAGAGAACATACAAAAAAAGACCACCTAGGAGAAAGGAGTAATCCTTACAGGAACTGGAAGACTTCCACTTAGAACATAAGGAAATTTTGCTGCTTTGAGAGCTGAAAACAAAGCTGATGTAACAGATCCCTACCTTACAAGCAGGTACTACAAAAATGAATGCAGACTGAGGAAACAATGAAAAGTAGCATTTTGTTGAACAATGTGTAATTAATCTGTGAAATTCACTGACAAAGTATTCCTGAAACAATGGGCTAGAAAACTGTAATTCATACTCACAGCTGAAATATATCACAATATACTTCCAGGATATAATTATCTGAGAAACAGATACCTTCAGGTTCTAAAAATAAGAGCTACTCACTAACTGCCTAAACCAAACTTTCCTCAGGCAAGTTATCTTCCCTCAGGAATGAATGCCATACTCTTCCTCCAACCACTTTACCTTTAAAAGAGAAATGATAAATTGTATTTATGAGACATGCACATGTATCATGAAAGACAGCAAAAAAGAGAAAAAAATCAACTGCAGCTCATAACACAGGGTAGTTGGAAACTGCCAGTGACAGTTTATGAACACACAAAGATTTAGGGGATGATTCTGCTCCTCTTTCCATTCCTGTAATTTCTGAGTACACCCAGTTATCTCTGTGAGGTGACATTGGTGGCCCTGGGCATACCATATAAAGTGTCCCCCTGCTCTGCTCACTGATGATGAATTTTAGTGCCAGATTTGCTCAGCACTGTAAATGTGGTTTGCCATGTACAGAGGTTGAGCAAACAACCACAGAGCATGTTTGATGCTTAACTGGAAAACAGTTGTATTGCAGCAAAAGAATTTATTTCCCAGACTATTCCATCACTTTTGATGTTCATAGTATGTTTAGTTTTTCCTCTCTCATTACCTGCCCACAGAAGATGATGCTAAAAAGGTGCATTTTTTCCACATTAGTGATAAAATACATCCACAGTGTTAGCCAAGATTTGTATTTGACATCAACTTGGAGATTTCAAGATGTTACTTGAAAACGATGTTCCTACACAGCTCTGGCTTGGATGTTTATAGCTTTGATATTTAAAAAGAGAATAATGAGGCTTGCTAGATCTAGCAGAGGCTTGCACCAGAGAAAAGGGCAGAAGAGGTGAAATCAATTTGTGGAATGAAATTGTATGCACTTGCAGAATAAAGTGATTATTTACATAAGAGTCATTACTCCTCCAGGATAAACATCTGCAAGTTCAGAACATTCTTTTTTTCCTCCCTCTCTTGCTAGATGGATCAAATCCTGCAGCAACAGAAGTTTGCTTTTCAAGTGATGATGGTGCTGTAGTGAACATATGTGTCCAGGTTTACATTTTAATCCACTGGTTGCAAAATTATTTTATTCCAAACACTTGAGGGTGTACTTGCTTAGTAAGGCTATGAGAAGGGTGAAAGCCCAAATTTCACAGATGATTGTGATAATTTTAAATTTGATGTTGAAATTTTTTATCAAGATTTTTTTTCTTAGGCATTTAATTTGATTTCAACTTTTAGACATTTTCTTCCTTATTTTCCAAATTAAAGATGGAAACAAAAATCTCATTTAAAAATGAAAACTTAAAATAGCTCCAAGATGACCAAACACATAATTCTGGTATTTTTCTAAACTCTTCTCATTTCCACAGATACATGTCTTTTCTCCCTCAGTGCTGGTTCTGTTTTTTAGTGAAGTTCAAAACCAAGATGGATGTAGCTTTGCAAAGCAGTTCAATTTTGATAGCACTGCTCAGATGACTGCCAGAATTTCTACTTGCTCCCACCTAAATGGGTCTTTAATTGAAGAGCACTTGACTTCAATCCTGGTATTTTTATACTCACAACAAAGGTTTATTACAAGTCAACTGCACTGAGGAGTGCAACTGCTGCCTAAGTCAACTGCCTGCCTAAGAAAAGGCTGCAAAGGAGTTCTGTGATGCACTATCAGTTTAAATTGCATCCTCAGGGGAGCACAATATTGTACTTGAAAAGAGGTGACAGGATCTAAGAGATAATAGCTCTTTTTCATCTTCATGGGGCTTTTCTTCTATTTCATATCTTCACCAGTCAATGTCTATCTTTACTAATTCTCAGGACAACTAAAATCAACATTTCTCTTTTATAGTATGCTTTTTCATTTGTCATTTTATGACACATGAGCACTTATTTACCACTTCTTGAATATCTTCATAATTGTATCCTAGTATTTCAACTTCTAGAAAATGAAAAGGCATCAAGTGCATGGAAAGGTAATAAAACTGATTAAATTAGAGTTAGAACTTTTGCATACTTCAGCTATCACCTAACTGAAATAGGGCTTCTGATATATATATATATATATATATATATTTATATATATATATTTATATATATATATACATATACATATATATATTTATATATATATAATTATATATATATATATACATATACATATACATATACATATATATATATATATATATATATATATATTCATACATATTCCTGAAAATTCCTGAAAATTTGCTGGGAATGATGATGGGAGGGAGTGTCAGGGAGAGACAGAAAAAGATAAAGTATTACTCAGGTTACCAATTTCAGGTGTCCATTTAATAAGTGCTAAGACATGAACGTGCCGGTTAAATTTTCAGCTAACCAGTGAATTAGGCAGCCAAAAAAAAGCTGCTGCTTGTTCCTAAGTCTTGCACAGAAAATCTTGAGTCCCATGATACTGTGGTGTAATTCCCTATGCCCTGCCTTGGACATCAGTAAGCACTCTTAGTGACTTCTCATTGTCACTCAGTGACTGCAATGAGAATCACAAAGACAAAGCCCTGAACATTTGACAGTACTTCAAATACAACTGTGATCACTCTGGGTCTAGGAACAGACCTACTTTCCCTCTTTCAGGGTATCATCTCAGCCTGCAATAAAATTGAAAAATACTTCTACCAGCACTTTTGCTCTCTATATATCAATGGCAAATGCAAATATTGGCATTTGGTTGGATGACTGATTCATTATTTCCCTGCACTCAGATTGCAAGCTGGGCAATTACACTTTCCAGACCTAATGTTCACACCCAACACTGCCATAAGGACAAAAGCTTGTTAGGCACAGAGGGCATCAGCCCAAAAGGGAGCAGCTATCCAATAAAAAAGCTGTTTGGAAGTATGTAATACCTATTTTCCCTTAGAAGGAATCTGAGTCAGAGGCAACTACAAACATTAAGGGATAGAAAGGGAAAGTGAAAAGGAAGAGGCTTTGGAGATTTTTGTAAAAGGGAGGAAAGAAAGCGAACTGAAGCCAGTGTGTGAAAAGATGAGATTTTTCCAAGGCTCTCCTGGTCTCTCTTCGACCCTCTCTACTTCTCTGGCATCTGCACAGTTCCTGTTGTATCCTCCTAACTCCTTCCCTGCTGTGCAAAATCCCTCCTTTCCTGAACTGCTCCACATTCTGCCCTCCAGCTTGTTCCCTCCTGAATGGAGCCACTGGCTGCCAATGCCTCCATCTGCTCCTAATTGACTTGGTACTGACCCTAAAATTCCTCCATCCCAGCAGCTTCTATGGCAAACAGGGAGGCTATCCTGTATCCCTGCAGCTCTGCCCTGGGGGTGACAGCTACCCACAGTGTACCAAGCAGGAATGCTGAGCACATGCCTGGCACTCATCCAATACACACAGTAAGCTCCAAGGAGTGTGGACACCTTTAACCTCCAAGAAGTGCAGACACCTTTACTCAGGCAGGTTATTTCTCTGTCTCCTTCTTCCTGTCTTTGCACTGTTTTTAAACAATTTCCAAAAATTTCCTCTACATATCACTATTGAAAACTTGTGTAAGCCATAAAAAATGTGGATTCCGACCAAGGAAATTTAAATTCATTACAAAACTTGTTTATGCTGTCATGGGTTGAATTTGTATGTAGATGTATATTGCCATTAACACTGTTGAAGACATACATTAATTTATGTTAAATTTATGTGCAGCCCAGGGCAGACAACCCCCCAATATTATTGAAATATTCAGAAATACCTAAATTGGTAAGGATCATAAATAGGAAGCCACTACTCTCACATTGGTTAATTGCAGAATTTGCATTGCCTAGATATAAACAATCTCAGTTCAGAATAAAAAACAAGAGGCTGAAACGCAGTCAGATTTATCAGAGGGCTCAAGTCTTAATAGCATAAAAACTTCAGATACAGCAGCTCACTTGGAACCTCAAATTTGGCATATTTATTTATTATTAACAATTTAATTATTACACTGATAATTTATAATTATTGAGAGATGCTAAAAATATACTGAATGTAAACATATAAATAATAAAAAGATTTGTTCATTTAAGATCAGCAGAAAAAATGTTTCCAGTGCTTAGCATCAACATGTTCCAGCAGCCACCAGCCAGGGACAGCACAGACACCAAGAGCTGCCCAACAGCCAGGCTAAACAGACCCTGGTTATCACTGCAAGAAACAATGGGTTGCCAATAATTAAGAGTTTGTTGGAGAAACAAAAAATTAGGGCAGACAGCTTTTAAAGGGGTTGATAGGCAAGAAGCACCATGGTGAAAAGGATCCAAAGAAAACAAAAAAACTCATAGACACAAATAACATTTACAAGACTTATCTAGTAAAGCCTGTGTTTTACCTGATTAAAAAATTTCTCATTCTGCTTCTAAAAAATACTTTTTCATCCATTCCAATTACCTCTAAGTGTGTAATTTACATTTTTTCCATGACTGTGCTCAAGCTAATCAGCACTAACAGGAAAAGGTCCCAGCCTGAACAGACTGTGACCTTGCTGGCTATTGTAACATTTTGGCTATCGTGTCTACTTACTCCTTGCAGAGAGCAGGCAGGAACTGTTTGTCTGAAAGAATACAACTGCCATGTTTGTTTACTAAGCTGTGTCAGCCCACTGACTTTGGTGAGACGGGCCCATGGCACCCATCTTGACCTTTCCATGGTGAGTGAAATATAATACGTGAAAGAATTCACATGGAGATTATCTTTAGGGAACCAGAAAATATTTCTCACATAAAACAATGAATTTTAAACTCACCTCTAAGCTGGTATTGGGGGGGAAAAAAAGTGATGTGCACTCTGAGAACAGTTCTAATCCCTAAGCAGAATCTTGCTGCAATGAAATCTTCACTGCCCTTTAAAGCCTTGGCATATATCCACAGTTTCCAGGCTCTTTTCTAAAACTAACAAGGACACTTTATGCAGTGAGTGTAAATAGCAATCCACTAAATTAGACTGCTCATGTAAGGAATATATTTGTATTTATTCCAGTGACTGACATTGATACTTTATTTCATTTTCCACGGAAATAGCAGCACTAAATGTTACTACTCAGAGAGAGTAGCTCACAGTCCTGTCCAAATGACAGCCTGACATCTGTAAACAAATCCTACTGTCCTCTCATATCTGCATATAGACAACTGGGCACACAATGGGAGTCACTCTATTTCACACAGAGTGAGGGAGGACCAACTTCCTCAGTAATACAGCATGTCTTCCTTAACCCAGAAGTGGGATGTCTCTTTTTTAATGCTTGAAGCATACAGAATCACCAGAAGGAAGGAAAAAACCTTAGCTATTGGTGGCAGATGACTTAGAAGTTCTACAGTCACAGGTGTAAGCAAAATAAGCTAACTAGTATGGCAGGTCATATCCACCATTAGTGTTCTTTTTTCTACTGATCTGCTTAATATTTTGAATAGTCCAACTAGTTCAGACCATTCTTTCATCTATATTGTATATATAGTTCCAATTTACCCTGAGCTGGAACAAATACCATCTTTTAATTCTTCTGAGCATAAATACAGCCTTATTCTGGTTCTGATTTAAATGTGCCCATCAGCAGACCTAAAACATGCACAGAATTGGTTACTACACCCAGCATCAGACAAAAGAAAGCAGTTTACAAAAACCACTGAGCTCCCCTTGCAGTTTGCTGTCACCACATGCTTTATTTATAGTAGACCTGAAATAAATACTGCAGGATCAGCCATCTTTTGGTGCTGCACAAAAAAGGAAAGCTATTAAATATTTACCATAAGTCTCTCATAGCCTCGCCTCTGACACTTTCTCTTTCAGTAGAGAAAAGAATTATTTAGCTCACGATTTTCCAGCAAAAGACAGCCAATTGTGACTGTCTGAAAGCAAAGGGTAGCATCACTGGCATGCCCTAGGAGGGGGAAGTTTTGTCAATGTGCACCCTGCACAGAAGTCTCCACCTCCCCTGCTCCTCTCCAGCAGCACAGAGTGACGCCAAAGCGGAGCCTTAGAGTGACACAGGAATGTTTGTGCCAGCAGAATGAGGCACACTCATGTTACAGCACTTTCCAAAACTAAGCCCGTACATTTGGTGAATCCTTTCCAAGGAGGCTGATCAGATTACTTGAGTTATGTTGTGGATGCTCCAGTGAAACATGTTGACAAATAAAACTGCTCTCTTGTATTTACTGTGCATTTAAGAAAGAAACCCATTTGTATTAAAAAAATAGACTTTGCATGCATTTTGTTTTTCACTGTGAACTGAATACTGCACAATCCAATGTTTATGGCCTAATATCTGTGGGACAGACAGACAATTAAAGATGAACTTTGACTGGCCTAGAATTAAAATGCCTGAGGGCAGCTGTGTAGCTCAAGTAACTGATTAGAAACTGATACTGAAAAATGACTGAGAACTGAACTCCAGGAGGTCACAAACAGACTAAAAGCAAAGTAATGTCTTTTTTCCACCCCAACCCAGGCCATTATGGATATGATCATAGCTTTCCACAGCATAGTCCAGCACAAGCAGCACCAATCCCCCCAGTACACCCAGAGCAATGCAGGTTTCTAAGGAATAAGCTGTATCTATAGAGGTATGTAACACTTTGGAATATCAGCCTGGTTTCCCTGAGTGCCTCATGGGAGTTCTGCTGAGTAATAACGCACAGTGCCAAAGACACTTCTTTTCTTCTCCTCTCACTCCTGCTCTTTTCTTGGCAAAAAAGAATTCACTTCCTAGATGTATTTTGTCTTCTAAACTTAACGAAGCAGTGCTAGTCTGGAGGGTCCCAGACATTGACACAGCACTGGATCACAGGTTCCTTTCTCCAGGCATGGTCCAAATGCTTCAGCTTCCCAGCACTTGCCTGTCTGCATCTTTTTGATTCTCAGAAGCGGCAAAGGGAGGCACACTGCAGGATGCAGAGAAATCAGCAGCCAGACAATACAGCTCAAGCCACTAACAAGTTCTGGCTGCCTGATCAAACCTCTGGCATAAATGGTGAGACTTCCAGTCTAATTTTGTGGGTTTATGTGAAAACATAGCATGATTGAGGTGATAAGAACAAATTAAAGAGGGAGTTTAGGGAAGGGAGTTTTCAGAAAACACTTGACATGCACAAATTCCTGAAACCATGGCTGAATCATTGAGAACTCCACTCAGGCCAGCACTGAACATTCATGGAAGGTCTAGGTTAGTGTGCCTTGAACAGTGCAGGTGTTACTTGAATTAAAACTAAGTTCATAAAGGAAATCACAGAATCCCATTGTTTAGGCAGGCGAATATGAATGGGGGCTCTTACCACTTCCTTTTTTTCTATGATTGATGCCTTGCAGTTGGATGTCCTGCACAAGTGCTGACACCATGTGCAGCTTTTTTGACAGCCAAATTCAAACAAGAAGCAGTTCCCCACCCTGAAAAAAGCCCGCAGGGAACGAAGTGCTGCAATAAAAGTGAGAAGCAGCAAACACTGTCTTAACTGTCAGGTTATAAACAATGCTCATGAAACCTTCATGGCCACGACCGATAAAGGAAAAGGCCATTGCTCTAGAGAGCCAAGAACCATTAGGAAAAAAAAAAGCTTTCTATCTTGGAGCATTTTTGTCAAGACTTCACATCCCACTGCTTCTTCCATGGCCTTACAGATAAAATAAGTGAGATCAGTTCTACCTCCAGTGCCACTACAGCAAAACCAAGCCAAAGATTGCCTGCTAAGGCATTCCATGACCTTGAAACATTCTGTAGAGCCCTGTGACTACTTCACATACATGTCCAGTATCACCCCAATTTAGAGCTTAAGTTTTCCTATCACAACAGTCAATCTCGTAATGCACATACGTGCTTTTTCCATTGGAAAGGATTTCCAGCGTTTCCAAACTTTTATACAAACAGGATAAGTGAGCACTTCCAGCTCTGTGCTCTTTATGGCAACTAGGGCTGTTTTTCCATAGTAGTAGAACACTGCTCCAGTTTCATTGCTGCAAGCCATGTCTAAAAAAAGTCAAAGTGATCTCTTAGCACAGTCATTTTCCTGGTAACCACGTCCCAGGAGATTTTGCCTCTCTTCTGTCTTGTTCTTATTTGGTTGAAAGTTACTATCCCTTATCATTGCTACCTTCTTTTCATGCTATTCTTTTCACCAACCCGATATTTGCAAAAATTCTTTGCTGAAAAAAATGATACTGCATTGTACCTTTTGGGGAGGTGACTAAACTGATAATCTTTTTGTCCTTAGGTAAATGAACCCATTTGTGTCCAGGGAGAAAAATATTTCTTAAGGCAAGATTAATATAACTTCCTGAATATAGTGGAGATGCTTTTTGTTCAAGACATTGGATCCTTAATAGGGTTCTATGTGTACCTCAGTTGGTCAGTATCACTTGCTGCTAGAATTTAGCTTCTATAAATTCTGAATTGTGCAAAGTAAAGGCAGCTTAATACCTCTGAGCACAATTTTTTGAATATCCTCATGTCATCTAAGAAAAAAAATTATTAAAAAAAAATACTTTCCAGTTTTTTTCATTGGGTTTTCCTAATGAGGCTGAACGGGTCACAAAGGCAAACTAATAGCTCACATCATAAAATAGCTGAAAAGAAGAGTCCATTAATTGTATAAGTTCAGAGCAAAAACATCATCTGAGAAAATTTTCATTTGATAAGAAAAGCTGTTTTATCATCTATTTATATTTACTAGTATTTCATTTTACTTTATGCCATTTTCCTTTTTTTCAAAATATCTACATCTATTATCTATGCAAACATATCTCAGTCTCTGGAACACTCCATTACTGCTTTCTTTGGTTGTTCTTTATCCATATAACTCAAATATCTGAATTATATATTATTGTTTTGAAACCAAGAGACAGGGACAGCCTTAAAAAAAACAGAAGAAAAAATAAATAGAGATGAAAACAATTAATAAAGGTACTTCTACTAGTTTTCTTTTTTTTTTTTTTTTTAATGATGTGGCCACTAGAATTGCTGGTGTTGTAATTTAGAGGTCAGCAAATGAAAAAAAGCACAATGATTACTCAAATAAAATATCCCTAGCAACACTTGATCAAAATTACTGTTTTAAGTAACTTGTCTCTGTGATATGTATTAGGATAATCTGGATTTGTTAGTCATGAATTTGGCCATCTTTCTGTGAATAAGAAGAGCTGTTGGTTTGTAGTTTTAAACCATTTAAACCTCTATGGCCAGGCCATAGAGGCAGACACTGCACAACTTTTTGGGTTCAATATTCAGGAGAATTAATACCAAATGTGGAACAACCCAAAGGAAAATAAGAAATGTTTTCTCTCAATGTAAAAACACAAAGGTTCAACAGAAAATCAGACAGACATTCTGACAATCAGAAAGGATTTTTCCTAGCTTTTAAATAAAAAAAAAAATTCAGAACAATTTAAATCTTTGCAAAAAAAAAATCATAAATATATTTATAATAACACTCTAACTCCAAGTGAAGAAAAAAGAAGTTGGAGTGGATGATAGGATGAGAATTCAACCACATGCATCAAGTTAGTGATTTTCTACTCTATCTGGAACACTCAAAGACAAACTTAAAGCCATGGGGGAAAATCAACCACATATTTTGCTTTATAGTACCCTGTCCTGTCTTTGAAACTACATCTAAACTCCTTAGTCTTTAGCTATTAGTATGTTCCTGATATTGATTATATCTACTGCACATTCATATATGAGATTCTTTTCTCAGAAATTGTACTTCCACATTACAGTGTGCTTTCTGTACTTGTCTTTGCCTGCCCTGTACAAAAATTATCTTCTTCACAATGCAATAAAATTAGCAGCTACTTTGCTTTCTATAATTATGGAGCTTTAAATGTTAATGCATTTATTACAGAAACCCTCTGTGCAAGGTTATCTAACTTGAGAACAAATTTCCTTGAAAGTAACATTAACCAGCAGAAGTTAAAAAACATATTAACTGCTTTCTTACTGGCAAGACAACTTTTATCACATCTCTGTGGTAAAACCTGCCCTCTCCACATTCTACTGCCTCCCTTCCCTGCACTTGGGCTACATCTTCCTTATTGGGTCAGATACTGAACAGACTTTCAAACTCACAGGTGCCTGACCATTAGCACAAATTCTCATGAGGTCCCTCCCATGCACTTGTAACACTTGTTGTGTTTGTTGTCATTAGAACAGTTGTTCATAAATTAGCCAAACTAAACTATGTTGCCCACATGAGAATAACCAAAAGAAACATCACTGTTGGATTCATTTAACAGAAGCTTGAATGGATATGGGATTACACCTGGATTCAATAGGCTAAATCCACAGAGATACACTCAGCCCAACCATTTGATTTCTGTATGAATCCATGCTGACTTCTACAAGAATCAGAGCAGATTTTGGCTTTTCATCTCATATCTGTGCCATGAGCACTTCAATTAAATTTAATAGACAGGGATAAAACACTTGCAACCTTCAGCCATAAGCTTCCTAGGTAGTCCTTAGGAACACAACAAGTTTAAATTATTCCAACATACTTCTGCAGAGTGAGGCTCAGGTTGTGGCTGGCTGATTTGATCTTGTTCTGGGCCTCCAGGTGGGTCATGCTGTCAGTGTTGACTCCATCAATGGCCACGACAAGGTCCCCTGGGTTCATCTGTGACTGTGCTGCCTTGCTGCCAGGGGTGATCTGCGTGGAAAAAGACAAAAGAAAAAGTCTTAGTCTGATAAGTCATTCTGTATACAGAACAGTTGAAGAACTTGCCCAGAATTACAGTACAGAATAAATACAGCAAAAAAATACACTAATAGATACAACAATATTTGTATCCGTTATTGTATGGGTGAAAAATCAAAACTTATGGGAATTAAACAAACCAAAGTCAACTCACACTTCTGCAAAGGTCCAGGAGACCATCTACTTGTTGTTACTTCCATTTTGAGAGGTTAAACCCAACGTAGTGGTTCCCTTACCACTTATTATCACTATCTCAAGGGGATAATTATCTCCATACAGCAGCAGTATATAGAAATATTACTCAGAAACAGAAAATGTAGGAACTACTATCCACTGCATGATTTTATTGTATTTTTCCTCCTAAAAGCCATTTTCCCCAAATTAATTTATTTTATTGAGGGGATGGAAAATGAATGCGTGTGAGTGGCCTTGGGCACACTTTGTTTCTTTAATAGCAGGCTTTAGAGGAAATTAGTCTACTTAACCTTACCCACATACAACTGCTGCTCCATTACCAACACAAATTGCTACGCGCCTGTTTCACCAACCTGTTGGACCTGACACTCCAAAGACCAGCATTCTCAGAAATAAGAAACCACAGTGCTGCAACCACAAACCCAACAACTGACACAACTGTCCAGAAGTTCTGTTTGTTCACTGTGGCAACACATTTTGTTGGCTCCACTCAGCTTGTGAACTGCACTTTCTCTGAATGGACAGCACCCTGAACTCAATTCTACACAGCCCTCCCAGCTTCTTTATGGATAACACCAGTACAGCACTAAACCAGGAAAGCCTTCACATACCATCAGCCAAATTTTAATGAACACAACAGAGTTGTCCTCTGCTTTCAGCACCCAGTACAGAAAGAGCATGGATATAAGCTATAGGTCTTTTTTCTTAGAAACTCACTTCCTTACATTCCTCACTAAAAATCCCAAGGATAATCTAAAGTACTACCGCAAATGCTGCATTCAAAAATTCTGTTCCTTCAGTACAGCGAACATAAAATAAAGATGTGTTTGATTATGAGCCAAAAGTCCCCTGTGAATTCTGCAAGTCTGAAACCATAAAGTCAAATTCCTAGTCACTTATAAATATATACATAGCAAAAAAAAAAACCTCCTTCCAAAACAATTCCCTAGACTGTTAGCTCATGTGCTTTACTGGCAAAGATGAATAAACAAAAAAAGGAAAAAGCCCTTTCTTAACACGCTGTTAAAGGTGCTATTGAGGCCAGAATTCCAACTGGCAGTGTAGTCTGACAATGGGAGGTGTCAGTTTACCAGAACACTGGTTCTACTGTCAGAGTGCTCAAGCACACAGCACCCTGCATACTCAGACTATGCAAAAGTAAAGATTACTTTGGAATTAGGCACTCTAAGTAATTCCCAGAAATTATTTGACTGAAAGAGACAAGTTTTAATACCTTTTCATTTGAGATAGAAGCAAAGAGTTCTGTGTTTTCTGAGGGAAGGAAACAGATAAAATGCTCTTATGCAAGTAGAATAGCATAAGATAATAGCAGTATTATTTCCCAAAGTATTTTCCTGGTGTTAAGGAATGGAGGGATGGGGAAAATATTTTGTGGTAGTTTCAAAGATAGAGCTCTATTCTGCAGTCTAATGCACCCTCACAAGAAAAAACAAAACAAAACAAAGCAAAACAAAACAACAAAAAAACCCAATACAATAAACCAAAACCAAAAGATTTGTGTTACAAGCATAGCTTTTCTAACCTGTTATACAAACATTAGTTTCTATGCATTTTATTGACTTGCATTGTGCCAAGTACACAGAACCCAGAAGCCCATAAAGAATATGGATTATTTGTACACCCACATGTACTTGTGTAGTTACTCAAAGATCCTTCCCTGCTCAGTCCCACAAATATGTTGAGAAACAGACTCTGCAATAGAATAAAAGGTAAAGAAAGGGCAGAAAGCAAACTAAAGGCGAACACAGACAAATGAATCAGTAAGAGTCGAATTCCTCAAGCAGGACACTTCTGTCTTTTTCAAATTATCCTTTTTAAAATAAATAATCTTCACACATTGCTTTTCTAAGACATCACTTTTAACCTCCTCATGAAACATACAAGTTCTTGCCACAGAATATTAACTGTGTGTTGCTGGTTCCAAATTCTGGGAAACTCTCCCCCCCACATGTTTTTTTCGTTAACAGCAAAGACTGGTTTTTTAATATCACCCCAGTTCCTCAAAGTCAAAGGTCTGCCCTAATTTGGGTATTCTTACTCAACACATCTATCTCTCCTTCCACTCCTCAGTGATGCCTCAAACAAAATAAACCCAGGGAAGCAGAGCTTCCAGAGACAGGATAATACTCTACATCTGGGGCTAGTTTAAACACAGCTCTAACACCATAGTTTCCCTCTCACTTGCTTTGACTTTTGCTTCTAGTAGCCTCACAGGTAAATGTTATACCTTAAAATAATGACACAGCAACTACAACCCTCCTAGAATTAGAGTCAGTTCAGAGGGAGGTGATGGTTGTAATGAAAGACCTAATTTCATTTATTCTAATGGGATATTTTCTCACTAATATTTTAGAAAATACAACCTAAGTGAAAAAACATTCATCACAAGACTTTTTCAAACAAAAAAGTCCTCAGTAATTCTGAATTTGTGATTTACATAACTTTCTAACTTAGCAACACTTGTTTCTGAGGCAAGGAGCTCCAGGAGCACCATACTGTGAAAGAGAAGGAAAGTCTCAATCACAGCTCCATCAGTTCCTACTTAAAAAGGAAATTACAGGGTTTCAACTTCTTCAACTAATTATAAGGGTAGCAAATTCTGTGTGGAATTCTTTCATACAATTCTATTTTTTTCAATTCCCATTTCAGGAGACAGCACTCTATTGATGTCACTTTACCTCTAAAAATCAGCTTATCCTTCCTTCACAGACAGCAAGACTCACAAAAAATAGATCTAATTTATTGTATCTGCAATTCACACAAGTAGTAGGTATCAGGAAAGAGTTACTTCTTCTCATGGTCTTCCCACCAGTTAAAAGCACACTAGATTATTTGGTGCTGTAAACTTTTATATAGAAGGCCTTATTAAAGAGTGGATGCATAGTCTGAATGAAACATGAAAACCAAAGTACAAAATTACATGTATTTTAGTTAGAACCTGAGAGACATCTCTGTGAGTGCTCCAAGTGGAGGCACAGCATGCATTTCCAGCAGACATCAAGAGCAGTCAGTAATTGTGAACAAAATACCAGTGTGCAGATGGAGATACAGGGCACACAGATCTGAAGTGTCAAGGCACATTCAAGACTATCTTGTTCCCATTTCTAAAGATCCAGCTGAAAGGAATGGAATGCAAAGAGTTTATGTTGGTATTTTCCTTTGAAAATTCATCTCTGATCTACTAAAGCATTTACTACCATAAATCACAAACAGAGAAGAGCTCACTGTGTGAGCTTTCTAAAATCTTGAGTAAATATTTTCTATTTAAAAATATCTTTGAAAATATTTTTGAAGGACTAATGCTAATTAAACCTTAGAATTAGACTAGAAACCCAGATCTGTCTCCATAGCAAATTTTACTTTGCTCTTATCTCAGCCTCTCCTCTATTCACAGAAGTAACAAATTTAGAGAAATATACTACTGTCAAGGACAAATATGCATTTTTCAACTTGACTACCAATCTTTTTTTCCTAAAACAAATCTCTGGGCAAGTTCTAGACAGAATGATTTCAGAAAACCTTTGTTATAGTCTTAACTCACTTGCTCAGGATTACAA
Organism: Melospiza melodia melodia; assembly: GCF_035770615.1. NCBI lineage: Eukaryota > Metazoa > Chordata > Aves > Passeriformes > Passerellidae > Melospiza > Melospiza melodia. Next base: position 26,829,281 of record NC_086202.1, read on the forward strand.
TATAGCTCTCAGTTGCTAGGTGCTGCAAATGCTTTTATTTAATGCTACAGCAAAACATTCATCAGAGTTTCAGGGTACAGCTATTTCTGTCAATTGATTTACAAAATCCAATCCAGGGTAACACCAACAGATCTAATGTTAATAGTAGTTCTTTAGTGCCTCGAGCTCAAGCACAGATTTTATCTTAAAAAACCAAACATCTCACTGCTCTCAGAAAAGCAGAGGAGTATGTGCTGCTTCAGAGACGTGAACTTTCAGCCCTCACAAGTTTCCTACAAGACAGACATCTGACTTCCAACATCCCCAGCTTAAAGCAAGTCGGCAGGCTGGAAGTATCACATGTTCCTTCCAGCACACGAGTGAGAATTCTTACTACGCTGTGTTGTGAGGGGATGGGTACACTGGGTGAATATATAGCACCACAGTGACAGCTGTGCCCTAAAAAACCCATCTGCACTGGGCTCACAGTAAATACTGCTTAGCAGGAGCTCTGGGGGGCAGCGTACAAAGAGCAGCTGCTGCACCACCTTGAGAACTGCACACGCTGCCAGCCAAGCCCCCTCAACTCCACTCGGGGAGAGATAGGGATCAGGCAGCATTGCAGTGGATGAGTGTTCAAATACTAACGAGAGTGCTTGTACAAACAGATGGATGGACACAGTTTTCCTACCCCCAAGGAACTCCTAATTTACAAGGCAGACAAAAATACATAGGAAGGCCTACACAAATGAGAAGCTCATAATATAGCCTGCAGCATTAGCCAGGACCTCTTCTTCCAGCACTTGAGCTATGCCTGACTCCATCCTGACATCAACCCCAAAACCAACAATTAATTCTTTCTGCTTCTCATTTAAGAACAACATTTCAGATAATGAGATATTCACCAGCATTGGAAATGTGCAAAAGCACAGAGAATGAACATGCTCTCCTCTGGAATAGAAGAAATAATTAAAAGAAAATGTTCTGTTCCATAAGCAGAAAATCAGAGACTACAATGTCTCAAGAAAATCCCAAAAAAAGGATTGGCCAGAGACTAAGGAACAACATGTTTCCTCTATAGAGAAAAGAGCATTTAAATCTCTCACCATTACATTTATGCAAGCATTTTTTTGCACAGAAGATTCTAACAAACTCTCAGAGTCATTCTAAGTTCTGAGGCTCTAAGCGCCTGCAAAACTTCCTCTCTTTATACACAGGAGCATAACCTGGTGAAAGGAGAGACATGCTTTGAGACCCCACTGCAGAACAGGTGCTGAATGCCCACACTGAATCCAGGTAGTTAAGAAGACATCTCTTCCTCACCCACAGTAAGAAAGTGAATTGAGGAAATTCATTTTATTCTTTCCTAAATGAGTCATTTGCCATCCCTCTCCCCGTAATAAAAGTGTAAGAGCAACAACAGGAAAATAGTGTTTTTCTTAGAAAACAGAAGGCAATTTTGAACAAGAAAAAATGCAAAGAAAATGAGTTAGACCCACTGGGATAAGTCATGAGGCAGGCAGAAATTCACCATTTCATTTGACACATTGCCAGAAGGCACAAAACATAAACAAGGAAAGAAACTGCCTAGATAACCTATACCATAGAGCAAGCATCCTATGGCTTTTACACCTTTCTGTGTCAGATAGGAGAGCTGAGAAAGACCAATTAAATGTAAAAAAAGACTTGGGAAAGCTGAAACTAACTACCCTTGCACATATCACTAACCAAACCTAAGGAAAACTTTCATTTTGCAGCTACCATTTGCCTGAATGATATGCCTCATTGTTTTCAATTCACTATTGGGCTTCAATGGCTTTTTTTTGGTTGCTCTCCTTTCTGCAGAATTTCTTCTATTGCTTTGGTTTGGCTTTTTATTTTTGTTTTCCATAAGACAACAAGAACTGCCTTAAATGAACACTCATGGCATGTGCAAAATATGCCACTGACACCCTGAAGAGATTCCATTTACACTAAACAGAGCTGCACTGGCAAGCTGCAAAGACATTCTCAAGTGGCCTCTCAGGCTCTGCTTCATCTGTAGCTAGGAAGGGAGATTACAATTCATGTGAGAACACCCAAAATAGCTCTAATCTACCTCTCTCTGGTACCAGGAATCACAGCAGCACAGAGATTTTGTGGGATGAACAGTAAAGCACTTCCAACTCAGGACACCCTGTGCTGAAATCTGTACTCCCACAGCAGAAGGGCTGGGGGCACTCCAAGCAGCCAGCTTACTTCATTCTCAGGAGTGCCAAGCCAGGATGGAACAATGCCACCTTGATTAACACCAAAAACTTCCCTTACACATAACATCACTCACAAGCCTGCTTTCCATGCACAATATACAGTCTCTTCAAGGAAGAAGACAGACAGATGATAGCCCTTCCTGCCAAGCTAACTAGACTCAGGTGATGAAAATAAGCCAAATGTAAAAGACTTTCAGCTGTGAAATGAAAGGAAGCATATAGGCATACTTAGGGAATTGCCCTAGGCAAGGCTTTGGGGGATGTTTTGAGAGGCAGTGTGAATACACCTGTTCCTATTTGCAAGATCATTTTATTCCCTGCCCCACCTCCACATTGTCTGATGGAAAAATTTCAAATCCTTTGTAAAAAATAAAGAAAAAAAATTCCGGTGTTGTGGACTTTGGAGATTAGCTTGTTAGAAGCATGACTGCTCTATGTTACACCAACAATACAGATGACAGTAAAAGAGTGGATGTGGCTTTTTAATAGGATGTGTTGATGTAACTAGAAGGTTACACAGCTCTTCATATCATGGGAAGTCATATGACTAACAACGATATCTCTTCTCCCAATCTTTATCCAAATATATCTGTTGGGTGTATTCAGTCTGTTCTCAGCTAGCAACACACACTGTGCCAAGGTAGTGAGTGCTGTGTGCCTCACAGAAATTAAATGGAAGCAAAGAGGTAAGTCATATGATGACAAATGTTGATTGTTTTGTTACAACAGGTTTTGGGAACCAAGTGACTGAGTTCTTATTTGGCATCAAGGAGTTCAATAACCTGAATGCAAATCAAAACCAGGAATAAAGCTGAGGTACTGATTCTTAGTATTCTGGCAGCCCCCATGTGTGAGCTGATCTGTTAGCTTCCACAGGAGACCCCCTGCAGCAAATATACACACAGCTTCCAAGTGCCTACAGGATCAGAAAAAGCCAAGTTTCTTTAAAGTTTCCCTATCTTCTTCCTTGCTTCTCCTTTTAAAATTTGAATTCATTTTAAGGCAGTTGTACAAAGTGGGATGTTTTTCTGTGTTTCAAGCAGACAGATCTCAGTCACCAATATTGCCTGCTTCATTTTCAGCTTCTTGAATTCTACATTCTGTGCAGCTTTTTAACCTGCTCACAGAAACACAATTTGTCTTGTCTTCCCCTACAACCATTAGCAATAAACTGAGGGGTTTATGTCTTGTTATTGGCCACTATGGTAAGATCTTCTTTTTTTCAAGTTCATTCTGCTTAATGTATCTCGTTGTATGTAACTAAGATCATGATGCTTTATAACTTTGAAGGGCTTTTGATTGGTCCTGCAACAATAAGGCCTGACTAAAAGGGCATTTGAGACAATACTGAGAGGCTCAGTTTGGCAGTTAGTGCCTTCAGCCACTTCTGATATTAAGCAACTTAAAATAGCTTTGAGCAAGTCCTGAGGTTCTGGCACAGATATGACTGATGTGTGTGTCTCTCTTCTGCTCCTGCATGCTTGTAAATTAGAGTACTTATTAAATGGACACAAGCTTACATTTAATTGTTCTTTGAATGCATTTGTTTGAGTTCTCTTTGTTTCTGGCCACCAGATTACCAGGGGAGTTGTTCTTCCTCTGCTCACTAAAATGCAAGCTGCCAGTTTGACACAGCAAACAGCAGTCCTGTCTCTAGTCCAGAAGTATTTAGTACTGAGTTCTGTGCTTCACCTACAGAGAGAAGACCAGCATAGCACACACCAGCTGGCAGCTGTATGAAGGAAAATGAGATGTAACACATGTCCACAGTGACAGAGGTGCTGAGGCAGAACTAAATTTGCAGGAACCTCACTTGGTATCATGACCTTATTTTCACATCTAAGGCTTTAAGAGGCCACAGTGGCCAACGTGAATCTGTTCCAAGTGGAGGGCCCAGCATTAAGCTACCAGCACACAGCATCAATGCCTCCCTAAACACCTCCTTTATTCACAGGAATAACTGTTTTGTACCTGGAGCAGTCATCGAAGCTCTGTGAGAGAATAAACAAAAGCACAGGCTTCAAACTTCAGAGAATGAGGAATTCTTTTTAAGATCAAAGTGAATAAAACAGAATAGAAGCAAAGTTCCCCTGAGAAAGTACAATGCCAATTTCTTCTGTAATAGGCTGTTTCACATTTAGTGCATAACATGACATCCCACCAGGCATCCCAGCAGGATCCCTGGAAATTTAAAGATTTAGCAAGTAAAACAAAATTTTAACACATTTAACAGGTACATAAACTTTTGGATGTTTCAGGAAGCTAGGAAATTGTAGAGATTGAAGATGTTTGTTGTACCTGTTAAAATGTAATTACTTAAACTTTGTTTTCCTAGAGGTGCTCAGTTGAACACAGAGAGGCCACTTCCCTTGGTAAGCCACAGGAACCATGTTTGTTTAACAGGAAATAATCTGAACATATCGATATAATCTCAAATCTAAAAGGGAAATCATGTTATGTTGAAGATTGTTATGTTAAAGTAACATAACCTGAACACTTAAAAAGGAAGGATTTTGATTTTCCTTATTTTCGAAAATGAAAGCATCCCTGAGGAGGAATGTGGCTATTGCTGAGGACAAGGATTGAACTTTATTGACAGTATGATGATGCCAACACTGGTTTTGAGCATTTTAACCCATTGAAGTATTGGGTACAGCAATTTACAAAGATTTCCCACTGAGAGCTTGCATAGTATAAGAACACACACATCCACATGATTTTATTTGATAAAGAACAAACCAGTGACATGGATGGTTCTGGAAAGTAAAAGCATCTCTCTAGGTGAATTTTACATCTATTAGCTTTAGAATCCTGTCTTGCATAAGTGCAGTATCTTCCTACACATTTTTCAGTGTCTTCAGAACACAAAGCAATATTATGTTGACAAGTTTTCAAAAAGAGATTTTCTGTGGGTTTTTTGCAAGTAGTATTTTCCATAATGCTTCAATAAAAAAATTATGTCACTTTAGAAAGCCTTCCTGTTTACAGACAAAATAAAATAATAGAAATGAATTGTTGTAACATAGTGTCTGCACTGTCTGTAGTTAAAGGTTATTTAAGGACTCAAAATATTTAAAAAAAGTCAAATTACTAAGATGGAAGAAGCATCATTTGCTGCAAAGGACATACTGATTTTTGGTTCAACTAATAATGTTTGTTTAATTTCTGATCAAAAAGAAGTCAGATCAGTTGGCTGTGCTATACACAAAAGTAACCTAAGCTGAGAGTCTTCTTTCTCCATAGAGTACTGCTTCATCAGCTCCCCTTCCCAGCCTGCACCATCTTCTAGGGAGAATTGGGAGTAAATATCTTTTACAAAACATTACACACACACAAAAAGACATTATGTTATGAAAATTTACTGAAAGTCTTCATTAAACACAATTACTGTCTATGAGCCAAATGTTTATGTACTAAAATATGGTTTAACAGGAACATCCTATAAAGTTCAGAAGCCATAAGCAGCTTTAGAAGAAGGTTATTAAAGAAATTAAAGACCTCAGCTAGTAAATATTTGCCTGTGGTGAATGGCTCTTCATTTAAAGTGATCTTGAACTGGAAGATCCAAACAATGCCACTCACCTCTATTGCACCATGTCTTCTACGTTTATGCCCAAGTTTCAGACTGAAACTTGATTCAAAAATTCCCAACAACTAGACAAAAAGCTGTTCTTGGAGATATTTCATTGTAGAGAAAGGCAGGAATCTCATCTTACAATTCTTAATTCAGCAGAGTGCACGGAGCCTCAATTATCTTCGGATAAGGTACTGGTTTTGTATTTGTATTTTCTGCAGCCTTGTTTGTGCTGACATGTTTTGAATTCCTCGTGGAGTTACCCAGCACAGGTGTGTGCGGAAGGGGATTCCAACTAGCAAAGCCTATGACCATAAGTGGCACTTGAAAGAAGGTATTAAGGCAGGAAGAGAAGCCTGATCAGAGTTTCCTCTCCAGCTGGCATCCTGTTGTGGACAGCCCTTCCCCTTCTGTGCTGCTCACTCTGCTGATTAACAAGTGAGGCTTAGAAAGCTTTCAGTCTCATTGGGAATGCTAAGATATACCCCTTCTTAATACATTCTTCAACTTTATTTTGTGCTGCATTCCAGAGACTCAATTGAAAACATCCATCATTTCAGTTACAGAGAGAAAAGTGTCCACCCCATCAATTGTGAATGAACTTTGTGCCAAACCAAAAGGCTCCTGCAAAAACCATCCTGCAGATCTGCCTGTGCTAGTGATATTGCTGCTTAGTGATACTTTTACCTGTTAACTTGGAGATCAACATTTCTGCCAATTCCTTTTTGGGTATTCTGCTTCTTTCCTGTTTTATCTCATCTAGATTTGGTGTTCATCACTTACTGGCGTAAGCAGCAACAAGACAGGGCAGTGTTTTTCTTGCAGAGCACATGTTTAAATGGAGTGTTTCAAGAAAGGCCTCGAAGATGCTGACCCCCAACTCTCACTCCTCTGTACATTCCTATTTCTTTCAGGTGACTATCTGTACTTGGAAACATCAAGTATTTCTACCAGTCTGGTAGCATGATCAATGCTTTAGGAAGTTAGTGTGAGTATTCCAAAATGAGTTAAACATTTGTATCTAATAAATATTCTTAGGTAACAAAAGTTAGGAGCATAAATTGAGTGAAAACCATCATTAGCCTGGTTGGGATACTTAAGTAAGCTTCAGAGAGAAGAATATGCTTCTGATTCTTAGTTTAAGATATGCCTTCATGCTCAGTTCAGAGCATAGCTCCTTAAGGATCATAAGGCTGTGTAACTTATGCAGAAATAACAGAATTAATCTGCAGGGTGCCTCACTTCCATTACAAAGTTGTACTTTTATCCTTAATTTCTTTAATGATAAGTGCAGACATTTTTCTCTGCAAGCAGAGGCTGTAATGAGCTCCATACCTAGTCACAATGAGTTTCTAAACTCTGCTTGTCCAAATTAGAAATTTTTCTCTCTTGTTCCAGAGTAAACATGCTAATTAGGATAATCTGGTTGTGTATTTTGTTAAGGAATAAATGTTTACAGGACATCTATTTAAATCCATGGAAGGAATGCAATCAAGTTCAGAATTTGCCTTAACAGTATTTTCCTTGGCTACATTAGATACTGTCTTCTGCAATGGAGCATGTCAAAATAATTGGTTTGGAAGAGGCAGCAAGAAAGTTGTCATTTGACCAAGAAAGAGTTTCAGAAGTTCTAAGGTAGTATGCCTTTCTGTGTCCAGTTTGTCTTTTTCCCTTCATTTGGCACCAAACAAACTGCTGAACAATGAATTGTATAGATGAGAAAATATGACAGTTACTTTAATAGGGATTCCTGCTGCTAGTGAAACCATTATTTGCCTGATACAAATGAGGAATGAAAGGAACACAGAAAAAAATTTAACCCCTCCACTTTGATGTCAAATGAGGACTTAGTTAAACTGCAGGACAATGAGCTACATCACTGTATTTTGTCATCAAGCAAACATGTTTATGACTAAACTAAAGTGACATTTTGAACCGCATAAAGGAAAAACTTACTATAAAGCAGATTTCTGTATTCCCTAACACCAGCATGCAAATCTCAGATTCAGCCAGTACTATGACTGATGGAATTATGAAAGTTCTCTGTTCTAGGCAGTTACATTTACAGCGATATTTTTCAGAGCTGTACACCCACATGGAAACAAGGTTTGTAGGCATTTTTGAGTTTTAATATGTTGTCAGAGTTTGATCTTGGTCACCCCTCTCTAGTTTCATTTTTCATCTGTTTTCTTTTTTTTAATAACCTTCTTCCTCTTACAACATCTTGTTCAGTAACCTTGCTTAGTTTCATTAATCATGTTTGCAGAGAAAATATTTAAAAACTGTCAGTGCTGGAACTTTGATGGGATCAACATCAATGCTGTAACAACTGCAATGGCAGCAGAAAACATTTCTCCAAGTGAATATGCAGCTATTTAACAAACAGGAGGCTTTTACTTCAGACACCAGGAAGCGGAAATAAATGAAAATAAGGAATGCTTGGATGGTTATTGGACAGCTGGGAAGATTCCAGGGCAGACAAAAGTGCCAAATGGAGCCATATTAGTAATCTCTCTTTATCCTGGGATGGGTCTTCTATTTATAGAATTATAAAGCCCTTGAAGAAACTATAAGATTGCATATGTAAATGATACAGGAGCAACACGTGCATTTTACATGAAACTGCCTAATAAAATCCAAAGATGCTCCCAAAATTTTAGCAGACCTGTTTTAAATAGTACCACATATTATGTCCATCTGGTTGTCTCAGCTGGTGACAGGCATTTTCTTCTGAATGGCCTTCCCCCCTGCATTTTTGTATCATTTTCAGGATTGAAAGGAATTCACCCTCTACCTTCTGCTCACACTTTTCATGTATCTCCTACATAAAATCCTCAGAAAAGACCTCCTTAATTCCAGATCATACCAGTCAATCTTCTGGGTCATATTCAGTCCAGCACACATTCAAGTGAAAGGAATTTCACAGTTACCTCTTATTCTATGTTAAGAAAGGAAATATTTCATGACATTATTCTTCAAGAGCTATCCCAAGTAAGAACTAGAAAAAGACTCCTACTGTTCTGTCTTGCATTAAGACTGAACTAATTTCATGAGGAATGTTATGATGTTCATGCCTGACCACTCACTACTAGAAATAGCATTTTAAATGCAAAATTTTATCAAACTGGAGAGACTTACAAGGTTGCAGAGGAAAATAGGAGGCATAGACAGTAGCTGATATCAAAGCTATATGCATCAACCACTCAGGGAAAACATAAAGGCCTAGATTCACCTAGTGGTCTTCTTTCATATAGGACACACCAGGAACTGGAGGAAATTCTCTGGTTTTAAACAGTGAGGAATCAAAGGTTCTTCCACATACTTCAAGTAACGGGGCCCAGACCTTCCCTGGCTCTGTGCTTCAGGGTAATACAAATATGGAAAACAAAGAATCAGCATCTTCCACAGTGACAAAACAAGACGTCAAACAAGATTTTGGGCAAATGACACAGGAGACTAGTATAAACAAATCATCCAGGCATTTCAATAAGTTCCTTATAAAAATACAAACAGGAAAAGAAAAAAAGAGAAGCTGAGACATAAGAGAAAGAGAAAACTTATTTTACAAGTTTCTTGCTATGTCAGAGAAGAATGAGATATTCTCCACTTCAAAACATCTAAGATTATCTCATCTGCTGCTCTCTGTGAATACCACAGACAAACAGAATTGATATGAAAGCATGGAGTTCAAGCTCCATGCTACTTTGCTCTGCAGTTAGGTAATACTTCTAGCATCTGTTGCAGCCTCTGTGAACAGATTTGCACTGATAGTGCAGAGGTAAAAGCTCCACAGACAATAAGGTGTTGGTCGAGTCTCTCTGAAGGCCCCTTATCCTTTTTTATCATGCATGACCCTGTAAGAATGTGCAATGCAATCATCCAGGAGGAGCAAAAGCACTAGGCTGTCAAGCTAAGCCTTTGCTGGCTGCAACTCAGATGTGACACAAAGTCATGCCCATCTTATGTAAAAATTGATAAGAAGGCTGTGCGCTGTTTATGGTATATCAGTGTGTAATTAAAAAGCCTTGTGCCTGTATCAGTGGGTACATTGATAATCAACTCTCAGGGAAAAAAAACAAAACAAACCAAAGCAAAAAACCAGAATCGAGAACTGAAAGTGTGACTATCCATAGTGGTTAAATCCTTCTAAAGAAGGAAGGACAAAGAACAGAACTGCTCTAAGATTAGCAGCTTTTGAAACTGCTATATACAAGTACTTTCCCCAAGTAAGATGTGAATAAAGCTGCTGTAAAAGTTAGTGAGTCAAGGAGTCTCATGCAGGAAATTCTATTGTGCACATTCTTCCTGTGACCCCAGCCCATTTGTTTTGCAGAACCAGAGAACTTTTTCTGTCCTGACACCACACTAGAAATAATACTTCAGTAGAGCAAAAATATTATGGTCCCAACTCCTCATTCCTTTGCACAAATTTATTCTCTTCAGTGCAAATGCAAATATTTCAGTTCCTCTGTTAATTGCTTTGCACTACAAATACCTTCATAACTGCCAGGCAATGGTAAATCAGAGTGTTCACTTTCACCTCAGGCATGACATCAATGATTTTGCTTTAAGTCACATTCAGAAAATATAACTTGAATTTACAATAAGTTTTAAAAGCTCTTCTATTCCCTCTGTAGTTTTATGAGTATGGAAGTAAAATTAAGGCCAGCAGGCAGCCTGATGCTCCTGTCCCAAAAAGCAACCTCCCTGCTTTTCTTATCAAAGTAAGAACTTGTGAGTCCATTTCACCCTTACATCTGGGAACCCTCTCTAATGACTATGGCTAGGGCCAGAGCAAATACAGTTAGGTAATACTTCTAGCATCTCACATATAACAAAAGAGACTCATATATAACTTGCCATTTTGCAAATCAATGTGTAACACCCCTTCCTCTTTGTACCACAGTCATCTTCTGCTCCAGTGTAGACACTCAAAGCACCTTGGAGTGCTTTGCATCTTTGCAACTTTTGAATGACATATAAGCTTAAATTATAGAAATTAAAGTTTGAAGTTGCCTTTGATGGCAGAATGCACACAACCAGCCCATGTTAGTGGCAAAAGGTCAGAAGAATCCTCCACAGGATCAAAAGGATCTGTGTACATTTGTCTGTAGCTCAGTTAAGCATCTCTTTATCATGACAAACCTATGGAGCATAGAGATCCATTAGAAAAAAAACCAAAACAACATATAATGGATGTAGGAGAGACCGGATTTCAGAGTTGTACACTTATCTCAGTGGGAAGAAAGGATGACTACAGAATCTTCTGAAGTAAACAGGAATCAATATTAAGAATGTTTTTTCCTTTTAAAACCTTTAACTCCCTTTTAGCTTTCCATAATAAACAGAACAATCAATGAGAAAACATCATCCATGTGTAGATAGCACAGATGCTCAAATACAGTTACAATATGTTAATGTGCCAAAAACCTGATGAATCTGTATGTTTTTGCATAAGCTATAGACAAATATTTAGGAATGCATAGTGCATATATTTCCATAGTGGACAGTAATATTACAACATACCATTTTGCTAACCCACCATCTAAACTCTGTTGGTGTTGATATTGGAAAAAGTTTATTTTTAATATAAATGTGTATCTTAAGCCATGATACTATTTTCAGTATTTAGTAACACAGGTTGATGTTGTTGAAGCCTGACTTATAAGTATTTAGTACAACAGCACTTAGCAATATATTGTCTGACCTAAGTATATTTTTAGAAGTGGAGTTTATTTGTCACATAAATTGTTTTGCCTTGTTTAAAAGTAGTCCTCTAGGTGGCCTGTGCTTTTATGAACAGCCCTGTTCATGAAGGGCACTAATCCATATTATTACACATACTAAATGCCAATTAATTCTCCCTTATGAGTTATGACAAATGATTATTTTAGGGTGGAGCTATACATTTTCCAAAGCGTCTTTATCACAGCTATGTTGACAGGACTTTAAGTATGGTGGTATGCTTAGTACTCCCCTGAAGTAGCTGAAGTATGTGCCACAGCAGGTGCCACAAGTAGAACATAGATTTGCTTTGACATTAAAACATAGGGTATAGAAAGAGTGCAGGCTTGTTTGATGGATTTATAAAAGCATATGTTGTGAATGGTTTGGAAAAGTGGAGCCTTCAGGGTACAGCATTAGTCAAAGCTAACTCAGTTTGGAGAAATCCTGCCTTGTCATGGCAACAGTTCTCTGTATTTCATGACTGTCTGGGTATCTGTCATTAAAAAAACATTTTGCCACCTCTAAGGAAAAGCTCACTGAAATGTAACATTTTGGGGACATTAAGACCAAACTATTAAAACATGCTCTTTGAGCTTTAAGGGATACATTTCCACCAAAGAACTGTAAAAATTATACTTGAATCTGTTTCCCAAAATAGAAAACATGGTTTACATTTCTTTCCCATTTTTGACCATGCCCTCTTTGCAAAAATTTAAATCTTGAATTTTTGCACCAACTCCCAGTGTCACAGGATGTTGATAATCAAGGAAGTCCTAGCCCCTCAGGGACAACATGGCATAGAAGGTGACAGCTTTCACCAAAGGATCTCTCTGATCTATGACTTTATGTCCCCAGCCTAGAGTGACCATTTCAGTCCCACAAAGTAGGAGATGGGAAGCTCCTCCTCATTAGCCACAGCTAAACCTCTCTGCCAATACTCACTTCTTGCATCCATGAGAAGACATTTGCTCCTCTGCTTTCCACAATCAATGTGAAAATGCCACTGTGGTTGTGACCTCGCCAATTTTTTCCCACAAAAATTTTTTCACATTGCCTTGTACTTTTGGCCTTTGCAATGTCATTCTACAAAGACATTGTTTATTCCTTTACTAATACCCCAATGATAGTATAGTATTTAGTTTTCATTTTCTTCATCCATCTGCAAAATCAGTTTTTGCTTTCTGTACGAATTAAGGGCTCAGACAATTTGCACAAATTAAGTAAAATATCTAACCAGTCTGCTTGATAGTCAGTTGATGGACTTGAGTGCCAAAATTGCAACTAAAATGAAAAATCTGCAAAAAATAATGGAATAATCCCAACTATAACTAGGAAAGCAGCCTAGGCAGTGCATACATTTCTTAGATTAGTCCTAAAATATTTACACAGTCATAAAACCTCATTCTCACTAGTAATTAAAGAAGTCAGAGCTAGATTGCCAGATATTGAAAAAAAATTACATTCTACAGTGGTCAGTCTCCTTAATAGAGTTATATTAGTTTATTCCAGCTAAAAAAATTGTCCCTATCTTAGTGACTATAGAATTTCTGTTACAGAATTTTAACATTATGGTAAATAGTATGTTTTCCAAGCTATTTTTATACACAAATGATTGAGAATAGTGGAATTATCCTTCAACTCAGAAGGCTCTCTTGACGAACATTCCCCTGTAACTTCATAGAACCAGTGGAATTATACCAGGAATAAATCTGTTCCAGTATCTTCAGTTACTCTATTTGGAAACCAGTCATTTGCCTGACCTTCAGTGCAATGCTAAAAACAGAGTTTGTCTGTCATCAAGAGCCAGTGAGATTTCAGATAAAACAGAAGTCATGGCTCCTGCAATGAAATTCCAGGAGTGTCCATCAAAGGCTTGCCAACAATAGCATCTCACTCAGTCAAGACTCTCATACTTTGATAAAACTAGGGGAGAGGGGGAAGAGGGGATTTGACATTGGGAGTTGGCCATGTCACAGCAACTTAGGGCTCATTCTCAACTGTACAAATACAAAATAATTCTTTAATTATTTTCTACGAAACTTTTATGAGGTGAATAGCTTAGGTTCTTTAAAGGTCCAGTAATTTCTCACTCTATTGACAATTTGCTTTTTGGGGTTTTTTAGTCAGCTGTGAGGTTTTTTTACCCCTCTGGGGGACATTCCTTCCAACTACCAGCACCACAATGTATTTAAACTAACATACAGAGCAACAAAAATTAATCAGGTCTGGTCTAAACATCAGAGTAAATATTGTGAGCAAGCAGTGAAGTGGAAGCAGGACTTCCTTGTTTAAATTACAGTAGATCAATCTTGTGTTCACCAGACTAAAAGGACTGTTATAGAAGGACAATTGCCAGGCAAGATTCCAAACTTCTTCCTTATGGTCCCATGCCAGTATATAGGCTTAAAGGGCACTCTCTTCTGTCAAACTGGCATTTGTCTTGACATTACTTAACCCAAACTTAGATCTCAAAATACCATCCCAGTCCTAGAGAATATTGCCCAATGCTTTGATAGTGAGAGATGGCAATAGAAAAAATTACCAGTCATTTCCACATGCAGCTTAGCTATCCATCAGTACATACAATGCTTGCTAACCTCACTATCTTGGAATATATGCTTACATTTCTAGTATTTGCACAGTTTGCTCAGTCTTGTAGTTCCTTTGCTTTCTAATTAGAGGATATAAACAGTTATGTATATGTTGAGTCTATGGATAACAATGGATTGGAATGAAGCCAACAAAAAGGATATCACATAACATGGCCTTCTCCTCTCCCAAAATGGACAATGTATATTTTAATAAAAAAATAAAGTCCTGTCCTGGTCTCTCTTACTGGTCTTTGTAATGAAAATTAACCATAAAAAAACAGATTAGGGAGTGTCAGAGGTAAGAATGGAAAGGAAAAAGAAAAAAGACTTCAAGACAATATCACAGACAAAGGATCACAGAAGTGAAAGATATATTTTTAAATTAAGAGGATGTTAAAATTCATATTATCAATTTTTAAATGCAATTTATAGGCAGCTCTCTTTGAACATGAGGCCATGGCACTCTCTCTGTTACATTATCTAATTGAATTGAGCACTATCACAGTGCAACCTACTTGCACTACAAAGTGACACAAGTCACCCAAGGAAGGAAGAAAAGTGTCAAGAGGCACAACCAAACAATGGCTATTTGTCCTTGGAATGAAGCTGCACAAAAATTAAAAAGATACCATCAAAACAGCCTGGATTTTACTTATTCTGGTATCAAAGCAAGGTAAACTGGGCAAAAAATTAAGTAATGGTGTGACCAATGGCAGAGAAAAGATATGTATATAGATATATGTATATGTAATCAGGAATATCTGTTCATCCTGGGTGTCAAAGAAAAGCAAAAAAAGAAAAAGAGAGGGGTTTTCTTAGGCCATTAGCATCCAAAGATAAATACACAGGTTCCAGGCAGTAGACACTCAGTAGGGAAAATAGGGAGAACACCTTTTGTGTTCCAACTAAAAAAGAGCTGAAATAAAAATGAACTGAGGACATTTCAAATCACTGCCTTTTTCATCTGTTCTCAGTATTTGATATCTTTCTCTTAAAATATGCTTTTACTTGATTATTTGTTGTTATTGTTAACAGATAAACCTAGGAATCCGGAGATGTTAATTATTATGACTTTACTCAATAAATAGATGAAAATATTCAAATAAATACTAAGAAACACTTAGATGTTTCAAATTCACCTCTTCAAGGAGGTCACCATCATCTCTTTTAAGGTGTTACAATTTAGCCAGAAATAAGCTTCTCTCCTGACATACTGAGAAAATTAGTTTTTACTGAGTATCCCATTATTGTCATTGCTGCAATGGTGAGAAGGTATGAACAGCTTCAAAAGATGGCATGTACCCTTTATTAAAAAACAAACAAACAAACAAAAAAAAAAAAACAAAATAAACCCACAAAAAACAACTTAGGCAATTTGGGGGCTTTTCTCAATAGCTCCTGATCCTTATTTTGCTATGGCAAAATTGTGTTGTCTGCAGTGGAAAAAGATAATATTTTAGAAAGTTTTTCTAAACATTTCACAGCATTAGTGTATCCAAGGGCAGTAGCACACTGGTGTGGCTCTATGGCACAAATAGTCTCAGACAGTAGCCAAGATGCTTTTTGGGAAGACTGAAACTAAAGACTTGTGGCATCCAGGCCAGAACATTCACTGTGGATGTTCTAAAATTAAACACCAGCAAGGAAAGTTTATTCATACCTAAACCTTTTATCCATGCATTGAACCAAGAGGCTGAACAACCAACTACATGGGGAGAACTCTTTCTTGGCCTCCTCAGCTTGGAGATGCTTTTAATATTGGAACCCAATCCAATCTCTGCAAAACCAGTGGAGGAGAATCAAGACTTAATGGAGACAAAAGAACTAATATTGTTTACCAGTCCTCTTAACAACACTTTCCTCAGATAAAACTAATTAAAGGTCCAGCTAATAAGGCAAATAAGGGCTAAATTATAATAAAACTACCTTGTACTGCTTTCTAGTCTATAAAGAGCCGTATTAAAACAAAATTTAGAGACCAAATTAAACATTTGAGCTAAATACTCAGAGTAGCAAGAAACAAAGACATTTACCCATATCATCAAATGGCATGAAACTCAAATCCAGCCTGGAATTCTTTCCCTATGGGAAAGATCAACATTTCACACTGTACTTATAAAATGTAATACTGTACAAGAGAGTGTCCTGCCTCCTTTCCAGGTTGTCTTTAGGACACACGAACTCCAGGGAATCGTGGGTGGAATGTATAAAAGATCTTACAGCAGCTGCTGGTACTGCATCTGTTCAAGGGATAAATAAAGCAGCTAGGTTCTAGTTTTGGTTTCATACACTGCCAGTCCCTTGACATGCATAGAAATTATATACCACCTCCTCATCTTGTCAATCACACTGCAAATATGTCTTCAATATTGTGGAAGGGACGATCACTTCTTTTTGCTAGGAAGGTTCCCACAAGCAGGGATAACCTCCATGACAAGTCACACACACTGGCAAAAACCTAAAGCACTTCATTTTCTTCCAGAGAGTAACCTGTTCATGTAAATTATCAATATTTAGACCTTTTCTCATTCTTCCTAGGAAAGAATTGGGTCTAGATAAAACTGATGTGAAATTAAAGCTGAACTAATTCTCTAATTATCTAGACCTTAAAAAAAGTTATTCTGTTTTGTTTCCCTTCACCACTACTTAATCCCCATGTTTTGGCATGTGGAATTTATGGAAATGTTCTCAGTTAGCAATTTTTATACGCATTTTAAAGAATATTAATGTGTTTAACTATCTATGCTCAGCCTATTTTCTTCAAAGAAAAAGCTGGAGATTACTATCTAAGATGCCACTTTGCAGAGTGAGAAACCACTGCTATGAAGAAAATTAAGCACAGACATGTAGGGAAAGGGAATTGCTGCTGAGCAGGATAAATCCATCTTTTTGTGGAACATGGGACGTGTGGCTGCAAAAGGAGCAAAGTCTCTTCCAGGAATGTCAGTGAAGATGCACTCTACTGTCAACACAGAAGTGATATTGGTATTATTTGCAGCTTGGGCTCCTTAACAGAGGCTACAGAAGACTATTTAATGCAGCAACACATGTAATCAGAGAAACAGGAAACCCCCCAGCTTCACACAGAGCAGTCATGAACTTCCATGTGGCACCATATTTAGCCAGCTCCTTCCTGCACATTCCTGCTCTTGCCTTCATGGCTCCACAGGACATGATAACACATTTTCGAGGGCCCAAGTCTTTCACTTCCCAAATGAAGTCTTCACCTTTTTGCTCCTCCACTCCAAGTGCACTTCATCTGAACAGCATTGAAAGCTGGAGCAAAGAAAGGATAGCACATGCTGGTGAGGCAGGATGTGGGAATAGAGCAAGGAAAGGAGGCAAGGGGAAGAGGCCACATAAGCATCCAAAGAATATGGAAGGAGGAGACAGCAGAGAACAATCTCACATGGAGTCAGGATTAATGCCAAGAGCCATCAGTACTTGTCCTTGCAGCTGGCTGCTACAGCTGAGGCACACAGCCCTTAAGGGTGGGACAAAGCCTCTCACAAAAGAGAGGGGAGTTTTGCTGTTCCTCAGGGGTGAAACAGCCAAACAGTTCTGGACCTCAATAATCCGTTCACCCTTCCCATGAGGTGCCAACAGTCTGATACCTACAGCTCTGTGCCCTCAGCCTGAACTACTGAGAACTACATGGCAAACCAGCACGTGTGTCAATTTTAGAGGTGTTGCCCTGAAAAGAAGCAGCATCAAGCTGTGGGCAATCAAACAGGGAAGAGATTGCTGTTCAAGCAGATGTGGGTTGCTGCAGTCCACACAGCTGATGATGCTTGCAGACTGCTGATCACTTCTTGTCATGAAGAAAGAAAATCACACGTGTAATAGAGAGATCCTCACTCACCCACCCCATACAGTTGGCAGAAGGATTAAAGGATTTCATCTTGCAGAATGTGTTACTTAATTTAAGCAAAACAGTGAGATAAGAATCTTTTAGACAGGAAAGGACTTCAATGGTAGGTTAGGTTACAATTCCTAAAAAAAAAAATCAGCAGAAAGACTAGTAATTTTTTCCTTCAGTAATTAACCTTAGCCATTGCTCATCAAAAAAGCCATCTTACTTTGACTTTTTATTTTTTAAACACCTGCCACAGTGCTAACTGCCCTTAGCCATTTTTGAACCCACTATGATTAGGTAAGGAGAGAATGCTGACATTCTCAAATAGAACAGGAAGGTCCCAGTGACCCCCAGGATCAAGGAAAGGCAGCCCGAATTCACCCTAATACCAGGGCACTCAGATTTGGCACTATGTACCAGAATCTGGGGTTACATGTAGTATTTTTGGAGTTTTGGATAAGATGTCCCATTCCAGAAGCTTGAGGTAAACGCAGCATTGGTTCCAATTCAAAATAGCTTCCTAAGTTACTGGATGCTTTAAATATAGCATGAGAGTCCCACAGAGGCTTCTCAAGGGTGTGCGCTGCACGGCACCCCATCCAGGTATAGTAAGTACTACAATGCACTGCAAATATTTTTATTCATGCCACAAAGACTAATTGTCACTAATTCTGGCTTCAAACTGAGAACTCATAAATTGTTTAAAGTAAGCATGTGCCCTTAAGCCTGTTACTTTTAATAAGAATAAGGGTTTATGTCTGTATTAGGTATGGCTAAGCAAGAGAGGCATGGAGCCAAAATAGCCCAGAAGCTGGAATTTGGACTCTGAGTAAAGGAAAGGTGGGAATAGGGTGAGACCATGTGAAAGGCTGTGTTCCTCCTAATCCTCAGCTGCCATTGCTACAAATCAAGTGTATTTGGAAGGATTTTGGAGAAAGGTTAAAACCTATTTATGCACTGTGTCCAGGCACTGAACACCTGTGGCACGGATGATCACAACACCAGCTACGCACGTGGGAAGTGCAGAAAGTAACTCTACCCTTGTCAGGGGATTTGCATGCCTTTAAGACATTTGGCCCATTTCATCTTCCTAAAAGAAGAGCAAGATCTCATTGACGTTTTGGAAAATGGCTGCTAACCATCACTACCAAAGAGTCACCTTGTAGGAAGCCCATTCAAGATATTATCTAGAGCCATTTTTTAAGCTGAAAATGAATTTTTTGAGGGTACCTAATTACAGGTACTTCCCTCTATCTATTAGTGTGCTTTTCTCCCGTAAATCTCTTAGAAGAACACAAACAGCTTTACATTTAGGGAAATATTATATTCTTCATGGATCTGAAAACCAGAAGATTTTAGAACTGTCCCCAAAGGGTACCCAACAGTAAGGTTGACCTAAACTTCAGGGCCAGCTATATGTTACCAAGCTTTTATTTCTTTTATGACCTGAGTTTTAGGATAGTAGATAAATAAAATACTTAAAAGAAATCATAATCTATGCAATACATTTTGACAGGTGATACCTGTTAGCTTTTAAATACACAATGTGACTTCTGGGTCAACACAATGTGACTAAACAGCACATTTATTGAAGTCCTTGTCCTCACTCTGTACCAGCAAAACCAACATTCTTTATGAATTATTGAATGTCATTTATTAAATACCATAGCGTCCTTCTACCAAATTAGTATTTAGGAATTTAGACAACTGTAACAGAAAGCCTACTTGTCTATTTTGTTCCCAGGTAACCTTTTTATTAAGGCTTTAATTACACTAGTGCAAAAGAAACAGCCCTTTAACATGCTGTGCATAGAAACCATTCTTTTCCAATTAGCATTATTCATTTCTACCAGCAGAGTACTGCTGACATTACCAGACAAGGTTTTAAATTAATTTATATCCTCAAAACTAGCAGTTGCAATTGTCAGCAGAAATTTGCCTCTTTCCTTTCCCTTTCTCAAGATCTTTTAACAGGGACTGATAATTTACCTGGCTAATCTTGCAACAAAACTTAGTGGAAAAGAAGAGCATTATCTCAGGTTACACTGGACACTATTTAATGCTATATTATGCATTAAAATGGTGGCATCTCAGGCACCCACATGCAGACACTTCTAGTTACACACAAACTAGCTACATGAAATTGTCCTCTCGGCTAGCTGCAGCCCGAGATGAAAGCTAGAGTATAGTGAAAACTATTGCATTTTGTACACCATTTTCATACTTCCACATTGCTACTCAAGGTTGGTGTTATTTTGTATTTAAATACCCACGTTTTTGATAGTTATAGTATAACATACACTTTATGCTACTAATTAGATGACAAGATGGGAACTGCTGTTGCTAGCATAGAAAGTTAATGATAACATATATGCAGAGCTAATTTCTCTTTGTATTCCAGTGACTGGAGAATATTTTGCAATAATGTATTCAGAATGGAGATAATGACAGAGTTATCTGCAGTGCTATTAAGACAGTAATTTACAGAGTTCAGACATCAGACACTAATAAAAAGTTTTATCTGAAAAAAGCTTATTGTGCATTTTAATTGTAAAGCAGTAACAGTTCAGCAGCTTTAAATTCATAATTTAATGGTTACCTCCTGATGTTTAGTCATTCTAAAGGATCTGCAAAATTATTAACTTCAATAATAATTATGTAAATCTGAGGACTTCCTGAAATGCTACATCAACTATATTCTCATACAAGTAAACTCTAGGTCAAAGACTGAACAATGTGTCAGACCACTTTATCCAGCTGCCAGGGCACACTGTCAAATCTTAAAACAAGTGAAAAAGGAGTATAACTAATTTGAGCTGTGAATCTGTTTCCTTATGTAAAGAAAACCCTTTCCTCCCTCCTCCATAAAACCACAAGAGCTGCTGTTATCCCCAGTTATGAACTCAGTTTTTTACCAGTCTTGAGCCCTTGTTTCCCACAGCTAACACTATATGCCTCCTGTTCAAGGGAAGAGCTACATTTCTCTTTCTTTTGCAGGAAAGAAAGCTGCAAAGTTACTTTATTAACTGAGCTGGCAATTGCACAGATGTTATTCAACCCAGTTATTTCATAGAATGAGCTCTTCTCACAGATAATGCCACACAAGTATTGATGATTCAGCTGCAATCCTACTCCAAATTAAAAAGCATTTAGGAGGTGAAATGAAGAAAGGGTTTCAAAACCATGGGATATGTATCTTGTATCTGAACAGTCAGAACACCAGGTTCAATGATCTAACACCATTTAAACCAGAACCTCAGCTATAACAGGCCATCACTCACATTTATCTGGCCTGTATTCTACCAGGGTGTTTTGTTTCTCCTGAAAGACAAAACAGATGGAATTGAAGAACACAGCCTTAAATAGATGATTTCTGCACAGCATCTGTGCAGAGCACATAATGCTCCTTATATACCCCTGACCTTCAGCAGTGGACTTAGTATTTAGTGATTACTTTAATCACACAAACAGATAAGAGGGGCTGCCTTGTGCTCTGAGTATCTACTTGATTTAAAGGAGAAATCATTTGACCAAGAGCTGCAGCTAGCTACATGCTGTTCCTGAAAGTTATTTTGTCAAGTACAATACGTGCATTCAAATCCCGTTGCGCTATCCTGCTACAGTTTAAATAAAACTGTAATAAAAACACTCTTCAACAAATAAACCTGAGTTTAAAGTTACAACAACAAACTTCATGGATTTTTCAGAATATTTTCTGCAAGGAAAGAAAACAAAAGCTTCTTACTTCTAGCATGTAGTTTACCCAGAAGGGGAAAATAACCATCTTGCACTGGAATGGTTTTGGATACAAAATTAGGTATTTGCTGAAATCAAACCTTCTCTGTTAGTGGTTCTGGTGAAACATCCATTGGGATTACTTCTCAGGCCTGACACAGTATTTTTGATCAAGACAGAAAATGTTGTCTACCTCAGAATAATTAACACCTTACCTCTTAGAGCACCTGCACAGCCATGTTTAAATCTCTGTTTTACTCAGAGCAGAGACCTGAACTGCCTCCTTGGTAAACTGGGACTTTTTGATCCCCGAGTTCCAGGACCCATTTCTCTGGTCCAACAAGTATTATTTAAATGGAAAGCAAATACAGAATTTGCTCCCTCTTTCCTTGTCTGAATAGACATGACACTTGTGTCTGATGAGACATGCAACCTTATCATACAAATGCCCTGTACACTGAACTGCCATTTATAGTACAGATGCTGTCTACTGGAACATCTCAAATAAACAATACCAAATCAGGAGGCTGAGGAGTTACTTGTAGGGCTCAGGCTCACAGAAACAAAATCATTTCTGATGTAGCTGTAAACATACCAGAGCTGGTTTGCAAATTAGTTTGAAAGCAAACATACCACATCAGATAACCAAGACTCTCCTAGGATACTGACATTGTTTGTATATATAAGAAATAATTGCAGGTAATAAAACTCACAATGCTTTAACTTCAAATGAGGTGACTGTTACTCAAGAAGTAATCAACCAATTAAACAGATTATCATAAAGAAATGCTGATGCCCACAGAATAGTTGTTCTATCAAAAAAATAAATAGTAAAATTTCAGAGTGTTCTGAAAATCTGGCCTGGAAGTATTTAACCTTCCACTGACAAGAACTATTTTGAGTTAAACTGTAAGAAGGTTGGAAAAGTGTGAAACTGCTAAGGCATAAGAAATTACTACAGTGTGTCTAGGCATCATACAGTCATTATATTAAATAGCACACTTCCTTAGAAGTTGACTCAGTCATTTGAACTTTAAAGAAAAAAGGAAACATCTCTACTGAGTAATGGTTAAAAAGGAAGACTCCTAGACTTCTGGAGCACAGACTTATCTGTTAGTTTTGTAGAATATCAACTATTATAAATACTAATCTATAGCTTTTGGCATAGTGAAGGACTTCTTATTTGGAGATAAGAAAAAGCAGTTGCAGCTTTATGACAGCTACTCAGCAGTCTGATTCACCAAAGGTGGATGCTTAGCAGGTGATGTGGTACCAGCACTTCAAGAGAACTTCCTAAATCGTTTCAGTTCACTCAATACAGGTGAACTGCATTTCTCTGATTACAGTTTATGTACAGCACCACATGGCCATTCAAAGGACAGCTGCAGAATGCACAGAGCCTGACCTAGATCATCTGAGGCTTCCCCTCATTCAAGAACAGAAGAAAAAAAGTGAAGAGGGACTGCCTTCCCTCCTCAGCTGCCTGTTGTAAGGCACTGATAGGCAACAGCCCACAGGAAATGAATACTCTCACACAGCTCCTCTAAAGCAAAGGCAGTGACAGCCAGAGGTTGGCATATGTATGCTAGGGAGGGGAGGAGGGACAGGAAGCAATCAGCAAGAGATGCTGATAAAAGGAAAGAGCCTAACAACTCGGAGAAAAAAACCTTCCTGCTCCTGCAGAGACAAACTGAAAAATGCTAGACCAGGGTTTTCCCCCAGACTCAAAAAGCTGTTACAGGTTGCTTGTAGCAGAGTCAGTATACAGATCAGCTAATTTAATTCTTTTTGTAGCAGTGTTTGCTGTTTTCCCTCCCTGGACTTACATATTCACCAGATTTCAACCTTTTCATCACTTAATCAAATAAAGTATTTATTGAATGTTTTTGTTTTCTTTAACCACTATCTCCTGTTTCAGGCTCTGGCTTTTGATTTAGACCCCAAGCAGCTAAAAAACCTCTCTATTAGGAAATACAAAACTGTATAGATTACCACAGTGATTTAGATAATATTTCCACTACCTCAGATAACAGCTGCTCCTTCACACCTTTCAGCTCATTGCATCACCTGCAAGCCAGCCTGTCTCACTAGAAAAGTTTACTGTTCAGAAATAAAGACTCAGAACTATATGAAGATGCTCTGTTATAGCATCCAACCATGTACAGTTGTATCATCTTAGGTAACATGGCATCTGAGCACTTAGATAATTAACTATGTCCAAAAGCCTTCTTACAGAGGATTAGGTCTACAAAATTAATGAATTCTCCTTGCTTCAAGCAGTAGGAGAAAATAAACAGCTTTGCTGCCCACATCAATTTGGAAAGACCAGATTTATGTATATGATCATGCCACTGGTGACAGTGCTTAGCACTGCCAACAACCTGCAAGTCTCATTCATTTCAGCAGGGCTGACAGATGCTTAGCTTTATTAAGTCTGTCAATACTGTTTTCCTATGTCTGCTACCTGCTCATGACATCTCATGACAGAATTTGACATCTCATAACAGAATTTGACATCTCATAACAGAATTTTTTTAGTGGGTAGGATGGTCTGCAGGGTGGGGACTGGAAAAATAGTTTACAGATGATTTCTCAATGCTATTGTTAAAGGAGTGTGAAAGCTGCAGAGCTTCACACTCTTCCCTATTTGTTTTTGTCTGCTGTTTTCTTGTTCCCATCCCCTATGTTAGTCAGGCATTTATTTTTAGATAAAGAACAGATAAGCAGAACAATCCATTTCAGGGGAACACATCTTCACCTGTCACCCAGCTGACTGACTGTGACTCCTGTGCATTATGCTGCTGACTATTCAGCAATGAGCTGATCACCTGGGCCTACCTGAATGGAAGAAAATACAGTGTCTGAGACACCATTTTAAAGATTTCTTTAGGAGCGAACTGTTATGCCAAATAGCACTGTGTAATTCCCTTCCTCATCCACTGTGTTAAGAATATTTTTCCTGAACAAAAGCATTAGCAATCCCACAATCCTGTATTGTGCTTTTCTCAGCAGGTTTCAAAGACCTTCAGGATTTCTCCCCTGCTCTCCAGGTAAAATGTGAGGTGGGTGGGAATTGTATAGGGCTGGCTGACAGTGCAGGTCAACAGGTACCCACCTTATGTCTATGCATGGGCACAATGGCACAATCCTGGTGTCCTCTTCCAGGAGTGTGCTTGGAAACACCCTGGTCTAATACTATAGATGGAATGAACAACCCTGCTGTGTTAGACTCTTTCCATCGTTTTTCTCAGGAGCTTAGAGGCAGTGCTCTTGCAGCATGACAGAAGAGCATAGAACTTTCATGAAAAAGGAGAAATTCTTGTGTTCTCTGTGGCCCACCCACAGACAATCTAATTAACTGGGGGCACTCAGAGCACAGTGAACATGTCTGCAGCCAAACCCAGTCTGCAGGCTTAGAAGGACACTGTGCACATGCAGCCAAAAGGGCCATGGCACATCTGATACTAAAAGCAATTATAATACTCTTTAAGTTGAAGTTTTTGGAGTTTAGGACTCATCTTACACATAGAAACTCTAATCTCAGGGCGGCTGTGGATCAAAACCAGTCCATAAATAGGTGTACAAAATTCACTAGCAACATTTAGAGCTGTGTGCCCTGTCCAGGAAGGAGATTCTCACAGTTATCTTCTCTCCTCTCCTCCCCACCAGGAATATCTTAAAATGTAAGTACATCTTCCCACCTCAATAAGACTGCAATTGTGGCTGAGTTCATAGGTCAACTCACTTATGACCGAAATTTCTGATCTGTTTAGAGATATATTTATGTGATAGATGACAAAGAAAAAAAACAGATTATCATAAAAAGTAATGTATTACACTGTGTTTCAATCAAAAACATCACAAACAGCAGGCATAACTATCCCAGCTCCCCCTGAAAGAGGCTATTTTAATTCCTGTATGTCTGCTTGTGCCCTCATAAGGCAGGCTCTAAAATCCAATCCCATCCCAAAACTGTAGTCCCAGCTAAAAACTGGGCCTCGCTGGGAAGAGTTTAAAGACACTTAGCAGTGTTTTCTGACACTGCTACGGCTGAAAATGCAGTCAGCTCAGTGAAGAGCTAATTCCTCCACACCTCTGGGAATTCAGCTGTTGCAGTTTCACTTCTGCTCCTCCCATGCTCTCAAAAGCCTCATGAGAATCATACAGCCTTTGGGCATAGTGTTTACACTTCCACAGATTACAATCCGAGACAACGAGCTCTTTGGGAAACAATTGGCTTTTCATTACTGATTGTGTCACATACACTGCAAGTGCTACAGCCCTGGCCCATGGCTGACAGACCCTAGAATGACTGAATGACTTATAAGAAACTAATCAACACCATACAGTGCAGGCTGCAAAGTGTCATGAAAACACCTAAAAAATATGATGACACCTCTCTGTACTTACCTTGGGTGAGATAAGAAAAGAAATACCAACACTATTTGCAGGAGCAAAATTATTCTGAGTTTATGAAGGGAGTTTATTTTTGTAGATGGGGGGTATTTTAGATTGTCTTTTGCTTGTTTGCTTTTGATAAAACTGCCAGAGCAGCCTTCTTTGCAATTACTATGCTGCAAAAGGAGTTATGAAAAGTATGTCTTACCATCATAGTATTAGGGTAAACGTGGCTCTGTCTTCCAAGAAAGAGAATGTGCATAAGAACAAGGGAGATCAGATGATACAGTTTCACAGCATGAATATGAAACAGCATAGCTAAGATTTCAAAAGATCACCAACTGACTTTGAATCACATTTGTTGCAGAGACATACATTTTGTACCCACAGCTTAACACACTGTATTTTTTCATTATGAAAAAACTCCATAGTTTTAAAAGCAGTGTAGGTGGCTTTTTTATTATTTTTGAGTGGAGCAGACCTTTTATTTGCATTCTGCTTGTTTGTCTGATTAAATCGTTCTGGTATTTCTCTTACTGTTATGTAAGTAACCTCTCTTGTCACTGTACTGCAAAATAAGCCTTGTGCAGGTGATTTGTGGAGGAGCCAAGGCCTCTCTAGAAAGATCTGAATATTCTGGAGCACATTTGAGACTGTCAGAAAAAAGACAAGAAGAAGGGAGCTACCAGAACTCACACAGAACTCTCTTGCAAGAGAAAAGCAGGTAAGGGAAACACAAATTTCCTGAAAATTCTTCAATGTTAAAAATATTTAAGAACCAGAGCTAATTCAGGTAATAGGAGTACAGAACTGCAACACCTTAAAATAATGCTTCAAGGAGAAGAGAAAAGAAAAAGGCAGCTAGAAGATATGTGGCTGTAATTGACAGATACACCAAGTAATTAATTATTAAATTCATGCTGTTTGTCAGCTGCAAATGGAAGGCTTCTGCATAATTTAAGACAGTTTTTTAAGTACTACTGAGCCTTCTGCTTGAAATGTCTAATTTTTATCCAACTATTGCGCCCCATCACAAGAGGGGACACATCCCTGTCTTTGTTCAGTTTTAACACCTGACTTCTCATACTTACAAGCAGTTACATGTTTATTTTATAGAAATATAATTCTATATTCCCATTCAGAATTGTTCTATTCCCCTCCCCCCAAATTGCACCAGTGAGGCCCCTACCAGCAGAAAAAGAGACAATACAGAATAGAACTGGAAGCTCACTTAAAAGAGGCAGTATCACCATCCATACAAATATACCAACCAGAACTGTCTTCCTGAAGCATTAGCAATGCCAGGTTGTACTTCAAACTGGCACATTTCTAGTTCACATTATATTGTCTTTATTCACACCTAGGTGCAAAGATCTTCAATTCTGCTAGGCCAGGTCAAAGTGTACACATGACTGCTATTTTCCAACCCAAACCAGCTCAACAAGGTTTTTTTGCACACTTACTCTGGAGATGGTCAAGGGCATGTTGAAGTCCTTGCCTCCTTGCAGTCGGAAGCCCCAGGGTCCAGGTCCATTCAGAGTCACACTGTAAGCCATGTTGTACCACTTCCACAGGCAGCAACAGGGCACTGCAGGACAGAAGGATGGGCAGACAGAAAAAAGTGTGAAAAAACAGACTGAGAACAGGGAAGGGTTTTACATAAATGAAAGCAATTCTCTCTCTGCCTTGCCTGCTCAGTCGTGCTCTGATAGCACCTAAGAATAGATGGGAGCTATAATGCAGATGCTGATATCCCAGCTGAGGAGGGCCCATAAAAGGTTTGTAACCAGACACCTACTATGCAAAGACTTCATGACTCAGAGGTCTAATATAGTCCCCACGGAAGGGGACAGATCTTTCTAGGCTCCTCAAGCCCCTCATGCTGCTCAGTCACTTTATGGACAAAACACATGTTTTAATAAAACAAGCAAACAAAATCCCACTCTAAAATCCCAAACACCCAAGTCTCTTCACTAACCTGTTAACAACTGCAAAGCCATTTTTAAATTCTGCTTCAGCAGAGAGGTATCTTGCACTGTGACATATAATACAAGCTCTTTCTATATAGATAGTTCCACATGTAACAGAAAAGGCACCAAGAAAATGTTAACCTTCTTCTGCAATGCTTTGTTAAACTGGAAAAAAGTACATACTACATGTATTTAACATCACCAAAAAAAAAAAAATCCCACAACTTCATGTTTGGCTCTTGGTTCCACAGCCCTTGCTTTCCCTAGGAAAAATTAACATTTATTTTTTCTGAATATAGAAAGATCATGGGATACCTCTAATGAGCATATAATTTCTGTGATAAAAGCACAGTTTCACTACATACCTGTTCCATCATTTCAATACAAGTCTTCTAAAGGTGTGATGCTTGAATTAAAGGCTAAGAATACAAATAGTTAGCTAATTGCTGCCTTGATTAATTCCTTGATTTTTTCATAGTTTACATTCCAGTTCCTAGGAGTTCCATAAAACTATAACCCTTGTTCAGTAATGCTGGATAGCAGTTCTGCACTAGATTGGAAATTGCTAAAATACAGAGGGCACAAGGGTAGGGAAGAAGCTGTTGGCAGACCTATAGATAAAAACAAAAAGTTTCTGCTCTTAGAGTAAAGCCACAAACATTAAATAACACTCACCCCTTTCAAGTCATCAATTTGTGCAGGACCTCCAGAACCCCTCTTCTGTATCTTTGCAGCATTTATCCTCCTCTATCTTCTGGTTAGAAAGAAATTGCCATTATATTAAAAAGGGGGGGAAAATGTCCCTCAAACATGGATTCTACTTTGATAATCAAAAAGACAAGCAAGCCACACAATGCACTAGAGTGAGGCAGCTCAGCTTGAACATTGATCACCCTGCCAATACACCTACCCTAAAACATGACAAATATCTGATTACAAAACAGCAGAGAGCAAACACTACCAGGAACTCAAGAGATGGCCAATAATTTTCAAAACCAAGAAGCAATAAAAGTTTCTGTCTAGCATTTACAGTGCCAGAAAAGCCATTTGTACAAGGGAATAATTAATCTCTGCATAGGCACTAGACTAAAACATATGACCCTCTGTTTTAGCCAGAGGTCCACATTAAACCACAGGAATCCACACAGATTTAAATAAAAGTTGCACTAAGCCAGTGGAACTGGCCCCAACCAAAATGAAAGCAAATAGCAAGATAGAGCTTGAGAATAGAGCAGGGTTTTGATGTCTCACAAATACCTCAAAGGTACATTTACATTCAGAGTATACCTAACCTGTGCTCTGTGAGTCCAGGATCACTGATGTTTGGATAATTACTTTGAGGGGAGGCAAAACGGACTTGTTGGACTTAAAATGGCAGAGTTTCCTAGCCTGCCAGTTTATCTAGTACTGATTTTTTTTTTGAGAGCCACATGTACACACAAAGGTTTGAAGTCGTATTTTCATTGTACTTTTACTTTTCCTAGGAATTCTTTGCTGTTTTTAGTGACCTTTCTTGGCTCCATTTCAAGAGTTCAAGAGAACAGAATAAAGCAGGAGTAGGATAAACATAACAAGTCATTGCTTCACTACTAAAGACAGCATCACATAAATAAGTGTTAGAAGAAAGCCCACAGTTTTACGGACTTAAAATTCTGTGCATGTTACCTTCCCATACCTAAATCTTCAGTTATTTGTGTCAAAAACAGAAAAGGGGGGGAAGCAAAACTCGGAACAGAATAAAACCACACAATAAACTGAAGAGAACTAAGCACTGAGAAACAGAGATGCTGTTCAATCAAACACTGTGTGCTTCTGTCCTACTTTCACATCTCTAACATGCTATTTTCTTATCAGGACATCTGAAAGGATGTGAGAGATCCTCCAGGCTGAGTGGTGAGCTAAGAAACGAGAGCAGGCATCGCGTTCGGATCTCTGTCATTTGAATGAAATGTTAAACTGAGGTCACTTGTTCCTACTCCTTTGGTTTCTGTCCATGTCTGCACGGATGTTCAGCATAGCTTGGCATTTTTAAAAGGAAAGTGTAGAGGATCTGCCAGCATCCTGGCCAACATTTCCCTTCAACACACCAGGACCACAGCTCTTTCATGCATCTGCACTATCCCTATCAGGTGCGATTCAGAAAAAGAATATTCCAGAGTTTTCTCGCTCTAAGCCTCTCTTAGTGTCTGTATCCCCTCTGCCTGCCTGAAGAAAGCTCTGCTCCTAATAATGAAGTTAAAATGCTACAGAAGCTCATACTGTAGTCACAGGTCCATTTGTTAGGGACACCCTTAGCACAGGTCTCACCTTCTACAGACTTTCAGTACAATCAGCCTCTGAATAACAAGGCTGGTGATTCACCCAGATGGCTGTTTCAGCCCTGCCCTGTTTTCAAAGGTGAGACATCAGTGTAGCAGGTACAGCGTCGCCACAGCTACCAGCACAAACCTCGGCAAAACCTCCTGGGAAACTAGAGGCTGAAATAAACTGTGTGTACAGAACTGTCAATTTCCTTCTTTTTCAGAGGCTTCTGATGTTTAGATTAGGTTTTAAGTTGCTTTACATAATTGCCTGCTAGTCTGTTTCAAAAATAAGTTTTGTTTGCTCAGAATTTGTTTCTCATGGTGCGCCTTCTTCCCTACATTCTCTGGCTACGTCAAAATCCATGACTTGCTTAAAGCTCCCTCCCTTCAGAGAGAAGCTGTGCTGAGTCAGATGAGGTCACTGATGTAAGGGGTGACATTTAAACAAAAAAACATATTCCAGGTGCAGGGTGACATTTTCTCCACACATATCAAACCAGCGGATTTTCCAGAGCTCCCCAGGCAGCCCCCCTCCTGCCCCAGGCTATTCCCAGCTGACTGATGGGAACAGTTGTGAGGAAGCTGGATGGGTACCAGGCACAGGAGAGCGCCACCACCTCCAGCAAACGGCCCTGAGCCCGAGCAGAGCTGTCCTTGCCCAAGCCCAGCAGAGATGGTGCAGCAGGGAAACAATTCACACGTGCTGGGAGAACCGTGCCGTGCGTGCTCCAGCGAGCAGGCTTTGGGAGAGCCGCAGCTGCGCGCTCGGGAGCGCACACACGTGAAGGGAATGAAACAAAAGCCACTAGCGGCAAGGCTAAATTAAGGGGGAAGGAAACCAGTCATGGAAATTCCAATTGTTCAAGTTGCCACTACTTCACAAACGTTAGTCAGGGGTTATATTTTAGCTCCTGTGGCACAGGGGAGACTTGAATTACTGTTACTGCAGCAGCAAGGTTGTATCATTTGGATCATCAAGGATTTCAGAAGCGGATTGCTTGAGAGCTTGACTTCTGCGCTGCAACAGACTATGAATCTCTGGCAACTAAAAAGATGCTTACAAGGTCATGGTTTCAATGTTTTATGTTTAGGCAAGTGAAAGATTTGTGCCGTGCATGAATAAACTATCATCTCCTCTTTAATAGAAGGATGTTCAACAAGATGGATAAGACTTTTCCCTAGGGAAAAAACCCAGTCAAACAAACCCAAACAAAAACCAACCAACAAAACCCCCCCCCAAACAAACAAACAAAAAAAAAAAAAAAAAAAAAAAAAAAAGAAAACCAGGCAGGCAAAAAGATTGTCTTCTTTCAATCTTCCTCACCTGAGGGAGTGGCAGTACAAGAAG
The DNA here is from genome assembly GCF_035770615.1 of Melospiza melodia melodia. NCBI lineage: Eukaryota > Metazoa > Chordata > Aves > Passeriformes > Passerellidae > Melospiza > Melospiza melodia. Next base: position 26,861,011 of record NC_086202.1, read on the forward strand.
GCAGCTTTCAGCTTTATGACAAACACACCCTTTTTGTCCCATGGATTCCTGAACTGTCCCCAGGACTATTGTCTACAATCCTTCAAAAGAGAGGCAAAGTGAGGTAAATGGAGCCTTTGAAGAAACTACTCACTAAACACATGCATGAAGAAAACCCAAGCTTTGAACCAGCTGTTCAATATAGGCAATCCTAGAATTTTCCAAAGTTTTGAATCAACCCAATGATATGTACATTTCACATGAAATCAACAGCTGTACTTGGGGACTGATCTTCATTGTCATCCACAGGAGGAAATAGTACACACATAGTAAATATTAGTTAAGCAATGCTAAGGCATTTGAAACTGACATATTAGAGATGAAAAAAAAAATTAGCTCTGAATTCCTACCTTGCCAGTGGCAAACTGAATATAAAATTAATTATCAAGAGCGAAGATATTTTTCCACACAAGTTCAATATTGCTTCCAAATTAAGACTATTCTGCAAAAGAGCTCATTGTGGTCTCCTTCCCTTCACTGCTGAACTCTGAACTAAGTTGAGCTAATCCTACTTGTACTTCATGTACAGCTTTGTTTCACCTGTTGATTTAAAATCCTTCAATTCTTGCAGACCTTAGGATTTCTGAGATCATTTTAGCCCCTTTATCAAGTTGTCCTCAGTCTTGATCTTTCTCAAGCTACTAAATTTTCTATCACACTTGGCTTCACCACATTCTGTATTGTCAGTATCTTACTAAGACTGTGCTTTGTGGGTTCCAGAAAAAGCTGATAACACTGGGAAGATATGCTAGAGCAATATAAAAATTATTATCTTCCTTCTCTGTAATATAATGCCTTCAGAAATGCAGCTCAAATGTTTCCTGTTTGGCTGTTTGCTGCTGCCAGTATCTCTTTACCAATTAACCAACTTTGCTATCTACTCCTCCCTCTAGATCCTTCACCATGACTATTTCCATCTTTACAAAAAATAAAACCACCTGTATATCACACTTATTTTCCTCTGCTGCATGGCCTTTTTCTCCCTACACCAACCTCCTTTCACTACCATAAAAGATTTGGTATACAACACAGTTTAGTCAGAAATAAACTTTTAAAGATATTAAGATTTTTTTGGTAATTGTATTAAACTGGAAACCTGTGGAGAGACAGATTCACCATGAAAGGGAAGGGGGAAATACCTCTCCAGACTGTGAAGACTTAGGTGTATGTTAGGAAGTTCTTATCTTACCAGCTTTTCAGTCATTGTTTTTAAAGACACTTACTATACCATGAAATAGTTAGAACTTCTATGGTATTTACCTTCCCATAGTAAGAAAATTTATTATATTAAGGTAAAGAATGCTTAAACATCCATTGTTTTAACCGTATTCTGTTTATAAACAAAACCACAGCACTTAGGTTACCCACTTTAGGTGAGAAAATGAATCAACAGCAGCAAACTGGATTAAAACACAGTGCTCAGTCTCTAATTCGTGTACTTGAGGCAGAAAAAGAAGTCTGCAAAATGTGATGCTGTTCGGTTTTCATTGTTCTCCAACTCTGGGCTGAAACCAGGAAAGTTTACAGCAATCCCATGACTAGTGCAATCTGTGCCTTGCTGCATGGGAACCTAATTGACTATTTGGCCTCGGAAAGAGAAAACAGCGAGGCTTTGCCTGCTGACGGCCCGAGGTGTGGCACAGCTGGGGGAGCGCACAACGAGCCTTACGAGAGGGATCCTGCGCCGTCAGTGTAATTTGGCCATCGCAGATTCCTCAGGGATCACCACAGCACGCTGATGCAGCGGCGCGCCTGTAACCGCACGGGTGCAAGATAACTAAGCAGCCTCCCAAAACTTACACTTCAGCCTCGCCTACTCACTTCTGCCTTCCCAGTGAGGGCTCTGCGGGGTTTAATTTTCCGCTGCAGACACGCTGTAGTCGCGGCGCGACCCACCTTGCACCGCAGCGTCTCGCTCACCGGTACCTCCGGGCCGAGCGGCCGCCCCCCGCCGCCTCCGGCCGCGCAGCGCTGCCCGGGCCGCGCCGGGTGAGTCCCGGTCCCGGTTCCGCCCCCGCGGGAGCCGCGGCTGCCGCACCCACGGACATCGGCCCCGCAGCCAGGGGGCGGCCGCGACCGGGGCCGAGGGAAGCGCCGAGGCACCCGCCCGCCCCCAAGGCGAGGGAAGAGCCGCTGCCCCGCAGGTGGAGCCTTTAAAGCGCCCGGGCCGCCGGGAGCGCCGCGCCGAGGGAGGCGGCCGCTCCCCGTCCCGCCGTGAGGGGGCGCTGGGCGCGCGAGGCGCCGCGGGAGGGGATTTGCCTCAAGCGGTGGCGCAGGGAGCGATCCGCGAGAAGCCGCTGCCGGCGGTGTGTAAATATCCGAGTTTGGGCCGAGATCACCTCGGGGCCGCGGTGGCAGAGCGGGAAGGTTACACACAGCTGTGGGGAGCGGTTCGGCCGAGCTGCGGGGCAGCAGGTATCCCGGGGTGCGGGCGTTCCGCGTCTGAGCCCTCAGGGAAGGATGCGAGGGATGAAATGGCGGCGGGAGCGGGGGGGCTGCGCCCGCGGGTGGGACCAGGAACGCTCTGGAAGGCGGCGAGGGCGGCCGGGAGGGGCTGCTGTCCTGCCCAAGTTCAGCAAAAGCTCTTGAGCCTTGTGCGTTAATGAATTGCGGGCTCGGAGCTCGCAGCCTTCAGCCCCCTTGCTCGCCGCCGGAACACGAGTGAGAACGGTGGTTTCATTCACTGACCCCTAGGAAAAGTGCGGGCGAGGTTGTTTTCCCCCGCTGAATCACTGCTGCTGATCAGCAATGGTCGTTTTAATTAAATGGAAAAGTTAAAACGTTGTCCCGAGAGAAGACAAAGGGTTTGGAAGACAAAAAATGCAGAACGAACAATTTAATTGCCCACCAGGATAGTGATGTTGATATGATTTAAGAGATTGAGCCTTGCGGTGCCTCCACATGGTCCTGCCGAGTGCTATCAAGGACCAGGCAGCCCGCTCCATACATCCCTCTATTCAGCAGTTCTGTTTGGTTTGCTTTGCTTTTTTGGCTTTTTATGTTATGCTCCCCAAAGTAGCCTGCAGAAAGTCAGCTGTTTCCTCAGTGCAATGACAGAGCCACTGCTTTATGAGTTTGTTCAAAATTTAAAAAAAAAGAAAAGCCTGTTCCCCGCGCCGGCTCCGCAGCGGAGCGGCCGTGCCCGGTCAGCACCAGGGACAGGGCGGCGGCGCGGGCGGCACCGGGGCCAAAGCCCGCCCTGAGGGGCCGAGAGGGCAGCGATAAACACGGCATGGAATCGCTGAAATACACAGCCCGTTTGAGAAACTTCTCAGCTCCTGCCCGCTTAAAGGGTCGCAGTTCAGGTTTAGCGTTTCTCGTCTTATGGAACCTCAAGTCTCCTTACACTTCAAGTCCAATGTACAGGATGCATTGACAAGGCCAGGAAAAATTGATCTAAATTATTTCTATATTTATCTTTGGCCAAAATTCATATTCATATGGATTGTGACTTAATAGCAGTTGCAAAAATATTCCACTGACAAGTTGGCTTAAATCCCCAATGGAAACATTTTTCATCTTGTGATGAGGTGAGCAACCTCATAAAGTAGCATATTTGGTGATTTAGGTTGGAAAACATGATCCAGATGGTGGGAAATTATTTTTATTTCTTGATGTTCTGTTAGATTATCCCATTCTATGTGTGATAGAAACAATCATATTTAGATTTAAGGACTTATACCTGGCCTTTCCAAGGCCTTCAAGAACCTGATTTTCTGCTCCCTGGTAAAAGTACCAGCAAGAGTGACTGGGAAGTGGCTAATTATCCTATTCTGATGAGTGGTGGATCAGTTTTGCTTCAGACTTTTGTTTTTGTTTGAAACAGAATGAAACACACAAGCTTGTATATTTCTCCATGCGTCACTCAGGGCCGGGGAGCTTGAGAGTATGGGAGCTCTACCTGCTCAGTGCTCTCTGAAAGAGCCTGCAGGCTTGTTCCCAGAAACTTGTGCCTGCCATTTGGAGGGACAAAATCCTCTGTCCCATTTTTCTAAAAAGCACTAGTGGCAGTATTAAACTCATATTTTAAATGAAGTTTCAGAAATATGGCCTTGGAATAGTTCCCTGGAACACCATTGGGGTCACCACTTATGAAAAGCTGAGCACTGAGACTGCACTGGCTGGGCCATCTTGTGCAAACAATCCTATTTGCTTTCTGGAAAGTAGCTTACTGATAGATTTAGCTGTCGGTTTTCCTCAGTGACTCACTCAGTGTGATTTGCTTTTGACCCATGAGTTTCCTTCCAGCCCAGTCAATTTCCTTCACTGGAGAATTCAGGTAGTTCTGTCAAGGGCTAATTTTCTGCAAGTCTTTCTCCTGGTCTTTTATCCTTTCTTCTAATCACAATCTGATCTTCCAAACTGTTTTGTCAGCTGTTCAGCCTCAGATCAATCTCAGAAACATTGTTTTTCTTGTAAAAAGGCCCCTCAGTTTTCCATAAATTTCTGCAGTAGGGTTTCATAAGGTTTATCAGGTAAGCTGTCTGCACAGTTTATTTGCAGTAATTTTAAACTGATGGTGCAACCACCAGGGATGGAAATTTAAAAGAATGACTGCTACCCAACAAGGCTGGCCTCCTCAGGTACTGAGTGGCTCCTCACCAATGATGATATTAGGAAAATGTAAAGTGCAGACATTGCAGCACAAAGTATGGATGAGCTTTGTCTTGGAATAATGCTTTTGACATCTCATCTCACTCCCTGCCCAGCTGAAGGGGTTCTGAGTTGAGAAATAAACTAGTGTTGAGTGTGCCTTTCTGAGAGCCCCTGCTGAGGAACAGGTATGGAAGAAGGTACTGCCTTTGGTTTGGATGGGCTGTGTAGGTGTTAATTCTGTGTGGCCACACTGATGTGACTGTTCAGACAGAAGTGCTGGCATTCAGAGGAGTGCAGATCTGGCCTGCATTTGCATTGTCATTTACCCAGACTATAACAGCTCCAGTAAATGAGGCCATTCCATTTGGGATTGCTTAGCAGTTCTGTTTTTCCCAGTTCTTTGCACATGCTGCATAAGGGGGCAGGAGACTCAGTGGTTTGTTCCTTCTGTCACTGGCAAATAAATGGGCAATCGTCAAAACAACTCACAGTTTTCAATTCCCTTTCGACTAAAGACTAGGAGGAATTTCTTTAAAATTAGGACTTCAGATATGTCCAGTTAACAGTCTGATTCGTGTGGGATTGTGTTCTGGCACTGGCAAAAAAGCTGCCAAAGGAATCTAATACTTCAGATCTCCAAAATTATTTTCATTTGCAGAAAATCATAGGAATGTGTAGCAAACACAGCTCAGATGAGGATCATATTTTTAGTGACTTTAGTAATTTTATCCTTGCAAGATAGAGATTCATCATTCCTGTTTTCAGTCTTACCTTAGTAATATTGCAGGCTTCCTAATGTTGCCCACATGTAAGAGCAAACAAAACAAACAAAATAATCAAAATGTGAAGCTGTTGCATACAGTTTAATAGAATTGTGAGTTGCAATTCTAGTGTTGCTCAGACATGAAAAAGAAGGCTCTCCACATGATAATCTCCTTGGACTGTTCCTATCATTTCCCTGGGCTATATTATTAGCATAACATTCCTAGTACAGAGTGAAAACAGAGTTATGGAGTAGATAATTCAAGAGGGATTGTCAGCAGGATGATCCCCAGAAATGCTGCTTGACTTATAACCCTCACCACTTTCATGCTAAATTTGAGCTAATCTGGCCCCAAAATGTCAGCACAAATGTCTAGTGCACTGATTTTAGATAGAAGAAAAGCTGGAATTCTCTTAAAAATCAGTATTTTCAGTTAGTTTGGCTAAATAAATGTTGTCCTCTTCATTCTAACTCATTGTTTAACTGTAAATACTCAGCTGTAAACGCAGGCTCTTTGTGTAAAGGGAAAGGTGAATCTCTTCCCACTTTTTTCCTTTGGTATTTATCTGCATCTCTCCATTGAAGATTCATTAATCCATCAATTCATCTTTCTTACAACAAGCACTGTAATTTTCTGTTTGAGTATGCAGAACCTTCCTGAACTTGCCTTGCAGCACTCCAAGAGTAAATGATTTGACCTTTTACAGATAATCTTGGGTACCATGCTAAATCAAATTGCCCAATGCACAGAAGGAGTTAAGGCCCTACTCTGACTCAGAACTATCTCTGATACTTACCACAAAGCAGGGTCAGCTGAGTAGCAGTCTTGTTCAGTTTGATTACTTGGTGCCTTGAGCTGATGATTTTTTCAGTTGAGTCCATTGATTTATTGAAGCAGTTTTCATTGGGATGTCTGAAAACTGGGATAAATTTTGCTGAGGAAACTGTGAGCTAAGTTTAACTTAGCTGCTGCTGGAGCCTGAGTGCTGGTATATGTTTGTCTTCTTTCTGGCATCTCAGTTCCCAGCCTTGAAGAAAGATCAAGACTATCTTGATGGCCAGGTAATATACAACTCACTAGACAGTAACTGAGCAATCAGCTCTGTCCTTGCACAATGTTTTCAGACAGTAAGCAGAGCAAAGGACTAATAGAGAAAGGCACACCATGTCAACAAAACGGTCTAGACTGTATCTGTACAATCCCAATAAGTAAAATAAATTATTTTGTAGCTTTATTGGCAGTTTCAGTAATTCAAAGTTTGTTTAGGGCCAGCCAAGCTTTCCAGCTGAGTTTCAGTGAGCTCTGGGAGGACAAATGTAATACAAATTCAAGATCCTATTGTATAAGTAACCTGTTTCAATTCCCAATTATTTAAAACAGGGCATGACTTAACAAGAATAGAACTCCCAGACAAGCCAACAGGAATGTCTTATTCTTTATTCCATTTCTATTATTTTGTTTTTCAGCCCTTTCCTTTTCATGTTGGATATAAGTTGTAGAGGGAACAGAATGTAAGTTTCAGTGATGAGCTTTTTTCCTCTTATGAGCTCTTTCAAGTCTAGATCAAGTAAACTAGTAACAGTCAAATTTTACTGAAGTCAAATCATTCTGCTGGAACGAAGCCACTAGATCTTGGAAGGAGGAAGCAGAGAAAGACAAGTGCCTGCAAGTTAGTCACATGTTGAAACAGAAACATTACAGGGTCCTCTTGACTTGTCAAATCAACCAACATTTTGAGTGTCCTGTAGTGTAACTCACTGTATATGTAATAGCTGTGAGTGTTGCATTTGGGACTTCCAAAGATTGTATGTTGTTGAAGTTCAATTAAATGTCCCTTGGACCACCAGAATTCTTTTTCAAATTTCTGTCTCCAGTCCTGACGTACAAAACTGGAGAATAAATACTAGTATTGTGAAAATCTTAAGCAAGTAGTCACAAAGATACAAAGTGTTTAGTAGAGGATGTTGCTTTATTGCCACTGGATTTTTTGGTTTTTAATTGAAAGATTCAGAATTGATTTATGATCCTCATGAAATTGTTTAATTCCCTTGATTTTCTGTTCAGAGAATTCCCCTTCAGTAGTGGATGAGAAACTCAGTTCCCATCAGGATCCACTCTGTAAGGCTGAATTCTGGAAATCCTTTTGCTGTAAGTCTTTACTGGTATCGTACCATTCCTGCTTGTATGGCTGTTCTGGTGACATCTGGCCTTGATCATCTTTTGGCTAAAGAAATGCCCTGATGGTAAACCCCAAATCCTGGGTTTCCCAGAAATGGCTTCCAGTGACACTGGACAGTCAGCTGTGTTATTTTGAAAATTCCTGCAGTAATTTTATTTTTACAAGCTGGAATTCAGGCAGCTCACACTGTTGCTATGCTCATGAAATGCTCTGAGAAGCTGTTGTCTTTGTACTGTGACCCAGTGAAAATGGAGCAGGTTCAGCTGTGATGGGACTCTTTCAGGAAACAGCACAATGAAGAGAAACTGCAAAGTGCAGTTTGTAACACGTGCTGGGGCCTCCTTAGCCCTGTCTCTGGAATCACAATGGTTTGGCTCCTGCATGTGAGGAAAATCAAGGATTCAGTGAAAGCAGCAAGGAGAAATCTGACGCAAGATGGTAACTGAGTCCCTTTTCTGACCCACAAACAGAAAGAGAAGATGTCTGTTTGATATTACTGTTTTTCAACATTTTTGGATTCCCTGATTGATTTGCAGTTAATTTATTTTGATGCAGTGCTAATGGGTATCCTGAATTGTGTTTTCTTATTTTCCTTCTTTTGCCTTTGGTCATAGTCTACCATCACAGTTTAGGGTAGAACAAGAATTAAAGTGGGTGTGATTTATTGAAATGGAGTTTCACATTATGTTTCATGAAATTTACATGGTTCTAATTTCTTCAGGTGAAAAAAGCCTGATATCTACAGTGCCTAAAGAGAGCAGCTTTTTCTGTGTGAAACTTACTTCTCATCTCACTGAACATAACAATACTGAACCTGAAAGGCTGGTGTGGCTTTTTCTTTTTCAGAGGAATGATTGTCAAAAGGAATCCATGCAGTGAACGTGATGAACCACCAATCTGCCTGATGCTACTACCCCAACTCTGTCCTTCATCAGATTGAGTTCTCTTCTTACTTCACTGAGCAGCAGCAGAAAGTGAGTTTTAACAAGTGCATCTGGAAAATAGCACTTTGAATAAGATCTATCAATACACATTAAGGGTTCTGCCATGTGCTTCTGTTACTCAGAGGCTTCAGCTGAGGACAGCAGCATCAAAAGGATTTATATTTTTAAATCACAGTTGGAGGGTTATTATAAGCCCAGACTCCATCTGTTTACATGTTAAGGTAGAAGCATAAATAGTTCCTTTAAAAGCCAGGAGGGAGGTGTGTTTAATTAATGCTGGTTTTGCCACCTGAGGGCATTGGGGCTGCTTGGAAGGGGGTACTAGAAGTGTGAACTACTAAAAATGAGAAGATGGTGGTGCTGCTGGGAGGGCTTGAAAGCAGGACTGCCCATGGAATGAGTGTCAAGGAATGCTCAACTGCAGAACCTGGCAGGTAGAGGAGCTGAGTCCTGACCAAGAGATCAGGGTTTGAAAGGAAAGTGGGGGGACAAACAGCTATTTCTTAGCAGCTTCATGGAAAGTGTCAGCAAGGGGCTTCCCTCTGGCCCTGTGGGTTAACTAGAGAACAGTTGACTTGTCCCTCATGAAAATGAGAAGAATCTCTAAGAGATGTGGGCTAAGCTAAGCAGGATTTCTGCAGTCTGCACAAGACGATGAAGGTGAGCACACTGGGAAAGAAATTGTAAGTTTAGATCTGAAACATTTTGTCAAAAAGAAAACCAATTTTCTTTGTTTGTTTTTAAACCTCTCTTTCTTCTTCTCTTGTTTCTTTAAAGGTAAACTTGCATAACATATCTAATATAGACAAATAAGGGAAGAGGTATTACTGAAAACATTGTCATATGTTTTATTCTATGGTTATGTGTTTGTAACCATGACCAGTCTGGTGTATGTTAATACTGCTGGGACTCTGAGAACTGATTTCCTTGAAGTCACAGGTCAGCACTGGACAGTTACCCTAGAGATTCTGGCATGCTGTGATAGTAGCCACATGCTCCAGCCACTAGAAACATTTCTATAAGCTTTTAAGAGTATAGTCTTATTCTTGCCTTCTTTCCTTCCTTTCATGGTGAGCCTCACTTAATTCTTAACAGTTCTTGGAGTTCAAGCTTTGGTGAATTGTCCTATTTTAAATCATTTGATATTAATGGAGCTCTTTTGTGCATGAAAGTAGAAGTTGGTCCTGAAAGTGTAACTCATATCTGGACAGGGCAGAAACAACTATCTAATGTTCAGAGCCAGTTAAACCATCCAGTGTTCACTTATTTCCATTCTACAACATTCAGGGAAGTTTGTGGAAATCTTGTTGGTTTGATTTTGTAGTGCTTCACCCAGTATATGTTACCCTTGTTTCCTGGATGACACTGCTGGTCAAAGATTCCCTTCTTCTGTGAACAATTTCTGCCCCCTTAATAGAGAAGAAAAACCAAAAAATGGTCCTACCATCTTGACTTTGCTCATTTCAAGGGACAAAACTTTATATTTCATATAGGGCTTTTGATCAAAAACATGCACACAATTACATGCTACATATTTTTCTCAGTTAGAACTTAACAATAAAATGCCTGATTCTACTTCACTCACGTTACCTGTAGATAACAACTGACGTTTGTGTGGTGAGCATCTGTAAATTATTTCTGTTGAGAAAAAGAATGCCTATGCATCCTTTATTCCCTTCAGTAACAATCTGTGTCTTTCATATGTGATAGTGTAGTTTAGATGTTTTGATAACTGTACAGTAGAGGAAGAAAATGTGAATAAAATAAATGGGAAAAAATTCTATTTCCAGTTGTGAATCTTGGAACTGTAAAAGCTAGTTGAGAGTAGCCACATGATGATGAAGAGCATATTTTCTCTATTTTGGGCAGAAATACTTAGATATGAGAAGATTAGGTAATTTTCCCAAGGTCACACAGAAAACATGGAAAAAAGAAAAAATACAATCTTGAACTTCTGATTCAAACTCGTATTTATTTTTTCAGGACTGTCATTCCTCCTCTTGGTAAGGGTTTGCTATATCAAAGTGCTTGCTGCTTTCTACATCAAATCAAATTCACAACTCAGCTCACCTATCAGTATTAGCCTTGGCTTTAAAAAATCGGAAACTTAGAAAAAAAATTTATGTAAAGTTCCATGGCATTAGCAGCAAATACTAGTCTGGACAATTTTTTTTAAAATTCACTAACTTTTAGTACTGACCTAACATACCCTTAACTCCTTCATTTCACTTTTGTGTCCTGAGGGGTTGTGTATGTATTTATGCATATAATTAACTTTAGGCATCTGAAAAATTAATAAGAAAGCAGTTTCACCAGTTTCACAGCAAAGGGTGCATGGGTGTGTTTAATACATTTTTGAAGTACTGAAGCTTTTGAGGGAAATGCTGTTACATTAGAGGTACAGCCACTTTCTTTGCAACCTTTCAGGCATGACACTGTGGAAGGTTATAGATTTTCCTTTTTATTTTTCCAGTCAGTGGAAAACATTGCAGCAATTGTAACTATGCCCATAAGTGTCCCACACCTATTCAGGAAATGTTGCTCTACACAACTTTACATTGGAGACTGTGTGCTATACAATGACGTAGTCTCAGGTTTTTGTCTCTGTTTTCAAACTATCTTCTTGTACACTTGTGGAAGTGTAAATCTTGAGGGAAATGAGCAATGGCTTTGCTTTTACATTGTGGGTAAAATCTGCCCCACAAAAATTCTCATTAGCAAGTTATTTACATAGGTATAATGTTTATTTTTGATGTGCATGATGAGCTTTACTCTCAGGTTATGTCTGGCACAGCTTAACCAGAGCTGCAGCTCTCTCTGCTCCACATCATACCTGAGGCTTGATTCAAGCCTGACAAAGTTACACATTCTACCTATCCTCCAAGTTACAGTCACCATCAGAAGACCTACTTAGGCCAATTTTGATGTGCTTCTGAGTCATAGATCTGATGGATTATGACTGACTATGGATTGCAGTAAGCCAAATGAAAGTGGCTCTTTTTCCTATACTGATGTGACTCTTGCAGCATTTTCTTTGCTCTACAAGCTGGGTATACAGAATTCCAGTGCTATGTGTCCAGCAGAGCTTCCAGAACTGCTGTAACTAAAAAAAGTGTTTTCCTACAAAACACAAATAAAATTTTATAATTGGTTTTTATCGAACTGTTAAGCTGGATTTGCTGTGGAGAAACTTTTCTGCCTTTATTAAGCTTATGTTGATGATATGCTCAGTCTGTTCTCCTTAGAAGGGAAGTAAACAAGACAGCTTGTAAATCTTGACAACTCTTGTCAAGTTTGCATAAGTTTGAAAATGAGCATTTAGGTTATAAATTTGAGGGGGTAAAGGAGGCACAGTAATCATTTAGTGTACAGGATTGTGGCTCATGTCTAAAGTTGCTCAGAATGACACTAATAAGAATTTATTTACTTGTTTTAAGAGTGCTTTTATATAAATCTCTTTATAACATTCCTATGACATTAGCAACTCCAAGGCTACAAACACAGGTGTTTGAACAGAGATACTTGTTACCAGCCCCTGAAATACCATTGTGTGATACTAACACTGCATTGCAGGTAAGGACTCTCTTTCAGCAGTGTTTTCAGCAGCAGAGACAGATGGGTGCCCTGTCAGAGTTACTGGGACAGCAGTGCCTTTCACTGAGGGATCAGAGGATGAAGGGACATGGTGGCAATTTTTGGGATGGCCTGAGGAAAAAATGGCACCAAGAACCCTGAGGAAAATGGGCACAAGTGGGAATGGTGACTTACTCATGTTAGACCCTAAAGCTCTAGAAGCACCCAAAAAAGCATTGGAGGTGTCTTTGTTTACTTCTGAATGTGAAGCTTGCTGTGGGTTTTGCACGTGACTTCAAGGAAAATACTGTTTGCTATCCTGTCTTACTTGAGAATGTGTGAAATGTCAATGCTCAATATCATATTCTATGATGACACTTTTTAGTTCAGTGGTGGGTGTAAAAAGGTTTCCAAAAGCACGGAATGTGATCATAAGCTGGAAAGCATGGGGAGTAAGACCCTGGTTGTATGTGAAAATTGGAAAGATTGGCAATGTGTGGCTGCTGCCCTATGCAGTCCTTCAGTCTTGGCTTGCAGCAGCCACTCCTTACAGTGGCTCTTGGCACATCCTTCACAGGTCCAGCAGTAGTGACCCATGGCTCAGCCGTTTTGCAGAACTGCTTGAATGATCAGACCAAACAGTTTCTCTGGTGACCCAAGCCTGAGTCTGTGCCCCCATGAAGGGGCAGAGCCTGTGTGTTAGCTCCCAGCACCACTTGCCATTGCTTTTGCCAGCAGCCTGCTCTGTGAACAGCTGCTGGAGTACAAAAGGCCACAGGGAAGTGTCTCAGATTTGCCCTAGTCCTGTCACACTCCAAGTCACTGGAACATGTCCAAGTGCATGGTAAACTACAGGCGGTCTCTGCAGAACAGCCTGTACAGTTGACTTTAAGTGAAACGTGAATCATCTCAGTCCTAAATTATTTTAATCCAATCAGTCATCTGTGTTGAAGGGTGTAAAGAGACAGCAAAACCAAGAGAATGGCTGCCAAGTGGAGGATACAGGACACAAATAAATCTGCTGGGATGAGATGAAATATGAACTAATAATGATTTATTCCAAATGCCGCAGGGGTTACAGTGTGGAACCACTTGTAGAGATATTCAGATGAGATGAATTTTGTAGGCTTTCCCCTGGATGATTTTTATAGACACAGCAGAGGTGAAGGAAGGCAAAGCTGTTAGCTACACAGAGAGTACACACAAGGGTTTTGAAGTGCTCACAAACAATTTCTCCCTAATTAATATATGCTTTACAAGTCTCTTGTAAGTAGATGAGCGTGAACAGCTGTAGTTCTTTTTATAGATACAAACTAATCTCTAATACATGTTGGAGTTGAAGGATACAGAGAACAACATGCTGGGGATTCGTAAAGCTCTTCTAGCCATGGAAGTATTCTTTTTATACCCTCTAAAAGTGGAAGGGAATGCAGAAGAATGCAGTCTTGAAGAGTACTGCTTGGAACAAAGTCATGACTGCAGCAAAGGATGTAGCTATTAGTGACATGTATCATACACTCCTTGTTAACACATCAAACAGCACATGTGAGTTAGACCTACTTTATTGACAGATTCAGTCTTTTGTGACCCATATGAAACAGGCAGCATTTGCTATTGTTTCTTCCCATCTTTCAGTAGTGTCAATGGCCTTTGTGACAAAGAAAGAATTACATGTTTCGTGCTTTTAAATATTTTTTAAAAGCCTCAGCAATAAGTTGTAATAGAACCCCTTAGACCTGAGGAATATCTTTGAACATGTTTCCTGTTTGAAGATGTTTTCTGTCTTCTTTCTCTTATTGCTAGCTGTATATATTATCAGTTTAATATTGTCCTCTGCTTGGTGACAATATCCTGTTGTGGTAGGTGAAGGGAGAGACTGTAACAGCTCCTTTCCATCTCTGATGACTATGATTTCATTTACATAAAAACACTGTGGATTTTGAACAGTGTGTTTCTTTTGGCAGTTTATTACCAGCCTGAATGCCTCACTTTTTTTCATGATTAACATTTTGTCTGCTGCAGAAGTCATATCACATTCATTTTTAGTTTTAATAACCTTCCTTTTAATAAACCACAGTTTGACCTAAGTTTCCAGTGGTTTACTTCAAAACAATGCTCTAGACCTTCTGGAACCCACTGATTTTTCCCCTCAAAATAATAAGTTAATTACATTTTTATTGATTTTATGGCTTTTTCTGATGTGATATAGGAAAGAATTGATTTACTTAGGACAAAAAATGCCTTGCTGGGTTCCCTCCATTATTGCAACCAAATGAAAAACTGCTGGAGGGCCTATGGGGCAGAACTGTTTCAATAGTGCTTTGTGCCCTGTTCTTTCTGGCTCAGCCCCACTTTGGACCGAGTGCTTTGAATTGCAAATGAATTTTGTTCACTTCTTCTTATGCACTAGGAGAGACACTAGGGAAAAGCAGAAAGTCACTAGTGATAGAAATTTTTCCCTTTCCTTTCAGAAGAAAGAAGTACAATCTTGTGGATTTAGTCACTGCAGAAGAAAACCCTCAGCTATACAAATGCTGCTGTTTAGAGAAGGAGAAATGAAAATGCCAAAGTGGGAATGATGTGGATTTCATACATCTCTAGAACAACTATTTTTGGGGAACTAAACCTTCTCCTCCCTATATTTACTTTAGAAAAGCACATCAAAGAGTAAACAACTTTGAAGTATCAAAAAGCAGATGTATTGACTTACCCATAAGACATTTCAGTACAAACATTGCTTTGTATTCTGGATTCTTTTCATGAAACCTGCTAAAGGAAAGTCAGAAGGAATTTCATAATAATCTCCTATAGCTTTGTGGAAGTTAGCTGAGAATGGGTTAAAATAATCTCTTAAGCCACTGTTGGAAAAGAAGCTAATTATGGAAAGGACCACAGTCTTTTCCTCAAGTTGTTACTCCTTTCTCTTTCCCTGTCTCACAATTAAAATAAAGACATGAGACTTTAAATTACTGCTAAAGTGCATTGCTTTTCATTGGATTGTAGAAGAAAATGTGGGAAAATGTGTCATTAATGAGAGAAGGGGGCACTGACTGTGTAATTAAGTTTACATTTGGTTGAGAAACTTCACAATAATGAAGAAACCATCATCAGGAAGTAATGTACATTTCCCCCCAAATTTCTCAGCTTTAGCTCTGTAATAGCTTTGAAGTTAATACACCAAGTGAACAAAGCCAGTTTTGAATATTATACTTCCCTCTCAGGTTAATCCTAGGAGGTTTCTAGGTAAGGTCTGTGCAGTGGTGGGAACGTATGTGAGCAGAGTAAAATCCAAATGAAAAATTTTTTTCGTGAGCCGCATAAAAAAGAAATATTAAAATTACATTGTGACTCAGATCAAGATCTGATGCACTGGAGAGAGTTCTGATGCTGGAAAGATCACTCCTCATATTTTTATCCTTGCTTGTCTTGTGCTGTGTCTTTGTAGGAGCATTTCAGACCAATCTAGGAAGGTATTCTGGATTCAGCCTGTCCACAGCTGTTCCAGAGCTGTTGGCTAAGGTGATATTCTTGCACCAGTCACTTAACTGCTGGACTTCTTGTTCTGCTTGTGACTGCTGGATTTAGGGTGCAGGAAACCAGAGTTGTATGTAGAAGGCAGCTCTGCTCCTTGGACACTGCTGCATGTTATTGTAATACTGGGTATCTTGACTGAAGATGGTCCCTGGTGAGACTCTCCTTTTCTTTGTCCAATACTGTTCAGGCTCTCTCTTTTCTAAAGGATGCAAAGATTTACAAGAAATGGACAACACAAGCATCTACAAAGAGATCCCATTGAATCATCTATTTAAAATGACATATATTTAGCACTTTGCTACTCCCCATGGCTGACTGAAAATCAAACTTAAATGATGGAGGGAAAAGTAGATCTGAACATTATTTTAATATTTCATGAATAACTTATGAAAAAAACCCCCACCTGTTAAACAAGGTAGTGTACTAAAGGATTAAAGACTTTGCATTTGCTACTTAATGCTCGTCTACTTTGAAGAAGGACCAGGCTAATGACAGCACATTCAACTATGAACAGAAAGACTGTGAATATGCTCAGACAGCCTATGAATTCAATCAGGTGAAGAGTCTCTCTATAAAGAGGAGCTACTTAGGGTCATTGGGCAAGAGGTAATGTAAAATATAGTGTTAACAGCATGGATAATTTGAAGGGGGAAGCAAACTACCTAATGAGTTAAAAATTGAGGGAAAGATTAACTAGCATTTTTTTTACAGTAAGCAGCATCATTTCCAGGTCTGCTGAGAATTAAGGCAAGTTGATTCACTTGTGAGAGATGTCAGATATTTTTACCCATATGCTGTAGCTGTGTTAGATGAAGAAGAAACAGACACTAATACAACAAACAACATCCTACTGAATTGGTGACATGGCATATTTCAAAAACTGACCTTGATTTCCTCCAAGCTGCATGTTTTAGATGTTTGCTGCAACCCAAAACAGAGAACATTAAATAGTTAACTACATCACTTTGTACAGCAGTTCTTGCCACAGGACTAAGGCTGTCTCAGAGGTATGAGCCATCAGAATGGCTGTCTCAGCTTAGCATATACACCATTAACATAAAGATGGCACAGAGTTAATGCTTCCATGAAGGAAATCACAGATCTCATTATAGGACTTACTAAATTCAAGAAAATATTCGGATTCCTTGAAGAAGCTGAACTTCAGAAGAATCCTGTAATACCTATGTTCAACTTCTGCTCAGTTTCAGCAGTGGTCTACCCTTTGTGGTCATGTTTTCTGTGTTGTTCTGGGAATGTTGTGTAATTTTTGCATCTCAAAAACAACCTAATTTGTGCTCAGGGACTGGGATTGTCATTAGTTTTTGTTGCCAAATATTAAAATAGCAGTTCTTACAGTAGGTGTAGTCATGTACTCTGTGGCATTCAGTTCCACCATCAATATGTCATCAGCATCTACAGCTGTCTGAAAAATGAACACAGATAAAACAGATGTAAATGGCATAAAGGTATGTCACAATGTAAGACATATGCAAAACGCATAGTGGAAAAAAAGAAGACAGCAAAGGACTGACTGAAAAGCAGTGATATATTAAAGATAGCCTTGTTTTTTACATCTTACCATATTTGTTCATTTGCTAACAAATGGTGGGACAACCAAGATCAATCAAGTAATTTGGACAGCAAAAGACAAATATTACTAAATACACACTTAAAACCAAACACAAGACAACTCTCCATTCAGATTTTAAGTTCTCTAAAACAGCAGCAGAAATGCAATGAAGACAGCTGAATAATGAACCAGGGTGGGAATAAAAAGCTGATGACCTTTTACAGCCTGTAAGTCATTATTCATTGTGTTAACTCATAGGTTATCCGCATCTTTTTGGCAGGAACCTTCATGATTAATTATGGTAAAATGTGCAGATTTTTTAACTTGTCAGTTGTTAGAGAATTTAGGTATTACACAGTCTATTACCTTCCCACAATTCCCAGAATCCTGGCTTGTCAGTTTGGCTCTTATGTCACTATTCTGAGTTGTGTCTTTATCTGTTTCGTAGGAAATTTGTCTTCTGGCAAGTCTGGAGAACATACTGGGAGTATCAGTTTCTGTTTCAGTACAGCCCTAAAATTAATACAGCAAAAACATTTACTCTAGGTCCTTTAGACTTTCATCCAGTTTGCCCCAGACAAACCTAGAGAGAAATCATAAAAGAGACAGGCATTGTATAAAAGACATTTCACAAAAATTCTGCCATATATAATTTCATAAAAGTCTGCTTATAAGAAGTACAAATAAAACTATCAACTCTTTTGCATCTAAAATTCAGCTTACTTTTTTTTTCTTCCACAGGGTGCACTGCAAAATTTGAAAGAAAATAGTGTTTTGTTACAATCTATTGTTGAAACTTCTCTGATGCATCTTGTAGCTCCAAGGAGACAGTGTTGCCACAGTACTGGCCACTTAGGAAGCACAGGTGTTTGGAGGAATTAGGGCCAAAGTTTCCAAAGTGGCTTGAGTAGAAGCAGAAGCAAATAGAAGGAGATGTCTCAGGACTGCAGAATCAGTGCTTTATAAATATTTTTTTCAGTAAGGAGTCCTGGGTTTATAAACTTTGTTCCAATTAATGGGAAAACAAAGCCATGTTACTGAGGGAGTCTGTTGTTTTTTTAACAATCAAGATTTGCAGTGTAAGCGATGCAATATAAAGATGTTCCTTTTCTATTAGCCACTTTTAAAACCATCCACCTGACTGGAGGCTACCAGCCAGAAGTATTTCATTTTGATTGGACTGAGAAGTCAAAAGAACAGAGAGGGCAAAGGAATTGAAATGTCACTGTTAAAAACAACTGTCAGAATTCAGCGCTTGGCTGGACTAGATACAATTATTATCCTGACTGTGAAAAAGAACTGCCAAGAAATTTTTTTCTTTTCAGTTATTTGCAAGTTTAGTTTGAAATTACTGCAATGAACAAACTGATATGCCTATTTAGTTAGCAATATAACTTTGAGTTACAGAGGGGAGCCTGGATGCCAAGTACTTGCCCTGTTTTCAGCTGCTGTGTAAAACATTTGTTTCCACTTAGATTGGCAGCAGCAAGCCGTTGAGGTCTTCTGTGAGAAAGATTCTGTAATGGATTTACTGATTTGTCTAAATCTGATGATTAATATGTTTCCAAATACATCTCATTTTCAGAAAGCATTATCTATTTCATTACAACCTTGCTTTCACTAGAGAACTATTTTGTGACCAGCAGTTTCTTTTTTCTTCATCCAGACTGCAGATCTGTGGTGAGACAAGCACAACTTAAAAGTATGATCAGACTTTCAACTGAGCTCTATACTGCCTTTATTGTTACTTATAGGTAAGGCTTTATAAAGCCTTACCTATCAGTAACACCTTACTTTCTAAAATTCCTGTTGTTCCATCTTTCCACTCTTCCTGCAGTGTCACCAACCATCAAGAAGAAAATTATCTACATTCTGCTTTTATACTTAGCCTTCTATCTTTGATTTTGCTTTGTCCCTCCACTTTCTCTGGAGTTTTTATAACAAGCACCATAATTCATTTCATTGAAAGAATCTACCACTTGGAAGGACTCTATATGAAGATGAATTGCTTTGCAATTAGAAATGGGTGTATGGGAGGTGTATGGGAAGTGTCTCCCTTACTGATTCACTGTCAGAGAGAGAAGACAGTCTCCTTTTTCCTTTCTGCAGCCCACTTGTCTCAGAAGATTGGCTGGTTACGGTCGCTCGTCTGGAGGAGTGGTAACTGCTGGAGGACCGTGAGTCTTTAGGAGAAACTCTCAGTAGGGGTCCAAGGCAAGGAACATATGTTGCAATGGCTCTTCTAATGGATAAGAGGTAGAACCAGTCAGATTTTTTTTTTTCTGTCAGCACAAAAATTCAATCATCATAAACAATGCATTTATTCAGAGAGATGAACTAATGCTGCATGGACTGGAAAATTACTGGGTACAAAAAGAGTTTTCCAGATATCAGATAGCTCATATAGAATCACCCTGCAAGATCACTTATTCACAGTGTTTGCAGAACTCAAATTTATTGCTTGGCAGGGATAAGGGCATTAAAATATAACTTTGGAACTGAAGGGAGCTATTAAAACAAGGTTTTATCTGCTTTCAGCTTAATCAGGGCAAAAATAAAATTGTGTCCCTTTAAACTGAACCTCGCTGAAGTACTACATAATGAATTATTTTAATCTTCCCCTAAGCAGCTATTCTAGCTCCTCTTACACATCTGTTTGCTGGCTATCTGTAGAGTTGTACAGAATGTGCATTTATATTACTGTATTACTTTGCTCATATGAAGTGTTGGAAAACTCTGGCCTAGCTTTCCTGTTCCTTCCCCACAAAGATGTTCCTGCCCACCTCTTCTCTGTTGAGTTCCTCAGTAGGTCTTTGTAGGTGGCGAAACAACAGCCTGTCTGTGGCATTGCTGCCATCTGTCAAATCTCACTGCCTGCATCTGAACTTGGAGTGGCAGTAACCCTTCATTTTAGCTGTCAGAGGAAATACTACCTGAAATTTGAAAGCCTTGAGAAACATGAGGAGGATTCACAAAACAGGGAAGAAGTGGTTTGGCTCCCTGTATTGCCTCTCTCACTGGCCTGGTTAATGTAACAAAGTGCTATTTGCAACTCTGCCCTATGTCTGCTTCTCATGAAGACAGTTAAAAATCTGTGGTGCTTTCCTTTGAGATGGAAAGGTTTCTTTTATCATGCAATAGGTAAATACAGATCAGTATCCATAAGCATCTCTAACTACCATCTGCTCAGGAGTTTGTTCCAAGTGCAAATTCCACTGACATTTCTGTGGCATGAGGAGTGTTCCTGGGGAGGGCAAGGCTGTCCTACAGAGTTAAAATGAGCAGGTGAAGGAGAGTTCAGGTACTAGACCTAAAAGTGACAAATTTACTCTTAGATTTTCTTTGCTGTATTAAATATAGCTTGTAAGAGTGAACTTACCTGTATTTGGGATGAGTGATGGCATAAATGATGGGGTTATGGATGACAGAAGCTTTGGCAATCACAGCTGGTATGGAGTTCATGAAGGGTGTTAGGACGTGGGAATACCTAGAGTAATGCAAACACATCATATATTTACTACTGAGTTCTGCATTGTCTATGCAGTTATACAGTGGCAAGACAGGCTTTAGGGCTCTAAAGAGAGTTAAAGAGGAGTTCTGTACCAAAACAGTGAGAGAACCAATTCTACATCATTTGCCTGTTAAGAGCAACATCAGTCTAACTGGATTTCTTGAGGCTTCTCTGATAGTACTTCACTACTATAACTCAGGATTGTGGTAATTCCCATGTTGTTTAACCTAGGGACAATGTCAGCCTTTTAAAAGGCCTTACCATCCTGGTGAGGAAGTTTCTCATCATACTATGGGAATATATATGCTCTGTGATGAGGTGGAAATGGTTTGCCAATTGCAGTATAAGAACCATTTTGTCAGCTGCCTGTTGAGATGCCATTTCACCTCCTAAGGCTTTTCCCTGACAAGGATAAGGATGTTTTCTGTGTACAATATTTAACATGGTTTCTCCTGATCATTCTTTAAACATTGATTAGAAGTATAAACCTTCACATATTCTGGATAACATCAGTGTGACCTTACTGGAATGGAGATTTTGACCCTGAGCTGAGACAATTCTTTGGTAAGGTTGATGGAGACTGCAGCTAACAGAAACAAATAGTGGCAAAGTCTTCTGTTTAAGCTAATAATGCCTGTGTTTAAACTAATAATTCCCAGAAAATGCAACCTGTAGACCAAAAATATTAGTGAGCATGACTGTGTGCTAGCTCACTATTCTGCATTCAAAATATTTTCTAAAGGAATTAAGGTTCTTCCTTCCTTTTTCATATGTTGTTGCTCTGTCAGATGAATTGTCTTTAGTCCAAGACTATAACCACAGACTCCATGTCTGCCTCCCATATGTAGCATGCTGAAAGATTTTATCTGAGTCCCTTGCAATAAAATTTCACAGAAGACATCCAGGCTTGCTTATTAACCTGAAAAATCCCAGTAGGATTGCCTAAAAGACATAGCACAGAAATGGAAAAATCTGTGTGAAGCTATGTTGCTCCCAAGCTACCTTTATAAGGAAAATTCAAAAGTGCTAATTTCTAACATACTGCAGAATTACAGAATCGTTCATTTGTTCAGATTTTTGAGAGTGTGAGACATGGAGCAGAAGTCAAGTTCAGCAGGTATTTGATCCTCCTAAGGCAGATGCTGAATTGTATGCAACAGCACAACAGTTCTACATAGGGGTTTGCTGTAACACAAAAAAATGAATATACTTTTGTAGATTAAAGAAGTAGGGGGGGGGAAAGAGAATCAGCCCCTGGGAGGATCTTTTTGGAGCGCTTTACTTAGCATTTTGGTGCTAAATAAAGTTCAGATAGTTCAAATATCCCAGCATAGAGAATGCATTCAGAAATCTTCAGCATGGCAGTTTGTTCCTAGTAATAATAATCTTGTTTTCTTTCTCTTTCTCTTTAATTTTCTTAAAGTCAAACTAAGGAAAAAAATCAGTCAGCATGTGCCCCATTGGTTAAATATCACTCCTAAATATTTGAATGTTTTGGACATGCTTCAGAGGTCAAACGTGACAAGTAGTTTTGACTTTCATCTGTCTTTTACAGTTTCACATCTTTTGCTTTCACGGAATATTGCTTTGCTGATACATTTATAATTACCCAGCAAAAGCTACCAGAGCAACAACAGAGTATGGTGACCAGGAAATGACAAAAAACAAGATGACGATCAGTGCAATTTTGGCCATCTTCCACTCATTTTTCATCCTCTGATACTGTTTCTGGAACTCTCTATTCCCACGTTTGCATCCAAATGTCTGAATAGATCTAGGGAAAATAAACATACAACAGCAAAAAACAAAGGTAGGGAAGTGAGCAAATAGCTTCATGAAGTGGGACAACAACTACCCTTCTCCTACTTTAGGCTAAAACTCATGCACTTTTATTGCACATGAATGCAAGTACTGACCCATGCTTCCCAATGTGATGCACTTCAGTTGCACTCATCAATGGCAAAAGCCACATGTGCTTTAATGAAAAAAAAGTAGCAGAAAACTACCAAAAGATTTTCCACATAAAGCAGGTATTCAATCCAATTGAATTATGCTGAGTTGAAGACACTTAGAGGAATCTTTGCTTCCCTGGGTCTGTTTTGCTACCTTGCTGTCACTTTGAACTTCTGAGCTAAGTGATCAGATCTATGAGATGGGATCTATGGGACTGGTACCCACAGATCACACATGGAGTGGCAGGCTGCCCTTTATGTTTAAAGCATTAGCTTTTTGTTTCAGAGTCCTGCTATTAAATCTTTAATCTCCTTTTTTATTTAAATTTATAGTTCACTTCCATCTATTTTTCTGTGAAATAGTTATTGATACACTGTCATTAGGTGTTTCTGAGAGCCCTTTTTTTTTTATTCTGGTTGGTTAATTTCTGTACTCTTTCCCATGTCATTAGATAATACACTGATAAGCTCAGGCCTCAATTCAAGAATAGCCCTTCTAAGAATCATGTCTTACCCTGTTGTCTATTAACAGAATTCTTGTTTGGTTTTCTGTTTCAGTTGTGCTTACAAAATAAATGTGTGGAACTAGTCCAAATTTTCTTCTGTTCTTTTTTTCTTTGTTTTAAGAAAACAAACAGTCACTTAAGCACAAGGATAAAAATTTAGGGCTGTTGGCTACTTACTTGTTGGCCTTCTTGATAGCCTCAAAGATAGAGACATAGCTGTATATGATAGCAATCAAAGGAATGAAAAAGACAAAGCAGAAAAGCAGCATCGTGTAGGCACGGACTGATGGTGTGAAAGTCATGTAGTCCCAGGAGCAGGAAGTCAGCAAACCCTCAGGAACATATGCACCTAGAAAGGAAGATGGGAGAAGTTATAAACCATGAAGTGAATGTTATTCTGAGTGCAGAAGCTGGAGAAGATACTCAGAATAACATGGGATTTAGTCCTAGTCTCTGAAAGGGAAGAAGGGTTTACAAGGATAAACAATTCTTAATGTAAAGAACTTTTATATTTTCTTTTATTTTGTTTCCCTATTGTATTTATGCTTAACAGTCTAAGGCTTCAGAAAACTGAGTAATTTTGCTTCAGTCTTGAATATTGTTTAAAACTCATCATAGTAAAATGGATCTCTTCCAATACTTATTTGGGTCTGGGACCAGACCTGCATTGTTTTTCAATATCTCCATTTCCTATCAAATTGCTTTCTTTCTAAGGAGTCAAACCAATTGCTCTAGGTATCACTTTTCTAAGCATGTGCAGATATGAGAAATTTACTGGGCAAAAGAGAAAGATTTAGTGTGTAGACCAAATAATTTTGTGATGAAGTAAAGCTAAGGAGAAGTAAAAAAAAAAAAAAAACAAAAACAAAACAAAAAACCCCAAACAAACAAACAACCCAAAAAAAACCAAAAAAACCACCCCACCTCAAAACATACCTAATGTTTTGCTTGAAATAAAATGTATTATCTTTAAAGGAATAGTTTCAAACTGTTAAGTAAATAAGTTGGCAGTAGCAATGTTTTTCTACTCTGAATTTTTCATTTTAACTGTTTATGCTGATATTTTTCTGTTCCACTCTTAAAAATATTCCACCAGATGTTCTCAAATGCATCTAATTACAGTGTGAGAGTTCATACTGTGGGCACTATTACAATCTAATTACAAGATAATAACACCCTTCAAGCAATTATTCCACTTTCTTCAATTGAAAGTCTATAATGTAAGGCTATATTGTCATTTTGTTATTCTAACAGCTTCTCACTCAACTAAAGACTGCTTCTGTCAGTATTGCAGTTTGCCTGCTTAAGCATGCTTCATGTTTAGGGGGACCAGAATGGCAATAATATGACAATAACAAAACTCTGCCGAAATTCTGCTCAGTACCTGAGTTGGTTGTTGCATCCTTTACTAGTCAAACATGTCTATGTTCTCACCTCAGTTGGCAGACACATTCTGGAATTAAGGAGCATAATGGTAGGTTGAGGTTTTGAGTGATGAATTCATTCTAACTTAGTGACTGCAACTGGTGACTCTCAGGAAATAAACTAAATAGTAGTGAGGCAGATTGCAGTGAGGAAGAATAACAGAAACTTGCTTTGTCACAAATTGCAGTGATCAAGGTTCTGTATGAATGTTCCAATTCCCATGTGTAACATTCACATTTACAAAAGCATTTTACTTACTACTAAATGCCATGCTTATTGGAAGCCAGTGACAACACCAATGAGTGAATGGAGAATGTGGGCAACACCAAGAGCAATTTGTCCATCAAAAACACAGTCAAGATTTACTGAAAATCTCCTGGCACAAATGCTCAGACTCTTTTGTGAATGAAAAGAATTAGATTGACACTGCTGTCTTAGCACTGTTGGGGAGGAAAACTCATCAGAAATAACACAAATACATTTATTTAACTTATAATAAATTTATATATTGTTAAATTTGATTCAATGGAAGTAGACATGGGATAACGAGCAGGCACATTCTTAATAAATTTTGGGCATGAATTTATCTACTGTCCTTTATGGAGCAGGTAATGTGCTTAAGGAGAAGTGCCACTGTCATATAATATACTGTAATGCCCACTGCATTCTTTTCTTTTGATTAGAGACCTTCAATTTCAACATGTATTTCATCTCTTTTTATTTCAAATTGGTCTACTCAAGCCACATATGTGAGCTATTCATTCAACCCGCTTCTGTACCTTTAACTGGTCTTTAATCCAAGACTATGAGGGCAAAAAAGTTTTATTCCAATTCACTTACTCCATCCAAAGAAGGGTGGGAGACTCCAAGCCAAAGAGTACAGCCAGACTCCTACCAGGATTATTAGGGCCTTCTTCTTTGACGTCACTCCAACAGAAGCCAGAGGTTTAGTGATGACAAAATATCTGTCCAAGGCAATCACCATCAAAGTGATCATAGATGTAATGCCAAAAAGAGCTCCGCAGAAGGCATACAGCTCACAGCCTTGCAATGAAGATGACAGAAGTAGCAGTGAAATTAATTTGCCCATGCTAATTATTTCTGGGAGAGTTCAAGTCTGTGTTTCTAATGAACTAATGTCTTCTGGAATTTGTAAAGCAGTGAAAGTTGAGTTTTCCTGCAGTTATAATGCTACTTCAAAGCTGCTGTCTGTCTTGCTAATTACATTATCCATGGAGATAAACTTCACAGATTTTGTTTGCTTCAATTGCCGGAGACAGTGATACTTAACATATTTTCACTCATTGATTTCTGGTGTTTCTAGTGGGATCATTTCAGCAGTCCATTAATATCTCATTTAACTCCAGTTTTACTGCAGGTCCCATAGAGCAGCTGTTTTGCTTCACAATGGGACATAGTTACTTTGGTACTGTTCATATCTCAAGGGCAGCAAAGCTGAAGTAAATATGAATACATTAATGAGTAATTCAGCTGAAGTAAATATTCAGACTATGAATGCATGAATGAGTGATTTTAATTGTTCAAACAACCTAATGATTAAAAGCAGTGGTTTGGATTAGTTTTAGCCTGTATGCAAATGAGCACTTAATGGAAGTAAAATAAAAATATGCTTTTGGTCATCAGAGATCAAAATAGCAATTTTACTTCTGTGAGTTTCCTTTCTGTCAGTACCTGTTCAAGAGGCAAAGACTAGTCTACCTCTTACCACAGTTATATTGGAAGAATGAAAGCACCTTCATTCCACATTTTCTTACTACACAGAAAGTGTAAAACTTCTGTTGTGAAAAATCAGATTTTCCAGGCTTTCTTGCCTCAGCATGCCAGGTGCAAGTCCCAGAGCAGGTTATTTAAAAGGGCTTTTAAGCTGGTGTGCTGAGGGGGAGTGCTTCTTTGTCAGAGGACTCTGACAGTAACTAAGTCATGAGGTGATTGGGGAAGAGCGCTGGCAAGAAGATTAGTGCTGTGCCTCATGTTGCCAAGTGATGCCTTTGCATCTGTCTCATTAATGTAATTTTCCTCTCATGATAGCAGTGTATTTATTACACACAGACACAAGTATTCCAAGAAATGTTTGTGACAACACTGAAACAATGTTGGGAAATGTTCTCAATATTGCAAGAGTACCTGAGGGTAAATAGATGAACTGCCACTAGGGTAAGAACAAACAGTGAATTCTTAGAAAGAATATATACAAACCTTTCTCACCAAAAATCCAGTGTTTGTAGAGGCTGCTGGTGAAAAAACTGGAGACTGTGTAATGGACATCAGGAAGTCACTAATAGCTAGATTGATGATGAGTATGTTGGCTGGAGTCTGAAGGCTCCTACTCCTACAGAGATCAGAAGAAATGTTGCTAAACACTGCTGCACTGTTAATTATGCTGTTACTCCTTCCTGTGAGCTCACAAATCCCAAGCAACACTCCATGGTAAGCTAAAGCAGAGTGCTTCTTGTTTCTCTCACGAGGGAACACATGCAGCAAGGCCCAGTTTTACACCCTTATGCTCCTGTGCATTTTACAGGATTGCTTTGATAACCAGCTCAGTGATGGGGATAAATCACACTGTTCTTTCAATATTCTAACCAGTGTCCTGCATGTCCATGATTAGCAGGAAGTTGGAGTTGGTGTACAATATGGATGTCTGGATCTGGGCTGTGTTAAGTAAGGGACATGCATTTTCCACTGCTGGCAAGATCAACAGTGGCTTCCTAATACAGGGATTAAGCAAACTCACTATGAACCACGTCAAGCCCTTTGCTTTACATCAGTTTTTCTCTTTGGCACTCATTTCACTTGCCCAGACTCTGTCTTTAAAGGAGCAATAAGCAGCCCTCAGTGTGTTCTGCCTGCTTTTGTTATTCATAATATTAAAGTACTATGCTTTAAAAGGTGCACATAAAAACTCAACCAAGAGCTCTTCACTTTGGGGCTCAGTGTAACTACTTAGCTCCTTTTTCAATTTCAGTCTTAGGCATAATAGAAAAATAAATGAATGAACTATGTTTTTTTGCACTGGTCCAGAACCAATCACTAGGACCACCATCCCCTTTCTGTCAATTTATGAGCAAGGAGGTATTATTAGTAGGTGCTTATCAGTTGTGTGTATTTGTTTGTAGTCTGCAAAGTCACTGAGCACATTTATGTTTCAGGCAGCTGGTCTCTTATGGTTTGTCATTACCTGAGGGTGCTTTGTAAGCACCTAAATGTTTTCTGAATTTTTGATGTAGTCATTATTTTGTTATCAGTATCCCTTTCTGTCTTCATATCACCTTCAAATGAAGACAAGCTGTGTCCTGAAGTGGAAGTGCCATAACTGGATTTCCTGTATGGGACCATCCAAAGAGCTAAGCTGGCTCATGTACTTCATCCTCACACATCTGATCTGCATGCCAACACCTTTTCTCTTCTTAAGGCCACTGCCATTCTCACTTAAGTATGCCATTCTACTCTGAATGAATGTGCTGAAGCCCACTGGCAATAAATACAGGTTTGAGACCAAGACAGCTTCCATCTACACTCCAGTGATCTAAGTTAACACAGCCAAATGATCCTATAATTCGTTGCTGTTATTTTGGTTTATTACATTTGTGCCTAAAGACCAATCATATAGTAGAAGTGCACTGGCTTTAACATCATGTCAATGCTGTGCTCCAGTGTAATAAATCAGACACAGAATGAGGGGTGAACAGGAATGGTGAGCATATGACATTGTTGTCAGAGATCCAATTTCCCTCAGACAGAAAAGTTGGAATGTGGTTTTAGTTAAAAGGAAACAAGCCAAATGTTGGAAAATGTGAAAAAATGAGACATGGCCACTAATGAACAGGGCGGGGGGGGGAAGAAAGAAATGGATTAATAAGAAACAGGAGGAAAGAAACATCTAAAATAGAACAGATTTGTGAGGTACAGAGGTGCAAACCAGTACATCAGTTCAATGCAGACACAGTTAGCCAGTAGAAAAAAATTCACTGTAACATTTCTGCTTTGGCTGCATTTCTATAGCTTGGAATATCTGGGTGGCTCTTTGCAATTTTCCTAACAATTTTGCTATGGCTGTGGTTAATGGGAAGAAATCAGAGGGAAATGGCAAGTTGCCACTCTCTTCCTCCAGCGTTGTCTCTTGTGCATTTTACACTGCCAGTCAAGAAGTCTGACAATATTCCTGGACTGTGTTTGCAGCACACAGGATACAGCTCAAGTTCATACATTTGAATATTTAAAAAGACATTCAAAGAAAGTTACCTGCAGAAAGCATAGAAGACCAGGAAATTACCCAGAGTTCCTGTAATCCCCACTATAAGGATGACAACTCCAATTGTATAATGGGCATGATCTGGGACATCCACAGTGGGAAAGGCACGAGGAACATCTTGCACTGTCATCTTCTGTGGAGCAAATAAGAGGTCTTAGGTATATTGCCAAACTTTTCTGAACAAGCTGGCATGTGCTTCTCTAGAAGGGAAAATGGTCAAGAATGCAAAAAGGCAACAAGCAAAAAAAAGTCAGAATAAATTCAAATTCCATCTACTGGTGAATATTTTTGGGGCATAAATATGCCATCAGCACTGCAAAGGGCAAAGGTTGTATACTTACTGTCGATTTAGAATTTTGGGGAAGAAAAGCAAAATATTCTCTCCCAAAAGAAAAATAAGGATCTGAAGGAGAAAAAGAGACAGGAAGGGACCTGTCTCTTTTTACATCTGATATCAGGTAATGCAGTATTTAACAAGAAGTAAGCTTCCTACAGATTTAATTTCAGGAAAGTTTCTGTACCTGTGAAGTACAATTTCAGTTGTCCTCTGACATCATGGGCTAGACTTCTCTAACTAAGTAGAAATGTTCTATGGATAAATAGGCATTTAGGCCTTTAGCAGTATGGCACTTCATTTTTCCCACTGAATAACAGTGCAGTTTGAGCTGCCCTCAAGAGCTGATTACCAAAAGCCTGGCAGCTTGAACAAGAGTCTTTTGGAAACTAAATTAAGGATCAGAAAAACTAAACCACAAATCCTTTCTACCTGGTTTCCACACCAGTTTTGCTTTTGGTCTGCCTGAATCAAGGTATTTTGCTCTCTGGGAAGTATTTCATAAACCATTTGATTGAAACATTTGTGTCTTAATCAGTTAATAACTCACAGCAGAATTCAGCAGCTAAGTCTGAAGATTTCAGTATTGGAAATGGGTATTTTTGGGCAATAGAGGTGGACATTACTTCTGAATACATCTGTGAGATCAGGCTGAGGTTATTACAGGCAGTGTGGATTTAAAACCAGTGTGCCAGTAGCAAGAGGTGAACCCCAGGAGTGCCTGGAATTTTGGATGAGATTGCTTTGTGTGCTGAAGATCTGCCCACAGCAATCCTCAACCACCAGAGCACACTCCCTGGGTTTCTACATTAGCAGCAATGAAATGCTGGACAAATACTCTGATCTTAGAGAAAGGAAATGTAGTTCTGGCTGTTACTGTAATTGGAGCAAAATGTTAAGTTTGATACACTAACTGAATGACAGTATCACAGCATTTATGGTTCAGGTTGCTGCAGCAAAGTGGAAGTTGGCATAACATCATTAACATCAATGGGCATTTTGCCCAGCTAGAAATTGCTGTGCTCAACATGCTGCCAGTAAACTAACTAACAAAAATAATCCCATACTAACAGAAAGTGGATAGGGAGAGTCTGAGATAAAACTCTTTCAAGTAAATAAGATCAGGTGTTCTTTGGTTTGGGTTGGTTTTATTTCTCCTTAGTCTTGTGGCTAGAACATTTTTAAACAGCTGTTCTGCAGAAAGTTAATTATGATTATTAGTGGAATGGAGATTTCTGAATGGAGATTTTTCTTGCTTTTTTCCCTGTAGCTATCCATTTAATCAGAACTAGATCAATGTAATAGAAATGAAGCAACTAAAGGAGCTTGTTTTGGCTACGAAGAATAGATTAAAGTGGCTTTAATGTGAATTAAATTTGTGGGGCACTAAGGACAAGGAAAAATTTGAAAGATAAATATAAATACACAGAAATCACAAGTGAGGCAAAATTAGTTAAGGGAAAATAGAAGACTTTAAAATCACTTATTCATTAATGAATCAAGTTCAGAGTCAATACAAGTGTCAAGTCTGAGAAAAAATAAAAGAATAATATTTATACTGGAGCAGTGCTAGGGCATAAATTATAAAACTACATATATGATCAGGAAAAGGTGTGTGGCAAAAGGAATAAATTTGCATTTTAGTGTGGACTTCATGTATGCCTTGGAATTTTACCAGAGGATACAACTCTGCTGTTCGCTAAGAGATAAAAATCAGTTATTTTAAAAAAAGTAGTTTCACTCTTTTCACTGGAAATACAATTATTATTTTTACATCAAAGGTACTAGCTGATCAAGAAGGCATTAGATCAGGCCTAAGCCCTTTAAATCCATCACTAAGTTGCATACATACACACAGCTTCCATAGTAGAAGACAAAAAGATGTGCCTGTATCAAGTTCAGCCCTGTGTCTTCTGCAGGAATCAAAAGAAAGAACAGGGAGAAAAAGATAGTGCTTGAGAAAATCAGGTCAGCAGGATAATCAAGAAATCAGATAATTCCCAAAGCCTTTCTCTATTTAGTTTCTCCAGTGCATTAGCCCTGTTTATTCTGTCTTCTATTATCATCACACAGTACAAGTACTTGGTTGTCAGGGGAGAATAAAAATCCTCCTGTTGCAATCCATATTGTAGCACTTGTCCTTTGAGAATACTCTGAACAGCTACTTCAGTTGCAATGATAATACACAGCACTGTTGCCTTGCATGTTTTCTGTTCAGCCTTCTTTCTATAAACACCTCATAATGAAGGTATTTGGACTGGGACTTGCACTATTTAACATTTTGTTGGCAATATGGACAGTGGGATCAAGGGCACTCACAGCAGCTTTGCTGATGACACCCAGCTGTGTGGTGCAGTCAGCATGCTGGAGGGAAGAGATCCCATCCTGGAGAGGGACCTGGACAGGCTTGGGAGGTCACACCATGCAGTACTCATGACCTTCAACAAGGCCATGTGCAAGGTCCTCCGTGTGGGTCAGGACAATCCCAAGCACAAAAACAGGCTGGGTGAAAAAGGGATGGGGAGTAGCCCTGGGGAGAGGGTCTTGGGGTGTTCATAGGATCACAGAATGGTTTAGGTCAGAAGGGACCTTAAAGATCCTTTAGTTCCAACACCCCTGCCATGGGCAGGGACACCT
This sequence comes from Melospiza melodia melodia, assembly GCF_035770615.1. Lineage (NCBI taxonomy): Eukaryota > Metazoa > Chordata > Aves > Passeriformes > Passerellidae > Melospiza > Melospiza melodia. Next base: position 26,892,848 of record NC_086202.1, read on the forward strand.
TCCACTATCCCAGGTCACTCAGAGCCCCATCCAGCCTAGCCTTGAACACTCCCAGGGATGGGGCATCCACAGCTTCTCTGGGCAATGTGTTCCAGAGCCTCACATCCTCACAGTAAGCAATTTCTTCCTGATATCTAATCCAAACCTACACTCTTTCAGTTTGAGCACATTGCCCCCTTGTTCTACCACTATGTCCTTGTAAAATTTCCCCACTGAAATCTCTTCTAGTCCCTTCAGGTACTGGAAGGCTGTTCTATGGTATCCTCAAAGTATCTCTTCCCCAGGCTCAACAAATCTAACTATCTCAACCTTTAGTCAAGATTAAAAGCAGTTTTTATAACTTTGTTTAGGTGTGTATGAAAACAGGGCTTTTACTAGAGCTGTGTAAGAATTCATGTTTTGAATCTCTGAAGGCATATCATTTATTATTTATCTACACCATAGTTTTGCAGAATCAATTTGAGAAGTGCCACACTGGTTCAGACAAGCATCCCTGACAAAACACCAGCCTGCCTTTAGCTAGGGCTGGGCATTTAATAGATACCAAAGGTGCATAATAAACAGTGATGTGGGAATTTAATTTTAAGAAGAGTCTTAATTGGTTTGTATCCTAAAACAGTGTTATTATCCATTGGAAAGGAAAATTTTAGTCCTCCATAAATTTTAATCCTCCATATATAGTTGTAATCCTTTGCTAAATCCTACTCTGTCATTTGCCTCAATAGATGCAGAGTCAAGCTATGGAGTTGCTCTGTGTCAGTGTGTTTCTTTCTGGCAGGTGTAAGTGTGTCCTTGTGGAAGCACTAGAGGGAAGCAGCTAGGTTTAATGAAGTTTGCCTTCTTAAAATGCTCACTGTTTTCCCTAAAGAAATATTTGTCTACCACCTCCAACAAAACAGAATTGTATTTTCAGTTGCCTTGCAGTAAACTTGCCTGAGACTTACAAACTTGGGATGCTTTCTAGGAGTTTGGAGAAAAGTAAATGTTTTATAGATAAGTATGTCTAAATCCTTGCTGCAGCACAATATGGAGCCTCATTATTCTATATTTATGACCTGCTGCCACAGCTGCTTGCAAAGGAGGCAGAATTCTTCCTTGAGGGACAATCTGAGGAACCAGCTTGCTTCTTTAGGAACAGACAGACTAAGGCTTGGTGCAAGCAGAGGAGGATTAAAAATTAAGCAGCCATAGGGCAGATTCATTAAGGCACATAAGGCAGAACTTGTATTTCACTATAAAGTTTGTCAAAATGTTCCAAGACACTCATCTGAGGACAGCTGAAAGGATGAAGGAACTCCTTTACAATCCAAACCAAAACCACGATTCCTAAGTGATTTGTCCAGGTTACAAGAAAGGCTAGATCAGATATTAAACCCAGGAATATTTGATGCCTGTATCTATTTTGTCTTGGGAATCCATTTATCATACAGTTGCCTAAAGAGAATATTTTCTAAATAGTTATTTCATAATTGATTAAATCAAAAACCCAAATGAACCAAACCAGTTAACTTCTGAATAGCTTCTAGTTGAAGACACCATTTTTGAAAGTCCAACATACATCCCCATAGCATAAGAAAAGTATTTCTGTATAAGTAATAAAAGGACAATATTCCAAGAACAGAATTCAACTATTACTGAGAAAAAACATCTGTTCTTTTTCAGAGTGAGGAAATAAAATCACATCACTTAAATGCATTCACTTGGTGATGTTTATTTCTGAAGTCCTACTAAAACTAACAGTCATGATGGCAGGAGCAAGGCCATGCCAGCAAATACTCATAGTAAATAAAATCTGATATAGCCCACTCCTCACAGACGCACAATGGCAAGAGTATAAGATCAGGTTTAGTTATAGGTACAGGGAAAAAAGTCCTCATAAGGTCATTTGGACATTTGAACATATTTCAGTTTCTGATTGATTGATTTGTATGACATCAGTTCTACAGCCAGGAGTAGAAAAAACTATGTCAGACATTTTTTTCAGCTACTCTTGCCTGAATATGGCAGAAGGATTGTATCTAATTTGGTGTAAAACAAGACAACAAAAGGGGGAAGAAAATAAGAGTGTTACGTGGTTGCTTTTATGAATTCGTCTAACTTCAAACTGTAGGCACTGGTTTTGCAGGAAGAATGTTGCAATAGAAGAGAGCCCAGTTCCAAAACACTGCAAGTTTTGGCAGTCCAAAGTGAACTTTGGCAATGTAACAAGTTTCTTTGTTCCTAATTTTCCTACAAGTGCAGGTAAGGAAGCCACTCATTTACACAGTATGACTTACACAACCAGTGATAGTGTTAGGCCTTTTACATTACAACAAATTACATAATTTAGCAAAACTATCTGACCAGAAACACTGTAATTTCCTGGGGTTCCTCATGTAGTGTTTGTACTGGCTACCTACAAGAGGCCTCAAACAACTGATAGCACTTATTTTCCTTTCCAAGTCCTTTCTCTGATTTCTGAGCTGGCCTCTGTGGGCACTTGCCCTGTGATGACAGGCAGCACAGAGAGGAGTGTAATCCCCCTCAATTATGGTTTCAGCAGGGTGACGCTAACTGCTAAGCCCTCTTTCCAGTAGACAGCAGGGCTTTCCATAGATGATGCTTGCCCTGTTGAGCAATTTGGATAGCAGATTTTGTATCCTGTCTTCCGGATTTAATCTCAGCCACAAGCAGCACACACTGCTTTCACTCCTGAAACGCTCTTAAGCCAGTCTTTGTGTCAAGTTAAAATGCAAAATTTTGGTGATACAGACACTTGACCTAGGGAAAGGGACAGCTAATGAGATTGTTCAGCAGAACATGGAAAAAATCAATTTTTAATTTTCCAGTGTAAATCACTGTATCCCCAGAATCCCTTTCCATTTTGCCATGCACTCTACAGTCCCTTTTCTCCCTCCCTATGTTCTGCTATCCTTTCTCACATGTTATTCATTTCATTTAGTTTTTGAATTGCCTTGGCTCAGGACACTTCCTTATTTATTTTTCTGTAATATACTTCAGATATCCAGGTTTTATTAAAAAATGGATTTTAAAAACCTGAAAAATTAGGTTGGTTTGTGTTTTCATGATAAAATTTTAAACAGACTTTAGCAAAAACAGCACATGAACAGAACCTGTAGTCCTACTAATATTCTAAGAGACAAAGCCAGGAAGAGGACTTCTGAACTCCTTTGGTTCAGCCATGTGGGGTGGGATGGAAAAAATTTTTAGCAAACCCAAAAAATTCCATCCTGAAGTGTTATCACAACATATTCTCACTTTCACACTTGCAAGGAAAATGTCTTTCTCTTTAGTATATAAAAACTCAGAAAGAGCTTTGATAGGACTTACCTGAGAAAACCTTCCAAAAAACTTTCTTGGGTAACTGCACCTAACTCTTTTAACATTTACATAAGCACTCCACTGCACTTACAGATTATTACAGAAATGATGGGGATTTCCGCCCTGAATAACAACACAAGGGAGCATTGTGTTTGAACTGCTAAACAGCACTTTAACGTACAAGAACATCTTGTTTTGATAGTTTGCAATGTATTTGATGCACTTTGCCATTAGACATTCCTGTCTGTCTTCTGCCCACACAACTGTGCTGAAAAACACCGCTTGTGCAGCCCTTTCTACATTAAATAAATAGTTAAAGGAAAAAAAATTAGTTTTAAAAGGTTTTGTTATGTCATTATTGCATTACAGCATAAAACATATACATGCTCCCTAACTGTCCATTTACAGTCCTATAAATGCCAGCCTTGCCAGAGATCTACATGCCACAGCTTTGAGTGACAGAAAACACTTACTGTTGGGGCTCTAGGAAGCAGATCCATCCGTGTGTAGGCATTGGCTTCAGAGTCATTCCATGCACTGAGGGACTCCACAGTTCTGGTGCTCTTGGTGTCCTCGGAGGGAAAACAGATCCCCTTCTGATTGGGCTGGTTATTCAGGTGAACAAAATCTAAGCAAAAACCAAGAAAGAAGAGCTGTTCTCTGAGTTTAAGTCAGCCACTTTACCTTTGTGTGTGCGAAGCAGATTATTGGATTCTTTGGAATGGTGTGAGATCCAGTGCAGAGTTCCTCACTGGAGCTTCAGATTGCTTCAGTCCATCATCAGCTCGGCAAAGGGCAGCAGCAGCGGCTTCCATTTAAATACAGGAGAGGGCAGAGTCTGCACATGCCCAGTTTGCAGCTTGTTCCATCTGATTGCAGCTTCACTTTAATGACAGTATAAAACTGATGCTCACTTAAAAGTGCTGGTACCTGGTTTTTGCCTTTGACCAATTTATGTCTGAATTGTAATGCTATTCCCACACTATCTCTGTATGAAGACAAAGAAGTTAAAAGGTGGAGTTCAATCTGTCTTAAATATACAGGTTTTTTTTCACCATATTGGTGAGTTAGTTTTTTTGTAGTCTGCTTTTAAAGACTATGCATGTGTACAGTTCTGCTGAAATTGTCAGAACTCAAATAGATTCTGATATTCAACAATGTGCTTGTATGCACTTCTGTCTTGTAGAATTAAGGTCATGGTTGTTTGTTGGTCGACTTCTAAAAATAAACAAAACATTGGGATAAACCCGGACATCATCCTTTTCTGCTCTTTAGTTAAAAACCAAACCAAAACAAAAAAATCCTCTACAATACCTTAGGTAGAAAACAGAAAATACCCTTCTGTTTCAAGAGTTGCCTGCTTTCTTTTCAGTTGTGTTTAGCTCAAGTACACATGAATGGATTCTCATTCACAAAATCTGGCTTTACATTCCACTGTGCAAAGACATGAATTGCTGTATTCCCAGCTGAAGGCCCGTTACTGTTGTAAAGTGAAGTTTAATTGCAACAGAGAATTAGGCACAGTGTGTGAAAAAGCTCTTCTAGCAGAGACTGCAGCCTAAGTATCACAGAGTTTAGGCCTTCCAGCCACTGTTCAAACGACCCTGATGCAAGCTATTATCTTCACTGCAGCTGGTATTAAAAATAGATGGTGTGAACTGTTACTGGAAAGCCTTTGTGAGAAGGCTGTGTTAGTAATGGTGGGAACTGCATTCCCCAGCTCAGCACATGTACCTTTCCTTTAATGAACACCTGCAGTACCTAACCATAAACTGAAGGATTGCATTTCTTTGTATGAATGGGAGCCATGCCCCTAATGAAAGGCACTCACCTACAGTGTTGCAGTTTCCCTTGATAGTCATTTAAGGAGGGAAGCAATCCTTTTGTTAGTCATTTAAGGAGGGAAACAATCCTTGTTGCCACCAGGCCACTGAACATTAACCAGCAGAGATACTTCTTAGACTCTACAGGCTGTCAAACCATGACACCCTAAGATTAATTATTAGCAGGTCCATTGTGAAAGGCAGAGAGATTTCATTGAGTGTCCCTGCCCTGCAGTGTTGGTAGACACAACCAAGCCAGATTTAAACCAGCTGTGGCAGAACTGCACCCAGAGGTGGCTGATCCACCGACTAGTTTCACCTTTGCCAATGTCTGAGATTGTGTGGTCACTTTGTAGAGTGTGCTCTTCCCTTCTCTCTGTGTGACATCAGACACATGAATATCATGGCAATGTCGATGTGACATAAATGTACAAACTTCCAAAGACATCAATCTGAACTCCAAATCCACCCCTCTGTGCATGCACAGTGCTTGCACCCTGAGGATGCTGCAGCAAACAATGGTGTTGGACCCTTGGGGGACAGGACCTTTTTGGAAGATAATTTTGCATTTTACTACTAAATAGTCAGGAGATATCATTACAGAAAGCCACAATGTGAAACTGGCAAAGGCTTGTACTATCTTCAAAGGAAGCTTATTGAGGAGTAGAACAGAAAGTTCACAAGTGACTGATGTGCAGAGAAATGAGACAATGGTAGGTCTCCCGTATGTGAACTCTGTACTCAAAGGAGTTGCACAGTTACATCCTGATCTTGTCAAACTGATAAGACAAGTTTCAGATATGCAATCCTCAAGACAAGCATAAATACTGGATCACATGTGATCTTGGACTTGACATTCTCATTTTCATTGCTTAGATCCTCTTAGTTTTCTGCTTTATGTATTAGTTCTGGACAATGCCAACACTCAATCTGTTTACATACAGCTTGTACATAAAGTTCTCCTTTTCCCTGGGTCACAAATGACATTTTTCTTCCTTCTTATTTCCTCTCATCTTAACAAAAAGTCACTGCACTGAAAATATTTCATTTCCAGTTAGTCTAGAAGCATTGACTTTTTTGGCATTTTTAGGGGAGCCTGTAATATGTATAGCAATCAAATCATAGAATATATATATTTTTAAGTAAATTGGACATTATAGAAGCTGTCTTCCTGCTTCATTAGATTTGGTGTAATACATGCCTTTGCAGAAGGATTACTTTGATTAGTTCAGCAGCTCCTGAGAGCATATTATGAAAGAATATGCAGTATAAAGGAGAGAAAGAAAGTTTTCCCACTGGGAAGCAGATGCTAGTCCCAAAGAGGGCTGCTCATTTGGTATCCTTCCTTACTCACACGACTCTGCTTCTCTGAAAGCTAGGCTCTTGCAAGCTAGGGAAACTATTTCTGAAAATGGGATCTAACACTCAGATTTATGGCCAGTGGAGATGTTCTCATTTGATGGCAGTTGTGTGATCCTTTATTATGGCCAATTGCTAGAGGCAATTCAGCTGCCCTGTTTTATGTGTGATGACTCTGCTTCCATGGAAGGAGAGGAATCATCCTACAACTGTACAAGGTTTGAAGTATGAAATATCTCACACTCTTGTCCCTAGGGCTCAGGAAGTTGGACAAAGACATGCAGCAATACACTCACAAAACTTTTTTTCTCTCAGATTTTCTTTGCTTTATATGCAGCGTTACACCAGAGAGAACAATTCTAAGTATTTTGTTGAGCAATAATTGTTTTGCTTTATAGTTAAGGCTATTTCACTTGAAGTTAATCAGAACATTAGACTTGTGGATCAGGAGGGAAATTTGACTTCTCTCTCTCTTTCCCTTGCTTATTCTCTACCAAAAACTTACCTCTGTTGTATTTCTGGGAAGCCTAATTGAGCAAACATATCAGTTTATGACCCCAGGTACTTTCCAAAGGCATTAGATCATTCTAAAGCTTTCCAACATTTCTGCCACAAGTTCTGTGTGTGAAACATGCAGAAAGTTCACCTGGCTTATGGCCCAGGTCTGAATTGCCCTCCAGTAACTTCTAGAGAAAGGAAAACCTTTCTAGCATTCATCTCTCAGAATTCTGTCACATTGAGCTATGGTGAGAGCAGCCTTCCCACCTTGAGAGCCCTGCTTTCAGCTGGATGCCAGCTGCCTACCGAGCTACTCCATCCCTCCCCCTCTTCAGCAGGATGAGGAGGGAAGGAGAAAATTAGATAGAAAAAACCTGTGGCTCAAGATAATGGCAGTTTAATAAAACAAAAGCAAAGACTGTGTGTGGAAGCAGAGGAAAAGAAAATACTTATTGCCTACTTCCCATCAGCAGGAGTTGGCCAGCCAATAGCCAGGCAGCAGGGCCTTAGTAGGCACAGCAGTTATCACAGAAAACAAACGTAATAACAAATGCCCCCTGCATCCTCCTTTCCTGGCTGAGCAGACATCATAATGACATGGAATATCCCTTTGGTCAGCTGGATCTGCTCTCCTGGCCACAGCCCCTGCCAAGATCTTGCCCACCCCCAGCCCACAGGCAAGGGGGCAGTGCTGGAGAGGCAGCATTGCTGCAGTGCCAGCACTGCTCAGGCAGAGCCAAAGCCCTGGGCTGTGAGCAGCACCTTCCTGGGTACCAGCACAGCACAGCTCAGGGAGGGCTGCGGTGTCAGAGCGAGCTCCAGCTCAGACAGACCCAGGGCAACCTCTTGCTGCTGATAATTTACTTCTGTTCACAGTTTTTTTATAAATTACAGGCAAAAATAGCTGAAAGACCACAGACTCCGGGACCCTTCCAAGAAACTGAGAAAATTGTCTAACAGAAAAAGGGAAAGATAATGTCTGGATAAAATTTAATTAAAGTCCAAATGAGTATAAGATTTCTTTCACAATGATGGGAAAAGAACTCATTTTCCTCTTCTTTGGCTGGGAGCTGTGGATGGAATTAGGTGTTAGCTCATCTCCAGGAATACAGAGTGCACTGCAAGAAAAGGTAATCTGCTGCCTACAAGGTAAACAGACTGCTTTTGGGAAATGCTGGGAGAGTTAAAAGACCAGGGGCATGGTCAGCTGGGCATTAATGACTTTGAGGCACCTTTACAAAAGCTCACCTGGGATTCTTTAAACTTTCTGAAAGATCATCTAAGTTTCCAAGGCCAGCATATGGAAAGAGGAACAGACTTCTCAGAAATGGTAAAGGTAAAGTCACACTTTTCTTTGAGTGCAGACACAGGTCTGGGATTGGAGTTACCACAGAGGAGGCATTCACAAAACAAAGTTGTTTGGTATTGTTAATAAGTTGAGTGATTGTATTTTTTTTACCCATTGTGCTGTGGGGAATGATAGCAACAATTCCTGAAAACATCTTGGGGAAGACAATTCTCAGTGCTCAAAATATGCTCTGCTTGCCCTCTAGACATGCTAGGTAATCCTGTAATGAGGATAAAAGGCAGAACTAACGATTTTTCATTTGAGTGTCCATTTATTTGCAGTATCTGCCTTTCAAAAGGCAAAATCACACTATAAAATCTGAGTCCAAAGCAGCCTTCCCCACACAGCTTCCCCTGGATAGTGTGAGCCCTGGGTATCTCCTTTGGCATTGCTTCTCAGTGGCTGCAACCTCTGAAAACATGTTTCTCTCAGAAAAATTTTTAGGGCCCTATTTTAGTACTGGTACCTGCAACAAATATATCTGCTTAGATATGCAGGTGCAAACTGGTTGCTCGTTTTACACAGAACTCTGAATTCAACCATCTGTGTTCTTTTTGCCTTTTAACAGCTAAGATCTGTCAGAGGGGAGCTCTCCCACTTCTTAGCTGTTCTCAGAGAGTGCACTGCAATTTTGGCACCCCAAATAACAAGGCAGGGAGAGAACTGTGCGATATATATCTTCTGTGTGCTCTATTAATCATAAAAATTAAATTTAGTTCTTCGTGCCTGCAGCAACTTGGCAAGGGGACAGGCGGCAAGAAGACCCTTTGTAAATAAAATTGTTAAACTGAATACAAAGTTCTGTATGGCCTTTCATGGGAGCATACTCTTGGGACTCCTCAAAGATCAATAGATAAAATAGAAAACAGTAAATCAAATCAACATGGCTTCCATTGTGCTGTAGAAGTGAATAATTCACCTCATGGGTAGTTCTAATTTTGTCGGGTAGCCAAGATCTATGGTGAACGGCAAAGGCACAAACTGTAGGGTGCAGCCAGCAAGCTCTAACTCTGGGCTGTTCAGCCCCACAGCAGGAGAGGAAGAGCCCCAGAGCTGGGCCAAGTACAGAAGGGCCAAACCAGAAAGTATGGTTTAGAAAAGTCCCTTCAAACACAAGATTTTTTTCTAATACTTAGCAAAACCAAAATCTTTTCCACTGAGATGAAAAGATTCCACCAGTGATCTCTGCAACAGTCTGAATGTAGCCCTGTAAATGGCATTAGGCTGCAAGTCTATGGAAGGCACAATCCAGCAGCTTCTCTCCTGAGTTCCCCCAGCTGTGTTTCCAGCTTCCTCTGGGGGTTCACGGCTTCAAGGGCAGCTGGCTTGAAAGGATCAGCCCATCTCCGTCCCTCTTGTCCTTCCTTACAGAATCTGAACACAAAGGAGTTCCACAAAGAGTTCTCAAAACCAGCCAAGTTGGATTTGCAGTGTCTCCAAAAAAAGCCTCTTAACCCTGATTTGTGGAGGGAGCCCTCAGATTCATCCTTCCCTGTCTCCTATGGCTTAACCTCTTTGCAAACCCTTCTCCAAGGAACTCTGGTTAGCCAACTCTTTTCAAACAGTTTCAGCTGGAAGCTTCCCTGCTTCTAGTTCCCAAATAGGAGCTCTCACCTTCTCACACGTGAATTAAAGCTGATTGTGCTGGTGCAGCTTGGTGCCTATGTTGGCAGAGAAAAATAATATTTAAAAAACGATCAAACAGTTGCTGTATCATTGCAGAAAAAATGCCCCATCTTTTTGGCAATAATTAGATACAAAACTTAAGGAAAGTTTCCCTTGTTACTCTGTTCCCCTTAATAAACCATGTCTCTGTCACATACAAGTCAGTCTGCAGTGGGCTGAAATGTGGGATCAGCATATGGTGGTGTCGAAGCTGCTTTGTAATTTTTGCTGAAAAACATCTTTGCATTATGAAAGATTTGCTCATGCAGAGATACAGCAGAATTGTGTTTCCCAGCTACTATACTATGCCAATAAGAGGAGGATTATTGACAGGGAAAGAGTGAGAAAGAAAATTGCAGAGAAATTGTATCAAGCATTTTCCCCCTACTGAAATGCTGGCTGCCACTAGAGGTGCGCAGCAGTGCCAGGATTTGGTCAGCACTGGCAGAGAACTTGTACTGCTTACAGGGAGAACTACTGGTACTGTTTGGACTTTGATTGTTGGTTTCTTACTCCCATCTGCTTATGTGGTAGCTACTTATGAAATATACAGAATTCAGTGCCTTGAGCCTCTTGTGGGAGGGGCTGCAGAAATATCTTGCCAGGTAAGACAGAGGACAGTAATGGAGAGAGATCTCTGATTAATAGACTAAGGAAAGATGAACACTATGAAGCAATTTTTATCCACACACAGCAATCAATATTTAAACCCTGGTATTTGAGAAATAATAGTTCATGATAACCAGAGGGTAAACAAAGTGGGATGTCACTTGGTATTAAAGAATTATCATTTTTCTCTTTAGATAATAGCACAATTATTCACAAATTACCTGCAGAGAATACATTTGCTGCCCTGATGGCTATACAATTACTTTATCTGCCACACAAATCTTGTCTTACAACATGTCTGTGAAAGAAATCTTATCATTTCAAGAAATACCATCAGTGGTTATGTAGGTGAAAAAAGCAAACCACAATTATCAAGGCACTGTTGGGAGGAAATTCTGTTGGTGCACTAATAAGCAGGCATCTCAGATCTCAGCAGCTCCCAGCCATTGCAATGCCCTGTTTTGCTGTTCTAGTCTGCACTGTGCCCAGTGCTTTCAGAAACTGGAGCAGGATGACAAGGAAGAAACAGACTATTCACTAACATCAATGAATTTTCAAAATCTTGTATTTGAATTGCTTCTGAAAAGAGCCTATGAGCAAGTGAAAATTAAAATTGCTGGAGAATATTTCATCTGAGTCTGGAAGAAATTTCAGTGTCCTACACAAGACAAAAGAGCCAGCAGTTACCTGCACCAAATTCTGCTTCAGCTACAACTGTGTACAAGATTTGGACAGGATTCTGTAATGGCCACTGAGAACAGAGACATTATGAGGAGTTTGTCCCTGCTGCAACTCAAAACTCTTCACACAAAGTCTGAAATCAGACCTAATGCTTAAGCTAGAGCAGAATGCAGTGCAGATGTACTATCAGAGGTTCTCAGTGTACAGAAGCACAAAGCCATATGTCTGTTTCTTTATAAACTCTTCTGCTAGGGCTGTCATCCAGCCTGTTATCACTGTGAACTCTGATTTCCCAAGTGTCCACACAGGGCCTCTAAATGAACACATTCTTCTTTGTTTAGCTCTGCAGTGTGGCCTTTATGAATACCTACTCTGCTAAATGCCTCCTCTGGATCTTCAGTGACTTCTGTTTCAGTTGCTATGACATCCAACCTTAATTAATGGAAAGTACAGGACAGTTATCACAAGTTTGCAGACAGGATGCAAGGTTGCAAGTGAGACTATGTACAGCTGAGTCTAAGCCCCTTTCATTTTGATCCTATCCTCTCCCAGCTCCCTTCTTTAACTGTTGCTGCCCTGTGTCCCCTTCCTTGACAACCCTCCATCCTTCTTTTCTCCCAAATCAGATAGATATTCTGGTTTTCACTTTAAAAAGCCTTGATAGATTCTCTATATCCAGCTAAGCTATCATCTTTCAGACAGCTCTGGCTTGCCAGCTCTCTCATCCTGTCAGCCAGTGATGCCCATTTCCATCATTCCTGAACAGTTTCCACCGTGCATGATTTGCTTGTCTCCATGCAGTTCTGCGTGCTGGTGGCAGTGGCAACAAGAGACATTGTCAATAGCTGGGCTGCAGGCACACACAGCCTGCTGCCCATGCTGACACCACTGATCTATAGTGTCTGATTTTTTCTGCCCCCTCCTGCCAGTCCACCTCCATTTCTGGTCTCTTTGTACTTTGATAACAAGTTCTTTGGAGCAGAGACTTGTTATTCCATGCTGGGATGGTGTTTTGACTTGCCTAACACTTCTAAGTATTAGAGCAATGCAAATGCAAATTACCATTTTCTGGTAATGCCATGAATTTGCTTAACAAATATACTCAGCTCAATTTTTGGGTGAACTTGTGAATAATTCAGTATGACTACAAGAAAATGTCAGAGTTCTGTTTTGGACAGCTAAAAATGGTTTTCAGAGTTTAAAAAGCAAAAGAGTAACCCTTCTGAATACATACACACCTCAGAAGCAAACCTGTATGAAGTGATAAATACTGGCATCAATCCTCAGAAAGTCAAACTGCAGCTTCTTACTTCAGTTTTATGATTCTGCCTACTCCCTTCAGAACTGGCATTCCTGCTCATGACTTGCAGATGATGTTGCAAACAAAAACATAATTGGGAGATAATTTTGCTGCACAGCAGACAAACATAGACAAGCATGTCACCTCTACTTACTGTAAGAAATTTTCACTGAAATAATATCCTGAAATTCATCTATGTGATAGGGAATGCTGGGCACTGCACTCTATCTGCTCTTTCCAGATGGCTAAAAATGTGCTTGAAAAAAGAAAACACATGAACAACATCAAACCTTGAGTATGGGCTTGAGTGCCCAGGATACATGAGTGATTTTGCACACAACCTTCTTGTACAAACTGAAAGGATGTCACCAGTAGGAAGTGACTGACCTCTCCCTGTGTAATAAACCAGTGGATTCATGATTTAGGCCTTATCTCACTTCCAATGAATGACTCAGCTACTTCATTTCCTAGGGAGAAAAATTAATGTGGTCTTTTCTAAGCAGAGTTTCAGTAATGAAACTTAAGACCACAGAACACCTCAACAAAAAAATGGACGTTTAAGAGGCATTTCTCCCTGGTAACAAAAACATTTTTTTTAATGTGTTTCTACCCCTTCTTGCAGCTTCAGTTACAAAATGTAATCTAATTCTTATCCTCTCTTGTTCCCCTCACCAAAACAAAACTCTATCCAGCCAAAAAGTTAAGTCTTTGCCCTTAATGCACATACATTTTACTAAACAAATGCATTGCTGCTGCCTTTCACTCAAGAGGTGAAAATGCTACTTTTTTAGTGTTCATTTATAATAACTAATAGTCAGGGAGAAGAGGTAAACAGAAATACAGTCACTTCTGTCTTTAAAAATTTAAATGAAATTCAAAACATCCTAACCATGCAATCAGGACAAACATTTGCTATTATATTCCTGACCATGGACATACTTAAAAGCCCACAAAGTCTTTGTTTTCAAATTCATTGACTGTGGTATGATTACTTTCTTGGATTTCTTTTTAGAGGGAGAGTGCAGGGCTGTTTATCTCTCAGTTCAGAGAGAAACTTCCTTGGGCAACAATCAGAACTTGTACTATCATTAGACAACTGCAGAGATCTGTCTGCTCTGGTATACTGCAAACAAGGCAACAGTGGTAATGGTTGCTTACTCCATGAACAAAAAACCTCATGGCAGCACTCTTAAGTTCAATACCAAAGAAACTCAGACAGATTTTCTGAGCATAATCAGCAGAGTATGAGAAGGGCCATGATGAGTCAGTCCAAAGGTGTGTCAAACCCCACATCCAGTGACTGAAAGCAGCATGTCAGGAAAGAGTGCAAGAATTACAGAGAGATTTCCCTAAAATGCTCTTTCAGCCTCAAACAGCATGCAGCTCAGCAAATCTGTGCTTCTCAATCCATATTTCAGTGATCTAACTCAAACATTGATGGGGCTTTTGTGGGTTTGTAAAAGGACTCAGGATGTAGGTAGGAATGTAGTTTCAAGTTGTCAGTGCAAAAGTCTGGGAAAAGAAAGGCTGCAGTCTGAACCATGAAGTTATTTTCGTCCAAGCTAAATTGCTCTTTAGCTTGAGCACAAGCACAGAAATCTGAAAGCTAACACAGCCTCTCTTGGAAGGTTTTGTATCATTTAAACCACAGTCATAGTACAAAACCAGTTTTCAGCTCAGCTTAGCAGCTCTCTTCATGACATACAAGTGCCTTTCAAACGAGTTGTCAGAATGAACCAGCTGAGACCCAAGCTCTCTTTCCTTCCTTTCTTCTAATTATTGGGAGAGAAATTATTCCTCTTAAAATGAATTCTTGCTTCACTCGTTTTAATGAAACATGTTTTTTTTTTTTAATATCCCAGGTAGTCTTATTAAAAGCTCAGCTTTTCAAGGTTTGATGATCAGAGCTGAGATTCACATTCCAGAGAAGTGCCTGCAACTGAAGCACCCAGACTACCTGAAGATTTAGGAACATGGTTTTTGTATAAGAATTAACCTAAGAATGGAGAGGCTGAATAGAACCAAAAATCTAACACAGTAATGCAATATAAGCATGGCAATAGTTTCTAATCACTGCTGTTTCTCAGGCTTTTCTTGTACTTTTATGGTGCTTCTGAATTTCTTACCTCTGCTTATTGAAATTACAGCAATAAAAGACTTCTCACGATTCACAGACCATAGAAAAATAATGAAGGGGAGACTTCAGAAGGACTATTTTTCATTCTCCAACTATTCCACTGGGACCAGGCTCTTAATTTTTGGAAGGCAGTGGAGTTATGGACATATGAGAAACATCCACTCACAGGGAGATGAGTATTGTAGTCCTTTAATGATCATCTGTGCGTGAGCATTTTGGAACCCTGGTTCTGAAACTTGACCTATATATTGATTGTGAGGGCACTTGAGGTACTTTTCTGAAAATACACATGTAGGAGTCAAGGATGCTGATGATCTTTTGTGCAGGGTACTTACCTAACTAAACTCTGAGGACTAATTTGCAAATTGTTTTCCTACAATTAGAATTGCATGAAGCAGAAGGTTGACACTGTTTAAATTCAGGATACAACTTATTTATATACCAAAAGATAGAAATTACTCAGCTTATTTAAATTAATTTAAATATTTTTCCTTCACAGGAAGGAAAACCTTTTTTAACCACCTGTCCCCAGCTGAGAAACTTTCTGCTCCATTTAATACATACTTCCCTCTGTCTCCTTGCAGAAAAATAACGGCTATTAGGTGACAGGTCTAACAGAAAAAAACTGCCCAGACACATGCAACCAGGTACATTTAAAACTTCTGTAACTCTTATTTTACAATCACCTGCACTAACTTCTGTATTAAAGTCCTAAGTCTTAATTTACACAGGCACGTTATGTTTGTGTTTGTGTCCCACAGCTGATAGAGGTGACACATTCTAAAAGATGAGAATTAACTTGAATGACTGAACCTCACAGACATTTGATAACCTGATATTAAGTAGGATTTCCCCAAAATACTATTTAAGTACTTTAAAACCCCCTGACTTTGAAATATGGTGTAGATTGACAGCAAAATATGAAGTCAAATTATTATAGCTGTGCAACAGAAATAGTGAGGGACTTCAAAGGGCAGGTGATGAGCTATATACTCTATTAAAGAGTAAAATGTCTGTAAGTCTCCAGGGACATAAGCCATCAGACAGCTGTAGAACAGTATGCAGAAAACAGCCAAAGATATATAGTTTGTACTGAACAGAGGGGTGCTGATGACTGAAGTTTAGGTATTTAACATATAAAACAATTCAAAAGTGCAGACTAAATGATAGCTAGGAGAACAAATACAGTGTAATAAGTTACTAGTTAAAAAGATAAAAGGAGCCAAAGTTCATAGTCTTTGAATTCAAGAGATTGGAGAGCTGGATCTGGGTTTATGGGGCTTGGTCACAAACCCAAAGTGCACTGTGTTGCCCTGGATGAACTGAGAGAAATCCAGCACCAAGTTATCCCATGTAGCTGAGAACTCCAGAGAATCTGGAACCTGGGAGTCGTGGGATAAGGAGCTGCTTCAGTGGCTGAAGAGCCTGCACAGTGCCAGCAGCAGCCCTGATCCCTGGGGAGCAGAGCAGCCATGGGCAGAGTCAGGCTCTGGAAGGAGCAGCACAAATGAAATATCACCCTGTTAACTTTGAAAAAAACCACTGCTGCACATGCATGAGTTTCTCATTTCTGTACTACTTGATACTTTCCAAGTTTAGTGCAAATTTCTCTTACAGGGAAGGTAGATAGAAAGCACCCAAGTAAGAAAACCTACAAGAAAGGGGACAGACAAGAGCAGAGGAAGGGAAGGAGTCAGCACAGAACTGACCAAAGCAAGCACTAAGATACCATTCATCAAACAGAGGTGCCAATCCTTTACTCTCTAGGAACAGAAATAAATCTACTTACAGCATTAATCAATAATGTCTGAAATCAATAATACATAGCAGACTAATGGAACTGAAAAGTCATTAGTGGTGTGGGAGGCTGACTTACTAAAAGCAGCCTGCATGAACATTGACATTAGCTCTAGTCAGAGGATGGACAATCTTGCCTGTGCAAAACCCAATATTATATCTTCAAGTGATAGGAAAAGCAGATTCTGATTTTTTTTTTTTTACAAGAAAAGAACTGTCAAAATAAGCCTCTTGATAGATCCCTTTCAATATTTTTTGCCTGGAGCTTCTAAACTAAAAATATCTTTGTTTCAAGAAGGTTATGAGAGGATATTCAGGGCTTTTTCAGGATATATCAGTAAAAAATAACTTATTGAACTATCTTTTGCTAAGGGGCAACAATTAAGAAACTTTTTAGTAAAGGACTAACTAGCACCAGAAGCTAATATGGGAAGTTAGGAAATACAGCTGTTATAAGTCTAATAAGTCAAGTCAAATGTATCTTGCATAAGGAATACTTATTGACATG
Source organism: Melospiza melodia melodia (assembly GCF_035770615.1). Taxonomy (NCBI): domain Eukaryota; kingdom Metazoa; phylum Chordata; class Aves; order Passeriformes; family Passerellidae; genus Melospiza; species Melospiza melodia. Next base: position 26,909,894 of record NC_086202.1, read on the forward strand.
AAATATTTTGATCTTACTAATGGTTCTGAGATTTGTGTGAGAGGATTACAAATTTGTACAGCAAGTCTGTCACAGGAATCATCCCTTCAAAAAAGAGACTCCTCTGAAGAGCCGCGGTACTCGGACAGGAACGGCCTTTGAATGCCCAAAGCAGATGGGAAAAGGTCTCTTGAAGGTTTTGCTCACCAAAATACTGATATTCCAGATAATGAATAGCACACAAAGAGAAACAGAAGAGGTTTCTGGCTTTCTCATTGCCACCATCCACAAAGGAGGAAAACCAAAGCTAGTTTTATGGAGAAAATGAATTCTGAAATTTTTTATCAAATGTTTTTTTTTAAAGCAACCAGCAGACCTTTAAGACTTCCAAAATTTAATGCAAATGCTGATCATGTTACTGCCCTCCTCATTCTAAAGCTTTTTAGTAACTTCAGACCCCACTAATAGTTTTCTTCCCTTTGTTTTATGCCTCTGGTTCTTTCTTTTTGTGCCTTTTGTGTCCCTTCCTTGAAAGACAAGTTATAAACTCAACTATCTGGAAATAGCAAATCAGGCTAAATCACAGGTAATGCAAATTCTATTAATAAAACTATTATCAGAAACTGGGCAAGTTTCCACATATAGATGAAAATGTATAAAATAAGATTGCAGAAGGTCTGTAAGAACCAGTGTGATAACATAACTGGGATTCCCTTAACCTCTATCAAACTTCATAATGCTATAAAGCTTATGGTAACTGAAACATGCTGAATCATGTTGATTTGAATTTTGTTTATGCATGTAGTAGATTAAGACGTAACTAGTTTTAACAGCCCTTTTGTTGGCCAGGAAAGTAAATATTAATATGCTCATTTCACTAATGAAACACATAACCTTGGCTAAACAAATGAAAAATTAAGAGCATTCCATCTTTGCAGGTCTGACCAGAGCCCACTGTGTTAGACTAAGGGACACTCTGGTAAAAGCAAAACTCTGAGATGAGTTCTCAGTCACCCCTGACCATGTGGTAAATCCCATAATGGCCGACACTGGAGGGATTGAGATATTTCAGGAGTTTTTATAGGAAGAGAAGAATAAATTTATATAGTATTGTACACACTGTACTACCAGTGCAGAAGATGTCATCCTAGGGGTTGGATTCCGGCTGGGAAATTGAGTGTAACTGGAAAAAATTAACAGTAAATGGCCTCCTAACATTACACTCATTACTATTTAAATGGTGTTTTGAAAGCTTGATAGTTCAAGCTATAGCTCATTTTCCCAACTTATGCTGTTCCTGTTGCACTAGAAATATTGCCTTTGTGATGAAGTATTTCTTTTGCCACCTTTTCCACCTTACTCTCTTCTTCTTATCCCAATCTCTTCTTTTTCCTCCCACTCTTCATTCCTTTCCGTTTTCCCAAGTTGTATCTCTCATTCATTCCATTATCTTACTTATTCTTTTTTCATTTCACCATCTTTCAGTCTTTGAGGAAGAACAGTTAGTTTTGTAGGAAAATGGAAAAGCACAAAAGTAAGCTATTTTTCTTAACAGAGAACCATACCTGCAGCAAACTAATGTGGGATTGTTATTGCTTGGAACAACTCTGAGTTTCACATCAGCCAGTCCCACTCTAATTCTGAGTCAAAGAGCTCTTTGCACACCCAGCAGGCTAACAAATACATAAACTTTTTAGCAGACCTTTAAAAAGCTTTCACTCAAATATTTGGTGCAGACTTAGAGGCTTTTTTTTAGGTAATGAAGGAAGTCTCCTTTAAATAGAGTGACATTACTTCATGATAAGATGAAAACATGAAAAAGTACCTTTCACCCCCCCCAGAGAAAATGCACACTACTGCATGTTGCTGCATATAATTCCTGAGTTGAATTAATTTGGAAAAGCCTATGCTTATTCTAAAAAATAATCAACACATTCAAAGAAGTCTATTACCTGTACTACCAGAAATTCACTATATAGGAATTATTGTATAGATACAGCTGTTTTGTGAAATAGATGTTCACCTGGTTATTTGTAAATTAGTTCAGGAACAGCATAATTCTGGTTTTAGAAGCTAGACAAGGAGGGTGGGAGTATTTTCTTTAAAACAAGAACATTAAGGTGAGCTTGGTGAACTACTTTAGAATCTGCTTTACAATCTACTGTTCATCTATTGAACAGTAAACAATGAAAGTAGGTTTTGTTCCTTCATTTGATTACATTGTTCCAGCAAATACAATCACAGAAAGATTAACTACCTTCTGAGATAAGACACAGGCCCCAGCCAGAGGCAGCTGTTAAAGTTTCATATCTGCTTCATGAGCAATTAACTGTGTCTAAGTAAGCAGAGTCTTATACAGAAGGGATGGGCAACAGGTCACTCTGCATGGAGGAAGAGAGCTAATTTTGATTTCTCTGGGTACATTTTCATTTGAATAGCTATTGATCTTTAATGTAAAAGCATTGACAAGGCATGATACTTTTACTTACAACCTATTTTATCACATGACAAAACTACAGGGCCTTTTTTCCATCCCTTCTGCAGCAGGATACCCAGTGCATATTTGTTACATTATAAAAAACTTTTTTTTTTGTAAGTGAAATGATAGCCCCAAGAAAGGCTTTCTGATATAATAGCGCAAAGCGTGTTTTAGCAAAGACCTCAATTCTTTAGAAGGATCTCTTTCTTGGTTATCAGTTGTGATGAAAGACATAAAAGAGCCTTCTCTAAACACAGAAAAGTATTCTTCTCTGGCTGAACTTGTCTTGCTTAACAGAGCCTGTGGAGGTCCATGTTTCTCAAACTTCTCTCCCTTTTTTCTGCTTTGGTAGTAACATTTGATACAGTCTCAGTTGTACACCACTTTATTCCCCTATCACCACTTGGACTAAGCAATTCTCAGTGCTGGAAAAGCAAGTTCAACCTTGACTTGTCTACTGTTCCTGAATATGATTAGGTTACATTAGCTATTAGATTCTAATTAATCACTAAGTAGATCTCTAGTACATTCAATTTTAAGAGAAGCACTCTTTCTCTTAATCTTACTCCAAGCCACATGCTCTAGTGCAGCTGGAAATTGTTCAGGTATTATAAAAAATATTGCATGATATTTCTAGCCAGCTTATCAATTTGGTTATAGCAAGAGGAAAAAGCAGCACCAAAACAACTTAGTTATTGGAGAAAAGACTCAATATTCTGACAGCAATGATCAGGAGAGCTGGAACATAAAATATGTGGAACATGAACCACCCATAAGGAACTCACTTTGTAAGGAAGTTCCTCAGTTGGGAGCTGCAGAACTGAACAGTCTGGGGCACCAGAGAAGGACTGAGGACCACTGCTATAACCCACAGCAAACATCAAATTTCTGCCCATAATTTACTACAGTATCGTCCAATTTAATATGCAAATTTTAATTTGCAAAGACAGCAGCAGTTAGTCTGTAAAGGGTCCTGGGGCACTGCCACAAGACTGGAACTATACAAGAGAGACCAATTAATCAAAAATTAAATTTTAACATTAATAGCCTTTCCTAAACAGGGCTTTGTTGCAATGGTGACTTTAGCTTAAACAGTAGAAAGAATTCTCAGTTCCACTTGCCAGAAGCAATTTTTACATGCAATAAACATACAGAAGGCAACATAGATCAGTGGTTCCCACTTGGTATTTGTCACTTAGTATTACAAATTGAAAAGATTTCTACACACTTCTGAAATTCAGAGTTGTTGACTCACTCAGTGAAACCTTACTTCTGCCACTCTTGGGAAGCTGAAGGATCACAGGAAATGCTGAGAATTTTGGTTTGGTGCATAGCAGCAGGGATGATATTGTTTATTTACTTATCACTTAATATCAAATACTCATGCTTTAAGCTATTACAGAATTAATATTTTATCTCTAGAAAAAGGATTAACACCAATTTGTGCTGCATATAAGAATCACTGCAGTTTATACAACAGTAATTTCTAATGTGAATGAGAGCTTCATGGACATAAATAGAAGAATACTCTGCTAATACATTATTAAAAGAATTGAATATGAGGCTTTAAATGAAAATTGACTTAGTATGCCTAAAAAAAGCTGACTACAATAGCCTGAACTAGTTTTCAAAGTTCCCTAGGAAGAAGGATCACAGGATGAAGGTCTTTTCAAATAAAATGTTTTCAGACAGGCATCACCAGATGAAGTGTAATTGAATTAAAACCATTCATAAAAGCCTTGTCAAGTTAGTACCACTTATTTACAAATATAAAAAACCAAAAGAAATACTCAAAGTGTGATTTTCAGTAAGCAAAACCAGTGTAAAAAGCTCTGTACCAGAAAACACTGAGGGCCAGCACTGAAAACCAGACAAAGCAGCACAACCAGGAGAACAGAGACCTCCACCAGCCAGGGTCCAGCCCCACTTTACCTGAGAAGTTCCCAGGTCAGGAGAAAGCAGCTGGGAGTCAAAATCCTTAGGCACACTCCCCAGGACAACGTTGGGAAATTGCTTTGGGACAAGACATCTCAGGGAGCAGCTCCATACTCAAGCTGAAAAGCCAGAGCCAAAGAGCAAAAAGCCCCAGACACAGCAGGGCTAGAGCTGCAGCCCAGCAGCACTCCTGCAGAGAGAAAGGAAAGGGGCATCCAGGGCTGAGCTAAATAGAGCTCCTCATCAGGAGGGGTGGGTGGAGGCAACAGGTGAGGCTGGTCAGGGCATTAGGGCCTGTCAGTTCACCAGGTTCTGAGAGTTTGAAAATACTCTTGCTTCCCTGAAAGCAGCTGTTTTACTAACATTTACAACTCTTCTTTTGCCTTTTCTTGCCATACTCACCAAGGTAGAAAGTTAAAAAGAAAGCATCTCTTTCAAAATTACAGTGTGATCACACAAGCTTAAATTGCATCCCCAAGTGTTTCTTGTGTTGTATTGAAATTCACTATGGTTTCTCTTTAAGTTCCTGATGTTAATTATACTCAAGTGATTTTTAGCCTCTCTTTTGCTTTCTTTAACTTTGGACTTTAACAAGCTGGCACATCAGGTAGACATGAGGCTGTTCATGCTTCTCCTTCATTTTATCAACAGAGCAAATGAATGCTCTGAATCAAGGAGAAAACAGAGGACATATCAACACCATTCAATAAGCACCATGCAGAGGTGATAGTTTGGGCTGTGGAAGCAGAATGGAGATGTCACTACAACACTTTTTCTGGCAAGTTACTGCAGTTGAGCAGTACTTTTCAGTAATGTTAACTGTGCAGCATTTTCTTTCATGCCTTTTTTACCACTTTTAGTTCCTCTGCATGGCAAAATAGCATATGGTAAAGAACACCAAAAATAATAATAACAAAGGAAAATATACAAGGATAATAGTCAAGAATCTGCAGCACCTTGTACTCTGGGATGTCCTGGTGTTAGGTACACAAAGATCCCTGGTATTGGGAAGGTACACATGTAGCATATTCTGCAACACACTGTGGGATATTATTTAAAAGAGCAGCTGGAGGGAAGGAGAACTGGCCACAGTGATTGAAAGCTGATAGTGTGGGGCTCCTACCATTTTCAGAGCAGCACACCAAATTGATGCAAGTGAGCATAGGCAGAGAAAAATGTTTTGAGCTGTCACAGGGCTGTGAGGAATGTGATCACATGCTGTGTAGGCACAAGTCATGTGCAGAGCCAGCTGTGCCAATAATCACTTGAAAATTAAATTGTAAGAGCATTGGGGCCTGTGATATCTGTTTGAGACAGTATAATTCCTCAAATATATCCTAGGTCTGTGCAAATACAGTGTTTGCTTAGCTGTGAATTCTCTGAAGAATTGTGTTGCATTTTTTTTCCTGCTTAAGATGAATGAAAATGTGTCAGTCCTGAGTGACAAGGCTTTAATGACCCTAATTGACCTCATTTTACACTCCCACCCACACACTCTGCCTATTGGCCCAGGAGTGCTACTTAAACTCAGGTCTGAGCCTGTGGAGCTTTGGTGACTTATTTCTATGTGGTATGGCCCTTTTTTCTTAGTGCTGCTGGTAATGCCTTATAGCTTATAGAAATCTCTGCTTCTTCTTATCTGCTGCCCTTTAGGCTGTCCCTACAGTTTGGCATTTGTATGATCTGTTGTCATATTGTATAAAGGCATGGTTCTTCCTTCCTATGCCATGAGCCTGGTCAGAGAGCTGCAAATGAAGTGCAGTAAAAGTGGATACAGGGAGCCGATGGGGGCTGAGTATGAGTGATGATAATGCTCTCTTTTGGCTTCTTTAGATATGCCCATTGAATTGCTTGTAGTTTTCTTCCTAGTTGTTCTACAGAGGGGGTTTGGCTGCTTTTACTGCTTCAGAAAGCAATTACAAGGCAATTGTTTTAGTGAGGATTTCCACTTTATTTGGTGTTTGATGAACACCCTGTTGTTGAATCCCAGGAGTGTAACACTGACAGGATAATCCGTGTGGCACAGGATTATTCTGTGAGCATTTGAACTTTGTCTTATCTTACAAGTGTAAGAAGATAAAGGTTTGTTATGGTGCTCCATGGGTAAAACTGCAACTCAAATGTGACCACTGTGGTTGTATCAGTCAAGTCCTACTGTACTTTATGAGGAAGGCCTGCCATGCCAGATGCTCTTCCTATAAAGCAGGCAACTGAGAAAAGGGAAGCAATAACATTCCCTTTCCCCCAGTGCCACATTTCTCACCACAGAGTGAGCTCTTTTTAGTGGGAAGCTGTAAAAGGCTGCAAGGGGCAAGATGTTTCCATTCTAACAGTGCCAAGAAAGGGGGTTTTCTCCCCTCTAAAACCACACAGAGGAAAGGAAAAAAAAAGATAGGAAGGAAGTTGTATCTCTTCGTTATAGCTCAGATATTAGATGTGAATTAAGAGTCATGTAAAGCTATTCAGAAAAAAAAAAAAATAGAGACTGTCTGAGTCCTAGCTTTGTCTAGAGGGCCTGCCTATGTCCTTGCTTGCACTGAAAACTGTGTTATTCTGGAAAGAAAGAAGGAAATTATTTCTGGATTATGGCTACTACTAAAGAGGAAGTCAGTAGTCAATTGAGTGTTTGTGGGTGTGAATTTGCTGAGGGATGACCCAGCTGGAGGTAGGACTACATCTCTTGGTTATAGCTGCCTGGAGGGATCTGATGCTGCAGCAGGTACAGCCTGGTCAGGTGGGGACTGTGGCAGCAGAAGCTGCCTCAGCAGCATTACTGTGCAGAACACCAGATGTTTGTGGCATAGGGAAACTATTTTTTAACAACTAGAGATACTAATGATGGTCATCATAGGTGTTCTTATAGAAAATATTTAAAGTGATTTGGTCAGCCCTGTCTGATTACCAGATACTCTAGAAAAGGCAAGGAAGGAAAAAGATATCCTCTTAATGATACATAAGAATCTGTTTTCAGTGTAGGACTAGTGTATCAATTATGTTTCTTTTCCATCAGTGTAGACGAGGACCCTGCCATTAGGCAGGAAAATCACTTTCCTTTTTCCCCACTTACTGCAGCAATTTTCACAGCCACCTTCTTACAAGTTGTCTGCAGTTTGTTGTTAAACCACTTTTGCCCCACAAGACACTGATTTTTGTAAAACAATGTTCTGTATGCTTTTTATATGATGTGTAATCTGTCATGGACATAGGAATTAATGTTCAACCTAAATCACTGTTTTTTCCAGTATGTCTTGAGTACTTGACATACTCCAGGCCAGTGTATCTGAAAGGATACTGCTTTGCACTCAGCCTTCATGCTGTTCTCTCCCTTCCACAGAGCCTTTCTTCAACCCTTTAAAGGCCTTGGTGTTTCCCTTGGGCCCCAATCTAGGAACAATCTCTTCACCTGCTCTCAGAAAGATTTCAATTTTTCTATGGTCCCTGGTGTAACACCAACAGCCCTTGGAAGAGCAGGACAAGGCTTCTCTTCTGATGCTTTCAGTCCCCAGTGCTGTGTGGGAATTAAAGTCTTGAACTCTGTCATGACTGTTTCAGAGGGAACAGCCCTGCTCTCATGGGGAAAAAGATCATATGCAGGAGAGGTGCAGCTTCTTTCTCTGCTAGAACTTTAGGTTGCCATGTTGAAGCTTTTTCCCAAGAAATAGATAAGGTAAACAATAAAATGCCTGGGAAGGAATAATAAGTTAGCTATTAACTTTGGCTAGGAGTTGTTTTTTTAAGTGTCTAGGGAAACTGAAGCTAAAAGTAAGCCTCCTGTTTTCATAGCTCTTTTAATCTGAATGAAAAAGTTTTTTGTGTGGAAAAACCTTTAGATTCATGTCTATCTGAAATGCTCTCTAATTACTGATGCATTGTAAAATATCAAATAAATATTAAATATACATAGGCTTTTATATAAGGACAGACACTTGCAAACAGTGGGAGGGGTAATACTCTGGCACATCAAGGTTTGTTTACAGAGTAGGTCTTAGGTGCACTTGTACAAGAAGCAGAGCCATTCAAATCTACTCAATAGAAATAATTCTCAGTGATATTTGGAGCTGTTATGGGTTTATGACAGGACCCACATGGACATTTTCCAAGCCACAAATTATATAACAGAGAGGTTGGGAGCAAGCAGTGGATTTAGATATCCGAAGTCAGTATGACACAATGCACTGTTAATAAGTAATTGACTGTAAATGCAGCTCTCTGCAAGAAGATTAACTGTGCTCTCTTTTGAAACATAATTGCTTGAGTGAACTCCTCTCCTGAAAGAAAAATCAAATATTTGTGGGAGTCTTCTGGAGGTGAAAAAAACCCTTTTTTGGATTAACGTAGGAATGTATTGATATAAAATATATATATTTTTGTTAAGGATAAAGTAATGTTTGAGTAAGTTGCAGTTATCTGGTGATGAATACCTGAGAACTGATGGCTGTTGTGAAAGTGTAAGATTGATTTGAATTACTGGCTTGTATAAAGCAAAGAAATCTGATGGTGTGTGGTGCTGTGCATTGGGCCAGTCTTTTGCTGCTGGGGATTTGCCGTGAGGACTAACAAAGCCTTTAGTTTATTTATTCATTCACACTTGTGCTTGCTTCCGTTTAAAGGAACTGAACCCCGGTGCCTTAGAAAAACCTAAACTTTCTGCTGATTTAGCCAAAGAGCATAGTTGTATCTAGCTGGATGAAAGCTAAGTACAGTGATGGGGACACAGCATGAGTGCCTTTGTGTACCATCCTTTCTCCTCTCAAACATGTCAGAGAAGCCAAGGGGAAATGTAGAATTACAAAAGGAAGAGAACAAATGTGGTAAAGAGAGATGGGTGTGGAATGCCAGAGGCACAGTGAGCAGGTGAAGCAGACTGAATGAAGACAGGTGATGGGAAAGACTGCATGCTTTCTTTTTGTGTAAGAGTAATGCATTAGTGTGTGGTTTGCCAGGTTTCACTCCCTGTCTCCAGGATGGTTGCAGCTATAACTGTGCAGGACTAACACTCAGCAAGATGCTCTGTGTCCTGTCTTCTGCAGCTGCTACCTGGCCAAGATAAATATGCTTGGCTGACCTGGAAGTCTGCAGACCATGTCTGTAGTTGCTGTATTTGATAACTGGTGCTCTTGAACCTGTGCAAATGCAGATGGACTTTGTCATGCAGTCTGAGGAGTGTCTGTGCCAGCAGTGCTCTGAAGCCTCAAGTGAGACCACCTAATATCTGAGTGACAATCCTACTCCACACCAAGTCCCTGCAGTCCCTGCTTGCATCTTTCATAGCAAGTGACTGGCTGTTACACAGCCAGGTCTGACAGAAGGAACAGTAGATCTCCTGTTGTTAAAGTGCAGCAGCTGCACAATTTCCTCAGCCAGGCAAAATCAGGAGTATGCCTTACACAGTTCTTTGCAGGACTACATCCCCTTTATTTTAAATCATCATAATTTTGAAAAGGCAAACCATTGCACATTGAAAGGTGAGCATGGATGGATAACCATCATGTGTTGCTCTGGATTTGCTGCTTTCACCAGTGTTTCTGTCTCTGGGAGTCTCTTTGGAGTATGTGAGTGCTGCTAGTTAACTAAATGTCACATTGTATTGTGTTGTGTGATGTGCTGGCCAGCTCTGCAGTGGAGTGGGACCAGCCATGCCAATAGTGAAACTGTTCCCAGTGAAGTTCTATTTGCATTCCTTGTAAAGTGCTACTGCAGCCTCTGAACGATTCAACTTCCTTTCTATTTTTGTTTCATTTTCCAAGTCTGTAGTTAATATTGACTGACAGGGCCAGCTGAGAATCTTGGGATTTCCTATTACAGATAATTAAGGAAAATACTAATTCATACACAGACAGATGCCTTGCTGTAAATTGCACTGCATGAATATCTTTGCCTTCACTGCTAATTCTGTTTCCTACTGATTACTGAATCTGACTCATTGTATAAGGTGCTAGGGGCATGCGGCAGGTTTCCAGCCAGGAGATGTAAAGAAAGCTTCAGAGAAGCTTCATCTTATGTTTTCTGAAGTGTTGTTTTTATGGGCCGGTTGTCTGAATAGTTCTGTATCTAAGATATGACAGCTTATGTTTTATGCTTTTTTAATAGAGCTTGGAGAAGGACCTGGGAGAGGGAACTGCCTTCATCAAGGGCTTTTCCAGTTCACCTTATTTACTTCCAAGTTGGTGATTGGTTTTATTTTAGGCTAAATTTAAGCTTCCTGTTTTGTTCAAAAGAGAGATTGCAGTCAGGGAGCAGTAATAATAGATTGTTCTGCAGCATAGGTGAGCCAGAAGCTGAGGATGACAGCAAGGCAGGTGTAGAAAGTGGCCTCACCAATGCCACAGAACTTGTACAGGAAGAGCAGAGAAGGCCCAGTGGCAGCCACAGCCATTGTGAGACAAGTCTAGCACTGAGTTGTGTCAGGGTCTAATGAGAAAGATGAGTTGGGGTCCAGCAGGGCACGTTAATAAACATGTAACCACGTATTTGAACAAGGGAGTAGCTGGTGATAGAAGCACAAAGCTGTTCTCGTCAACATCTTGTGGAATAGATCTGTTTCCTGGGAGACTGGCTGCTTATCTTCTTACTAAAAAGATCTGATAGTAATCCCTGTTCTCTAGGAAGGAAGGTGCTGAAGTCTCCTGAGTCATAACTTGCCAACAAGCAGAATGGTAAATGTTGTTTGTAACATGTCTAAGTACAGTGAAACATGAGTGGAGAGGAAGGAGATCTTTGCTTGTCTTGCACTTTTCTCAAGTGTCTCCTGCAGAGGGATATGAGACCCAGTTTACTGGAGCCACACCAGTTTGCTCCCATCTGCCTAAACTGGGTACTGGCAGGAGGGACCTTCTGGCAGTTCGGCCTTTTACAGTCTTCTGCCTGATGAAGAGGTACTTTCACTGTGCAGGCTCAGGCAACAAACACCTGCAGTACAGGTTTGGCCCCCAACTGAGTTAGCAAAGCTGCTACTTTGGTGAGGGGAAAGACTTTCCAGTTGGAAACAGACCAAACTTTGTCTGTCCTCAAGGAACACACAAGTATGGCCTGGAGCAGATCAGAGCTTACTCTTCAGCACTTCATCCAGATAAATTTTGAGGTTCTGTTCTTTCAATATCCAAGTTACCAATCTGAGGGCACTTTGGACAAATCCATGCTGCTAGCAGGCATGCTTAACACTAACTTCCTTGTGCTGGGGAAAAAATACAGGTTAGATTCCTGGAGTTCAGCACAAAAGATGGGAAGTCAGTGAAATAAACAGGACCTAAGTTTAGTATACTATGAATGTACTTGGTTAAGGTTGCTGAGTGTCCTAAAAGACAAGGATATGGCAAAGCTCAGTAACTGGGTTTTGACAGACTCCATTGCAATACCTTCCTTTCTAGCTCTGTTGTGCCTCTGCTTTTATGTAATTTTATAAGTTCATGTCTCAGATAGTTAACTCTGATTATGTTCATTGATATCTATTCAGTGAATAGTGAAAAATAGTGAAAGTGAACTGCTTTTTACTAAGTTTTGCTTCCAAGACTCTTAACCCCTAAGTGCTGGGACTTGCTATTAGCTAGTGGCAAAACAAAGGCAACCCACACACCTTCAAATTGCTACTAATTCCCTGTATCCTCTCCCTTGGAATACTGCAAAAGCAATCTCTAGCCATGCACACTTATTATACTGATCTGTGCTGAAACTTGTATTTTCTAGCCATGCACTGCCATCCTAACACACAGCATCAGTCCTACACAGAATAGGGTATTCTGTGGGCTTTACCTTAGGCTCTTAATATTAGAGAGCTGAAATTATTTTCATGTATAGGTATTAGTGTGTGTGTATATATGATGCCATTTTGAAAAAGCATATGACTACCTTGGCACTTACTAGCATATGGAGTTTATAATAGAATTATAAAATAGTCCTGCTGAGAAGGGACCTCAGGAGTTCTCTCATTTAGCCTCCAGCTCAAGGCAGGGTCAGCTCAAAGGTCAGACCAGCCTGTTCAGGGCTTTTATCTAGGTAGGTTTGGAAACCTTCAAGAATGGGAACTGTGCACTCTCTGGGCACTTTGTTTCCTTGCCTGCAGAAGTTTTTCTGTACCTGCAGCTGGAATTTCTCTCAAGACCAGCACATGTTAGTACAATTAATTTAATATTGTAAAACAAGTGTGTTGAATTGTAGTACAGGAGTAATGTCAGATGCTGAAAATGAATATGGGCCACAAGGGAAATGCTGCTGATGGGGCCAGAGTCTGTCAAATCTGTTCTAGTTGGGATCCAGGGGCCCTACTCATGGCTCTTAATTGCACGTGGAGCTCAATGTCTGTAAGTCAGCCAGAGTAGAGGCTGCTACAGAAACAGTGCCATGCCACCAAAAGCACCCTGAAGTAAGAGAGGTGTTCATAAAAGTTATATTTGAGTAAATCTTCCATACTTTGTTTTCCTGAGGAGTTTGACACATTTTCCCCGCTGCAATCTAGGCATGATTCGTGTCTCTCTCTGCTGCTCATTTCTTTGTAGAGCAGCAAAACCAGCATGAAATTGATGTGATCTTCTTTCATTGCTGCCCAAAAGGTTCTGAATAGCAACCCTAGAACAGAGTGGGCTTGTTGACTTCATTCTGCAGCTGCATGAAAAATCTGCCTCTAAGCCTGCAGCTTCAAGAAGACAGCACAGCATCTGTTCACATAAAAGATAGCTTTGAGTTTGTCTTTTTTAAATAATGAGAAATTTAAACTACTGGGTTTGAATGGAAACTTGGAAACAGGTTACTTGGCTTCCCTCATTTGCCAAGGAAAGCTTTCCACTTATCTTTGACAAAGGACTGGAAGAATTTTCTTCAATTTAATTTAAATATTTTTGCTCCGCATGTAGAGAAATTAACATCTAATTTATGAGAAACTTCAATTCTGTTATAATAATTATGTGAATCTCTTTTAGTCAAGGTACAAAGTCTGATTTTTATGGGATGGTTCTTTCTATATGTATCCTTTACATGCATTTGCTCATTACTGTGATAGGTTCCTATCAGTTTGCCAACACTGTGCCCTTCACAGAAGTTATGGTTAACCCAGGGGCCAAATGCAGAGTGCCAGGGAGTAACATCTGGGCATCTGATTTCCATGGGATCATGCATAGTTCTGCTCTGATAAAGTTTAATGCATCATGTTTAAAAACAAAAAAGGGCATTCTCTGAGCAGATCTTGAAGTTGCAAGATACTGCAATTTCTCTAATATCTTCCTATTGTAATTATGTACACAGGTTTGTAAAGCCATTGTTATGGACATGTTGTAAAGTCAATATTGGACTATTGCTTAGCAGATTTATAGCTTGACTTCTAAAAATGTTTCTGCAGTTCCTTTATAAATTGTTGTCTTTATAGTCCAGCTTAGAAGTTTTGTTATTGAGTACTGGGAACAGCATTTAATTGGCAAGTATTCCACCATAAAACCAAGGTACCTTGCTCCTGTCTATCTGCTTTCCAGTAAGCTATAACAATATTCCTGCCTGTGCAAATCTGGCTGTTGTGTTCTGTCAGAAGCAATTTTTCAACTTAAACTTTGGTACTAAAAACAAAAAAAAAATTCAGTGAATTTTTTGTTCTGAGATGCCTGGGTTGATACCTTGACATTGGATTTGTGTGGTGGTTGTTCATTGCCAGGTGGCCTCACCACTCCATAATAAAGCATTTTTGTTGTCCTAGGACAGTTTGCACTGGAGGCTGTCAGACTTAGCCAAAAGAGACTTTTGTACAGGAAGCTTCAGCTCCTCAAAGGAAGGATATGCAGGACAAAGAGGTAAAAAGCTTCATGGCTTTGTTCAGCCATATCTGAAAGGACCTCATTGTTAGGGATGAAACCAAGACAATTCTAAGCCTGCCAGAGGTAGTAAGGGCAAGTTGTCCTAATGCAATGGGGATGGCTAGAGCTCCATCAGTGATGTTTATGGCCAGTTGTTTGGCAAGACTGTTGTTTGCAAACCTTGTATATGATATTTCCCTGTCACAGATTGTCTCAAGCAGAAATATTCACATCCATACACAGAGCTAGTTTACACAATGGAGCCCAGTGTAGAAAGGGAGTTGAGTCTGGTGCCCAGAGCTGTAGCACTGCTTCTCCTTGCTGTGTTGCTTCTGCTTGTCCCAGCTGGCAGCTGAGGTGTCTCTGAGTGTACATCATGCATATTGCATCCATTTTCTGTGGGTAAGCCTCACATCATGTGAGGTTTTATTGAAATTCTGGTCCCACAACTCTCACTTAAGGAGTTCATTGGTTTTTATTCTCTTACAAGTGCTGATAAAATGACATTCAGGAGTATCTGTATGACCTGCCAGACTAACACAGCTGTGACAAACCAGTTCAGCACTACAAACAGCAAGGAGGTGTCAGAAGCAAAGCCATGAGCTTCACCAGTTGATCTGCTCATGAGATCTTCATTTTTGGAATCTGTGCTAAAAGGAATGCACCTGAAAGTAAATGGAGAGGTATTGAATTATTTACTTTTTTACTATAGTTATATTAATGAAATCACTAAGAGTAAAATTGGAAACATGTCCAGTGTAGTCCAGCAAGCCAGAAATCCACTGGCCTATCTTAATTACAACTGCCAGTAGCAAAATGTAGGACTTGACAGTACCTTCAGAGTGATAAAAATGCAGTTTCAAGTAGTTAAAAATCAGATGAAGTCAAAATCCAATTCTGAAAAATAAATACGCTGTTTAATTAACTCTAACACCTGATTGTGGTGTGGTTCATAGCCTGAGCTGCCAAAAAAATTATTTGTGATCCTAAGAGCAGGTACATAAATTACTGCTGCTTCATTTTCAATAAATGTTTGGTAACTTCTTTGTTTACCAGTAGGTGTCACTGGAGTCCCGCAGAGAGCTGTTACTGCTTTAAAACATCCTTTCTGCTTAATGGAACCTTTATTTCATAGAGGAACATTCAATATTTGTACATGATGACATACATACACTAAAATGAAGAACTGTGATCAATGCTCTCTCAACTGTTTTTTCCTGCCTTAGCTACGGATAACTGTTGGTGGATAATTCAATTATTTGAGAAAGATTCTGGTTTTTTTTTTTCCTCTGCAGCATGACTGAGTCTGGCCCAAGCTGATAATGACCAAAACCTTCTATTTTATACAAAGATGAAACCACTTAGCAGTGCTTATGTCATTACTCAGCCCTTGCCCAATCTTACATTTGGTGGTGGGAAGAAAATGGAAAATTAAGCCAAAAGACCTAAATACTTTGTTTCTTCCTTTTTTGGGACCTGTGTTGAAAATTAGAGTCTGGGAACTGATTGGGACAGGAAGGTCCTGTCAGCCACAAAACAGCTCTCTGCAAGACTGAGAAAGCATTTAAGGAACAACATTTCTTACACTTTATATTAAAGATGCAGCACTGTGCTGATGAAGACTTAGAATTGAGCTGTAGTAGAGCATGGAATGATTTTTTCCTTTTGAATGAACTGTAGTTCTTTTCTGCTGTGTGTTTGCTTGACAGCTGATCAGCAAAGGTATTTTGATTGAGATGAGCTTTCAAGTATGCTTAAGTATCTACCATCTGAGAGGCACAAAGATCACTAGGTGGACACTGGCATGCTGTTCAAGCCACTTGTTATCATCACTAAAAGATAAAAGGAATTATGTTTTGTTTTCCCCAAGCCATGGTACAAGGCTTATTTTTTTATACAAACCACGTGGGGAGACATTTTGATTTAGTCAAAGCATCTTAGTTTGAGCCTGAACTCTTGCATCAGTAATTCCTTCAATTTCTTTCAAATGTTTACCAAAAAAACTGTGCCACACAATAAACATTTATCTCAGAATTTCAAGGTCACAGATCCAGCAGAGAAGTCTAGCATAAGGAGGCTGCCTGCAGGCCAGTGTATTATTAGAATAATAATGTGTTTTTGGACAGTAAATGCACTGCCTGCTCTGTTGCCCTTACATGTGGCTGATCCAGTAATGAGTCATTTCCGTGACACGTCTAAAGAAGCAGGCAATGCACAGATGTTTTCAGCCTTTTGTTCTCATTAACCACTTTCCTGAGTGTACCCTTCCACCACTCATTACCAGGCCCTCTGCTCCGTGCTGTGGTGTGATCTTTGCAGTGCTGTGATTTCATGGGACATGGCTGCATTGGATGCAGGGAGCCTTTAGTGTGAACAGGTTTGCAAAACTGGCGCAGTGTGAGGCCCTGGACACACCGGGGTCTTGTGCAACAGCCATTGCAGCTTTCTTGGTGGTGCTGCGTTGTAGTCTGAGTAAAGGTGAAAGTAATTTGTTCAGAGCTCTATTCTGGGAGGAAGCTAATGAAGTCACTAACTGATATTTTGTTGCCTCCTACATTCCCATGAGGAAATCTTAATTTGATTTTTTTTTCAAGTTTCATTTTATCAGCTTAATTTGCTAGCTAGTCCATGAATTCTGTCATGATGTTCAGGGACACGTCCACTCAGACCTCATTAGTTACATCAGCTTTAATTCTCTGTGGATTTTCTTCTCCAGTTGTAGTTGATGTTGCCATCCTTTGTAGCATTGCTCACAAGCCTCAATGGCCACACATCCTGGTTCCAGTGCACCAACAAATTTGTTAATCTGATAGTTCTGGCTTTAATGACTATAGAAGTGCTTAGTTACTGACCTCCTTCTAAAAAGTAGAAGCGAGTACTTGGGAAATACAAAGGTGAAAAGAAAACTCTTGTAAATTAAAACTCAAAAAGTAATGTTACAGGTTACAGCATCTCAATGTGACAGCCACATGCAAATCCAATAATCAAAACTAAGAGGACAAAGGAAGATAAAGTTTTGGTCACAAAGCTACTCTTTTTAAAAGATGAAGGAAGCAAAGCAGCAAAATAAGAAACAGAAATAAACAGAAATGGCTTCTCCCCTTTTGCTGGAGGAGGAATAGAGTAGGAAAATGACAGCTGCACCAAGGAGCTTGTTATAAGAACCAATTTCTTGATGGGTTCCCATGTTTTTCTTTCCCCAACAAGCACTATGTGGACACAGTTTGGTAGCTTTCCTTAAGGGCTGTTGCTATAAAGACAGACAGAAATTCAATAATAATGTGAAACAGAGAGATCTTAAAAGGAAGCCAAAAAAATTCAGGAAGAAGGAAAGATTGGTATTCAGTCTGGTCATCCTACAGGGCTGTGAGAGATCTCAGGTATTTGAGAGAGACAGCACCCTTTTATTCCTTCTACAACAATGGGAACTTGCTTTGTTCAAAGCACGGAGGAACCTAGACTTTCCTTGTGGATTTTAAAGCAAGGCTGCATCCTTACTGCAAATGCCTTTTTTTTTTCTCCCAAAACATGTTGGCACATTGTAAAATTTTCAGTGGGAAGCAGCACAGGTGGTTACTTTCTCAGCAGAGCTTGCTGGGAATATATTGCATAGCAGAATAAAATTTTGACCTTGAGGATCATAACAAGGTGAAAGCTACTTTGTGCTTTCCCACTAGTGTTTCACCACAGGTTTTTCCAGTAGACTTACAGGCTGATCACCTAGGGGAAAAAGCTGCACAGAAAACCACTGAGAACTTGGCTGTAGGTGAGTGACTGCTATTGGTTCATCGAGTAAAACGAGTCTTTCCAGAGGCTCTGGCATTGCAGGGACCATGCTGCCTCTCACTTGATTGCAACAGGTGGGTGTGCAGGCCAGAGAGGAGGTAGGAGGAGTAGCACAACTTTTTTGTCTGGGCCTGATTCAGTAATGCCATGATGCAGGGAACTTTTATTTTTTAAATCATGGACATCTGGCTCTTTGCTGCACTGATATAAGCATTCCTTTGGTCTGTCCAGCAGTGTTTGTTTTAACCTTTTGGTTATCAAACTTAGTACCTTGGCATGACCTCCACTATGAGGAGGCAGCTACTGAAAGCTATGATCCAAAGCTATATAAAGATCCCCTGTTTGAACACCTTTCAGTCCTTCTTCTAAGGGTTCAGTGTCAGAAATTAGCAGTATTTCATTGGAAATAGCTCACTAAGAAAAGCCAAATTCTTGACAGAAATTATACTTTGTTGTACACTGGGTTGCAGATCTCTCCTCTTTCCCTGCCCTTGTACTTTCTACTTTATGGTTTGCATGGCAAGGTTTTGATAGCAGGAGTGGCTTCTGTGAGAGGCTGGCAGGTGCTTCTCTTGTGTCCAATACAGCCCATCCTGCTGGCTCCAAGATGGACCCAGCTCTGGCCAAGGCCAAGCCCAGCAGTGATGGTGGTAGCACATCTGGGATAACAGAAATAAGAAAGGGAAGAAGAAAACTGCCCAACTGCAGCTGGAGAGCGGAATATCTGAGGGGGGAGGAGATAGAGAAAACTGGGAGCAAAGTTAAGCCTGGGAAGAGGGAGGATGTGGGGAAGGTCTTTCACAATTTTAGTTTTATTTCTCATTATCCTACTCTGACTTGGTTGGCAATAAATGTAACTAATCTTCCCAAAACAATTCTGTTTTGCCTGTGACAGTAACTGGTGAGTGATCTTTCCCTGCCCTTTTCTTGACCCATGAGCCTTTTGTTGTACTTTCTGTCCCCTGTCTAGCTGAGGAGGGCAGTGACAGAGCAGCTTTGGTGGACACCTGGCATCCAGCTTGGGTCAGCCCACCATGTCTGCCCTGTGCAGCCACTGCAGCTCTCAGTACAGCCCTGCCATTCCTGCCCATCCTGTGCTGCCGCTGGGGCTGGGGCTGCTGCCCTTCCTCCAGCATCTTCCTGGTGATCCTAAAGCCTTAGTCACCATTTTAGGAGAAGTTGACTGAAATATGGTAATTAGTTACTTCATGTGTCTCTTTACCCTCCTGTCACCTTTGCTGTGCAAATAGCAAGGGGGAAATTCTCACCCCAGTGAACTGAAATGGCAACGGCTGTGTGCTCTCACCCGTGTGTGCCTGTGACATTTGAAGGTCAGCAACAGGAGCACGGTGACTTTTGGCAAAGAAAAAGCAAAAAACACCAAAATGTTTAGCATTTTAAGTGGTGCTTGCTGGGACATGAAAGCACTGCAGCAGCTGTGGGTGCAGCAGGACATCCTCTTCACCCCCCCAACCCTTCCCACCTGGACAAGAGGCAAGGAAGGAAGCACTACAGGAAGTTGAGAGCTTGAAAGGCAAATGGTGACTGGACTGAGAGGCTTTCAGTTGTGAGGAGGGCATTTCAGGCATGAGGAGCAATGGGGAGAGCTTTCCTATGAGCTACTGTTTGCTTCCTGGGTAGTGCTTCACAGGGAAAAAAGGGAATGGATTATAAGCTTATTCCCTTCTTGTGGGAAAGTGACTGGAGCAAGGTGTATAACAGTGCTACTTCTTGTACTTGATATAAAGGATACCTACTGCTATGGTCCCTTTAAAACCTGTAGCCTCAGTCATGCTGCTGTTACTCTCAAATGCTGTTTTGTCCATGAAGCAGCACTGAGGAACCTTCCTGGCAGCTTTCTGGAAGGATGTGGCTGTCTTCATCTACACCAAGAGTATCTGCTGCATGGGAAACCTTCTGTTTTCCTCCTGCATTGCCTCCCTTTTCTTTTGGGAGAAACTGATCTAGTTTAAAATCTTTTAATGTTTTTGAAAGGCTCTGTACTAGACTGCAGCTCATTTGGAAAATTCTGTGTTGCTCGCCCCACACAGGTCCTGGCACAGAACCTTAAGAGGAAAACTGACAGGGGTCCAGAGTGTATTAAGATGTGATGTGTCCAAATAACTGTTCTGTCCCTTTCATGTGTTCCTCCCTACTATGTTTTTATCTCTTTTATATCCATCTTTGATGAATTTGAGCTCTGTTTTTTCAGGGCTGACTTTACAATAAGCAGCAAAGATGATAGTTTATTTGGGGGGATTGGGGGGGGGGGCAGGCAGTAATGGGAAGCTGTAGGCTGAGAAAACTTTTAAGGTGGAAAAACTACTCTTTGAAAATGGCTGCATTATCTTCCACTGCTGTTCTCATGAAGACAAATGCCAAATGTTTCATGTACTGCTTTTTTGTGGAAGGATTTGTGTGGTTGGATTTGGGGATTTTTTGGTGTGAATGGAGATGGCAGCCAACAGAAATATAATTTCACAAAAGGCATAAAATGCCTGTTAAATTCCACCCTCTGAGAATGAAACATATCTACTGCCAAACACAAATGGGATTTGGCTTTTATTTGCTCTGCCATGGCACTTGCATATTTGAGGTGAGCCAGATGCAAATGGAAATAGCAAAGCTTAATGTGTTAACTGCCAAGCTTAGTAAGATACAGGGTGTCAGATTTTCAAAGTACCTCAGGTATGTTGGGGCAGTAAAACTGGCACATCTCTGCTGTTCTTGAACACAACAAGGTTTGTTTTGCCATCATCATCCTCGTAAAAGGCTTCACTTACAGGCTGGTACCCAGGGTAGGATAGGCAGCACAAAAATGAGTTTAATGTATCCTCTGTTAGTCATGGGAAATTCCCTCATGACCCTGAATCTGCAGTGGTTTGGATTACTCTGTGTGGGGTTTCTACAAAGACTGGGAATACAGCTACAAATATGAAGCTAGCCCAGGGGTATAAGGTGGGTAAGAACTTTCAAATACATCCAATTACTATCATTAGACTGCAAAATTCTCTCCATTACTGTATTAGTGACTTAGGTATCCCAGCTTTACATCAGAAATAGAGCTAATTTAATTTCAACTCTTCCAGCTTCATATCAAAATAGAAACTATTTCCTGATAGTGTCTTGGTGTTACTTCCTTACTCTGGCCACATTCTTCACTTTTTCTGGTTCTCAGGACAAACTTTTGTTGTGAAGGACTTGTCAGAGCCTCAGTGTTTCAAGCTCTCACAGTTGTGTTTTCCTCTTTGTCTAACAGATCAGTCACCAAATAAGACTATGCAAACTCAAACAGGTTTAGCTATCCATGTTACTCTTAGAGTTTAAATGAGCTATTTAGTGGCTCTGATCAAGAATACTCTCAGGAGAGCAATCGTCTCAGGTTTTGTAGTCAAATTACAGATTTTAAAGTCTGGAGCCTGTTTTTAATGGCTCTTCAGTAACTGAGTCAGGTGGTGAGATACAGCTGAGCTTGTAAGCCTTGTCTGAAACACAACACAAACCTCAACCACACTCCAAATGGAACTTGTACTTCTCATTGCAAGGCCCTGTTGGTTTTATCTCCACTTTCTCCAGCAGTGCCAGTTGTATACTGGATTTAGAGAGCACATTCACAGCATGTTTGTGCTTCAGAAGCAATGCCTGAAAGCTCCAACACATCAGTAGAGATGAGGCAAGGACCAGATTTACTCAGAGGATCACTAAACAAAACCATAGTTTTGCATCTTCTTATTTTGAGGCAGTGATTTTGCCTTTGGGTAAAGTAAATATTAAGAAAAAACCTAGAGATATTGAGACAACTCTAACCTCTTCTGTGCACTGAAATCAGCCTCTTAATTAGTTCTGCATTTGGGACTTGTCTTGTAAAGCCTTGTAAAGCCTCAAACGATGGTTTGAGTGTAAGCATGTGATGTGAAACCATTTCAGACTCCAAAGTTGTAGAATTTCATTTTACTTTTCCGAGTTCCTCACTCCTCTGAAAAATTACCAAATTACATCTGTGTGATTTTGTTTAATGTTTTTATTGTCATGCATCCTTAGTTTTGTATCCCACAAAGATTTTATGAAGTGCTGCCTACAGAATATGAAATGTTGGATTTGGTGACTGTTTGATGTCCATATGTATCTGCTGCATGACACAGTCCTTGCGGAGCGTCTCTGCTCTCTGCACAGTGTGTATCATTAATTAAAGCCTCAAAGGTGTGCATAAATCGAAGGCGTGTGGCTGGCTGTAGCAGCTTGTGGAAGCGGGAGCATGTGAGAGCCGCACTTTCAGACCTGCCCCGGTCGGTTCCGGGCGCCGTGTGCCGAGCATGTTTCCTGCCCGGAGCGGATGTGGCGGCCGGGCGCTCACTGTGAGTACAGCCAGGGCGGCAGCGAGCGCAGGGGGCTCCTGTGCCCTGCACGAGGCACCGCAAACTCTACATGGAGTGCCCGCAGGGCCGCTGCAGCGCCTGCTGCCTTGCCCAGCTCCCGGGCAGGGCTCTGACCCTCCGCGGCTCCAGCCGGGCTGCGCTGCCCGGGCCGCTCCCACACTCCTCGACGGGCGCCGGGACCCACCTGGGCCTGAGCGCCATCGGGGTGGGGCCGCTCGGGGCTGCCCGCGGCGGGCCCCGCTGGCCCCGCCTTCAGAGCCTCCGCGCGGGCCCGGGCGGAGGCGGCCGCGAGGAGGCGGCGGCTCCCGCCAGGCCGGGCCACCTCGTTCCGTCCCGGCTCGGGCCGTCCCGCCGCGGGGACCCGCCCGCCGGCTCCGAGGGCCAGACCGGGGCCCTGCGGGGCCCGCGCCGCGCCGCAAACTACAACTCCCGGCGGGCAGCGCGCGGCAGGGCGCAGGCGCGGAGGCGGCGCGGGCGGCCGAGCGAGGCGCGCGGCGATTGGCCGCGGCGGCGGGGGGCGGGGCGAGCGCGGTGACGGCAGGAAGGAGCGGGGGCAAATGGCGGAGAGATGGTCCCGGGGCCCGTCCCGAGCGCGGCGATAATCCCGGCGCGGAGGAAGCGGCGCCGGAGGAGGCGGCGCCGGGGGCCCTGACGCCCGCGACACCCCGAGAGGGTCCCGCTGCCGGAGGGGCGGAGGCGTCCCGCAGGCCGAGCGCCTTTCGCAGGCGGCGCTTCGGCGGCCCGAACCCGCGGCCGGAGCCACATCGGCCGGGCCCGCGCCCGGCACTCGCCGCCACCGCTGACGCCGAGGTGGGTGCCGGGTAAGGGGGCGGCGGGGGCCGCGGAGCCGAGACCGCACCCCGCGGGCAGCAGCCCCGCCGCGGCCCCCGGCGCTGTCCCGCCTGCAGGGGCGTGCGGGGCCGCCGGCCCCGGGCCCGCGCGAAGTTGCGGGGCGGGAGTTGGCCCGGGGGCGAGGCGCCGGCGGGGAGCGGCTCCGCGGGCCGGGCCGCGGCTGCCCCGGGCACTTGTGTAATGTGGGCCGGTGGTGCGGCGGGGCGGGGGAGGCGGCCGGGCGGGAGGGGAAATGACATCAGGGAGCGCTGGGGTGACCCGGTTCCGCTCGCACACCCCCCACCCCCCCGCCGCAGGGGGAGGGAGGAAAAAAGAAACTGTCACCGTGGGATTTCATCAGCTCCTTCTGCCTCCCTGCATTTAACCTATTTTTCTTTGCTTTGATTATGTAAGAGGAGCGGTGTAGAGAGGAGAGATGAGTAGGGGTGCCTGATGGGCTTCCTGGGGAATTACCGGGCTTTTTGTCTCCAGCTGCTCCGCCGAGTTAGCGCTGGGAAACGAGGGACATCTGTGGTTTGGGGTTTTACACCTATTTACGTTGCTTGCCCCGGTCCAAATGGCGCAGCACAATGCAGGCGAGGGAGGCAGGGAGTGCACACAGAAATTGAGCAAGTGTTTTATTTCCCTCTGAGTGAAAAATCAAGAGAAAATTGTAAGTAAAGAGTAAAAATCTTGTTCTGTTGATGCTCTCGTGTAAGGAGGCACCTCTTGTTCTTCAATCTAAGATACAAGTTTATAGCATAAAGTATTTATATTTTCCGAATACTCATCTTTTAACCTATGCACATTTTATTGAGTATTAATTTGGTTTTTGATATTTTTATTTAAAACTTCTTATGAGATTATCCTAATTTTAAAATATACAAATAAGAAAATGTGGCTTACTTTCTGAAAATTAACTCCTCTTGACTACAGGAATCTTCTCTTTGGAACTGCAAGCCACAAGCCATAATTTAAATGTGTCATTATCTTTGCATAGGCTGGGAATGCAGTATCAAAAATACTTGAGTACTTCTTACAATGCTTATTATAACTAATACTTACTTGAGTCTGGAGGGTTTAGGGGAGAAAAATGTGCTAGTGGTGAGTGAAATGTTTTTTTTCTTTCCTGTAAGTTGTTAGAAACTGAGATGTTAATAAATATTTTACTTTAGCTTCTACAGCTTAAAAACCTGGCTGTTCTAGTCTAAAATATTTTAGTTGCCATTGCAAATATTAACTAACATCAGCAAAATAAAACTGGTAATTTAGATTTAGTTTGCTGTTTGCTTTCTAAACTATGTATAGATAGAAACTAGAAAATTGGAGCTACCTGCAGGGGAGGAAAGCAAGGAGTTTGGCAGTGATGTGTGTGGGGAAAAGAGGAGATGGGGTTAAAGGGTGCTGTTTCCTAGCAGCAGGCAGGAGCCCTCTGAAGAGTGGGCTTTTCCTGCAGAGTTCTGCTCAGCAGATAAGCACCTGCCTTCACCTTCCCTCAGCTGCACCACAGGGAAAAAGCCTTTCCCAAAGTGGGTGTTCCTATAGCTCTTCTGCATTGCATCACCATCCACCTGGTAAACTTGTGAGGCTCAAATGTGATCATTTTAATTCATTTAATATTTTCTCCATGGATTTTCTCCCCATGAATTGCTTGGTTCCTGTGGTAGGTGAAGGTTGGCCTGGTCTAATAGAGGGAGACTGTTATGAGTGAGACAGTCTTGCTAGAATGAAGTGATAGAGGGACATTTCTGGAAAGCAGTCTGGCAGTTTTGGTAGATGCAAAACTGACACTTCAGGTTGAGAAGCTGTGAGTGTTGAGATGAAAACTAAAATAGGAAAGGCAGTATGTCACATATTCGGGGAGTAATAATAAAAACAGGGTTATTGAACAAATAGATCATGATAAGTCCCATAAAAATTATTTTAACTGACATTTTTCATAAACTTTATATGAAGTTAGTTAACATTTCAGAAGTTAGATTTCTTTGATTCTGTACCTTAAATAACTGTCTTTTTTAGCAGACTTTTTGCCTGTATGGAGAGGAGTTTCAGAGAGAAAGATGGACTTGATTAGATTCAAGCTGACTATAAAGATTTGCAATTTCCTATCCATGTTTGGGCCAAAAAGAGAGAAATAGTGGTTCACAAAACAGATATGAGGGTTTGGAGTTTGTGTTGTCATTTGTCCAGTAGTTGAAGTATTTGTTTTTGGGTAAAAATATCCCAGGTGATCTGTCGTTCTTCTTGAGTTAAACAAAAGTAGAACAACACCACATGCAAGGAGCTCTTAAATGTGTTCCTGTTTGATCTGTTACTTTTACCCTTCTGTTCTTCTGAGCAAGCAGTGGAGTGGTTGTGCTTGTAAGAGCCAGTGACAGTAACAGTTTGCAGGGGCTGCTAAAGGTTCCTCCATGTTCTTAGGGGTGGATTGAGCAGTGTCTCTGTTCTGTCCCTCAGTGAATCAGATTTACTTGTGGGGATTGCTGTGCACCAGTCCTGACCACAGCACGTTACCAAGCAAAACACTTGTTAGATGAGTCTGAGTGTGAGAGATGAACATGGGATGGAGGGTCATCATTGTGATTAATTAGTACTTAAAATACATCTACAGCAATGTGAAATATTCTGAAGTTTTTGTACTTAACTGGCAAGAGATTTTTTTTATGCCACGCTGTGCTGTTGGACTCTAGGAGGAAGCTGCGTGTTCAGATGTGAAAATACTCCTGAGTTGTTTTATGAAAGTGTCTTCTATCCTTGAAAATATAAAATATAAAATAGAGCGAAGAAATACCATTTTTAGAAGATTTTTCTTAAGGATTCATTGTGCCATTGGTTTATAAATGTGCAAGTAACTGAATTTCAATTTATTTTAGTGGGTGCTTAGTGCAGAACCTTTGCCCTAATGGCAGTCACGTGTGAATGAGTGAGTCTAGAAAGAAGCAGGTGGTGGATCTGCTGCTTGTGTGCCCTGTACATGCCTGGTGCTTGTAGGCCCAGGAAAGGATGGAAGTAACAATCATTTGGTTCTAGAGGTGATGAATTGATGTTTTTCTTTCTTTCTTTCACAACAGAGAATATGAAACAGGAGCCAAAATGACATCCCGATTTGGCAAGACCTACAGCCGGAAAGGGGGAAATGGCAGTTCCAAGTTTGATGAAGTGTTTTCCAACAAACGGACCACCCTCAGTACAAAATGGGGAGAAACCACCTTCATGGCCAAATTAGGACAGAAGAGGCCCAGTGTCAAAGCAGATATTTCTGAAGTTCCTAAGAAACCCAGAGTTGAAGATGAGGTAACAGAGGATCCATTTGGATTTGACAGTGATGAAGAATCTCTTCCTGTGTCTTCAAAGAATGTGTCACAGGCTAAAAGCTCCTCTCAGCTGGAACCTGGTGAAGCTGCTCAGTCTGAGGACTTCACTCCTCTACTTGAAGCAAACAGCAGAATTAATCAGCCAGACAGTGGAGAAAATGTTGCCTCCAGCAAGTGCATACCTTTTGACAACACTGTTCCTCTCTTGAAAGAAAAGAGCACAAGCAAAAGTGTGGAAGATGGAGAATGCAAGAGCAGCAGTGCTAAACTTGTAACTGCAGGTTTGTTTGCTCAACTGTCCATATACCTCTGTTTTCCTCTGATTTTGGCTGACCCCCCTTTAGACTTTGTGTTTTCAAGGGATTTTTAAGTATTCTGATAAAGCTGTGGGGCAATTCTTAATTGTAAACAATTGTAGAGTATTCTCTATTTAACCAAAAGCACAAAGGAGCATTCTGTACTTTACATACTGCTCTGAGGTCTTGGGTGCTTGTGTTGTCTGCAGATGGAGGTACAGTGCTTTAGCTTCAGGGCAGTATGTGAGTCCACTTAGTCCAGTTATTCCATAAAATGGAATAATTACATTCCACTTCTAAAATTGCTGAGTGCATCTGTGGTTTTTAAACACATATTTTGAGTAGTGATGAGTTAGTGGTAGTAGAATTTAGTGTGGGTACGTGTTCACAGCCATGAAGGTGCAGAGCTTATTCCATGCTCTGTTTTATTATTTGGGTGGAAGAGGAGTTTTCTGAACTTCAGCTGCACTAACATTTTCTGTTTGTAATTAGCACAACTATATCAGTGTGTACATAAAAAACTTCAGACCTGTGAGACTGCATTCTGTCAGACTTCCTTTTAGAGGTGTTTTTGGGCTTGGAGTGTTTGTAAGATGGCTTAATACTTTTCAGAGGGGAGTTTACAGGGCCCATGGAGCTGAACAGCACTGTAATTTTCCTCAAGTCACTCCTGGAAAATATTAGATGTTGTTACATCTCATGAGAGGTTTTTGTATAATGGGCTGATTAAACCACAGCTTCTATAATTGGGTAGAAGATCACATTAGATGAACCTAGATGAAGATGACACCTACTGACTTGCTCTGGGTTATCAAAATCAATTTTAATGAGAAGAACTTATATAACTTTCCTTTCTCAAATATAGTTAACCCAGAGATTAGAAATTTCAGCGGACTTGTTCAGTTGTTAATGCAGTAAAGGAGAAGATACCAAATAGTAGAAGACATCCACAGTTCAGTTATTTTTTATATATATGTTAGGGATCTAATTCAAGAAAACCCAGGAAATGCTGATTTGAGCTATGGTTTGAGTTACATTTGTAGGATGTTTAATTGTCTTTTGATCTTGCTCTTTATTTTTGCTTCTAAAGTATTTCTTGCTTTCATATGATTTTCGGCAGCTGTCTTTAACTATGATTCATTCTCAGACTGGAAATAAAAATTAGGGGATTTTCAAGTTTGAATATTGTTTTCATAAGAAATTGAGTAAGTTCATCCCCCAGTATTTCTAAGGGGAAGAAACAGTGAGTTTGCTTGGTTTTAATGAGAGATTGTAGTAGAACAGGTTTTACAGTGAAATGGTTTCCTTGTAGACAGCCTCTGTCAGAACAGTATTTTTCAAGTTGAAAAAGAAAGTGAGAGAGCTATGGGAAGAAAATGTGATAGAGCTCTGAAAATTCATCATGTGTGAAAGGCCAAGAGGAACAGACTTGAGCAGTTTCATTGGTGCTTCCTGATTCCAGTCCTGTGGAAAATAATTAAATACAACATTTAGGACAGAAAAACTCACTTATTTAAATTCTAGAACTCCTTGCTAGACAATACTGTGTATATCATAAATATGCAGCTCTGACCAGGAGGAAGCTGATGAATCTTGGTGGGTAAGTCCTTCCAGCTTTTGAGTGTGGTGATGGTCTGAATGCAGAGGGGGAGGTTACTGAAGGCACAGTTTACTGAAGGAGTTGTGTTCTGCAAGATGTTGTGAAGGATTTGTTACTGATTCTGGCAGTTCAGCCAGAAGTAGTGAAGGACAAGCTGTATCTTGATCTGATGGTTCTGTTCTTTCAGAGTCTCTTACATTCTGTTGACACCCAGTCAAATGAAGATAAAAACACTTTTCATATCTTTCTTCAGAAATGAAATTCAGCTGTGAATCTTTGCAAAGCATCCTCGGAGGGTCTTTGGTTTCCTTACCCTTATTTAAAGACTGCAGTCTTGGTGGTAGTGTTTCTTTTTGTCAGTTAGTGTAAGTAAAACTTGGGTTGTTTAAGCTGCTGTTATACTTGTGTGTAAACTGATCCAAAATAAATAAAAGTTGTCTCTGAGGTCGTTGCTCAGCACACTGAGCAATTAGAGATAGTGGTGTATAGTCAGCCAGTGTAAATGTAGGAACTTCAAAGGCTTCTTTGTTGTAGTGACTGTTCAGTAAAGTTTAATGGGGACGCTCTTTCAAAACTACAGAGTTAATTTGATTGATTTGGGATAGGGTTCTGGAGGATGAAGGAGCTTGGCAGGAGTGTAATAGTGTATGTTCCTCAACTGCTTACATGTCCTTGCCCTCCCCATAATAATTTTTCCCTTCCTGGTGACTCTTGAACTCCACCAGATTCAACCAGATTTGTCCAAAGGGCTTAGAGATCCTTGAGACAACAAGCTTGGCTATTCCTGCTGAGGAAAGGAAGGGGTGGGGGCTGGGAGGGAAAGCAGGCTGGTAGAAGAACATGAATATTCCCAGTGTAAGGAAGACTGCAATGTGAGCTCACCTTAACCCACATACAGCACTCTATCTCTGGGTGTGGGAAACTAGGCTGTGTTGGTACTGATGTTGAAGAAAGTGCTTGTTAATTTGTTTTAAAGTGCAGTTTGCTAGTCCTTCTCCTCATACTGCATAGACAGTGTATGAGCCATCGTTGTGTCTTAATTTTTAATATAGGTGGAGATAATGCTGGAAGTTAGACTGAGTTGAGAAATGTGACTTAGCATGGCTATGCACAAACTGAGAGGTACAGTTAATTTGCTCCAGTTGTATCATCCTGCCTCAGTGACTATTTCTCTGGCCATGTCTGTTAATTTTAGCTGATCTTTGGTATTAAAAAGCAGTTGATTGGGGGTTTGTTTTAGTAGTTGTGCAGCCATGTAACACAGTTGAGGATCTGTATCTTTTATTCTAAATGGTAGAACTTGCTGGTCTTTTTTATAGCCTTCAGCTAGTGCTTGTAACAATCTCATTTTAAAGGCTTTGAGGAGCTCTTAATGTGGAAAGCTTCTCATAATCTTACCCTAATGTTGCTTGATCAAGACTTAATACTGTCTGAAGAGTGTCTATAAGTAATCCTGTATGTAGCAGGTAATTTGCAGATAGGGGTTTAGGTGAATTTGAAACAATGAAAGAGTGTTCAGTATTAACAGTTACTGTTAGGTCATCTTTGTGAAGGTAGGGAGAACTTGGTAGCTGGAAAGTAAGTTGTGTCTTTAGGAAAATATCACACTGGTAAGTCATATAAAGCAAAAATGCAGCTATTTAGAAAATGAAGCTTTTTGAGACAGTCTTTCAATAGGGTGAGGTAAAAACCTTCAGAACAATATTTGGATTTTTGAAAGTCTGATGGGATTTCTTTTTTTTTTTTTAACTGTTAAGTTTATTCTGTAAGAAGTAAACCCAAATAGTATTTCATGCAAGCTTTGGTATAAAAATGTGGCTTTGCAGAGCAAAGTTTATACGTTTGCCCTTTTAGAATGTTTGTTAGCTTGTAGGTTGAATTAATGTAGTACAATTTTTCATGAAAATTCATGTCAAAGTTTGATGAATTTTAGGAGTTGCTATGGCATTTCGTAGTTATATTAGTGTATCAGTATGTCTCAGGACAGCTAGTTTGCCCCCTCTCTGGCTATTTCATCTTATGGAAATACTTCTGGCATTGTAGTGTGAGTTTGCATTTTGACCCTGGATGCTGTGATGATCTGCTGGCTTTTGTGCAGTGCTGAGCTCTGTAACTCAGGCCTTCAGAGAGTCTGGCCAAGGGCTTGGTACTCTCCATCAGAGAAGGCACTTGGGTTAAGAGATGTTTGTCATCTCTGCATACTTCATATTCTGGTTTATGGACTGAGAGAATATTCCTGTCCTGCATTAATTCTAAAAGAAAAAAATTAGATATTTAATCATGCATTAGGGGAGAAGTATTTTAATTGGGCATAGATTGTCTGGTTTGTTTTAGAGCCTGTGAATTTATTTCTTGAAAATGTGTTTAGCTTGCTGTGGAGAAACAGAATGGCTTAAAAATCTTTCCAGACTAGAGAATGGTGTAAGAATTGTGTCCCTTTCTCCTGTGTTGTAGTGTTAAGTATGGATTTTGTGGTTATTGTGTTGGCAGTGACCTTTGAGGAGGCTCTTTATGATTAAAAGAACAAATAATTTTCTTTCCCCTTAACATTTAGAGCAATAATGAAAACAGCAATTCCTCATCTTGTCATTTGCTCCTGTGTACTGGTACTCAAGCAGGTTTTGCTCTGGCAGTAGTTTAGCTCTTGGTGCTCTGAGAGAGCATTTGTCTGTTGACTGCTGTCTGATTATTTTGTTTTTCTAGATAGTTCTTCATGCCCTCATTTGTCACTTGGGGCCAGTGCACTTACAGGTAGCAAATCCAAATGGCAAGTGTAGTTCCTAAGAACGTTGCTCTGCAGTGCAGGAGCACAGGGGTGTGCTCAGTGTGTCTTGGCCCAGGATGCACAACCTGGTTGTGGTTGGTGGCTGGAAAAGCACAGAGTGCAGAGAGTAAACTGCAGGAAATGGATGTCCTTGAGGAAGGAGATGGTTTAAGGCATCGAGTCTGTTCCTGACACACTATCCTGGCAGTACCTCAGTGGCTCTGTGCAAAGCCTCTGCATCCTGCTTGTGTGGGTGGGCAGCCCTATCTTTAGAGTTAAGTTTCAACTTCCCAAGTGCAGCTTTGTTACATAATTGCATTTGACCACCAGAATGTCGGGGTATTCCTTTCAAATTGTTTTTAAACTCCTGTTTTGTGTTTAACACTGACATGGACATGGTAAATAATAGTTAAGCCAGAGTAACATCTTACTTCCTCTGCAGAGTTTTTGAGAGTAGTATTTACTTTGTGAGAAAGAATTTCAGTTTAGTCATTTTCCATCCAAAAATGGAGCAGAGCTGGGGGAACCTGAATGAGGCCTGAGCATTTGGCAGTCTTAGGAGACAGCTGGCAGCAGCCATGATTAAAAAGAACTGCAGCTGTGCTCTGGTTGGGTCAAAGCATTAAGGAACTGATAGCAGAGAGGGGGAAAGGTCTGCCATAAAATATGTGTGCTCAGAGAATTTCAGTGTTTTGAGGTTTGTTTGAATGGTAGTAGTTGTGATGGGTATGTGGATTGCTGGGGTTTATCCACAGGTCCTGTCCTCTTTAGTTGCTGTTTGGTAAGTTTTCCCCTTTTGAACATATCCCCTTTCCCCTTACACACAGTCTTGTTGCTGGATCAGTAGCCTATGTTAAAACTGGTGTGATTGTTCTCCTTTTTTTTCTTTTTTCCCCTCTGCTACTTCTTTAGTGGTGGCCTGTTTGCTTTTTCCTGGGGTGTTTTTCAAAAGTCTGAAATGGTTGAAATTCTGTTTAAATCTCAGGGTTTATACTTGTTTGCTAAAATGGCAACACAGAAAAATACCCCAGGATAGAATCTGATTTCTGCAACATATTTTTCCTAATGACAGGGCAGTTCATACTGTGCATGTCCATGCACAGAGTACGTGGAACTGTCTTCCCTTAATCTAGAATTCCCTTTTCCTATACACAGTAAATATTGCAATCCATACTTTTCAAATCATTCTTTCTTCATGGCCTTGTACAATGAACAGTTTTTAAAAGATCATACTTTTAACTGCTTCTTAGTTTTCATGGGTAAAAAGTGGAAATGACTTTGCATTTAAAACAGTTGGTCAGTGCTTGTGGAGTAAAAACATCCCTGTTAAGGTATGCCTGCAGAGCATGCAGGCAAGCAGAAACCAGTAGGTAAAGAAGCTATTTCAGACTCAAACTGCTGCAGTCTAATTAATTGGATGGAAAATGTTCTTCAATTTCAAACCTAGATCATATTTTCATTTAAGAAACTACTGCTGTATTTATTAAATT
Organism: Melospiza melodia melodia; assembly: GCF_035770615.1. Taxonomy (NCBI): domain Eukaryota; kingdom Metazoa; phylum Chordata; class Aves; order Passeriformes; family Passerellidae; genus Melospiza; species Melospiza melodia. The sequence goes on from NC_086202.1 coordinate 26,942,517, forward strand.
TTTTCAGTATATTCATGAGTACTGCCTCAATTCAGACTGACTTAGCCTAAGTATACATTTGTTTTGACAATTGTTAATGTTGCTGTGTTAGAGTATGCTTTAATTTTTTCCCATAACAACTCACTCTAGAAAAATTGATGAAAACAGGTATTTCTGGCATGTTTGAGCCCCTCATGTTGCCCATGTCACTTAGTAGTTTTTTATTTCTGACCTTTTGTTGCTACTCTGAGCAACAAATGCCCTTCTGAGCTTGGGGTGAGGAGGAATTGTCTCTTTCTTTGGACTTTCCATGAGAGGTGAGCACATGTCAGGCTCTGACAACTCTTGTGCTACCAAGTGTGTCTTCTGCCCATTGTGTTTTTCCCCCTGAAGGTTTGCTGGGGAGGCAGCTGTGCTGAGCTCACTGTGCCTGGTTTGGCCAGGTGTGCATGTACAGGTTGGTTTGAAGGTGGTTTTGAGAGATGCACTGGTGTCAGGTGCAGTGAAAGATGAGGGAGAGCAGAATACCTGGAGATTGCTAGCCAAAGAACTAGAAGAAGAGGGGGTAAGACACTTGTTACTTCAAAAGCCATCTTGTCATAGCAGTAAAAATATTGCCTGAGCTAAAGGCAAGGGATTAGTTCAGTGAATATTTTCTGCACAAGAGGGAAGGTGGCCGTGTCAGCCTGCACCCCTGTGAAAGGCTTCCACTTCCATTTAAAAATACAAGGGCATTTTAGAAAGTTGTACACTGGCTGCCAAGTGTACCAGTCTGACACAACTTCTCAGAATGCCTCCTGGTAGCACATCTTCCCAGTGGAAAAAAGTATATGAGGAACTACTGCATGGCTGAAACAGGGGTGCAGGGTTGGAAGCAATAATGTCATGGGTAAGGGTTCAGCCTTTCCCAGGCTGGAGCCAAGGCAGTGGGATGTTGTGCCAGCAGCATGTTCTGAAACCATGAAAACCTTGTTAGGCTCAGGGAATGAGAATAATGGTCTGTTGGACATGCTGAACAGTGTGTTACCAGACTGACAGATGCATCCAGGTGATTTGAGAGATGTCTGAGGTGTCTTCTGTCTCATGTTTAAAAGAATAGCTAACTGAAGTGAAGTCATAGTGCCATTAATTAAGACTGTGTAAGAAACTAATTAATTTTTTATATAAATTGTCTTAGAATTTTGATATTCAGGGTGCTGGAAAAGGAAACAAGATAAGCAAATGATTCTTAAGAGTAAATTAATTCTCACCACTTAAAGGTTTTCTGTGACTTTTTTCCTGCAAAATAAGGTGCCACTTAAAACATCTGCCAAGAGTCAAGCAGTGTCTGTCTCATCTGCATACAGACTTGTTGGGAATTCAATTACTTAAGAATTTGTAATCATAGCTGTGGATGTGGTTCTATAATTTTAGCTGTTTTAGAGATTGTCAACCATGAAACTGATCTTGGGAGTCACATCTTCCTGTCTTCTATTCATACCTACTAACAGTCATTGCTTTTCAAGATCTCATAGGCATTAATGGATACTTAATTCAAATAAATTTTGGCCATTTCGTAAATTCTGTATTTTGTTTTAATGGGCTTTTTTTTTTCTGAGTTTTCCAGTTCTTCAGTCATAGACAGAAAATGGATCAAGGGAGTTTAGTCTGCAACCTCTTCTCGTTACCAATCAAAACATTTCATTTCCAATAATGAAATTTGTTCTCTAATTTGGAAAGAAGCATGACTTCTCTGCAGTTCCTGATTTTCTGACCAAGCCAGAGATGACACTCTGTGTGTCTCAGTTGGGCTCTCCCTGGATATGAGGGGTTTGATATAAGCACCTTTCCTTTAGCTGGTCAGCTGCAAGTTGCAGACTGAAGTGATGTAGCTGTATGCTTGAGAACGTTGCTAATGGTGTAATGGAGCCATAAGAAATGTTTCCAAGTGCTCAGGGACATCAGGCAGAGCAGGAGCTCATAATGAGCTTAACAAGCTGTTCCCTCCATCCTGTGTCAGGATCTGTTCCTGAGCTGTAGCCTGTTAATTGTATGTGCCCTCAGTAGCTGGAGGGCTCAAACAATTCTTGATGTTTCATTTTCTTGCCACCATGTCTTCGTTTCTATTGGAAGAGAAATCAAGAATGTAATATTGGCATTGTGCCACAAGATTTCATTGCTTTAATATTTGCAGTGAATTGTGGCTAATACTAAAAAGAAAGAAAGATAGTGTGTTTGTTGATTTGTTTGTTGTGAATAGCAATCATGTTTCTCTCATTAAAGTGAAGGCTTGTACAGCCACTTACCCAGCTCTGAAGGGGAATAAGGTTTCATGCTGCAAAGGCTGTAGAAGGCCATATGCCTTTTGTTTGTAGCATGGAGGATACTTAGCTTGGCTTTAATTGAGAGAAAACTAACCCAAAGTTCAAGTTAGTAGGGCTAGCATGTAACACTGGCAACTTGTCCATGAGTACATAGGAAAAAGTAAGCATTTAATTTGCATATGTGATTACCAAGAGTAATGCATCTGTTATTACCAAGAGTAATATTGATTATCCTTTTGTGTTCTTCAGTTTTGTCCTAACATTTGTGCTGTTCAGCTGGTTTTGATCAAACTTGCAGTGGTGAAGAGAGCTCTCAAAGACACAGTGCTGTTTCAGGTGCCATCTGTGCTCTTGCCTCCCTGCTGCCTGCATGGTGGCAAGGCAGAGGAGGCTTTAGCTGGGTCCCTAATCCCTGGGAAGGCAGCAGCACATGGAGCTGGCACATGGAGCTGGCACATGTCACCGTGCGTGAGCCACAGCAGCGCTGTCCCCTGCCCAGCCGCGGGCTGCTGCTGGGGAGGCCGTGGGGGATGATGGCTGAGTTGTGGGGCAGCTTTGCCCTGGGAGCCCTGCTTCTGTTCAGGGTAGAAATTTACAGCAGGGGGCCCAAGATCGTGCTCTGTGCTCTGAGTAACATGAAAATAGCAAATAAGGTTCTGCAGCTCTACCACTGAATGGTTAACTAAAACATGTAACGTTTGACTGTAGGCAATTACTGTTAGACTGTTAATGGTGATTTGGTTTTTACAGAGCTGGAAATGATGTTTGCAGACTTGGAGCCCCAGTCACTAAGCTTTGTAAGTTAAATAGAAATGAAAGAAAAGTGAAACAGGGACTAGGCTGGAGGATGGATGCTATGGTTGCTTCGTTTTCTTGTCCAGAAGAGTGTTTGATTTCTTAAAGGATTACTTTACTTTGTTTTGGATTCCATTTTGGTATATGCTATACTTGAAGGATCAGTATGAATTGTTAACTCATAGCTTCACTATTTGATGGAGAGAGTTTTTAATCTTTTCTCCGAACTTCAGTGTCTCCTCTGTCAAACTTTTACTGTTATATGTACTTAAAGAACAAATGAAGTTGAAATGTGAGACATTTTCATGTCAGAATTGTCAAATGTTAAGCTGAAGGATGTAGGTTTCTTATCTCTAAAAAAATTAATTTAGCTTAAAAAAAAAGTGGAGTTTTTTAATTCTAGAGTTGCATTCTTAATTTTGTCCATGATCTTAAAAATGAAAAAGGAGGAGGTAGTAGCACCAGCTACCTATGGCAGTCATGAGGCATTTATTGTTGAATGTATGGAGTAACACTTGTTCCATCTAGCGAGTGCTTATAGTAAGTGATTTTTAAAAATAGGATTGGAACAGAAAGTTATCTTTATATCCATCTAGTCTGTCTTAGGTTTTCCATGTAGGTATAGATGTATATTTCTTACATGTTTTCAGGTTTGTATATAAAAAGAAGTGGGCTTTTGACAACTCTGTAGCATTCCTGCTGTTTGAGTGTTTGCATGTATCTATATATATTATGGAAGAGTGTAAACTTTATTGCCTTATGTAAATTTACTATCTTGCATTGTCTGAAATTGAATTTTTTTCTCTAGTGGTTACTTGGAACAACCTTACTAGGGGTACTTGGAACAATAATCATCATCACTTAAATATAGTTTTACAGATTTAGTAATATGCATCTGTGTGTGTGTGAAAACATGTCATTTTATGGGAAAGAGTGGAAGTTTTACTTTGGCTTTTTTTTAAATTTATCAGCAATGCTGAAGACATCTGTCTTGTTAAGTGACATAAACTAGAGCATGAAATAAAGCAACTTTTAGTGATCTAAACAGAAAATAAATCATGATTACCACAGAACACTGATATGGTTCCTAGGTGTACAGCGTTTGTACTTGGGGAGGGGGTTATGCTGTTGCTGATTTTAAATTCCTTGGGAGAGTTATTCTGGTATTTGAGCCCCAAAAGAGCTTAATTGGAGTTAAAAATAGGAGGAGAAATTCCATGTCTCTCTTGGACTACAGAATATTTAATAAATAACAATCAGTTCCTTTTCTTACATTTTTTTTTCCTACAGTCATGCTAGCTTCTGGTATAGTAGTTGCTGCCAACAAATACTGTAATTTTAAAAACCAGGATTATTGGCATTGCGGTTCCTGTACACCTCTGGGCAATTAGGAAGTGATTAGCAGTACTTTGTGGTATTGAAGGGTCGGGCTGACAGCTATTGACCCACTGATGAGATGAGAACAGTGGCTTGACAAAGGCTCTTCAGAGGAAGTATTCCTCTCAATGGCACTGCTTAGTTTTCCAGTAATGCATTGTGGTGATCCAGTTTTAAAGCCAGACTTTCTACCTGGTGTACACTGAAGACTTCAGTGGTTCCTTTTTCCATCAGCCTTGCTTATTATTGGAGATGGAAAAACCTCCCTGGTGCAGTTACTAAGACTTTTGAAGTACTGTTTTTATAAGTTTGGTGCCCCAGAATCAAGGAGGAGGTTAAGCGCCACTTTTTTGCTGTTCAGGAGTACCTCGGTGTGCTGTATTAAATCAGGAGCTGAAAGGTAAAATTGAGATGCAACACTTTGTTGTCACTTACAGAATCTTCTCAGACAACTCAAGGTTCAGAGCTGCTGATGCATGTGTGCCACAAAGGCTGCACAAGTCCTGCTGTGACCATAAAGAGCTCTTAGTGCTCTTTGCCTTGTTGCATTTCTTGGGAGTGTAGTAAACCAAGCATCAATAAAGCCATTTGACTGTGCTACAGTGGATTTGTTATTTATTAGTCAGCCGAGCTGACTGGAGAAATTGATTTTGATCACATATACATGAGGAGAAACAAGAAGTTTCCTTAGATATGGAACAGCAGTGGTGAGGCTGCAAAACAGTGCATTTTAGCAAGGAAGTCTGAAAATGTTTTAAATTGAATTTGCTGTTTTTCATGCCTCAAGTGTTGTGGTAGTCTTCAGCTTCACAATAATATTAAACATATGGGAGAAAGGAACATACTGTACACTGTCAAACCACCTCCTTGATTACAGAAAGATTCATTTTGGTTGTGCCTCTTGGATTATGGCAAGCATGAGATTGAAATGGGAATAACAATATTGCTTGTATAACACGTTGATACCGAAAAATAATAACCAAGATTCCGTCATGGAGATGGTAGGGTTAGGGTTCCTTGTTCTGTGAGGAATTTAGCTTTGAGTTTTGCATTTCATATATTCTGTGAAAAGCTTTTTTTTATTTCTAGCTGAGTATGTATAACTTCATGACAGACCTCAGCAGGACTCCAGAAAACTTAGATGCAGTTTGTCAGATAGTACTTGTTCTGCTTCCCTGAGGAATTTTAGCAGGAATTAAACCATTTTCCTGCAAAACTGGATTTGGTAGCCATTTCTTCTACTAGAATTTTCAGTATAAGAATTTTCAATTCTTCTATAAAACATATGTGCAAGGAAGGCATTTAGATGATGCCATTTGAATTTGAAAGTGAGCCAAAGTCCCTGGAACAGTGCTGATGCTTGTTTCCCTCATCAGGAGGTTGAAATCTTCTGGTCAGTGCTGTGAAGCTTCTGTGCCACTTGCGTAAATGGAAGGTAATGAAATTTAATGAGGTCAGGATTAGTGCTGAAGAGATGCTTTGGCCTTCATTTTACTGATGAGTTTAGGAAGCCTTTGCTGCCTAAGCAACTTGAACTTTTGGGGTTGCATTCTGCCAGTGGAACCCCTTTTATCACTGCAGTGTTCTGCACGTGTCTTCTAAGCACATTCTCTTCTAGCCTTTCTGTTGTCACTGGGCCCTGTCCCAGTTGCTTCTGTGTGTTACTCAGTTTATCCCATCATGTGCTGCTCCTCTCTTTGTCAGACTCCTTATCTCACTTCTCCTGGCCCAGGCAGCCATTTCAGGGCCAGTAGTAACAGCAAGCACCTGGCTTCCTCTGCTTGCTGATACTGTCTCAGAAATTTCCAGGAAATTCTTATTTCATGGAACTGCCCCTCTTATATTGCTGTGTGTGTGTCTGTGTGTCAGCAGAGGATGGAAGATGCAATCATCATGAAACTCTGCTACCAAATCCACCATGCTTTTGTTGGGATTCAGGGAAAACAAAGGGAATGGTTTCCCCACCAGTTTAGAGGACAGCAGGTGGAAGACTTTAATACTTGCATTGCTTCCTGGCATTGCTGTTGTGTGGGTGCTGGTTGGCTGGAAACAAACCTTCCAAAATCTCCTTTCTTACAGTGGAGCTTGTTCTCCTGGACAGTGTAGGATGTGAGTGTGGCTATGGGTTGGAGAAGTGTGAGAATAACTTTTGGCAGCAGCTCTTCTTCAGAGATGCAGAAATTCATTGCATAAACCAGAATTTCAGAAGCAAAAAAATTACAATTTTTGATGAGAACTGCATTTTAATATTTCTTTTGTAAGTCCAAATATTTTCATTTAGAGCAGCAAAATGAAATGACAGCTGAAGTTGTTTGCTGTTTTATTCAGGGTAAATTATTTCCTTACATAACAGACAATTTGTAGTTGTTCTTTATCTCTAGTTATTCACTGTAAGTCACTTGTGTGTCAAACTTCGGTAATTGTCTTTTCTGAAAATTTTACCACAAAGTTTCTCCTTTTTTGTGTAATTTGCCTTGGTAAATAAGTGGTTGTATTTAGGGCTTACCACTGTCTTTTACATGATGCACATATTTTCAGAGTGACATTTCAAGGGTTTTTTTTTGGTAGACATTACAAGAAGACTTTATTATAGCAAAACCTTTAAACTGAAGGGCTTAAAAAGTACAAACCAGGTGGATAAAGACCTTTTTTGTTGAATGTTCACTGAATGTGTTTTGTTATATTGTAACTTTCCAAAGTTGCCCACATGGGTGACTCTTTTTTTAATATTCCATTTTAGTAATAAATATATCTTTTCTTATAGATAAAATCCAGAACTTGAAAGATAATGGGAACAGTCATTTCATCTATGACAATGCTGGAGACAGTAATAAAACCAATGCTGAGACCACAGACACCTCTGGATGCAACACTGAAGCCAAGGACTTGGCTGATTCTTGGGACTCCCACGTGGGAAAACCAGCAAATTCTGCATCAGAAACATCTCAGACCAAGGGGCCACTAAGAACTCACTTGTATGAATGGGAGGATGAAACTGAAGACACCAGAACTGGAGAGTATATATTAGCTTTTGACAATGAACATCTCTCAGAGGTGAAGAGCAAGGATGAGGAGTGTGATAAAGAAGATAGTGAAAATCCAAAGGAAGCCATTAGCGAAGAACTTGTGCAAACTATTCCTAGGCCAAGCAACTGTAGGACATATTGTCGATCCAACAAAGCGAAACTGCAGGGGGCAACAAATTTTGACAAGCTAATGGATGGCACTAGTCAGTCTTTATCCAAAGCAAACAGTGAGTCAAATAACGATGGGCTGAACGCAGGGAAAAAAGTTCCTTTGGGTAGTGGGACCAGTTTTAGAGGGACGGTTGGACGGACTAGAGACTACACCGTTCTGCACCCCTCGTGCTTGTCAGTCTGCAATGTCACCATCCAGGACACCATGGAGCGCATGGACGAGTTCACCTCCGCTGCCCCCACGGACCTGGGCGAGGCCGGGCGCTTGAGGAAAAAGGCAGACATGGCCACCGCAAAAAGCACCACCAGGTTCCGACCGAGCAATACCAAATCCAAGAAGGATGTCAAATTAGAGTTTTTTGGGTTTGATGATCAAGACGAGGGAGGGGGAGATGAAGGCGCCTCTAGAAGTTCTGGGAGTTCCAATTACAAAATCAAGTACTTTGGGTTTGATGACTTGAGTGAGAGCGAGGACGAAGATGAAGAGTGGCAGGTAGCAGAAAGGAAGGCCAACAAAAAGCGAAGCAGAACTGTACCATCTGCTTCACTGCAGTCAACCTCTGATGGCAATGAAAACTGTTCCCAGGATAGCCAGCTCAGCACTAATGCAGGTCAGTAGGACTCTTTTGGAATACATGGGTGACGTTTAATTTTAATTGACTTCAGTGTTGTGTTCTTTTGCAGTGTATGTAGGAATTTGTCCAACAATACTGATTTGGAAACCTAACAGTTAACTCACTTGAAATCTTAACTGCCAAACTTACTTCTCCTGTGGTCCTGTGTGGTGTTTCATATCTCTCTTGAAGTATGCTTTATACCCCTTGATCTCTTGCCAGAGGTAGAGGGCTTTTTTCTTTTCCAGCAGAAGATTCTGTACCTTTTTGGTGTGTTGAGCATAAGCATCTATGCCTGGAAGGCAGGTATCCTCCCACAGAGCCTCCAGATCAGCCCACAATTGCAGAGCTCAGTGCACACATTTAAGTAGCTCTTAAGAAATGGGAAATATCTTTTTCAGGTTTTGAATGTGTCTGTAGGCAGTTTGGACCTTTCTCAGGCTCCATCTTATCTGAGGATGCATGACTCAAGGGAGAGGCTGTGGGGACCCACGGAGTGCCAGTTAGATAACTGGCTTTGGAAGAGCCTCTGCATATTTGTTTCTGCTGTTGTTTTCAGTTTTTAGGTATCTCCTTCTGTGCAGGCTGGGGAATGGGGGGTGTGTGTACTCACACACACATATATGAGTGAAACTGTGCACGTGGCAGCTGCTGAGCAAGTTCTGGTGGTTCAAATCCTTTGCAAAATGAGACTTGCTTGGTGGTAGCTTGGGTCTGTGTGCTGGTGAATACCTTTGGTGGAAGGTTGCTTTTAGCTCTTCTGTTTTGAAAAAGTCTAATGCCAGAGAATCACTTGTGTTGGAATAAATATTTCAAAACACTGCCACTGTTCCACGGAACATTCTGGTCCTCCATTTTGGAGCATGAAGCATGGGAAGTTTTATCAACTCACTGAAGTTGTTACATTGTAAGACTTTGGCCAGATATATTTCATTGTGATAGGAAGAGAGGGTTTCAATCTAGCTTTGCGAATGTTGGAGAAGCTGGGGGTTTTTTCCTACAAATAGCTTCTGCTAATATAATCCAGAAATAAAATTTCAGAGGAAAAAATGTTAATTTCTCTGTTCTAATTATAGCTGTTCCTAAAACTAGAATTTTCTGTAAGCCTTTTAATCAAACTAAATGTCACCACTAGGGTTTTTTTTTTTGGTGGATTTGAAAGGAACAAATGAATACTGATGTTGTACGAGAAGATTGTTTTCAAACAAAAAAAAACATGATTTGTTTTCATAAAATTTACTTATGATGAGACACTTGGGTTCCAGCCTCTTTGGAAAATGGGTTTATCTTACAGGGCTGGTTAAGAAGTACTCTTAGTCCCTGTCTTTAATGACTCCTTGTTCAGCCATTTATTCCAAGGGAAAAATTTGCTTGTACAGTTAATGCAGCTGAGATGCTGACCCATCAAATAATCCTTTCAGCTGCTGTCCTCAGAAGTCTCAAAATATCCACTTTGCATTTGGCACTGCATTCACCAAGCAGGCCTTTATACTCCCAGGTATCACAGATGTTTTCTCTGAAATATTTTCCTAATACATTTCCATGGCACAGGGGAATGTAAATTTCTGTTTTGTTCCTAATGCACTTCTCCACTTCAGGTAAGAGGTACCTCTCAGTCCCTCTGCTGGGAGATGCTTCCCCTTTATTTTGCATCTCCTTAGCTATTTTCATTCTTTTGTGCTGCTATTTGCTGGTGAGATTTGACTTGCAGGATTTTTTTCTGAAATTTGAAAGGGTGATGCCCTATAATACAGATTATGAAAATAGGGAGTCTGATGGTGCCCTAAAGTTTGTGGGACTCCTTGCTGAAGTTCACACTATTTTTTCTCAGAACTTTGTAAATTTTGAGCATCATGATCTCTCAGAAAAACCATGATAAGAGTCCTTGAATACAGTGATGCTGAGCCTGAGAATTTCTCAAGAACTTCTGAATCTAAGCCTGAAGTTGCAGTAAAATGTGACATTGCTCTGAGGTATTGTCTTTGCATACTGGAAAAATGTGACTTCTGCATCCATGAAAAATGCCAGCTTTGACTCCAGGCCTGAGAAACAGCTTTCAGAACATCTTGCACAATAAAACTCTGTCCTGAAATGGTGAACAGTACTGAGAGGTGCTAAATGCTGCCTGAGTTCTGTGTGTGTTGTTCTTTCTTTGTTCTAATGAATGAAGGCCCAGATAAAAATCCAGTGTTCTGTTCCAGGTTGAGGGGTGAAATGCCAGACTGCCTCTCTGAATTTCAGCCCTGGAAAATCCCAAAACTGGTTCTGGTCTTCTGTGTATAGAAAATGTTACATGGCATAATCAGTTTTTCAACAAACTTGATGCTTTTGTTGCTTTCTGTCATGGCCTTACTTTGCCATAATACTGATTTGGTTACTTGCCATAATCTAGGTATGTTTTTATGAAACAGATTTTATAACCTTAATTTAAAACATCTCTTAAGATTTTGTAATTGAACATTAGAAAGACTTCCTTCTAGTCTGGTAGTGCAGAAAGGGAAAATAAGTTTAACAATACATTTTTAAATGTTTTGACAAATGAAATTTAAGAACGTGTAGAGACTACAGGAACAATATTTTTAGTGCAGGAAAAATTGCAAAATAGATAAATTCAGTTTTGGTTAGATTGTCCTTCATTGAAAAACATCTGCTGCTGCTCATTTCTGTGATAGTCTTTTCTGCTAAAGTGGTTCAAAACACAAAAAAAAAAAAAACCTCAAACAAAAGCCAAGCAAATAAAACCCCTACCTCTGGAAAAAAGCTCCACCTTTTAAATTCCTAGATGCGGTTACCACACTTTTAAATGAAAATACTTCCTAACTTTATTAGCCTTAGATTTTTGCTGAAGTGTTGAGTTCCTGGTAAAAGTTTGCTTTTTATTTTGCCATTGCAATTTAAAATTCTCTGATTCCTCTGTAGCAGCCCAGTGAAGCAAAGGCCCCTTTGGCTTGTGAGCCTCCCAGCTGGATTCTGCCAGAATGCCAGGGGCTAAAAGTACTGGTGAGACTTCCCTAGGTTTGAAACACTGCTTTTGTCATTTCAGTAGCCAGAGTACAGCATGACTCCAGTGAGGAGAAGCTTTTAATACTGGAAGGAAGTGACTGACTTGAGTGTAGTAATCCATGGGGAGTTTATCCAAGAGAAATCTGTATTGCAGCTCAGTCTTTTGCTTTGTAAATCAGTTCTGATATGCAGCTTAACCTTTGTGTCATCGATTCGTTTTTCCTTCCAGTGATCAAAATGAAATTCCTATAATCTTTTTAGGTAATGTAGCTTTTGTATATCAGCATCTAGCACTCAACTCAGTTCTGGTGAGCCAACTTCCCCTTTTTTTTTCTTTAATTCCTTTGCATCTTCTCAAAAACTGAGTCACCTTCATTGGGTAAATATTTTAAGCCAGTTAAAACTACATCAAAGTCCTCAAAGGCAGAGTCCTGTTTGGGCTTCAAAACCTTCTGCAGAATTGCCCTGAGACACTAAAACAAAATTCCATTGTTGTTCCCCAGGAAATTTACTGTGGTTGTTGCCTTGGTTGCTCTTTGAACATCTTTCCAATTCTAGCCAAGACAGGCAAATGATCTTAAAGATTATAAAGGCCTTAAAATTGGTTAGACGGGAAAAAAGGCCTTACATGCTCCCATACTGAGAAAAAAGGTAATATGACCAATTTCTCTGTGAGGAGGCAAAAAGCCTCTCCAAAAAGCCATACAGGAGAGAGCCAGTGGAAATCAGGCTCCAGTAGGGTCACTGCTTACCATACCAAACTACTCCAGTGTTTTCCTCACTCAGTTAATGTTAACAGCAGACTTCTCCCCCAGACCCTCTTTAGTTTAGATTTAAAAGTCTGCTAAGATAATGTGTGCAGAGTGCTTTGAGAAGGCCTTCAAAAGCACTGCTCAAATAGAAGCATTCCAGGTAATCTTACAAAGCTACTACTAAGTGTTTGATGTGCTAGCAACATGAGAAAATGCAGAATTATCCTGTTGTAAGTAGGAGTTGAATTTTTTTTATCAAGAAGTTTCTTTGAATTTAAAATCAACTAATTTAAATGGGATAGTTCAGAATCACGTAGGAGTAGAATTCAAACAAGAAAATTTAAGGTGTAGAAATTGTGACTTAGTTGATCCCAGAGCATTGTTAATCATTATTGAAGGCAATGCCAGGTCCAAGTCTTAGCACAGGGCACAAGTTGCTGTTCTCATTTGGTGGGTGAAATATTTTGTATTTCTAGAATGACTTGCATCTTTGTACTGGTTGTGGTCAAGTAAATTACTTGTTAGCTTTTAATCTGCAATAGGAGGCATCCATATTGCAGATTAAAAGGGTCCAGTTCTTTTGGTTTGACTTTCTTTGAGAACTGCATTCAGGGTCTGACTTCTTCAGAAATATTTCAGAATATATAAGAATATATATCAAAGCAATTTGATTTTACTCCTTAAATTGGCTTCAGCGAGAACTAAGTTGTGTTTTACACAGATTTTGAAGTAGTTTTGTGTTATTTAAGTTAATGGAAATTGGTCTGTAGTACTTTCCCTCAGTTACACTAATTTTATCAAACATCTTTTAAAGTCAGTTGTTTTCAGAGGGCTGTTGATGCTGTGTTTGTAGGCTCGTGTGCTCACCTGACACAGCCCCACTGAAAACCAGGGGGGTAAAATGAACCAGTGAGAGGCTGCTTCCAGGAGATGCCTTGCAGCAGGCACGCTGCCAGTCCTGGTGCTGCCAAGCCTGTTGAAATTTACTGCAACTTGGGAAACTTTGGAGCTTTATTTTAGGAATAGTTCTATTCCTCAGACAAGTTTTGTACCCTTGAGAATGCCATTAGAAATTTGGTTACCTTCTTTGCCTTTATTTGCCTTCTTAACCAGCTTGGCTGGTCCTATGTACTTGGGATTAGAGTAACTCATCCTACCTGCTTGTGTTCTTGCAGTGCACTTTTCAAACAGCAGCAGCTTTTCAGGAATGAATTGGTTTTCTAAACAGATTGTCAGATGAAACTGTGCCTCTCTGTGCCTGTCTTTATTTCCATCTTGAAATCTGTGGTAACTTCTGGTTTGTGCCAAGTAAACCTCTTCCCTTGTCTCCAAGGGATAGTGCTTCAAATAAAGCAAGACAAGTTTAAAAAAATACTAAGGACAGAAATGAAAATTGATGAGTGAATTGCAGATTTACAGTCCAGGATGGAGTACTGGAGTCAGTGGTAATGCAAGTATCAAATCCATTGCAAGGCCATGTCAGCAGTTCCTTCTGGCTGACTCTTTTCTGAGCTGATCACAGCAGAATAAGCAAATACAAACAGCTTGCCTTCATGAGAAGTGAAGCAAGATCAATTCTTCTCTTCTGTAATTGTAGTGTGTTCTTATAAATCTCTTAATCTCATGGTTTTGAAGAGCCCAATCTCCTGCTTTATTCCTCTGCTGCTCAGGGTTGTAGCAGTAAGCCAGCCATTAGTGATCTCATGTAAAAGGTGCCCTGGGATTTAATGAGTATGGGATGGGAAGCAGTAGCCTGCAGCTTACCCAGTGGGCAAGAGGTGCTGTAATGTTTTTGATTGTGCACCTTATCATGCTTCTGTGTATTACTGCAATCCAGTCAGCAAGCCTGAACTGCACCCAGGACTTGCTTGGCATTAAGGCTGATTTTTCTGATGAATATTGATGGTTCATTATGTAATGTCAGAAGCTGTACATGTGGAATTGTCAGATGCAAGAAATGCTCTAGCAGTTCAACAGCTTTTAAAATGGTTGTTTCATGTCTATATTTACCTTTAACAGATCTGGAGTTTTCAGAGGATGCATCTGGTGTGCATGAAGGCAATAAGAAATCCACAAATAAACAAGGTGATAAATCTAAGGAAAACACCAGGAAGATTTTTAGTGGGCCAAAGCGGGTGAGTAATAATGCTGAGACAAATACAAAGTTCTTATTTTACTGAACTCCTCCGTATTGATGATTCTTCTTAGATATGCAACAGGGCTTTTGAGATCATATGTTGGCCTTTAATATTATTTCTGGAAAAGTAAAACATTTAAGTGCAATACCTTTGTATTTATTACTGGAAGGTTCACTTTTCAGGTTCACATTACTGCTATGGAGAACCAGACTTGTAATGTAGATGCATTCCTTGGAGATACTTTTAAAACAAAGCATCAGTAAATTCTGTGTGGTTTGTTGGTGTTTGGGGGGAGGGGGCGTTCTTTTGATCTCTTTTGTTTGCTCTGCCAATAAATATGTCATTATAAGATAGAACTTTTCTTAAAGCTTCAAATTGGGCATTGGTATAGTCTTTATAAGGATAGGTGCATTTATACCATTAGGTCTAGTGAGATTTTCTTTTAGTTGGAAAAAGAAGTTGCCTCCAATCCCATGCCAGTCTTGCCCAACTGTGTAATATTCAGTATGAATTTGCCCTTTCATAGCATGAAAAGAGCTTATTCATTTTCTTGATCTTACAGAAACGTGGTTTAGCTGTCACTATGGGTACTCAGTATTTTGAGGTTTTAAAAAATGTGGATACAGCAAAAATTGAGTGTAGCCACCAGTAGAAGTTTTCAATAGGGGGATCCATGTAATCTCCACTAAATGAAGCTTTTTATGACCCTGATGCCCAGGACAGCCATTTCCAATGCCTAAGGAGTTTTCATGAGCTTTTTGCATAACTTGTTTGTGTTACCTGGTGATAGCAGTCCCTGTCTCACCATTATTGCAACCCACAACTGCTCTAGGAGAAAGAGGGAAATGAGCTTGTGTTTCTGCTTTCCCTTGGAGTTCCATAGGTTTTGCAAGACCTGGCAGTTGCATGGTATTATAGAAACTGTCTTTTATGTGTGTTCAGCATGTGCTCATGAGTCCAACAGTTCAAAGAAGTTTTTAAAATTATTTTTTCTAAGGAACCCTAATAATTCCTCATGAAGGATCTAATTACTTGTGTTATATGATAGTTTCACTGAAGTAATTTTTAAAGGTGCCTTGTTGTTTTTTGGTCTTCCAGAACCAGAAGATTTATTATCTCCCCAGTTGTGTTGTTATATATCAATTTTTCATTAAAAAAAGGATTTGTGGGTGGAGAAAGGATGACAGATTTGGTTTAGCTCTCCAAACATGCCAGGGAATATTTTCATGTGGGAGGATACGTGACCAGTAGGTGCTGTCAGTTTGATGCCCTTTGAAAAACAGAGTCACTTGTTGCTTTGACTTTGGACAGAATGAGAAGCTCCTCCCTCCACAGTTTGAAGTCAGATAAGTGAGGAGGGTGTTTCCACAACTGAAATAGTATTTCTTGGCGATGGACGTTCCTCAGCTTCTGCTGATTAAATAATCATTTTTTAAAATTCAGCTTTTTATCAGTGAACATGTTACAGTACACTGAGAAACAGAAGTACAGGAAGTGCAAATTTGACTGTAACTTTTTCAGTTATATATTTTAACAGCATAAAACAACTGTGGGTGTTCTGCTAATTACAGAAAGTTTTTAAAATTTAAATATTTAAATGCCACAAATATTATTCTGTAATTGCTTTTCATGTGTTTCTTGTTTAATTTTTATTCTTTAAATCCCTGAGATTTTATGTGAAAATGGTTCTAATTAATTTTGAATGTATATATCATGAAATTATGGGGTAAGGAATAAGCCTTACAGCAATATCATACTGTAAGAGAGAATGGTTTCAACTCTAGAAAATTCTCAGTTGGGGATACATTTTATTCAAGTGGGAAAGTTGAGAATGAAACAGCTCTTTTGACCCTGTAGTGATATAATGGACTTAGAAGCAGATATTGTGTAATTGAGATTCAGATTTTAAACTTCAGTGTTCTCTAATCATATGGCTGTTACATGGAGTTACTAAAAAAGCTTGTAAAGCTTGTTCTGATGGTAATTAGAGCTGCTATAATTATCTTCCTAAAATATAGATACAGACTCTTTATCTTAGTTGTATCTTAAGGGAATTCTCATTCTGGGAATTGAAAAAATAACTGAAAGTATTAACCTGATGATAATAACTAATGATCTTTAAAAAAAAAATCTCTGGAACTACTTCACTGTCTCAGCACCATTTACTTTTTCTTGTAAGACCCAGCAGGTGGAGTATGAAATATTTTCTGTTAGGTGATTTTCAGAGCTGTGGCATCACACTGAGCTGCCATGAAAAAAGCTCCGTTACTCAGGAAGCAGCAGGTTCTGTCATTAAATTTCAGCAGATCCAGAAAGCTCAAGTATTTTTTCCAGTCTGTATTCAGCAGATCTGTCACCCATGGTTGTAGTTTTGAAAACTTGATCATTGTCTCCTAATGCTAAACCCCAGTTCTTGAAACTTTGATATAATAAAATATTACTGGCATCATTGACTTTGTGAATAACAGTGGTTCTAAGCACTGCTTTTACTGTAAGGACTGAAATCAGTGCCTGGTTGCAGTAGCCAAGGACATTGATAGGTGAGCAAAGTCTCAACCAAAGCCATGCTTTTAAGTGAATTAAACCTCTTTATCCTGAGCCTGAATTATAGGGGGAGTGTTACATTCCATAGCAACATAATTAAATACTTACAGTACATAAATATTGGCATTGCTTGAGTTGCAAATTATGGGTGTGAAGCATACATGAGTAACATCTGCAGAAGTTTGTTTGCAACTGTTTACAATTTTAATTCAACTGGTTGGGTAACTCATGCTCTAGCATGTCGGTTTGGGAGCTCTGGATACACCCACCTGCTGCCCCTTTGAGCTTAGTTCCCTTCTACAGATGAAACTAATTCTCCATTAGCAGGCAAACCCAATAGAGGAGACAAGAAATTTTTTGTTGCTATGGTCCAAATCTACTGAGACTAAAGACTTGAAAATAGGCAGCATAAAAATTATTTCCTGACATTTCTTGCTCCTGCTGCTTTCACAACAGATTTTAGCTAGAGTCAGCAAATGAAGAGAAACAGTTTTTGTAGGAATACTCTGGAACAGTTTCCTGTGGTCTTATGCAAAATATCTGTCTCTAAATAAGAATCTGAAAAAAGCTAACTTAAAAGTGTAAGATAAGGGCTAGTCTGTCCCCAAATTTAACCTTTTGATCTATCAGCCTTAAAAATTAATGATTATACTTAGTGTTTTGTGTCAGTTCAGTGTTTGTGTTGTCCAGCATGTCACTAGAGACCACCAGGTCCTCTGAACAGCACATTTTCTGGGATGGCCCCTCTGCTCTTAAACTCAAAATGTATAATGAGTGATCTGCAGCTCAGTGCTGATCCTAGTTCTGCCTGTGGCCATAGGAAGCCAACCTAGACATGGTGAATACTATTACCTTTGAATATTTCAAGGTAAGAATTTAGATAGGGTTGCAAATCATAGTTAAAAGGTATGGGAGCCTTTCAGCTTGAGGGGCCTGGGAGGGGGGGCAGGAACTATAATCTCTGTTACTGCTCTTCAGGGCTGCTGAGGCATGTGGGAAGATTTAAGGAGCTGCATGAAGGAGACAGAGGGGGTATAACAGGAAAAAAACCTCTGACTCTCAAATTGGCACAACTGGAAGCAGACTCAGTCTTATGTTTTCTCAAAGTAGCATGAAATTTCAATTAGATGAGTGCTTTATCAGGATTTTTTCCCTATGCCTTAGAGTAGGTCAATTTTAGAAACAAGTCCTTTGGAATTAGTTTCTTAGATGTTAATATCTTTTGCATTGGGTATATTTCATAAAGCTTCCGTGCTGCTATAGAATGCAATTTTAGCACCTATAAAATACTGACATTTTCTTGAGAGTTGGAAATGTGTTTTTTATGGTTGGTAAGATGAGGAACAAAGTACTCAGTGCATGGTCAGTCTGCATTGGCGATTCATGGACTACTGATCAAGCTAAAAACTAACCTGAAGGCTAATTCATTGCTTAATGACTTGTGACTCCAGTTAAAATGGGCTTATTTCAATTAAATATTCACTTTTGCCATGAAAATTTATTGTTTTTTAAATTACTTAAAGCTAGCTTAATTTTTTTTCTTATTCTCTTACATTGCTGTAGGAGAAATGTCTTTAAATTTCACTAAGTTGAAATCTTAGCCCTAGAAAACCTGCCTGGCTTGCAACTGTGTACACATTCCCACATGTACCCAGTGAATGGGGATGCATCAGTGGCTTTTTCTTTTCCTCTTGTTGTGCACACATTGACTTGTACAGGAAAAGGTGTGGAAAAACCTCTTTACCACTAACTTGGTGTTTATGGTGTTTCCTTTGGCCCATTCCAATACTGGACCACAGAGTTTTCTGTTTGTGCTGGTTTTGGCTGGAATACAGTTAATTTTCTTCAGGGGAGCTCTTACAGGGCTGTTTTGGGTTTGTGCTGAGAACACTATTGGTAGTGCTAGGATGATTTTGTTATTGCTGAGCAGCACTTGGAGCCAGGGCCTTTTCTGCTCCTCATGCTACCCTGCCAGCCAGGAGGCTGAGGTTGCACAAGGAGGTTTGGAGGGGACAGCTGGTCACAGTGACCTAAGGGATATTCCACACCATATGACAGTGTGCTCAGCAATATAAAAATCCGGAGGAGGAGGAAGGGGGGACACACCTTTGGAGTGATGGCCTTTGTCTTCCCAAGTAGCTGTGACACCAGATGGAGCCTTGCTTTCCTGGGAATGGCTGAAAAACTGCATGCCCACACGAAGTGGTGGATGAATTCCTTGTTCTGTTTTGCTTGCATTCATGGCTTTTGCTTTCTCTGTGTAACTGTCTTTATTTCTTTGTGTTTTCTCACTTCTACCCTTTGGATTCTCCCCCATCCCACTGGGGGTGAGTAAGCAAGGAGCTGGGTGGGGCTTAGTTGCCAGCTGGGATAAAATCACAGCAGTCCTTTTTGGCAGCTGACATGAGGCTCAGTGGGTTTGAGATAGTGACAGATTTGATTGGGATGTGCTAGATCAAGCTGATAGCTGTTAGTGCATTTTAGCTGGTAATTGACAGGTGTCTGCCTGCCATGGGGCCCCTTGCCCTTCTGTGTGGCATGGCATTTGGCTTTCCCTGCTTGCTGTGCCTGGGAACATTTTGGTAACAGCACTTTTTTGAAGTAATGTAAAAGTTTAGTACACTAAAGTAGCATTGCTTGAAAGTTCCTCCACTAGTGTGGTCTGCATTTGCCAGGAAAAGCTGAGATCTTCTTGGATTAACCAGAAAAAACCCAGTCCCAAGCCCAACAAAGCCCCATCTACTGTAAGGACTGAAAGAGGCAAAAAATACTTACAGAAGCACATGGTTATGCTGCTCTTTGCTTGAGCAGCTCCCTCCTGTTTCCCTGTGCCTTCAGTTTCCCAACGCTGTGTATTACTATAAAAATAACTCACTAAAAAGGAAACTTTTTACATAAATCTTAGTCCATTTCACTGAGAAACTAAACTATTCTATCTACTCAGTTGAGGGACCCAAGAAGTGAGATGAAATCCTCTTAACCAGGTTAAGTCAACACTGCAACTGAGAAATGCTCACTAAACACAGCAGCATTAGCAGGATTCTGTGCAGCACTTTGATCAAGTGATGTTGGTGGGGTTAGTCATGACAGAAGTGTTGAATATGTGAATGAAAGCATGGCTGAATTCAGACATGGCTTAGCCAACAGACTGCTGCTGAACTTGGTATCCAAGAGAAAAACTTGAGGCAGCCATGACACTGTAACTACTGCTTTTCACCTTTTAGTCAAGTTTTAGGAATAACTTCTGTACCCAACAAAGTACAGAAATGTGTGCAAGATTTCCAAGTGTGGTCTTTGGACAGGTAAGTTGGAAGGACACGTTAAATCAATACTGTGTAAAGAGCACTTATTTCCAGTTACCAAGTGCTGAGCCAGGAAGAAATATTCTTTTTTTTCTTCTGTGTGATTTCAGTCTGATCTGCAACTAGTCCTTAGTTCATTATTGAAATGCATCTTTCTTATCCTACATGCAGGTTTTTTTTTTTCCATGAGGAGGTCGATTTCATAATGGAAAATAAAATACTCCTGTTATAAGGTTAGGCACTGTCAGAAACTGTCAATACCTGAAAAAAAAACTTAGGTAGGAGCCTTTCTTTCTGCTAGCATTTGTTGTAATACATGTTTTAAGGGTATAAGAGATCTTTTGCAGTTTGATGGGAGCTTTCTCCACTGGTGTTTCATGCTGACTGGAAGGAGCTATAAATACCAGTTAGAAACAAAAGCTGGGTCTAAGTAAACTAGAAGTTCAAAATGAAAAGCTTATACCTCATCTTTGAAAGTATTTTGAAACTGGAGAAGTACGAAGCCGTGCCCGCTCTGGGCTGGCTGTGTAAGCTTAGGGCTAATGTGACAATGACGTGTGTGTGGGAGGGGACAGAAACTAGGCTGCACTGTGGTCTGTAGTTTTCCACTTAGCTTGTGTTGAACTGTGCAGCAGATGTTTATCAAAGGCATCCTGCGAGTAACGTTTCTTTTTGCTGGCCTGCAAACGAATCAGCATTTCCCCAAATCAGATTTTTAAAGATTTTTCTTTGTTCTTTCATTTTTAAGTTTTAGAGTATGCAAACATTAGGTGCATAAACCTATATGATTTTGCTTAATTACTTTTCCATAGCTTGTTTCAAATAAAAAGTTCTTAAAAAGCAGCAGAGGAATCATAATTCAAAAGTTTTGCTATCAGTCATAGCCCTTTCTGCACATATAATGGTAGGGTCAGAGTAAACTGGCCAGGGCTCATTTTAAAAAGAACTGTTTGTCTTCATCTTGCATAACTTTTAGTTAAAGTGCGTCCTGCCCTAAGCATGAACACTTGTAATAAAGCTGTTTTTTAAGTGATAATAAACTGCTAGTAACTATGCACATTGAGCTGTTCTTTGCATCCTAATTTAGAAAGTCGAAATTGCTTGTATTTAAAAGGAAATATTACTACTTGGCATAAGCTGTTTTGACTCCATTGAGGAGTCAAGCTGAATTTGGGCAGTTTAAATATTCTGTGACCTCTCAGTTCAGTGCTAGGCCCAGTCTGACAAACAGTGCTGGGCAGAGCTGACAACCTGTGACTGCCTCTTGCTGCTTCTGCAGTGCATTCCTTTCATTTGCTGGTTGGTGCTTCTGGCAGATTGGCTCTCCAGTCCTGAACTAAAGTGGTTTTTGTGGGGATTTTTTTTGTCCAAATATGTTTTGTTGGAATGATAAACGAGAGATGAGCTGTTGTAAGTGCCAGCCAGTTATAATCAGCTTGTCTATTGTAAGGAATTTTGATATATTGCTGGAATAAAAATAAATTTTTAAAATATTATAAAAGGTGAGAATAAATCTGTTCAATGGCTGATTTGTTAGAAACCAAAGCTTCATATTGACACTATTATTTCACCTAACATTTGCAAAACCAAATTCTTCTGTAAGCATAATTATTCAATACTGGCTTTCAAGTGCTTACCATTTAGGGACTTTTTTATTATTATGAATGTAAATAGACCAAAACCAATTCTTAATTTGTAAGCCAGTAAGCAGGATACTAGTCAGGACTGGCAGGTTTTTAGATTAGTCATCTAAATTGAAGAGTGAGGTAGCTGCTGTAATTTTACTGAATTGAGTTGGGATTTAGCACCTCAAAGCCATCCTGGACTGAAAGCAAATGTCAGGATTTGGTCTTCTCACTTGAAGATAATCATTTGATGCTGCTAAAAATTATTTTCTTCTTTCTTACTCACTTTCACCTGGTAAAAGTGCTTCCTCAGGTGTCCTCCATATGCAGCTGCTGGGTAGAACTGGGGAGCAGCATTCTTGGAAATGCCTCTTTTCTAGCTGGTGTCAACAGAAATATTAGCAGCTTTGTCTGGGGAGGGTAGGGATGCGAAGTGAACCTAACATGCTAAGTCCTCATAGAGGCAAGAGGAACAAATGAAAAATAAGCATGGAAATCCTTCTCCCCCTGTGCATACTTAGGCTTTTTGGGAAGTAGAAAAATCAAGTTGAATGGAAAATGTTTAATGTCACGGTGGAAACGTGGCATTTTATACTTCCAGTTCCTGCTGGTATTAGCTCTAAGGCTAGAAACAAGTATTGATTAAAGTATTTTTCAAACTAGATTCTCTCTTGCATTCTCATATTCCCTGCAAAAAACCACACCCACATCAGTTTTGTAGTTCCAGTAATTAAGTTAATGTTTGAGTAAACTGGCAATGCAGGATAGCTGTGTAGGATAAATGTTACATTGCACAAGGTCTCCTGTAGGAAGTTCTAAAATGGGAAAAGTTCTCATAGGAATTAAAGTACGCCAGTTTCATTTGCTAGTGGGAGCTTGATTTATATGCAGATGAATATGCAAAATTGTCTTCACAGCTCCTGTGTACTGTGTGAGCATGGCTGGTTCACTCAGCTCTGTCTGAGACTTGATGTGCATTCCGTAATTGCACCATGAGATGCAAGCATGTCCTGCTGGGAAAATCTGTGGTGTTGAGGGCCCAATGTCCTTGTTAGACCCATTGCAAAGCTTTTATTTGAATTGGCTTTGTTTAGAGCTGATGTAGGCAGTGCCTGGGAACAGGTGGCATGAGGTAGGTGCTCTCTGGAGGTGCAGCTGAAGTCTGATGGCACTGGGAAGTGGTCAGGTCAGCATCCTCAGACTCAGTGATGCAAATCCCAGAGCTGGAACTGAGCACATCTGGGACATTTACTTGAACAGTGTTTTTTACTGATCCAAATGGAAACGTTTTTGGGGGTGTATGCACACCTCAGCTGTATCACCTCTGGAACTTCATTGCAGTCACTATTTTGTAAGGTTTTCCTCTTGGTAGATTGATACACTTTGGGTAGATTAGGATTAACAGGAGGAGGGGAAGGGGGATGTGTGTCTGTGTTGGCCTGCTTCTCTCTGCCTTTCACAACCAAGAGAGCAGGAAATTTTTGTGAGCAGTTTGTGCTGGGAAGTGCTTGTGCCAGGCTGTTCCTTGAACTGCAGGTTTTTCTTTTCTCTTGAGCAAAGCATTTTGTTTCCAGTATTGTGGTGTTATGTCTAAACTATTGTACCCTGTCCCTTTTAATTAGACTTATTAAAGGTTTCAGGGCAAAATAGTGACCAAAACCCTATGACTTCTGCTTCTGAGCTGACCTTTGAATACATTCAGCATAAGCAGCATCATTGGCTATTTCTGTTAATGAATCTCATTTATTAGATTGTCCTGTTTCTTAGGTTCTGTTTTCATACTTCACTTGGGTATTGGACCTATCATCTTGCTGTGCCCTGTGGGCCTCCTCCTTAGCTTTAAGGAAGAAAAAGCATTTTGCAGATCTTTAGAAGTTTGATGCAAAAAAAGCTTCAGTGACATTTTTTCCTTGCTCCTTGTGTTGTCTAATACTCTTAAACTTTGCCTAACAGCTTGTAGTTGTCTGGCTGCATGTGTGCATAATGTGTTTTGTGTTTAAATGGAATAACACCTCACAATTAAGTGATCCATGGCAGTGGTTTATTGGCACTAATCTGCTACTTTGATCCAAGTAATGGAGATGCAGTTCAGATTTTGAACACTGCAAAACCAGCTTGGTTCTGGTTTTATACTGCTCTTCTCTGAAGTCCAAATTAGGTTTTTTTTTCCTGTTCTCTAACATGGCTCAGGTTGTGCTGAATTGATATTCCATTTTCCTGTTTTGAGGTGTGATTTCTTTTTCATTGCTCTGAGTGATATTCATTCCTTTCCCTCTTCAAAAGATACAGTCCATTATGAATATTTCTGTGCTTCATAACATGCTTGTTACCTTTTTCCTGTTCAAAGTGAGACATGCAGGATAGGATAGTATTCTTAATGATGATGAATACTGAGTGGTAACTCATATTTTGCTTATTGGGGTTGTTTTTGGAACTTCTAGTTTTGACAAGCATCTGGCATACAGTGTTACTGAATGCATTTCGGATATAAATAATTCATTTGTCAGGATATCTGCTGAAAATGTTCTTGAGGTTTCTTTTGCCATTGTCTTCTACCTTGGAAAGCATTCTTGCCTGCAAATAGATGCTCTTCCTTGTTTTGCTAGTATTTTCTGTGTGACTCATGTCCCTGGCTCTTATTTTCTGCAATTCTGACACCTGTGAATGGCAGGCAGTGCTGCATCAGTATGTGCATAGTGCCAGCTCTTGAAAATTTCAGCTTTGAGGCTTTCAGGAATGGGAGGTTTAGCATGACCCATAGATAATGCCATTTGGAGATGATCTTATAGAGGAGACAGCTCTGTGTATTTTGTAAAATCTCTGGCATTAGTCCTGGTTTTGTATCTGCACTCACCCCCCAGAACCACATGCAGAGTCCCACAGTACCATATGCCTTATGCCCACCCTGGAATATTTGCAGTCTTTCAGACATGTGTCTCTGTGCGCAGCTGTCAGTTCTAGATGTACGGAAAAAGGAAACTCCTCTGCTATTCAGCAGAAGCACTTACAGCTGATTAATATTGCAGAACTTGTTTGCCTTAAGAACACAGAATTCACAGGAATGATGTACTTCCACTTGCACCTATTCCAGGTTAGTTTTGAGAGAAGGAATTATTTTTTAAAAGTCTGTGTTATTTGAATAATTGCAAGGTTTTCTTGTCTTTAGGGAAAGTTTCTTAAATTTTTGCTCCTTAAATGTCAGTGTTGCTTGTTCAGGGAAGCTTGTTATCACAAGCATTTGAGTTACCTTTTAAAAAAACACCCCAAAACCAAACAAACCAACCTCTTTGCTTTTGTGATCAAGCCCTTCTGATCAAGTCTTTCTTCACTATCATTCATTTGATCTTTGATACTTTTCCTGGCTTCAGTTCTGTCACCCAGCAATCCAGAACAAGTCCACGCAGTGCTCACTGCTTGATCGGTATTGGTGCAGTTTCTTTGCACTTGATCTGGAAATTCATCCCAACTCTGTGCTGCAAGGAAAAATGGGAAGGTTGCTTTAAGAGGTTTAGTTGGAAAGGAAGGATGTGTTTGCTGTGTTGAAGTCCACCTGAGTTGTAAGAGAGGCTCCAAAGTCTCTGCCTAGTGTGTTACAGCTGATTAGAACGTATTTCTTTGGAAAGTGGTGTTGGATATTTGCAGGTGTGTTGTGGTGTACCAGCTCTCTGCAGGCAGCGTGAGAGTGACCAGATAGCAAGTGGCAGGGTGTCTAAGGAAATACTGCTGGGAAGGTATGGAATCACAGGCCAATCACTTGTTTAGATCTTTTCTGATTTGAAGTGGAAGATCCTACAAGGAATGGTCACTAAAAGGAAAGCTAACCTTCCAGAGGTATTTGAGATTTTAAGGATTACTATTTCCAGCTGCACTTCAGGCACTGTTACAAGAGACCTATTAAATGCAGATGTCCTCGTTTCTTAGAAGAGGCATTTATTGGTGGCATTGCTTGTTTTCTTATGTAAAATGTATCTTTTTTCCTCTATTGCTCTAGCAATGGTTAAGTTGTAAACTGCCATGTCACAAAACACTTTGGGATGCCCTAGCTTTTGATTTAGTACGGAATTAAAGGAGATGGGAGAAGAAAAGCCCCTTTTTGACTGTTAAACAAAAAGCATACCATCTTTGGAAGCTTGTGAGCCCTGGGTATTTAGAAGGAATTTGCTTTTATCTGTTTGCCCTGCTGAACCCTTTCCTACGCATCAGCTGTTGCTCTCTGCTGAGGAGCACACACTAATGCTGTGTGGCCCTTCTGCTTGCACTGCCCCAGCTGCCTGTGTACTTTGTTTGACTCCCTCCCAAGCACTGAATGTGCTTCCTGTGGGCTGGGCCTCCCTGCCCTGCGAGTGTGTGCCCAGCAGAGGTGCTGGGTTTGGAAAAGCCAAGGAGCTGTGGGTGCTTCTGTGGTGTGGTCAGCAAGGGACGGGCCCAGCCGCTGCCTTGCCAGGACAGGCTCAAACCCAGCCTGGCTCTGCTCCCCCTGTGCCTGCCAGGGCTGTGTTTGGCTCCTGCTGGAGCACAAGGCCTGAAGGAAAAGGAGCACACAGGTGGGGCACAGGCAGGGAATTTCACCCCAAACCAGGCTGATTCTGTAAAATGCTGTACCATGTGTGTTGCTTGGCAGAGTTTGTTACTTCCTTGAATTACCCTGTCTACCACGATAGGACACTCTCTCTTGCCAGTCTTAAATATGCTCTGAAATGAAGTGTGGAGCAATTGTCAGCAATTCAAGAAACAAAAACGCTCAGTGGTTCTTTTCCATTGCAGACAACTGTGAAACTTGCCTCTTCCTTAATTTGAAAAAAAACTTTGTAAATTATTTGCTGCTCAGAAAGATATAGGACAAAAGAGAGTTAACATCTGAACCATCTTCTAACCTTATTTCAAATGGTGATCCATATGACACTTTGTTCCTGTTTGTGGGCCCAGATGATCTCTTGTAACTCAAGTATCTTGAACATGAAACTGGTTTCTCAGTTAAACTTTTTGAGCTGAACCAGATACTGTCTAAAAAAGCTTCCTTGCAAAACTGATGAAACTTAAGATAATAACCAATGTATACATGTTGATGAAAGGTACATGAGCACTGCTTTAGGAACATCATTTAACAATCCAAATTTCTCATGACCACACAAAAGCACACTCAAGGGGGGAAAGAGGCTTTTCTCTTGTCTGGAGACTGGAATGGTTTAGTGCTTTGGGGCTCTGAAAACCCTTAGCTGAGGCTTTAATCCTGCTAATATTCCTTGAAATTTTGTTCAGCAGGGCTTTGTCTTGTGAAGAACAGAAGGATGCAACACAGTAGGGTTTTACTCTGCAATAGTACAGAAACCCTCGACTTAGAGAATTGCCTGTCTAGCTTTTGGCATGCTAGGGCCTTGTTGCACTGTGTGGAGTGGTGCTCAGTCCCTGGCTGGTCCTAAGGCTTGCCACATGTTGCCCCTCTGGGCTTGAACTGTATTTTGGCTAAATAGTTACTACATCATATTTTGACAGAAAATGTTTATTTGAAATTCTTTTTTCCACATTCAGAATACTGTGTAACTGCATTTTGTGAGGAAGCAGGTACTTACTCAGTTGATGTGTGACATGGTGGGAAATGGTGAAAATTGTAACGCTGTATTAGTCTAGAACAATATTGTGCAAGTAGGTTGGTAAATGTGAATGCTAGAAATAGAATTCTGTCTTTGCTTCCTCCAGAGAGTATGTTATGTTTCCCAAAAATTCAAGGACAGTAAATTTTGATGCATTTTGATTTGCCTTGACACATTTTTGAGCAAGACTAAAAAAAGACTTCTTAATTATTAATATAGATTAAGGCATTTCGTTTGAGTGTTTTTCTTCCTCCTAGCATCAAAGTCTGTATGAGTTCTGCATTTTTGTTTCTAAACCAGTCGTATTTCTACTGACATGGTGTTTGCTAACACATTTTTTTCCCTGAGCTGTCAATTTTTGTCTATAGGAAGGTTGCAGACCTTTTGCCTTTGAATAAGTTTAAGAGATGAGACAACTGAAAAAATTGTTTAAATAGGTACATATCATGTCTTGTGCCATTTGAGTGGGTCCATATGTCTTTAAAACCATCAGAGGCTTCAAAGTCCCTCTGATTTTCCAGTACATGTGATATTGAGAACTTGTGCTGCTGGGAATTCAGCAGGGAAAATGAGGCTTGTTTTCCTTGGTTGGCTACAGTATTGCTACGGCAATTTTGAAGTGTATAGTGGCTACTGGTAATTTACTTAAAAATAACTTTTATTTTTGTCTTTTTAGTCTCCCACAAAGGCAGTGTATAATGCTAGACACTGGAACCAGCCAGAATCAGAGGCTCTGCCAGCACCACCAGCTTTGAAAACTCCCAGTGTCCCAGTAAGTAGACTGTTGGTTTTTTCTCAAGTTTACTAAATCTCCTCTCCAGATTCACTGATTTTTAATTCTTTTTATTTTTTTAAACCCAAGTTCTTGCTATCTGATAATGTCACAGTAATTCAGAAGGAGATCCACTTTGTGATGTGAGCCACTGAAATTTGATAGAAAGGAAATTGTTGGTGGAAGTTCTGTAGAATAGGATCTTTCATATAGCTTCAGTATAGTTACAAAAAAATACTTCAGGTTATGTTCCTCAGTGCTGAAGTTAAGCTTTCTGATAATGGACTCCATTCCATTTTCTGAGAGAACTCCCAGGATTAATTTACTAATGAACACAGAAGTCAGCAAATTGCTGATGAAAAAGAAAAAACTTAAAAGAGCCTTATCATTTATCTTTCCTTTCTAATAAAGTAGTGCTGATGGCTGACTTGAGTCTTTAGAAACTATGAAAGAAACACCATTTTCTGTGTACAGTCAGAAATGCTAATACCAACATTTTGGATATCAAAAATACACCAGGGGTGAAAACAGCTCTTGAAGTTGTTTGTCCAAAAGTAAGTGGTTGTTTTGAGACTCAAAGTAATTGTTTTTTAACTCTTTTGAGACTCTGGGAATCCAGGGTCTTCAGCTTATATTGCAGAAATTGTTACTGATTATTCTAAGAGAGCACTGTACATTGTTAATAAATGTAATTTCATTTGGTGTCTTGCTGATAGTACTGGTCTGAGAACAGAAAATAAGAAAGTAGATATTTTTGCAGTAATAGGTCTTCAGCTTTTGTTGTTGTCACCAGTTTGTAGTTGTTTATTTTTGTTTCTTTCTTTTGGTTTTGTTTGTTGTTTTGTTTGGGTTTTTTTTTTGTTTGTTTGTTTTTTGTTGTTGTTGTTGCTTTTTCCTTCTTTTTTTTTTTAATTCTACCCCTGTTTGTGGTGTTCTGGTACTTCTTCCTCTTTGATTTGTGCTTGTTTCTGGTTGCCTCCTCACAGTATTCTGAACAGCCTTCTTTGGATATTAACTGAACTGCCTGGAAAATGCAGATAACTGAGTTGAAAACAGCCATTTCCACTAGAGTCTGAGGAGAGAGCAGAAATTTCAGCCCTGGGTTTTTACTAAACCCCTTTCTCAGTTTAAATTATGCACCTTTGAAGTGAAGGTTTTGTTGCTTGCTGAATCTCTTGGTGCTGTTTTTTGTGAAGTACACTGCTAGCTGACTTAAGGGCAGATTTTGTGTGAGTCTTGTCAGACAGACTTTGAATATGGCTTTTTCAAGCTAAGGAAATGTCTGTTTCATTCATTCAGACAGTCACTTTGTATTCTGTCAGACTTCCACTTTGTCTCTGGAACCATCAGAATATTAATTCAGGAATGTGGTAGAGGTTTGGCTGAGCAAACCACTGAGGGGGATTTGCATGTGCTGCTCATGTTATGGTGTACATCTGAAGTTGCTTCAGACATGGTTTTTAACCATGTTTTACATGTGTGTAATACTTCAAAGTGACAAGGTAAATGAGCCTTGAGCCAAATGTTGAGTGATAGTTCGTGCACATATATCCTGCCTCTTTAATTTCTGTAGAAATTTCTCACCTGAAGGTTGGGAGAAGTCTGTCTCAGGTTTATGGTGAGAACCTCCCAGCATGCAAACTGCTTATGCCAAGTACTCTCTTAGGGCCTCTCCAAGTGCCCTTGGAGTTTGCTTTGAAGGGGCAGCCATTAACCAAGACTTGGATGAGATCCTTCAGTGGCTCTCCTGTGTTCACAGACTGATAAGATCAGTGCTACAGTATGTGCTCTAAACCGGTTTTTCAGGGTGGTTTATTTACCATTTCACCACTGGTGATTGAGTGAACACTGGAATGCCACCCTGATAGAGGCAGAATGTAAAGAATACTTCAGTAATATAGCAGCTTCTTCTGGCTTTTATTTTAATTTTGTCTCTCAATGTACAGTGCACAAGAAGGCTTTCTCTCCAGCTCTTCCCTGGAGTAACAGGTCATGCATCTTCTATGCCTGCATGTTAATTTTATTTTTTCAGCCACGCTTCTAAAATATTCTCATTTTTCTGTGTAAGGAAGCTAAGTACATGATGTTATGAGAGATTGAGGGTGAGTAAATGGCCATTGGAATTGGCACTTGTACATTTAGAATTTGGCACTTGGAGGTCTTTTTCCATACAGCCTTGTTTGCTGTAGTTTGTGTTCATAATAGATTTTGTGCCTGAGAAGTAAATCTGAAGATAAGCTGCACTTCAGCTTGTAGTAGCCTCAAACTAATACAGCAAAGTTGAGGAGAAACCTGTAATACTTGCTGGAGTTGTCCGGAAACCTGTCAGTAGTTATTCCAGACCTAACATCAAGTTCTCTCCTCCCTGTGGAACAGGTTCTGCTGTATTTTATGCCATGATATGCTCCTGAAATATTTAACAGCACAAATAAGAGAATACTAAGAGTGTGCTCTACCTGGTTTGAGGCCTCTCAAGACACTGTGTGGCTTTGGTTGTGCTGCTACACAGTGGGTACTGGTATTCTCCTGCTCCAGGCCAGGTGGAGTTTGCAGTGTGAGGCTGGAGGGTTGGACAGCAGTGCAGTGTCCTGGGGCAGGCAGGGCCAGAGCAGCTGGCACAGAGCTCTGCAGGCCAGGCTGGGCTCAGGCAGGGCTGGCTCAGGGCTCTGCTCCCATCCAGAGCCAGCTGCTTCCTCAGGGCTTCATAGTGCAACCAGCCTGGGCATTCTGGGAGTGCACAGGGCTAAGAGACTTCAAGGAGTAACAAATAAGCACTGAATTTGGTTGGTTTTCTTACCCTGAAGCTTAAGGAATCAATGTAAAGGACATTTTATTCTTCCACTGGTTTTAGTTTCAGAAATCAACTGGAGCTTTCCTGATACTTGGAATGTTTTTGGTTTTTTTTTTTTTTTTTTTTTGCATTTAAGAGTAGACACATTGTCACACAGCTTAAGTACGTACATCTTGGTAGTGCAAGGCAAGGACTAAATGGTCCCAAAATGTGAATTTGACAATTGCACACCTGTACTGTTTCCTGATGTATTTAGTGTATGTTTTCATGCTCAAAACATCTGCCCATTTTAGCACTTTCTTATTAATAGGTAAGGCTATCTTCAAAGGAGGCAATTCATAAAGATGATGGAGTTTTTAAGGCTCCTGCACCACCTCCCAAAGTGATAAAAACTGTGACAATACCTACTCAGCCCTATCAAGAGATAGTAACTGCATTGAAATGTAGGAAAGAAGACAAAGAAGTAAGTATTCTTAACAAATTTTTAAGATAAAGAATTACTAGTAATTCTAACTACTGAAGGAACAGTGTCAAAACACAATTTGGCTTTTCTATTACAAATAATATTTTGAATGGCCTTTATTAACATCTTAATGTTTCCTTGCACTTTAAACTGAATAGATTTTTAAACTGTACTTGTCAAGATTATTATCAATCCCAAGAGCAACTTACTTAGGTCAAAATATTTGTCTTTTTCAGTTATACACTGTTGTTCAGCATGTAAAGCACTTCAATGATGTAGTGGAATTTGGTGAAAATCAAGAGTTCACAGATGATATTGAGTACTTGCTAAGTGGATTGAAGAGCAATCAGCCCCTAAACACACGTTGCCTTAGGTAAGACATCTAATACAAAACATGGAACCTGTGTTTGAAGGAGATACTGAATTAAATATGCATCAGAGAAGTGTCCATGCTTTAAAATTTCATGGACATTTCTGGCACTTCTGCCATGAAGAGTAAAATTTGAAAATAATAATTAAAACTGTATATTTTGAATCATCATAAACAGTATGGCTATGAAGATGAAATGGTAAATTGTGCAGTAAGAGACATCTTTGACACATTTGTTATTCTTGCTGTAAATCAAAACAATACTTTCTAATAACTTGCTCATGTAGTACATCTTATGTGTGAAATCTGTTCTGTTTTCAATGCAAATTCAATTCTAAAATAAAATCCCTAAGACTGCAGAGTTTGATGAAAATCTAGAACAGAGGTAATAGTGAGATGTTGTTTAACTTCAGCTGCCTCTTCTTTATCTTCTGTTGAGAAATAACATAACTGGCAGCCACTAAAAAGACTGAAGCCTTAATATTAATTGGGAGGTTCCTTAACTGGTCTTGGACTACTTTTCATATTCAAGTTACACATTATTGTGAAGTTGGCATCAAAAATGTTAACCTTACTTTGAAGAAGTTTGTGACTTGATACCGGTGTCAATTGCTTGGACATGAAAGTAATTGTAATAATGTTAAATAAAATAACCATGCAATAATATTTTTATATACGTAAATTTTCCTTTCCTTTTAGTTAAACTAAAATAGTAGAGAAAGAGAGGTGATGGCAGTGCTTTGTGATTTGACTGTGGCTGAGAAGAAGTTTTCTATGCCTCTAAGAGAGCTACTTTAAAATTTATTTGTTCCTCAGAAATTAGCAATTAATATTGTTGCTAGAATATAAGAATGAGAACTCTATCACCAGTTTGTTTATACACTATAATAAGAAGAAATTAATATAATGACAGTTTAGGAATAATTTTCATGCAAGTGCTCCTTATTTGCTCATGTGGCAAAATTAATCAGATTTTTAACTAATTCTTCACAAATGTATATAATGGAATGTAACTTACATAAGCACAACAAAAAAATCTTTTTTTTCAGTTAACACATTAAAAGAAAAGTGTTTTTGCAAAGGAAATCAATGTGTAAGGATAGGAGTAGACGTAAGAGACTCTAGCAGGTCGGTAAGCTCTAACTGGTGCTGTTGTGGTTGGAGACAGAAAGCCCCCTTGTTCTTTTAAACACCTTACTGTGTGAATTTCTCAGAGCCAGGTTCCTCAGCAGTCATGGAAGACATGATTGCAGAATCACTCCCACATTAGTGCACATTTAAAAGCAATGTATTTTTAGCAGTTGTTATGTTGCGCTGTGCTAGAAATGGCAGGCAGCTTACTGAGAAAGCTCGGGGAAAAATGCCATTTTTAAAATAAACTGTTATACTGGTCAGTGATTACTGATACATTTGTCAGATCTTCTCTGAAATCTATAGTGTTTCCATCAATTATAAGTGCAGCAATAAATATAAAAAGAAGTTTTATGGAGGCATAAGTGAGACTAGTCAGTTAATAAGATAAGCATTAGATAGCCA
Source organism: Melospiza melodia melodia (assembly GCF_035770615.1). Lineage (NCBI taxonomy): Eukaryota > Metazoa > Chordata > Aves > Passeriformes > Passerellidae > Melospiza > Melospiza melodia. The sequence continues at coordinate 26,975,669 of NC_086202.1, forward strand.
TGGAAGCTCACATTTACAATTTCTCATAATGTCTTAAAGAGAGGTCCATAAAGAGCTCTCCCATGTCTCTAAATCAGAGCTTCATGCTTAATCCATGGCATTTTACTTTCAATTTAACTATTGGAAATTTTCAGCTTTTTTTTTTTTTTAAGAAGCAAGTTAAGGCTGCCCTTTAAAATCTTGATGTTAGCCAAGCTGAAACTAAAGCAGACATAGTTTGGTGCTGATAAGCAACTTGAATAAAACACTGCTCACCAGTCACTGTTCACCAATTGCAAACCTACCTTAGACAAATTTTAGAAGAAACATTCCCACAGTTTACCAAGGTCTGAGGCACGTGGTCAGTCCTGTGTTGAAGACTTGTTTATCTGCTGTTCTTGTTGAGTGTGTTCATTTCAGTGGTTCTAACCCAGTTCCTTCTCTCCAGTGTAATCAGCTTGGCGACCAAGTGTGCCATGCCCAGCTTCCGAATGCATCTGCGGGCACACGGGATGGTGGCCATGGTGTTCAAAACACTGGATGATTCCCAGCACCATCAGGTATGGATCCCCTGTGCATTTCATTGGAGTTTGGTGATACCTGTTCTGCTGGATGGGGATTTTGTTCAAGGTCAAGCATCCAGTATACTGTGTACTGGTTTGTGTATGTATATATATTTATAGATATAGTATAGTCTATCTAATGGTGCCTCTGGGATCAGTGGCTCCATTTGAGGGAGCACTCATTAGTGGCATAAAAAATTAGAGCACCTGTGTTCCACTGACAAATTCCTTATTCTACTGTTTATGTGCTTCTGGGTTTGAAAATTCTTTTTTTTTTTAAATAGAGATCTTGTAAAAATGGACTGTGCTTTGGATTGCTATTTTACTTATTCTCTTAAGCTTTTACAGAGTTTTACTATTGTGTTTTAAATTCTTTCAAATACATTTGAAAGGAATCCTTCCTCCTTATATTTAGAGGTGGCTCTCAGTGCTCATCTCCAGACTTGCTTGTATGGGAATTACCACCTCTTCTGTAGCTGTTGTAGGGATTTTTTCATGTCTTGTGCTTGTCTCCTTGAGCACTGCTGTAATTGCAGTTTTAGGATTCCCTGAGCATATATAATGTTCTGTTGGATTCTAGGAAAGGTAAGTTTCATCTATTTATGGTAACATGACCTGAGAGTTAAACTGAAGCAGTTTGGTTTTCCTTCTTATCAATGTTACCTCTGTGGGGTATCCCTTGAGATATTTTTACAAAAGCTGGAAAGATGAGATTTTACTTGAAATGGGTAGTAGCTATGTATATCAGTCAGGTTTATAATTTTCTGTAATAGCTCTAAGAAGAATGGCATACAATGCAGAATGCAACTTTGCACCCCCAGAAATAGACATTTCAGAGATGGTATTTGACATCTTACCGTGGGTGGGGGGAAAAAGCTGTAGTTTAAGTAACTGTTTTAGAATAATAGCTTATTTTCCATCTCCCTCAAAAATTAGCAATGGCTAATTGTAAAACATAGGCACCAGGTTCAATGAGTTCATTATTTTGTGAGCTGTCAAAATAGTGCCAAGTGATACTAGAAATAAATGAAGTACAGTCGCTCTATTTAGGACAGTTGCCACCACTGAGTTGCAGGAGATCAGCAGAGGACAGCTACAGTTCCCTGGAAAATGTACAAGCTTGCTTGGGTGTATTTTTGGCTGTCTTTTAACAGTTACCATTATTCCTTCATTTTTAAAAGAACTAGCACATGCAGTTGAAAAGGAAATTGCATGCTATTATTAGTCTGCAGTAACAAAAAGCATTGATTATATTCACTATTTTCAGTATATTTGATGAAATGCTCTCTTTTGTCAAAGAAAAAAATTGATAGTTAATGTTTGAATATCGTTACAGTACATTCTTGGTACAGGTTTTACATTATTGTGAAATTACTGATTTTTCAAACTATTCTTGATAAATGGTAATGGGTATGCCCTGACTAGTGACAGTATGTGCTTCAACACTAACATCTCTGGATAAGCTCACTGTCTATACTACCCTTTCATTCACTAATTATTTCACTGATACTAAATTTTTTTCCAAAGGAATAGAAATTTCTCCACTAAATCTCAGTTCAGAGTAACTGAAGAACAAAAAATCACACTCAGCTTTGCATGCATGGCTCAAATCCCTGTAAGATAAATAAGAACTGAGCTAAAAATGCACAGTTATTTGGTTAGTATTTTCTTAAAGTATTTTGAAGATGGGAAAACTGCCACAATGACACTGTTAATGGAAACAAATATGAACTTATACTGCATTCATTGTTCTAATGCAATAGAATAGACTGAGTGTACAGGGGGCTTTTAACATTTCCATAAGGAGTATAAAGTAGCAGTTGCATACTGGCAGTTGGCATTTCTTGAACCAGCAGGGAAAACAAAATGCCATCTATTGTACAGAGCTTTGCCCAAAAATAACAACATGAAAATTACTTCTTCCACCAAATTTTTTCTTGTAGACTTGTGTTTAAGTATAAGTTTTTAATTGGCTTTGTCTCTTCAGTAGTGCTCTGTAAAGATTTTGAAGCATTATTAATTTTTAAAATAAAAACTATATTTCCATTATAGCTGTCAGTAGTTAAGCACATAAATGTGGTTTTATAATGTCTTCAGCATGAGAATAACTTAAAAAAAGATAAAAGTGCATTATATGTAGTGCTGAACCCTAGAAAATAACCATCTGTTCCCACAAGCTGGAGTATAAATAGAACAAGCAAGAGAAGACAAGGATGAGAGTGGGTGTAAGTGGTCTGCCATTTCTGGAGTGTATGTTCAAACTAGGATGTTTTCCTGAATTCTGAAGAGGTATGGAGTGCAAATCTATAGTTAGATACTCCATGAAATTTGTCTAGAGCAAATTGTATTTATTTTACTTTTTTCTCTTCTCTGCATTTGTTTGGAAGCAGAATGTGTTTTATGCATCTTGAGGAGTAGAGTGGGATGGAGGAGGCTCACCTGAAAAAATCACTCTTCTTCTGCAGTCTAAGGGTAGCATTTGGAAGGATTGATTTGGTTCTTTGGTTGGGTTTTTTTGTTCTTTTAGAATACTGATCAAATGTGGGTTGCAACAACAACCAATTTTCCCCTCATTCCAAACTCAGAATTGTGTCTATGGTAGGGCATGAGATACCTTTCAATCAGTGTGGTTAATTAAACACTTAAAAAAGATCAGAGCAAAATGTAGAATTTTTTTATTTGAGATGAAGACTATAGGGACTAGGAGAAACCAGCTTTCCAAAACCCTTATCACTGGTATGAAGCTAAAGCAGGTTTGTTCCATGCTGTAAGCACCATTCACATTTGAGATCCTTGCTTTTATATCATCAGTATTTTCCTGCTGCACATCAGCATTTGGAGGCTTACTGGCCTGAATCTCTGCTGTGTATGTGCTGTTGCAGGAATGTGGCTCTTTTTTCACAGAGCCAGTCCAGCCTTTGTGCTTTCCCAGCAGCCTTAAACCTCCTGCATCGTGTCTTGGTGATCTGATCACAGTAAGTGTCTTGAAACCTGGGTGGCCAGTCTGAAGGGAAGTGTCGGCAGAGCTGATGCAGAGGGCAAAAGAACCATTACTCCCTTCATAATGGAAGGCTGGTTGGGTTGAAAAGGGAACCTGGAACAGGCAAGGGCTTGATACAGATGCTTAGAGTGAGTGTGATTGCCCTTACCAGACTTTGGAGTATCTGTAAAGCATTTCTGAGTAAGGATCTAAGAAAAGTCTCTGACTTCTTGAAATGCCTAAATACTGGCAGCCCAGATTATAAATCCAGCATTTTCCCTCTGTGAACTGCTGCATACTTTGCAGTTGATAGAAACTCTCTTGGGACTTCAGCTTTTTTTTTTTAAACCAGGAAACTCACCTAGATAATGCTGGTCATTAAAATATAGTTCTTCATAGATGTTGAAGTCCCACATTGGCTGAACAATAATTAGCTAACCTTTGATTCCTCTGGAATGAGTGCATTCCTGTGTCCTGTTTTACCATTGCCATTCTGGAAGAACCCAGTTCTTTAAGGAACCTGACATGTACAGTTTAAGCCAGCTGCAAGTAAATGAAGAGTAAACAATTTCTGTGATTAAAACAATGAAATTGCAAGGCTGATGGGAGAAAGATATTGAAAATGAAAGGTAAACAATGTATACCTTCTGCAGACAGGTCACATAGATGCTTTCTGCCTTACATCTGGCAAGGCTGAAGTAGTCATAGAAGGCTGGGGGTAGCCTTTGGAAACCCTTGCTTCTTTCCTTCAGGAGTTCTGACGTGTCTTTGGTAGTTGGTCAGATTAAAGTCCTTATTCACCTGAGGATTTCCTAACTCAGACAGGAAGGAGTTTTGACGTAGCTTTTGATAGATTGTCAGCTGCCTAATCCTGTCTTGGAAATGCTGATACTGCTTAGTATGACCAGGTATGATTATTACTTACTTCTAAAATAAACAGAGTAGATGATGATTGCTTTGATGGTTGGCTGAACTCTAAACAAGATGTTAATCTGCTATGACACAGAGTTCTGCTCTTTCCTGTTGAGCTGTACAACATTTATACTCCAGAATTAGTTTGTTTCCATGTTTAATTTATCTTATACAGAAACAATTGTTTCTGTAGCTCCTCCAGTTATTGACAGAGGTTTCTGACAGTTTTGTGCCCAGCACACCTCTGTTCCCAGTGAACATTTCTCCTCTTTCCTGTAACTTGGAGCTCAGTGCTCTCAGTCCAAGTGCAGTACTTAGACACCAGGGATGGATGGCTTTGCTTCACTGCTGTCCGTCCCTTCCTGACAGTTATCTTCTGCTTTGGCTTTTTTGGAACCTCATGAAAGTAGAATTTAATTCTTTCTTCAAGAAGAATCAAGTATTCTTTAGCCAGTTAGATGTGCCTGTGCACCAATTCTGTATAAGATATGGGTGGTCAAGTTAATAACATTTATGTGTTAAGGACTGATGGGGATGGACAGTGAAACTGGTTTACACTCTGGCTGCATCTGAAAAGCAGAATTCCCCTGGAAAGAAAATGTGTTTATGCTGGAAAAGTTTGGATAAACTATTAAGTGACAGACCCATTTGGCAGAATCAGAATTTATGTCCCCAGGCACTCCCTCCCTGCAGACAGTGTCCCCATGATGTCTGGATTTTCTGGTGCTGTCACCAGTTCATCCCCTCAAACCAGAATGTTCACCTACCTTGCCATGTATCCTGAGCTGGAGTTACTGTTTCTTGCTCTGTCTGCAGCATTGAGTCTCTAAAAAGTAGAAATCCCTGCTTTTTTACTAGGGCTTTGTAAATATATTGGGTGCTTTATGTCTCAGTTTTATTTGTCAAGAGAATGCATTAGTAACTTGCTAGAAGGAATCTCCATTCAACAGTGGATGCTCATGCAAGTGCTAAGACTGGGGCTCTGTCAGGCATTTTCTTTTATGAATCTTCAGCTTGTTTATTAAAAATAATGAAAGGCCTGCCTAAAATGTTAGTAAAAGCTAACTGTTTTTTTTTTTTTTTTTTATTTCTCCCAACCCAAGAATTTGTCCCTTTGTACAGCAGCTCTAATGTACATCCTTAGTAGAGATCGCTTGAACATGGATTTGGACAGAGCTAGTCTAGACCTGATGATACGGCTTCTAGAATTGGAACAAGATGCTTCCTCTGCCAAGCTGCTGAATGAAAAGGACATGAATAAAATTAAGGAGAAAATTCGGAGACTGTGTGAGACTGTTCACAACAAACATCTTGATCTCGAAAACATCACGGTGGGTAACATGCTTTTATTGGAAAGCCTTCACAGTTATGGAATGCTTAATAAAATGGAATTTGCAAGCATCATCCTTCATTTCACATCCCCAGCAAAGGATTCCTGCTGTTTCATCTGCTTTTTATGTATACCTGACTTCACAAGTGTTTTCTTCAAATTTGAAATTTCCTTTTTCAAAAGTTATTAGTAGGATAAAGTTAGGATGTTCTTCACCTGAGTTTCTGTTTGCCCCTGCTAAGGGTAGCTACAGGGAGCAGTTGCAAACAAGTTACAATAACTGTGTTTGAAACCCACACTTAGATGTACTCCATTTCTTTGCCTAAGTTTTATAAGTACTTTCACAAACGGGGGTTTGTGCATGGGAGTAAGGGTATTGTGTACTAAAAACCGTGGTGCAGGTTTTGACATTTAAAAAAAACCTATCCTGCACAAGCTGATTTTCCCCTACCCAAAGTGTGGCAGTTCTGTTGCTTATCATGAATGTAGATGAATTTTTTCCTTCCTTTCTCAAACATACTTGTTCTTTATGAAGATACCTTCATCTGTAGCAGAATGAGCTGGCTCTGTTTAGGTTCTGTTTAAAAAGAAATTGGATGCTATCATCAAGCTAGCTTAGAAAATAAAAAGGCTAAGTTGCAAGGTTTTTTAGAAGAGTGTATTTTAAGAATTGATTGACAGATTGATTAGATGAGTGGCCATAAATGACAAAAAACAGTTAATGTGTCTTTGCTTTTGCCATATTCCAGTATAGTTGATGTTAGTATAATCTTAATTTTTTGACATCCTGTAATACATTCTTTTCAAGGTTCTTATTAGGGTTTTTGCCGTTTTTTCTGTAATGCTTGTACCCTTTTTTCTGTAACGCTTATACTCAACGGGAGAAGCTTCTGATTTATTGCTTATGAAGTGAGCTTTTCAGAGCTTTGTCTGTGCAAGTAATGTTCCAGCTCCTGGCAGTAATCTGCAGTTAGAATTGTGTTCCATATTCAGTTGGACTGAAAGATGTGTCTTGTTGAGCTGGCACTTTGTTCTGTAGCGTTTGGGACTTTTGTGTCAGTTTAGGAAGAGTTTCTTTGGGGTGTTTTCTCTCCAAATTCTGGCTATGGAACAGAGAGCTGAATTGATATGAAGAGCCACTGTTCTGTAGCTTTAGCAAGAGCTGAATTTTGGGTGAGGAAGACAATATCCATGACATCATTGTTAACTTTGGTAATCAGGTTGTGGTGACAATGGAATACAAATTGCAATTTTTAGTCTTTGGTTTCATACAAGGACATGAAAGGTGCTGGCAGGGAGCTTGAATTAACTTTCTGGCCTTGGAAATCTGCAGAGAAAGAAAGAAATGAGATTATATTCTGCACTTCAGTTTACAGTCTGAAAATACCACCACAGAAGGAAATCTATTCTCTAGGTGGTGATTAGCTAGGATTTGGTATAATCAGAGTCTTCTTTCAGTGCTGTTTTGGCACTGAAGGCAGCTCACATAGCAGAGTTTGTCAGTGCCAGGATATCTCTTGCACTATAAAATGTAAGACAGCTCCCTTTATTAAGCATGGAACAGCTGGTGCAGGTTTCTCATTGCTAAAGCATCCAGCCACAAAGACCACTGTCTCCTGCTTGAGCTTTTCTCATATTCATAATCTGATCTAGCCTGTTGCTTTTTTATGAACTGTAATTCTGTTCTTGTTTTTTCTTAGACATGGATTTTAAAAGGAGAGGATATATCAAAAGGGTCTCTGTCTTGTGAGGAAGTTGTTCATGAGTAAAGAGCATTAATATCCTCGGCCATCAGTTTCAGCTGCTGTATTTGAGGGTTTTTCCCTGAGGCAGCTCTATTTCTTAAATTTATTTCGAGCTGTTGCTGTAAATGCATTGAATATTGTAGTACCTCACAGATGGAAACTGGTTTCCTCCCAGCTGCACCATCTAGAAGCAGAGACTGTATAGTATTTAGAGAATATTTGCAAGCCAAATGAGATGATTAGGTTCTCTTCCAGTTTAAAATAGTAGCAATGGTAAGTTGAGACCATAATGAACTTCATATGTTGAAGATCAAGCTGCTTTCATGTAGATCCCTGTCATAAGATACAATAAGTAATCTCTGTTTTGTACTAAATGACAGGCAGAAAATGTAAAAAAAATGCAAATCTTCTGGGGGTGAAGAAAAGCTCTGTGCTTTTTCCGACTCAGACATACCCAGTGAGAAACAAGAGGATTGCAGCAGATGTTTTTATACCTCCAGTTTGTGCCTAACCAGTCACACCTTGGCTTGTTTGAATCTTACACAGATCAGGAGAATGTGATCCATTTGCCTCCCTCTTTCCACAGATAACATTGTTTGTGTGTCTGTCTAGAAATGAGGCTGGACTAAATTTTAAATATTCAAAGGTTCTGGTTTTTTGATGGCTATTTATGTTAAAAACATTAGCCCAGAAACCAGGGAGGTGTGTGCAGGTTGAGTTTGTTCCAGGCTGGCTGTGCTGCATTAGAAGAAGATAAACCTGAAGAACCTGACCTTCACCTCAGCAGATGGCCCACACCTTCAGTGAGCACAGCCCTGTGCAGCTCCTGCTTTTGCAGCTGCCTCCTCACTGTTGCATCAGAACAAAAGCCTTAAGGGGTGGCTTCTGTTTTCAGATGGTGAAAGAACTTATTCTGGTTTTCACTCAGCATAAGGCTGAAATGTTAAGGCAACCATGTGTTGGGCCTTTGGTGTTAAAATTTTGTAGTAGTTGACAAAAATTTGAATGTAATGGATTATTTTAGTCAAAAGCAAAAGGGTTACGAGGTTTCATTGCTTTTATTTAAAAAAAGAGAAAATTGGTGTCCTTATTAAGTGTGTACAAATATCAGATTATATTCTTTTAGGGTTATCTGAAGTCCTGTTGCCCTATGACAGAAAACTAATCACTGTGTTTTAAATATTGTGTGGCCTTTGAGCTTTTGTGGTGTAGGTATTTAGGAAATTACCTGACCTGCTGTAGATTTGCTGCTACTTGTGTTCTCTTGATCCTCACAACCCTTTGCCGACCCAAGGATTCTTCCATTTGCCCTGGAGGAATGCTGTTACTGTATGTTCATAGTGACAATGTGCTGCAGGGCTTGCTCCTACAACCCAGAAACAACTTTGGGTGTTAACTCTTCTTTATCTGATCTTCAGCTTTCTTTTCCTCCTTGGAAATGAAGTATTTTGAAAGTGAGGAAAGCAGCTGGAGATGTTGGGGAGTGAAAGGAGGGCTCATACTGACAGAATGGAGTGTTTGCTCAAGCCTGTTGAGTACTGTTCTGCTTCCATTTGCAGGAAGTGATTTTACCTTTACTGTTGCTGAATTTATATATGTGTTCCTCCTTTTTCCAAAAAAGTATATCAGTAAATAGAATAAGGTTTCCTGCAGTTGTTCAGTTTAATTGCTTTATTCTGTAGGTTTGAAATTAAAAACACAAGATGCCTACATTGGAAGCAAATGTGATCTTTGAGCAGCACAGCCCATGTATCTGAGATTGAGAAGCTGTGTTACTGGGGATTTTCTTGATTTTTTTACTGCCTGGCTGATTTGTCCATTTACTTCGTCCACTTGTTTATTTTGATAACAATAGAAACAGATGACAAGAGTCTGCCTGGGTTTTCTAACCTATTAATAAAATAAAGAAAATTTGAAAATGCCAAGTAGCTTTTTTTATCAGTACTGTCATTTTTTTAAAGATATGCATATTCTCCAGTCTATTCTTGCTCCCTCTGGTGGTGCCTCTCAGAGCCTGTACTTTCGTTTTTGTGGTTTTCCTGTGACGTGTGTTTGTGTGCCTTGGTGTATTGGCTGCAGCTGCATTTGATGATTTCACTACCTCCAGAACCTCTCTCTTTCAGACTGGGCATTTGGCAATGGAGACGTTACTGTCTCTCACCTCTAAGCGAGCTGGGGACTGGTTTAAAGAAGAGCTGCGACTTCTGGGTGGTCTGGATCATATTGTAGATAAAGGTATAGTGGGGATACTGCTTTGACAGCATGACAAAATAGTGAATTGCAATAAAATATTTGCTTTTTGTGATGTTCATTTCCTGTGGTTTAAAATAGAAATATTACATATTTTTCTTAACAGTGTTAAAAATAAAATACACAATTCAGTATGAAGTAACTGAGAAATATTAGTGATTTTAATCTATTTTAGATGAGATTGAAAGTAGTTTTCATGTTAAACAGAATGTGTGGAGTGTTGCATTACAGTGTATGAGAATAACAATGGCTTAAGCTTGGACAGAATGCTGTTACATATCTCTGTACAGCACACTTATTCTAGAGTAGAATCTCCTTCATAGTGTCCTAGAATTATTTTCAGACCAGATATTTTTAAACTAAATATACCAAAGGAAGTAAACCCTTCAAGAAGAAATTGGGGGTGGGGGGAAGGTTCAAAGATACCCCTGTTAGTGTGTTTTTGATCAGAATCTCCTAGCTAGGAAAAGGGACATTTCTAAATGAGTTCTTGACCTGAGTAAAGCTTGGTCTTGAATAAGCAGTGGGAGAACAAAGAAAGAACTGGAGAGGTGGAAGTATTCAATTTGAACACAGTTTCAAGTTATTGTTTCAGAGTTGTAAAGTCTGGGAAATGTGTGCTTGTCCTGTCTCATTCCTCTTCTAAAAGACTCCCTTAGAGTTAAGGAACATTGTCATGTGCTGAACACAGTTATTAGCAGGAGAAAATAATATATATGGTTAGGTAATTTGTAACAGCAATCTAAAACTTTTCAAGACAATGTTGTAAGGTTTTTGTTTTTTTTTTCATTTACTTGGAGAAATGAAAAGTTTTGGAGTGCTGATCATGTCCTCATGGTTATTTCCTGCCATTAGAGGTGTGCAGAGTGTAAAACGAGGTTGATAACAACTCTTGAGTAGCTGTGTAGTTTGTACACCTGGCTTTTGGAGACCTTTTACTTATGGAGGAAAAAAACTTCTTTTTGTATTTAGTTAAAGAATGTGTGGATCACCTAAGCAGTGATGAAAATGAAGAGAAGTTGGTTGCTTCCTTATGGGGTGCAGAGAGATGTTTACGGGTCTTGGAAAGTGTGAGTATGAGCAGATCCTTTGCATTTCTGAGAGCTGCTTTTTAAGCAGGTCTGGTTTACCTTCTTTCAGTGTGTAGTCACATTATAGCTCTGTAAGGTTGATTTTTATTTTTTTACAGACTGTACTAACTTTCTGATGCTTATCAGTGTTGCTGTAATGTTTGAAAATTTAATTTGTTATTCTCTATGTGTGTACTGCATTCCAAGATTATTTTTGTTAAAAATAACGAAATATAACATGATACTTTTTCTTAAGTTCCTACAAAAAGCTGCTGTTTATGAGTATTGTTTCCTTGGCATGAGTTTTGAATCTCCAATGTGTGTCTAGTAATAACTGAACATTATAGAAGTGGGATTTTCTTAGAAGCAATAAATCAATGCTAGGGGTTGCTACCTTGAGCCATCAGCTGAGGAAGTGCTGAAAGAGAAAATTGTCCTGAGGGGCAAACGAGTCCTGTCATCAGTTGAGTGGGTATATGCAGATGGTAAATATTTCTTTGAGAACTTGTAAGAAAATCAAAATATGTGATACTTTTGTAGAGTTTACTTGACAGGAATGGTGTGTGTGTGTTCCTCTGCAATGCCTTCACCGAGTTTGATGTTTGTTACTGGTGTTACTCTGTTTCTGTTGTGATACCCTAAGGAAGCAGAGGAGCCTTGTTGTATTCTAGCAACACATCTCCACACATCAGCAAACATTTGGGATCAGAGTACAGGTCAATGAATCTTGCTCAATACCTTAAACCCAAATTAGAGGGCAAATAGTTACAGTGGTTACTTGTTTTCTTCACTAAAGTAGAAGGACAGACTTAAAGATGGTGTAAATGCAAGCTAAAAACTGAGAAACATGAACAATTGTTGAAGGGTGTCTTAAAAATTCTCTTTACCTTTCTTCTCAGCAATGAGAAAAAAAAAATCAGAGTAATTTTCTGCTTTTATATTCAATAGATGGAATTGCCAAGCAAGAGTAGAAGAGCCTTGTCTAGTGTTAGAAAATTCAAATTTGGACTTAGGGGCGTTTGTGGTGTAGTAAGATCCCTAGAAACTTGGGAGAGATGACAAAATTCAAAACACGCCAAATCATGCAAGTCCAAGAAAAGAACTTCTGTTGCTTCTGAAAATTGACTCCAAATTTCAGTGAAGGGAATCAAGGAAAACCTTGTGTGTTATGGTTGGATGCATAATAAGCTCTCAGAAGTGGATTTGATGTCAAGTCCTTAAAATGCCACATATATATGATTGTGTTCTCTATACACACTTGGATGCTATAGTCCCAGAGTGTGGATTCAGGGTTCTGCTGTGGCAAAACATTCTGCTGCATGTTTCTGTACTTTATCAGGGGAGATGGTTTTATCTTCAATGCCACAGTTATTTAGAGATGAAAACTCCAAGGAAATACTGAGAAATGAGAAGTGAAAGTTTACACTGGATAACAGCCAAAAAATGTGGAACTGAATAAAGTATAGTAGTAGTAAAAGGGAATACTTCTCTTTCAGGGGGAAAAAACTCTTATTTTTAATACTACTCTCTCCTTCTCTCTTTAGGTAACTGTGCATAATCCAGAAAATCAGAGCTATCTGATAGCATACAAAGACTCTCAGCTCATAGTCTCCTCAGCTAAGTAAGTTGAAGAAAAAAGTCCCCAAAAACTCCAGTTTTGCGAAATGATAGGGTAAAAAAGGAAATGCTTTATACCAGAAGATTCTAGGGGTGAATAACCCCAGAATTTCCACTGTTGCTTTTTCATTGAGTACAGTTCATGTATATGGAGGTTTGGGCAACTACCTGAGTACCACCAGTGTGTAGAGCTGCTTCTATTGGGTCTGTAGAAGCTGCAGACTGTGGATTCAGCTCCTGCTCCACTAAGAAGGAACAGGGTGAAGTGACATTTATTCATTGTGCTTTTGTTATGCTTAAGTGTTTACTGGAATGGAACATAGCAGAATTGACAGTGTAACTAAGAATTAAAATAGTGAAATCTTGTTCTTGGCGTTTCTCCCTGGCAGAGATTCTTGTACAAACACCTCTAACCCATTTATCAATCTGGGTGAGGTCTCAGTTGGCTGGCAGAGCCTGTCTGCCCCTTGCATTGCTCTTCATAACAGAACAAATGAAGCTGAAAGTTTGACTCTGCAGACCTCATTGGAAACATGATTTCATGGTTATAAGTTAGATATTTGGAGTATTTCTTTAAATTAAAATTAAGCAAACCACTAATATGTTACTTAAACCAGCATATATTTTTGACATTTCTGGTTTTGTTCATGACTGAAATCAGTGTGATGGTTTAATATGAAACTGATGTTATGCAGTAAAGTCATGCCTGTAGTCCATTAGTGTTACAAGATTAGGATATTACTGCTGGGAAGTCATGTGTCATTTCTTACTGAATGGAAGTAGTTCTGAGAAGAGAACAAGAGAACATTCTGGTAACACTGTCAGAATCATGTTGTGCCAGAGGATATGAGAGGCTGGGTTTGTAGGAACAGGAGATATCTTTTGTAAGATCATGTGATGAAGCTGGGAAGGAAAATTAACTTGCTCTTGAAATACCAAGCTGATAACGCCCTAAGATTTCCAGGTTTTTGTTTACACAATTTCAGTTGAGCTTATAAAAGATTCTACAGGTGATAAGTTTATTATCTGTCCCTACAAACTGGGTATCAGAAAAATTCTGCATAAAGATCTGTTTCAGGATTTTTTCCCTGTGAAACAAGTCTACAGGTGGAATGCTGTGTATGTTGTGAAGATAATTTTGTTCTGCCCCTTCTCCCTGCAGAGCACTGCAGCATTGTGAGGAGTTAATCCAGCGATATAATCGTGCTGAAGACAGTATCTGTTTACCAGACAATAAGTCTGTGCCTCACCAGAATGTAACTAACCACGTGGGTAAAGCAGTGGAAGACTGTATGAGGGCCATCATTGGGGTCTTGCTCAACCTGACAAATGATAATGGTAAGACAACAAATTTTGGGCATGTTCTGTGCTGAGGTGTCAAATAAACCATTAGTGTAAATATATTTTGTATTGATGATGGTTTTTCAAGTCCAGTGCTATAAAGCAGTTATCCATGGTAGATGTTTGCTTCCAGCCCTCAGTAACTTGTCTTTGCAAGCTGGCTGAGGAGTTGCAAGTGTGAAATGTTCAGATGAGGGCTTGGGCTGAGAGAGGCTGGTTTGTCATTAGAGCCAAAAGGTTTTTATTAGGCTACTTACCTTTATAAATGTGAATAGTTTTCACTATTGTAAATAGTTTTCACTATTGAGCCTCTGAACTCTTTGTTTGCAGAATGGGGTAGTACAAAAACAGGTGAACAAGATGGTCTGATAGGCACAGCGATGAATTGTGTGCTTCAGGTTCCCAAGTTCCTACCTCAAGAACAGAGATTTGATATTCGTGTGCTGGTAAGTTCTTGTGCTTCTCATATCAACAGAAAGTGATTTGCCTCCTTATGCATTGAGCTGCTCTGGTTCCTCATTGAGGAATACTTTCCCCTACAGTTTTCAGTGACCATATATATACCTTAAGTGAGGTACTTAAAGTTTTTTTTAAGGATTTGGTGGGTTTGAGGGTTTTTTCCCTTTGTTTGGTGGGGAAAAATGCACTGCTTGGTAAAGAAAGATATTTTGCTAAATAAGTATGTGAATTAATAATTTTCAAACATCTTTTCAGTTTTGGAAATGTGGTTGATATTATTGTTTAAGTTTAAGGCTTTGTCAGATTTACCTCAGCTTATATAAAATGTGTCAGAATGGCCTAATAGTAGCAGTGAAATTGTGTATATGAAGGATCTCTTATGAACATAAGCTCAGGGTTGGACACCTAAATCCCTAACCTCTGTAAAGGAATTCTCAGCTCCAAAAATGTTCTCATGTTGAGAATTGGAAAAAACAGATTCCTGTATAAAAGTCCTCCTGTACAGGGATCTCTGTTCTGTCTTGTATTTCTTTAAATCCTGATCCCCCTGTCTGTTAGACTGTTTCATAAATTGCATATTCTCAGAAAGATAAGGACAAAGATATTTATCTGAATTGATGTTTTTTGCTAAATTGTTTTTTTTCCAAGGTGTGTAATCCTTTTTGACTCTCCCATTTTGCAGGGATTGGGTCTGTTGATCAATCTCGTGGAGTACAGTGCCCGGAACAGGCACTGCCTCGTCAATATGGAGACATCGTGTTCTTTTGACTCCTTGTGTACGGGCGAAGGAGACGAAAGCCTGAAGATAACTGGACAGATTGATGCTGTTCAGGCTTTAGTGCAGGTGAGAAGTGTTTGTCCTGCAGTAGTTCCCATTGCTCATTATCAGACTCAGCAATGAAAATGTGTCAGTTTTCTGTTTGGCATTTTGAGGAGTGGAGCAAGGTGGGGGAAGATTGCTACTCACAACCCTGAGTTCTGCAGTGCTGTCCATTACAGAAACAGCTTCCTGTAAAAGACAGTGCTTTACACACATCCAGTAAAACTCTTATGTTCCTATATAATTTATTTATAGTTTTATTGTTCCTAGATTATTTACTTTGACTTCTGTTTTAAACCAACTGTAAGCTACTTTTCTCTTATGTACTTTGCTTCCATAATTTTTTTTGAAGTGCCATGTGTTTAAGACTTTGCAGCTTTAAATTAAAAAACAAGATAATCCTTTTTAAAAAGCAATAAAATACAGATGTAATGATTATGGATGTGAAACAGCAGTCTTAAATTGAGTGTAAGAAAAAAAAGAAATCCACCAATAAAATGAAGAAATTTTTAAAAATTATTATAAAAAAGAAATCAATCATTTTGGTGAATTAGTTCCACCATGCAAACTAAAATTAAAAAATTGAAAGGAAATCACAGATGTCATGTTTCAGTGGAGTTAATTTTATGGAAGCTTTTAGCAGTTGTATTTAACTTTGTGAAATAACTGTCCAGTTGCAGACAAAAAAATCAGTAAAAATAATAATAGTAAATATCTTAAAATATGGAGCTTGGCAAAGCAATGTTTAAAACTGGTTGTATGGTATAGGAAATAATTAATGAGAAATAAGTGTCTAATATGGGTTTCCTGGTTCATTCACATCCTTTGCTAAGTCATTTTAAATGACTCCCTCATGTTTTTGCTCTAAGAAAGCCAAGAGGGAATAGTTAGCATAAAAAGAAAAGGAAAATTGGTAGAGAACAAAAATGGACAGGAAATTATGGCAGCTTTTAGTCTTCCTGCCATGTCTGAAGGAAAGTGATTAAACTTTTAGGATGCCCAAGGGGAGCCTGCCAGGCAGTTCAGCACCAGGCAGGGAGATCTTGCTGTGGAGCACAGTGCTGGTGATGAGCCAGATTGTATTTTCCTTTGAGGAAGAAAACTTGCCTATTCTTAAAAAAAGTATTGAAGACTAATTGTATTAAGGGGTAAATTGTGAACAGGAAACAAAAGTACGAAGTCCATGTGTTTGGGGTTAATTTCTAATGGAAGTTCTCCTGGAATTCCCCACATCAGCTGTTCCTGGAGTGTGAGCGAGCGGCGCAGCTGGCCGAGAGCCAGACGGACGAGCTGATTAAAGAAGCTCCCACAGCTCAGCATGATAAGAGTGGGGAATGGCAGGAGACAAGTGGGGAGATCCAGTGGGTCTCCACAGAGAAGTCAGATAGTACTGAGGAGAAGGATAAGAAGGAGGAAGATGATGAAGAACTTGATCTCAATAAAGGTACGTTGTCTGGCTGTGATGAGACAGTGTGATCACATAAAATCCCTCCTTGTCCTCTGCTTCCTCTCTACATCCAGTCTTCAGGGCTGAGATTTCCTCAGTGTATCCCAGGTGAAACTGCTGCATAAGTAGGAGCCATTCAGATCTGAAGCATGAGAAGTAGAAGCTGTTATGCTTCTTTTAACTATTATCTGTTTCTTAAAGAAAAGCCCAGAAGAAACAGAAAAAAAATCCAGACCGTTTTGGGACACTCTATGTACAAGATATTCTGGAAAGGATGACTTTTAGGCTGTTGCCTCATTCTTCTGGAACAGTCCTTGAAAGTTACCTCCCTTAATTTTGTTTTCCAGGTTCTTTTTTCAAGCTACTTTAAGAGTTGGGGTTTTTCCCCCCTCCTCTCCCAGTTTGCTTCTTCAGTCCCCATCTGCTTTGTGTCTGTCTTTTCCCTTCATCAGTGGTGTCTGAAGTGCCTGTGTAGTGCATTGATGTACTGCATCTTTGGTAGTTTGTTCCAGGAGTTTGAGTGTCTCTGACCTGTTAGTTTGTCTCTGGAAAATGGATTTGAAACATCATTCCTTCTTGTTTAATCTTCCAATAGTAGATGCAGTGTATGACTTTTAATAGTGTTTTCATCTTATGTTAATAGGTGTGGTATATTACCTTCTCCAAGCTTTTTTTATATCCTTGCTCCTCTTTGTAGCTCCATCAAGTAGTGTCTGCAGTTATTTGTAGTTTTTCCCAAAATGCTGAGTCATCAGCAGAAAATGTAATAAACTACTTTGGGGGAAGTTTTAGAGGCATATAGTATCACATGAAACATTTGGATTGGTAGTTAGGGGTGTTCAGCATACAGTTTGCACATTGAAATGGCAAATGACAAAATACTGTGCAGCAGAATGAGTTGAAACTAAATGAAGACCATTTTTCTTGTCAAGAATGTGCTGCTGAGTCAGTAAGTGTGGTTTCCTGATCTCTGAAATCTCAGTCCAAAAGCTCGTTTTGTTTGAGGAAAAAGCATTCTGGAAAGTGATAATGAGGGATTGTATTTGCAGCAGTAAAAGATACCAGCTGCTTGGAGAATACAATAGACTGTTGTCTCTTTTACAGCTCTTCAGCATGCTGGGAAGCACATGGAAGACTGCATTGTGGCCTCATACACAGCATTGCTTCTAGGCTGTCTCTGCCAGGAGAGTCCAGTAAGGGAATAAGTTGATTCTAAGTCCAGTATAATGTTTAATGAAGTGGTAATTTGCTGTATGGAAAGGGGTTTATTAAATTGGGCTTCAGTGTGAGCAATATGTTGGTGAAGCTACACTGGTGTATGCAGCTTTGGGAAGGGTTCCCAGAGTTATTTCAGCCAAAAATAAGTTTTTGAACATCACTGTGTTTATCAAAAACAGTTGGAATTGAATATTTGACCTCTTTACTTCTCTCCCCTTCCTTGTAGCCAGCAAAAGAATTTGCTTTGGAAAGGCAGAGAAAAATTGGCTAAGCCTGTTCCTTCTCAGTAGTTTTAGTTAGCAAATTACCATCAGACTTATATATTCTTTATCAGTCTGCTTTAGTTTTTTCTTCCATTGAAATCAGATGAACTTGTGTGTGTCCCTATTATAAAAATAATTGTCTTAGATTGGAAATATAGAATGAAAAGCTGAAGTTAAAAATATGGAACTCCAATGGCTGAGAACTCAGTAAATTGTCCTATCAGAAATGTGCTCACATGCAAATGAGTTCTGCCTTCAGGCTTGTCTGAATTTACCAAGGTGCAGAAATGGCCTTTAAGGTGCTGTTCTGTGTCCTTGCACTGATCAGTGTCCGTAACACTTTCAGTGTTCAGAGTGAGACTGACAGTGATATCAGTAATTCTCAGCCCTTCACAGTTGTAAAGGGAGAGCCTCTCCCTATCAGGGAGTGGTCTGGTGGTTTGATAATCTTGTAGGTCCTAGGAATGTCTGATAGTCTGGTTTTTTTTCTTTTTTAATTTTTTTTAAACTTCAACAAACCAATAATAAAAAATTCTTTAAGCAATTGTTTTCTAAAAACAGAAACACAGTGAAGATATGAGTATTGCTAAGAAAGACACTTAAATCATAAAGATGGCAGCAGAAGCTATCTTTATGTTGTGAATATACTTGTCTTAGTGCATCTCACATGCAGCTCATCATACTTCTGAGTCAGAAAAATGTTTCCTAAATAAGACAAGATTGTTTTATTTCTTAGATCAATGTGACTACTGTGAGGGAGTACTTACCTGAAGGGGACTTCTCGATAATGACTGAAATGCTCAAAAAATTTCTCAGTTTTATGAACCTTACTGTAAGTAATGCATATTTCAAGTTTATATTTGTAGATATTTTTGTAGTTTTGTTTTCTGTTAATATTTCGTGCCTTTTTAGAAGCATCATTAACATTTTTCAGTTTGTGTCTTCATAAGAGCACAGGATGATAATTCTGTTTTTTAATAATGAGAGGCCATTTGTCTGTCATAATTTTGTCTGTCATTGTATTGTGATTGGCCAGGAAGATATTTCTGAATTAACTGCCTGAACCTAGTTGCTTTTACTGATGCATAATTGCAAATAGTAAAATTCTGAGAATAGAATAGCTCTCAGATATTTGAAGGAGGTGCTACAAATGCTTATTTGTTACTTGTGTTTTCTATTGCATTTCCAGTGTGCTGTTGGAACAACAGGCCAGAAATCTATCTCTAGGGTGATTGAATACTTGGAACACTGCTAGATACTTAACTTCCGCTGCAGGCACTCTAATGCTGGAGCTACCCTTAGACAAAAGAAGAAGTCATGAAAGAAGTCCTTGAAGGATATACCAAGAGCATTCATCTGTGTCATTCGTGTTCGGATTTTTAAGGCTACCTGGTCTCTTAACCATGCATTCAGCATTTTCTGAAAGACAGTTACTACATCAATCTGCAACTATCAAAAATGAGGGGAAAGAGGTTCTGAGGAAAGTAAATAAAGAAACCTTGCTGTTTATGATGCAGTGCAGTATTTAAATATTTTTGGCAGGGTTTACCCTCCCTATCTTTTTTCTTGCTTTGTTCGTGACAAGTTTCAAGGGGAAAAACTTGCTGCTGATAGTGCAACTGCTGTTTACTGTTGAGCCACTGTTTCATGCCAGCCAGGTGCAAAGGCAGCTTAGCTACTGAGGTATCAAACAAATGTTCTAATAAAGAAGTTCTGGACAGCAGCACCGCTCCTATTTGAGTTTAATTTGTTCCTGCTTTTTTTATTACTAGATGATTCCAAAATCATAAAATATAAATTTTTAAATACTTTTGTGATTTTAACTACTGTCTATATTTAAAATTTGTTGGAATCCAAAGAGGCGAGGATTGGATAGTTTATTTTTTATACTGTTTTGATTGAAATTAGGTTGTTGAACGATTTCTCAGTTCTAAAACTCCCATGGCCCACGTACTATAACCCGCTAGACCATAACGCTTTGTAGTTCCAAGAGCATGCAGACCCATAAACACATAAAGCCATTGAGGGTATGTTATCCACTAAAGAAATAGTGACTGTAAAAAGTTGTGCCCTTTTAAAGCTGTTAAAATGCAAATGAAATAAAGAAAGAAAAAAAAAAGATTTAAAAAACGCTCACTCGCAGGGTAGTTTACACTTCCGATAAGCAAAAACTTTGAAATGCTGTTTTAATTTGTTTCAAGGAAGAACTCAAGGTGTGTTTTATAATGTTGAATACAATGAATTTGGATGCTTTAGGGGGAATAATTTTAAAGAAGCTAAAACACCAATGGGGATTATTGTTTCCAGCTGACATAATCTTTCTATTTCATCCTTCTGTAGTATGACAGAGTTGAAATGCATACAACACAAAGCCTTAAATTGCTGATATAGCTAAGATTTTGTTCAGTCTGAGGTTTAGTTCACAGCAAAGCATTGTGTTTGAGGACTCTAGTGGAACAAAGAATCCCAGAAAATACATGACTTTTTAAACAATTTTTTTCTTGCACTCACTATTCAGACCAACAGAATTGATTATTAAGTATTTTTATTAAGGTGGTCTTGAATATTTGCAGACTGTTCTGCGATCTGCTTCGTTGACATTTTTAAATACCTGTATAGGTAGTTACATCATGTTACTCCATTGAATTTGTAAAACTTGAAGCCATAAAAATATTAGTTCTATGTATAATGAGGGGGAAATAACAGGAAATCTAACCTGCTTTTAGATCTTGTGTTATCTCCGTGTATAAAGTTAAGAACTTGTGCTTTTGTATCAGTGCCAGCTGTAAATTTTTTACATACAGTGGCTGCCTTCTATGTCTTCCTATTTTTGATAATGCAGATTGTTGGGAATTCTGTAAGGAAGTAACTGATTAACGGCAAAAATCTTATGTTGGTCTTTTTTTTTTTGCATTTTCTCTCATCACCTTCTAAAACTTAGTGTATCAGTGTAACTTAGAAAAGTTTTTGAGGTTGTGTTCCCCTTCTTCAAAAAAAACCAAAACAGTATTGAGAGAGAGGGAAAAGGTATATGTAAATGATCTGCATCAGGAGAAAATTATTAAATATTTGGCCCATCTAGTTTTTGAATTTTAGAGATTTTCACATCTATAATGAGATTTCAAATTGATTATGTAGTTTCATATGGGGAGATGGCAAGAGAAAAGAAGATGCAAATATGATGATAGGGGAAAGCAGGGACAACTACCTTTCTTTGTTACACTGGTAATTGTTTGGGAATTGATTTACCTCAGTGTTTAACAGTTTTTTTTTAATGTAACTAATTGTCAAGCACTGAAAAATGCAGATTTTTTTTGAGGGTGGGGGGAGAAATCACCCTGTGAACTGCAGTGCATTTTTGTGTGTTAGACCCTCAAATAACTCTGCATTAAAGGGTACTTGAGGTCAACTTGCAAATTAAAGTTTTAAAGTAACATTTTTTCCATTGTAAATATTTGTGTAAATACTCTCAATTGGAAATTAGAACAGTAGAGTACTTTTCTGAATCCAATCCTATTTTTATTTTATACAGTATTTCTCAGCTGTGATCTTTGGAGCAAAAGCCAACGGCAGGAAAAATAGTTTGTACCAGTTTCATGAAGTATGTCTTTGGGTTTTTGTAAATAATTTTAACTCAAATAAAATTGCTACTTTCAATACATATCTTGTCTTTTAACATGCAGTAAAACACTCCTCTGAGTGATTGCAGAAAGAAGGCAGTGTCAGGTAAATTGCTAAAAGAAAAAAGTGAAAAAAAAAAAAGATTAAAAAATTATTAAGGAGCATCCTGAACGTAGTGATTTGCTTTTCACCTCTGTATTGGGACAAAAAAATTCAGTGCCTGGACCTGAGGCTATGGTCAGTCAAACCAGTCAAGGCTGGAAATTTTCTGGATATGATGTATGGTGTCTCTTGCTGCATTTTGGAGTTCTCTGCACAAGTTGATCTTTCAGTAACAACTCTGGAGAGCTGTAGTCAGAATAACATAAATGTGATAGAGCACAGGGAAAATGGCACCGTTCTCATGGTGAGACTTTTCACATCATGGGGGGTGTTAAGTGAAAAGGGAGGAAATTGCCATGAATGTTGCTCTGTTTCTTGATTAACGTGAGTGATGCTTTAACTTCAGGATGGATTTTTTCCCATGGATTTTTCCTTAATTGGTACAAGTAGCTATGGGTACAATATGCAATAATTCATGAACTGTAACACGACTTGAATGTGATGTGTCATCTCATTGCCACTTGAAACAAGCAGCAGCATAATGTAACCTTTTCTGTGCTGTAAGGGAGTGGTACTGGAGCTTGAAACATGGAACAGTGTGTTATTAGTGTGTGGTGCTGTAAGAGCCAAATGCAGCTTTATGTAAGCAAATGTTTGTAAAAAATCTGGTAAGAGAATTTCCTCTTCTTTTGTCAGTAGTTATGTAATGGAAGCATTGTGTGGAATGCTTAGGGGTGACATCAGCATTTTCAGATTAACAGGATAATTGTGAAGCTTCTAGAGAAGATTTGGGAGTCAAAGCCTTTCTCATAAATTATTTCCCTTTCAATCTGTTTTGAAGTGCTTGATTTGCATAGGAGAAAGGGATGTGGTCTGATGCCTGTGGCACTGATGTATCTCATATTTCCTTTCTGGGCATCACTAAGCAGAAGCCAGAGTATACTTGGTTAGCTGGGGCTATAACCAGGCAAGCCCACATATCTTTTCCAGTAAAGTTTCTTCTCATGAATGTGATACTTTTCTAGTTTAAAAGGCACGGAAAACCAAAAATGTGGATTTGACTTCAAAAGATAAAGAGGATTTAGGTGACTGCCGTTCTTCTGCATCAAGCCTGCCCTTATTGGATGGCCTGTTAATTGGGTTTTTGAAGATAATGAGATTGGAATTTACCCTGAATTCCACTAGTCAAGTGTTTTCAAAACCAGGCCACTGTAATTTTTGATACTGCTGCTTCTCTTCCTCTGTGTAATATGTTAATTTGTCTTTGGAAAAAGGACACTACTGGGTTCTTTCAGCTGTGTGGAACAGAAGCCTTTCATACTTACTCTTTTTTACTTGCCCTAAAGATCCCCTATCTAAAGGATTGTAATTGATGAAGATGTTTGCAGCATCAGTAGGTTCAGATAGTCTTCCTGTAAATAAAAATGAAACCATTATAAATAATGCAACTGCTAGAAGTCCTTACCCAAGGTCGATTTGTTTGCTAATGCCACAGGGTCTTTATTCCAGTTGTGCAAACGGAACTGAATGTGCAGCTGCAGCTTGTGCCCCAGGTAGCCACGCTCAGTAGGACACATCTGTGTGAGACAGCAGCACTCTGGTGATGCTCAGGGGGCTGCAGGGAGCCCTGAGGACAGCAGCCCTGCTGGGAGGAAAGGGAGCTGCTCTGGACAGAGCCTGACACTTGAGAGGCAGATGTGTCACCTCCATCACCTACTGCCTTCAGACTGTATCTCCACATCTCCTGACCCGCTGCTTGAACTTCAGCTCATCGCTTTGGAGAGGTAAATGCCAAAGACTTTCTCTCCACGTGTGCAAAGCCACATTGGTAAATAATGAAGAGTTGTGCAGGCAGTAGTACCTATTTCCAGAATTCTAGTCTGTCTTAGGTGGACCAAAGTTACTTAAAGGAAGATTCATTGAACTTCTGCAGAGTAAACTCAGGTGGTATCTAAAAGGAGACTCAGGATATAACAGGAATTGTATTAGATACACTGCTTAGAGTAGGACTCCTTTATATCTCCTGTATTATAACAGAAGATTTAGTTGTGTCTCTGCATTTAGTTTTTTATAGGCTGGGAGGAAGATTGCTAACCTGGGGTGTGAAGTGGATGAAACGATGTCATTCCAGCTGTAAAGCTGACCCTGTGATGATGTCCTAGAACAAGTTACTTTGTTTCTCACTGTTTCCAGTACATAAGGCATGCAAACCAAGATGGAAGGCATTACTGCAGAAGTTTGAAGTGAGAAAGGGAAGGAAGGAGTTGATTTTGTCAAATGATACCATTCAGGAGCCTTGCAGACACCTTACCTCTAGGAACGATGTTGAAGTTGTGGAACTGTGGGGTTTTGTTCATGGATGCATTGTTGGCCACTAACCCCAAACATGTCTCTTGAAAGCATTTCTGGGGAAAAAGTTTTAAAATATCCAGGCCGAGTTTTCTGATCTATTGTTAAATTTGTAGTAAATTTCAATTCAATTAATAAATTAACAAATTTATTAATTGAATTGAAGTACAAACCATAAGGAGGTCTTGGAGTAAGATCACTTTGTGTCACAGCTCTGTGCAAAGGCATGAATTTGGGTTCAAAAGCTTGATGTTCAGGTTACTGAGCCTTAAAAAGCAGTTCAGTAATGTGTTATATAAAACTGCTGTGTAACATCTGGTGTCATTTTGCTGGCTCCTATATTAAACTTTTGTCTTCATTTGACAAGGAATTTTAAAGCGAAGCTATCTTACCCAAATTAAAAATATCTAGGTTGAAGTGCTATAATGAAATTTACTTTAGCAGCAGAAATTGAATATGGTAAATTAAATAGAAGTGATACCATTATTGTTTGTAGTCTCCTTTGCCCTAACTCTTTTTAAAACCTGGCTATAAATTTTTAATAAGGAAATTCTTCTTCTTAGTAGAAAAATCTGATTGCAATTTGTGTGCTGAGTATATTCATGCATCTGAAATATCCAGTTTCAGAATGGAGCTTCATATTGCAAAACAATGGTTTTTTTGTGATACCTTAGATTACAGTGAGAGCCTTACTGAGGCTTTTGTGAAAACAAATTTGTAGCTATTTTAGCCCAGATAATCATGTAAGTTCCTTCTTATTTAATGTAGGTTCTAATGGTTATTCAAGTATAATTTCAAATGTGAGACAAAAGCAAACATACAGGAATTTAAGTCATTTAAGTATCCGTGTAGAATATAAATTGGAGTTACTGGGGAAAAGCAGTAATCTAGAATGATTTTTTAGTCTATTATACATGCAGTCTAGGATTGTAAAAAAAAAAAAACCCAAAACCTAAAATCATTCTGTTGAGAGAACTACATTTTGATGCTCATCACAAGAAGAGACAAATATACATCTATCCAGGTGTTATTATACAATGTTAAGAGGTTTATACAAAGATGAACTGTATGTTAATTTTATGCAATACTTGTGATTAGCCTTCAGAGGTTTTCAGGATAACTGGTTTGTGCTCTCTGATACATGATACAGCTTCAGCTTTTTTTAAATCTGAAAATGCCACAGGATCTATGTGCTTTGGTTTCTGAACTTTGCTACCTGGGATCAAATGAAGCAGCTCTTGAACCACAGGTGTCTTTTGGAACCTTGGGTACAGGGAATATTTCTCTGTCAGGGAGGTTTCCACAGGTGTCTACAGAATCCCACCCTTCTCTGCGGATTTTACCTGGTGACCATTTTCAAAATGCTCAATTCAAAGCCTGCTAAGCTCAGTCAGTCCTGCATTGTGGTGATGGTCTTTAAAGCTGAGCTCAGTACCTTTTTCTGTGAGAAAACCTGAGCAAATGCTGAGTTCTCAGCAGGACCCAGAGTGCTCTTGTGTCAGTGAGACCCCGGGAGCAGGGGCACGGTGCCAAGCCCAGGGCTGGGGCTGGCCTGTGCACGAGCCTTTGCTGGGGTCACTGGGGGCGGCCGTCTCGGCTCGGGCTGTTCACAAAGGAGTCCGAACTGGGATGGGGGAGAGCCCCTGCTGAGGCTGTTTCTGCACCAGATCTTGCTGATACCAGAGCTCCCCCGTGTTTCCCAGGCTGATTTCAAACCCCATCTGGGTGCTGAGCCGTTGTATCTCATCCAATGAGAGCAGCACATGGCACCGTTGCTATGCGCTTTCTCTCCTGGGTCTAAGGAAGGAAACACCTGCATTAAGATTCCAGAAATTACAGAGTCAAAGGCCAGAAGGAGTTTCTTTGAGCCCAGATTTCACTAACTACTGTCATATGTGAGATTCTACTCAGTCAGTGTGTGGTGTGACTTCTCAAACCTCTTCAAGCAGTAAAGGTCATCTTCCTTTCAAACAGAATTTTAGGCAGATGCAAGACAAAGATATCTGAAAGAGCAGGACTCTCCAGTACATTGTAGTAAGTTGCCACAACACCAGTAAATGTCTAATTATTTCAGGAAATTACAGAATTTTTTATGTCCTGGAGATAAATTAAGAATTGTAAAGGTTCAGATTTGTAAAAGACTATGATGTTTCAGTGATAGCAGCCTAAAAAGTGGTCATCTGCCTGTAACCAGCAGTGAGGAAGGAAAATAAATTCCCTTGGTTGACAAACTTTCCCTGGAGATGAAGTCAGACACACAGAGGTCTGATGGGATGAAGAACAACCATCATGCAAGTTAGGATATCTGAAGCTGGATCAACAACTGGGCCTGGTGTGTGGCTGCACAGCAGTCCCTGTTCTGAAACCTGAAGTATTTCTTGGAAGAGCCAGGTGCTGCTGAAGGCTGTGAGGATCTCCAGATGGGTGAGCAATTAGTCCATGAGCGTTGTGCTTCCCAAGTTATACTCCAGGAGCACTGCATGCTGTCTAGGGCTAGGTTGCAGAGCATATCACCTACAAGCAGGTGCCTTGGAGATTCCATACACTGCTGAACCAGAAGCAACTTCTTGCAGCATTGAGAACTTGGCAGGATAAGCTGAGGTCAGTGTTCTGCTCAAGGTTTGGGAGTGCACAGTGTAACTAACATCTGCAAACTTTATCTCTCATAGAGTCCAAAAAACCAGCACTCAGCTGCCAGGTGCCTTCCTTGGAAGCTGCTTTACTTTCTTGATTGAATGCAATTGGTAATTGTGGTACATGCCTATGGAATTTCTCTACATCATTCTCTATTCATCATGATGGACATTGCACAGCCTCTCTTGGTAATCTACACCAGGGCTAGGCTTCTCCCCTAAAGAAAAAAAAGTAAGAGGTACTTGTCAAGTTGAGAAAAGATGAAAGGAAAATGAAAAGAAAAGCCTACAAACAAACAAAAAAAGCCAACAAAAGAGCCAGAGTTTTCACTAAAGCTTCCTCAAGCCCCTAAGTTGTGGAGAGAGAAAGAAGTCTTCTATTGGACTGATCCTTCACTCCAAGGGTTTAAAAGAGAAGGGCTGAGCAGAAATAGCAGTCTGATCCCTGTAGGAAAGGAGGGCCCTGCTGGGTTACCACGGGCTGTTGGTTGGGTTCAGGACTGCCCTGACAGGAGGAGGGGCTGGCTGGGAGGGGTGGGAAACCACTCTGCGGTTTTGAGTGTCTGGGCTCAGATACAAATCGGAGTGCCCAGAGCTGCACGGGCTGCAGGCAGTGACGGCCTGATTGGAAGCCCGATGAACTTGTCACTGCTAAGTAATGCACGGGAGGAAAAATAGCTCTGTACCACAGCAGGTTAAACTGCACATTAACTGTTGCCTGCGGGGGTGAGTCTAACAATTCAACTCCTACAGAGGGCAGAACGACATTTGTAACATTAGGTGTAATTAGGAAACAAATAGAAGAAAACAAGAAGCATCTTTATATTACAGGATGCATCCCTGATGTTGCCTTGTTCAGAGCTCAGCATGGATTTTAGGAAATAGCAAGAGGCAGATACTATTTCTTTTTTCTGCTTTATACCCTGATTCATCAGCAATGTGGAATAGCCAGAAGAGGTTAAATAGTCCACAATTCTTCAGCTTGAAGAAGAAATAATGACTGGAGATACATGACTGGCAACAATAACAACCAAAAAACAACTAAGATGTTGAAAACGTGAATAGAAAATGACTGCTTGTCCCAGTGCTCTCCTTTGTTCTTGTAACAAGGAGCCCAGTGCAATTACCAGGTAACAGAATTTGAAATAAGCAAAAGGAAGTACACTTTAACACAGCACAGAGTTAAACTGTGGGACTTGCTGCCCCACAATCCTGGGAACAGTTTGCTTAGAGTGCTTTGCTGCTGAACAGTAGCCTTTGCATGCCAGGCAGCTCAAGTGCACAGCAATGCATGAGGGAGCAGTGTCAGCTCTCTCTGGTTTCTGCAAGAGCTCCTCTCTCCTTTCAAATTTTGCCCCAGGCCCCCCTGGCCGTGCCATTCCTTGGTGGCAGTGCCATGTGTGTTCTGCAGTGTGCACATGCAGCACAAGCTGCTTTATTGCAGCCTAATTCCTCAGTTGCCCAGCAGTGTCCCAGACACTGCGTCAGGATTAGCCGGGCTTAAAGAGTCATGTCCCTGGCTGACAATCCTGGAGGCAGACTGGCCAGGCCCTGGCTCCCTCCATGGGGCAGGGAGAAGGTTTCCACCCCTCTGCTTGGGTGGTAGCATGGGTCTTTTCCCATTTCTTCCATACTTTAGGCATGTATTTTCCAGAGCTCACCATATGCCTGTTGATCCCCTTCCTGCTTCTTTTCTAGCTCTGATTTCCCTTCACCTGTCTGCCTTCTCCCAGCCTCCACCTGCCTATTACCTTGTAATAGGTAATTTGTATTCTTTTCAAAAATAATCCAAGGCCCACTCAGATTGTGTTTCCAAAGATACTAAACAAATGCCACAGACAGACAGACATGGCTTGGCAGCACACCTTGTTCCCACTTGGACCCCGGCTGGAGCTGGCCTCACTGCAGTGGTCGGTATCCCCTAGAGCAGTGCAGGTGTCACAAATCCAGGCAGGTGAGGACCCTCCCTAGCCAGCCCTGCTGCTCCCCCTGGGTGCACCCAGCGTGCCTTGGGGAGCTCAGCTCTTTGCTCGGTGCTGCTCTCCCTGCGGCAGCCCCGGGGGCAGGCAGGGCTGTGAGATGGGTGTGCAGCCCCGGGGCTCAGCGAGGGGCAGCCGGAGCAGCCGCCAGGAGCCGGGCTCGGGCCGCTCCCAGCGCTGACAACAGCAGTTCACGTCCCCAGATGTGTCACCTCTGAGCTCAACCCCTGCACTGCCACACGCTGCTTGTTCCGAGTCCATGCGGGGATGTGGAAGGGCTCCGGCACGCTTAGGAAGGTCAGGCTTCTTAATTGCACATGAAAGCGACCCAAATTCCAGGAGCTGCTGACAAGTGTGTGCTGCTGTGCCCCACGGCCAGCTCTGGGTTAATTATTAAGGAGTGCTATTTTTAGTAGGCGTTTGCAATAGATTCCGTGTGTCTGTAACCTTGTTCCCGTGGAAGTTCATCACAATGTCACGTATTTCATTAATTTTAACCTTTATTCTATGCAATTAGTAGAAAATGTTTCTAAAAACCTCTTTGATTTTTTTTCCTGCCTCCTTCCCACTGGGAAGGCTAAACAATGGTGTGAGTTCTAGGCATGCACATCACAGAATAGCAAGTTTGGCCAGGATATAAATACAAATCCTTAGAAGGCGGGAGGCAGGGACAGTTCGTTTACAACAAGATGGAGACTCTCAAAGAATTGTATAAATGTCTAAAGTTAAATTCCACAAATAATCTGCTATTCTGCCAATAAGAAATATACACTTCTAAAAACAAATCTAGAAAATAATTGTAATGCTTGCAATCTTTCCTACAAAGGAGAGAAAAATCCTTAAGCAGTGGCAGCTCTTAGTATAATTTGGCTACATTCATACATTGATCTACATGTAAGGGTACATTGCCATGACAACTTTTAAATCTTGCTGAATTCTGTTCTTACTACTACTATTTTTTTTTTTCTTGCTGTACTTTCTAAAGTGACCTGTAGTCTGGGATCTCCTCCGCACACAAGGACCTTAAATCCTGCATCTGTAACTCTGGGTACTTCTAAAGCTTGTTGCCCTCAAAATCTTGTTAATCAAGAAACAGAAAACATATTTTATATACATATATAAAAAAGCCAAGAATTTATTGTTATTATGGTGGAAACCTTTACTTTGAGAATCATAATTAGTCCAGACCTAATTATTACAGAAAAAAATGTTTCTATACAGAAAGAGTTGCAATAATAATAATAATAATAGTAATAGTAGTAATAGTAATAATAAACAATACAGCTATGTCTCTTATACTCACAGTTCCAGCTCCTTGCCCCTTTCCTGGTGTTGCACTCACCCTTTCAGGGTCCTCATGTTGCTGCCTTCAGTGTGGTGGTAGGGGTGCTAAGGCTGGTCACCAGCACACAAGTTCTTTTGGCTGGGAGGGATGTGATGATGGCTGCATCTTTCTCACTCCAGGATCCATTTGGGGTCTTTTTTTATGTTTGCCAACAAACCTTCATACCTTGCTGCTTCATCACTGGTTTGCAACCCACATGATATCCAAATTTGCTAATGTATCTTGCATATGGTGGAAACGTTCTTTGTTCTCTTGTGCATGAAAAGGTGATTTTGTTTGACTCTAGGTCTGTGTTTTGACTGGAAATCAATGGTTAGTTTGTTTTTTAGCTATGGGGATTCCAGTGGCAAGCCCATGCCTCATCTTTTGTCATTTTTTCCTGTACTACTCCCCACTGCATCCTGTGCCTCCTCCTTTGCCACCACTCCAGGTCTGTGTTTTCTCCACATGACATCATTTATGTTGGTTGTATCTTCTTCTGCACAGAACAGTGACCTGTCAGTCCTGCCTGGGCAAGTACACTGGTACCATACAAGGGTAAGCAGAAGTAAAACCAAGTCATCCATGACTGTGTGGTCAGAAGAAAAAATGCTGTTACAGCTAAGCCCAAAGAAAACTTGCAGGTAGGTCAGCAAATGTTCTGCCAAAGCAGGCAGGGTGTGACTCTGTGCTGAGGCCTCAGAGCAAGGCACGTGGGCTGTCCCCAGCAGTGACCGAACTGACACAGGGCTACAGGCCACCAGCAGGCCACTGTCTCATCAGCAGCATGCACCAAGTGCTGCTGCCATTCTGCTGTGTCACATTCCAGCTCCAGTTGCAGCAGTGCCTGACAAAAATAAGGTACAGGTGTTGAGCAGCAACATCTGGGATCTCAATTACTGCTCCTACAATAAAAGAACCCAGCCTGGCATTTTGGTCTTGCTCCAAGCTGTCTGGGCAGATGCTTGAGTGGAAAAATAGCTTGCTGGTGAGATCAGCCTGTTCAATCCAGGCAAGCGAGAAGAGCGCACGTTATTAAAATAGAAGGCAAAATGAGGCAATTCCTCTGCCTGTCAAATAACTGGGTAAATCTTCTCAAAGTCTTTTCTTCATGTGCTTTTTTAGATTTGGCTGTCTCTGTCCTATGAGAGTCAAATATTCTTGGCAGTGGAAATGCTGCTCTCACAAGTACCAAGTGCCAAGCTTTTAAAAATTAGTACAATGTAAAGAACATGCTTTGTTTTTGTAAAAAAGTTGTTGAGACACCCCAAGTTTCAGACAAGCTTAAAAAAAAAAATACTTTGTCTGTTTTCAGGAGCTATGCCTGCTTTTCACTGGAAGCACTGTGAGGCTGGGAATCTCTGTGCAGCTACAGCTGTACTTTCTCTGTATCCAGGGGTGGGAAGCATTATTCCTGGCATGCCTTCAGCCAGGAGGGGCTGAGGCACAGCTGGGCAGGCAGAACATGGTGGCTTGTGCTTGGCCAGAGGCCTCTCGAACGATTTGGACCAAGTGTCCTTTCACGTTCCCCACCCTGGGGCACTCCAGAAAGTCTGTCCAAGTTAATGAAAGGCAGGCTGCACAAGCTGAAGCTTCATTAAACCTGCAGCACGGCTGCTAAGCCCATGCTTTAGTTTAATTCACAAATGGGATTGAGTCAAGTGTTTACCAGCTCTCCCTGACCCCAATCCCCAAAGGCTCTCTGTGTTTGAGCTCTGAGCTTAAACGTCTCTGCAATCCTGCTTCTAGGCCAGGCTGGAAAATGAGGACACTCATGTTTCCCCGAGGCAATGGCCAGACCCTTACATGAGGTGAGAGCTCACTGCTGGCCTGTGCCCTGCTTTCAGCTGGGATGGAGTTAATTTCCTCCTTCTGGCTGTCACAGTCCTGTGTTTTGGATTTGGAATGAGAACGGTGTTGATAATACATCAATGTTTTGGGTTTTGCTAAGTTGTGTTTATCATAAGTCAATGAATTTTTACTCTTTTTCTTGTTTGTTTGTTTTTTCTTTTGTTTTGTTTTTATGGGTTTATTTTGTCATGCTCTACCAGTAAGAAGGTGCACAAGAGGCCCTGGGAAGGAGTATAGATGGGATGGATGACCTGAACCAGCCAAGGGGATATTCTGCACTGGAGAGTATCACTCCTGGGGGTTACCCAGCAGTGGGGCCAGTCTGGGTTTGGGAAGGGGGGTTCTAGCATTGGTCAGTGGGTGGCGAGCAGCTGAATTGTGCATTACTTCTTTGTTTCCTTTTTATTACCATAATTACAATAATTTCTTGTCATTTCTGTATTTTACTTTCTTCTTGATGATTAAACTGTTCTTATCACAACCTAGAGTTTTACTTTGATTCTCCTCCCCATCCCCATCCGGGCATGAGGCGGAGTGAGCAGGTGTCTGGTGCTTTATTTCCAGCTGGGTTTAACCCAGGGCAGCGCATCCCAGGCACCCTGGCACCTCTCTGGCTTCCTGCGGCAGAGGGGAGGGCAGGAGGAGCCCACCCTTGGGCCTCCCTTCCCCTGGCACAGTGAGCAGCTCTGCGGGGAGGGATGGTGCCCAGTAACCCATCAGGAGAGATGGATTGAACGTGTCAAACGTAGAATTGAGGTTGGTTTGTGGCTGTCTCTCCCCTGGGTACAACTCTGGGAGTTGGGGGCTGTTACCCGATAGCTTGGGCTGCCGCCTGAGCCCTGGGGGACCTTACATGGTGAAGGCACCTGTGCTCACAAAGCCCATCCTGGATGGCTCCCCTCAGAGTTTCTCTGGGATTCCGGGCTGTGAGTGCGGACACGGGGCTGTGGAGCGCTCAGGTGCGCCCCTGAGGGGAGCGCCAAGCCCCCGGCCCGGCCTGAGGGAGGGGCTGTGCCTGGGCAGGGGGAGCCGGCCCAGCGCCAGGGGCTGCCCTCAGGGCTCAGGGCTTGCTGCGACCCTGCGGAGGCTGGGGGCTTCTGGAAGGTTCCTCTGCCAGGTGAGCAGGGGCTGGGGGCTTCCGGAAGGTTCCTCTGCCAGGTGAGCACCAATTGGGGGCTTCCGGGATGTTCCTGAGGCAGGCGAGCGAGGGCCGGGGGCTTCTGGAAGGTTCTTCAGGCTGGTGAGTGGGGGCTGGGGGCTTCTGGAAGGTTCCTCAGGTGGGTGAGCAGAGACTGGGGGCTTCTGGAAGGTCCCGCAGGCAGGTGTGCCAAGCCAGGGGCTTCTGGAAGGTTCCTCAGGCAGGTTATTGGGTGTCAGGGGCTTCTGGAAGGTTCCTCAGGCAGGTTATTGGGTGTCAGGGGCTTCCGGAAGGTTCCTCAGGCAGGTGTGCAGTGACTGGGGGCTTCCGGAAAGTTCCGCTGGCAGGTGAACAGGAGTTGGGGGCTTCAGGAAGGTTCCTCAGGCAGGTGAGCACCAATTGGGGGCTTCCAGAAGGTTCCTCAGGCAGGTGAGCGAGGGCCCAGGGGCTTCCAGAAAGTTCCTCAGGCAGGTGAGCAGGGGCTGGGGGCTTCTGGAAGGTTCCTCAGGCAGGTGAGCTGAGCCCGGTGCCTCAGGCA
This sequence comes from Melospiza melodia melodia, assembly GCF_035770615.1. NCBI lineage: Eukaryota > Metazoa > Chordata > Aves > Passeriformes > Passerellidae > Melospiza > Melospiza melodia. The sequence continues at coordinate 27,009,198 of NC_086202.1, forward strand.
GGTAAGCGGGCTGGGCTCTCGCAGCCTCGTGGCGCTTGCTGGTCTGGGCCATTGTCTTTCCCTGTGTTTTGGGGACAGGTGTTAGCCCCGTGTTTTGGGGACAGGTGTTAGCCCCGTGTTTTGGGGACAGGTGTCAGCCCCGTGTTTTGGGGACAGGTGTCAGCCCTGTGTTTTGGGGGCAGGTGTCAGCCCCGTGTTTTGGGGATAGGTGTTAGCCCCGTGTTTTGGGGACAGGTGTCAGCCCCGTGTTTTGGGGACAGGTGTTAGCCCCGTGTTTTGGGGACAGGTGTCAGCCCCGTGTTTTGGGGACAGGTGTCAGCCCCGTGTTTTGGCGACAGGTGTTAGCCCCGTGTTTTGGGGACAGGTGTCAGCCCCGTGTTTTGGGGACAGTGCAGCCCCACGCCCGTACAGGGGCCGGAGGGCTGAGCCTGCCTGACCCCGAAAGGCTCAGCCGCGCCCAGGTGTTTCCCTGCCTATATTCGCTCTCGGCAACCACCAGGGGGTGACAGGCTGAGATTTTAATTTCCGAATTGCAGAAATGAGGCATCGCGTTCTTTAAAGGTCAGAGCTCAGGATAAAACTCTGCAGGTAAAGAAGACATTTTCTTTTGTGAGCTGGCCATGAGCTAACTGCTCATCTGCTGCTCTCTTGGACTGTGTTTGGGGCATACTAGACAAACCTAGTTGTGAATTTCCTGTGGAAAATTTCCTTCAATGAAAAAAACAGTGATCTGTTACAGCTGAAACTGTGGAAAAATAGTTGTGAATTCTGGGTTTCCTGATGTGAAGAAAAAAAAAATCATTTGTATATAGTTGAAGTATCCGGTTTCACTAATATTTACAGAAATATGTTTATTTCACTCTTCTGTTTGGAAATTTACATTCTCCTGGGCAAGAGTAGTAAAACATGTTTCTGCATGGTGACATTCACACTGTGAAGGTGATGTGCTGCCTGTGTCCCTGGACTGTGACCCTCCATATTTCTGTGGAGATTAGAAGAGATTATTTGGGGCATTATTGGATACCCCTAGCAGACAGCTAGGAAAGTTACTCGCTGTCACACGTTCCTTGGGAGCTTGCCAACAAGTGAATCCATGCCTAATTACATGGTCCATTCAGCTGCAGCTACTGCAATATCCAACACTGTTGTTCCAGTAAATGTGAATTTCATGTGAAGGGACATAAACATCAAACTGCAAACTACACATGATGTAGACCCTGGGCCCCAGAGATGCACCAGGGCTGAGGAAGGCACACTCCTCACTTCAATGAAAAAAAAACCAAAAAAAAAATGAAGGCTGGAATGTTACTGTTTGGGCCTCTAAAAAGGTTCTTCATTGCACATGTGCAAATAAAATTATAGGGTACTCATAAAATCCCCAGTTACTTGCTTTGGATAGTGATCAGCATGCTCACATCATTAAAGATCTTTGCATAAAACAGAAAATAGCCTAATTTAACACAGCAGGAACTAAGGAGGGGGTGATGGTTGGAGCTTAAGCAATTAATAATTAAGAAGTAGGAGACAGAAGATACTACCTGAGAAGAAAACAGGCTGTTTAATGTAGAAGTGACTGCTGTGGTGCATCCATAGGGAAGATGGGGCTCAGACACCGACTCTGGGCAGCACTTTGTCAAAATGCAGTTGCTTTGCAGATGTAAGACTCCAGTGGAAATATGTAAATTGATAGAAAGGATTACTCTTTAAACTGTTTTCTTTACTCAGTTTTGGAAGCTTAGGAGGTTTTTGACTCTTAAGGAGTTTCACTGCTGAAAGCTCTCTCTAATTTCTGTGGTTAGGCAACAACTTAGATGGAACACACACCTTGTTTTGTGGGGGTTTTATTCCTGTCCCTGTCCATTACACAAGGAAAGAAAAGGGCTCCCTGCTAAAATCCAGGCATGCAGTTTCTATTTTAAATCTCAAGTGTTTGTTTTTTGTGCTACAGTATTGCTGACTTTGCTATAGTTATACATAGTTCCTTGCCCTCTGTCCAAGACATTTTTAACTCCCCTTTTCTGTTTTAAAGATAACTGAATTGGACTGAATGCTTCTAATTCAGTCTTCTTTTTAATTTCAGTGGAGATGGAAATTGAAGTTGCTCTTGAGGGGAGAGTAGTAGATGGACCAGAACTACTTAATATCAGAGTCATAATTCATAGTGCTCACATCTCATCTTAGAAGTACAAACTGTACTGTTCTTGAAATGTCAATGCTTTTATTCCCTATTTAAAATAGGGATTCGATCTCTTCATCTTGGAAAAAGAACTTGGTGTCTTCATTGATTTCACAGTACAAAATATTCATGCAAAGCCTGACTTCTCAAAGGACTGTGAGGCAAATGTTAGCACGATAGCAATAATTTAAATCAGAGGTTTTATCTCTGCTGAGCCACTTCTTTTTTTATCCTGTATGCTTCTAGATAATAAAGCACTTTCTTACTAACTTTTTATATGCACTTACAGGCATAGAAAACATTGTGAGGGGGCTGCATTTGGGATATTTAGTTGCAGCTGTGCCAGGTTCCTAATAATAACAATTTAATTGTTACAATCATGGACTCATCTCAGTTGCTGTGTGAACTTTAGATAGACCCTCAATAGCCTACTGAATTCAGTAGGAGCTTCTCTTCTAGTGAAAATTACAAAGGTTTAGAAAAGGAGTCCATCCTCTCGTGGATCCATGAGTGCTAATTGTACTTCTTCCAATCGCTCGTCGTTGCTCCCTGGCTGTACTTTCTTGCCTTCACAGCTTGTTTTCCAGCTGAGCAGTCCCTGTACAGCTCCAGTTCTGCTTCAGAAGACAATATATCAGATTCAGTGTGAACTCAGCAAGGAGGGATTTCGTCAGCTCTGTCATAGCTAAGATGCTGTAGCTGTGCTCTTCCCTGTTTTTAACGGACATAATTGCGCTGTCAAAATGTTGTTGTGTAAATCAAGCTGCAGCGTGTTTGCAACATCAGTGCTAATGTGGCTGGTCTGACACTTCCTTCTAATTACAATTTGCATATTTGCAACAGTTGGCTGAGCTGCAGGAGGTGCTGAGATGGGATGTCATGTCAGGGAGGCTGGAAGGAGCTGGAGAGCTGCCTCCAAGCACAGTGTGCAGTGGCCCCACAGCCAGACAGATCCAAACTTTCCTGCTGGCACCCACAGGAAAGAGGGAGAGAGGGAGGAAGAGAGGCCAGTGATGCAGCAAATGAAACTTGCACCAGCAAGGACAAGGCCTGGTTCAGCTACCTAGAACATGGGATTCTGCTTGGAATCCTGGTCTGCTGGGGGCAGATGGGCTCCATCTGTCAGACAAGGGCAAGAGCATCATCAGTCACAGGCTTGCCAAGCTGGCAGGCAGGGCTTTAAAGTTTCTGTGGGAAGGACCTTCAGCCCACCCCACTCCTATCAGCTGAATGCCAGGCCAGCAGGAGATGCCCAGAGCCTGGAGAGAGGTCACATGTCAGCAGGAGAGCCCCTGAAGGGCAGCACAAAGCAAATCCAGCCAGTCCAAAGTTTCACCGGGGCCTAGATTTAAATGTAGAATGCTAGATTTAGATGTAAATGCGTGTAGCATTGGGAGTAATTAAGAGGAGCTAGAAATGTGTACAGATCTGCAGGGCTGTGGAATCATGGACATGTGTGGGATGGATCCTATGACCAGAGTACTGGAATGAAAGGATTCAGGTACTTCAGGAAGCACAAGGAAGAGCTGTAACCATCTATGTTAACGTCCAGCTGGAGTGCATGGAGCTGTGCCTGGGGCTGCATGAGGAGCTGGCTGAGGGCTTATGGGTCAGGATGAAAGGAGGGCAGGACAGTGGCATTATAGTGCCAACCAGGAAGAATGAGTGGATGAGGCAGCCTGGTCTTCATGTATTCCTTCAGCCACCCCAGTATCTGTTGGAGGGCAGAGCAAAGGTGATCCAGGGGGTTCATGGAATACATTGATGGTCACTTCTTTCTCCAAGTGACGGAGGAGCCAATGAGGAGAGGTGCCATGCTGGACCTTGTTCTCACAAGAAAGGAGGGGCTGGTGGGGGATGTGAAGCTCCAGGGCAGCCTTGGCTGGAGTGACCAGGACATGGTGGAATGCTGGAGTGTTAGGGCAGTGAAAAGGGTGCACAGCAAAGTCCCTGCCCCAGACTCAAGGAGAGCAGACTTTGGCCTCTTCAGGGATCTGCTTGGCACAGAGCCATGGGATAAGGTCCTGGGGGGGAGAGGGTTCCAAGAAAGATGGTCAGTATTCAAGGATCACCTCTCCCAGCTGAGCTGACCCTATGTGGAATCCTGTGACAGAGGCAGTACAGTTTCTTAGCTGCTTTCTTACTTGGCTGCAGAGATCCTCTAGAGTACTAAAAAGGCCTCTAGGACAGATTACATTAATGAGGGATTCTGAGATCTGTACTACAATGCTTCCTGAAAATTTGATGTGGTACATATCAATATATGAGGCAAACACTTTGTCATGATTATAGCAGTCCTCAAAGAGATTCATTGGGAGTGGTAGGAATGGGAAGAAGTAAATACTTGCCCAGACAGGCTTTACAGTGTCTTTGGTCACATGTGGTACAGAGCAGAAAGAGGAACCAGACATTTTTCTGTGATAACCATAGATACTGAAATGAGAAACAGCAAGCATGGAAATTCAGCCAATAAAAGATGGGTATATCTGGCTGCTGTGGAGAGCTTTTAAGCCTTTCAGATCTGTGTCTTCATGATTGAAGTGTTATCATGCAAGGTGTTGTTTAGCAAAATTGTAACTCAAAGAATTTTTATTTCAATGACTGAGACTGAAGTTTTGCTGCAGAGAATGCTGGAGTAGGGAGCACAGACTGATTCCTTTCTGCTTAGCTCAAAAAAATCTCCAAAAAACTATACTTTTTTAAGTGACTCTCTAAATAGCAAACATCTATTACTATTAGGCTCAACAAAAAAATCTTTTCTCCTTTGCTAATCCCCTCTGTATGTCCAGCATATATTTTTTATGATTCTAGGCTGAGGTCTTTATCAAAGCTTAGTTGAGGAGCATGGTACATGACCATTGACTGCACCCCTCAATGCAGTTGTTCTGTTGAAATTAAATGCCTCAGTTCCTCCACTCTGCACACCTCTCAACCCAAAAGGCAGTTTCCAAGAGGTTTTTATGGTTAATGTAAATTACCATGTCCTTCAGAGTGAAGTTGCTGAGAAGTAACTGCAAACACACATTTCCTTTAGCATTGAATACTGTGTGGCCTACAGGTCACAGATCAGGGGCAGCTGCCTTTGGACCAGTGGCAGCTCCTCTTGGCTCATTTTGCTTCTCCCCTTCCTCGTACACACCTGCTCCTGGGGCATTCAGGCAGATGTTCCCTAAGGAGATCTTCTGGAATAAGATTGGATGCAGATTCTTGTGTGTCTGCCCCTCTCCTACCTTTCACCTCTTGTATCTGAAGGGCCAGCTCCAGAGCATAAAAACAAGTGGAAAGGAGATACAGAAATGCTAAATGAGCATTTAGCTGTTCATTTGTCATTGGTAACCTGTTTGTTTGGGGCCGACGTTGCAAGATTAATTGGCAAAGAAGCATGAAGCAGAACTGGCTGGCAGGGAGCCCCTTAATGCCCAGCACTAGGGCCCTTTCTGCCTTGCTTGGAAGAAAACATGGTAACTCACATCCACAGCCTTGAAATTAATCCTATTAGACACTGTTTTGAAAAAAAATCAAGAGGCATGCAGCTTTCCACTTGGATTAATCCAGAGTGAATCTATTGTAGAGACAGCCCCTCCCATCGTGCCTTGTATTTCCACATGCTCTTGAATGAAAATGAGCTTGAGCCTGTTGCAAGTTTCAACTGTTCCAAAAATCCAGGAAGATAGGGAGAAGATGTGACAGCTTGATCTGTTTTGCTTATTCAATTAACAGACCATCCAGGGAATAGAAGATTTATGAGGAGCTCTCACTGTCCTTGATGATCCCTGATGGGAGAAGAACAAACCATCCACCCTTTTCCATAACTGAAACACCCCAGCAACACTTTGTCCAGGCCCGTCCTCTTCCTCAGAGCCATTTTAAGGCAGGTGGATATTCATGGGGATCTCTTCTCAGGTACAGATGTGTTATCACCACCCTTCAGGATGGACACCACTCTTGCAGTGATTTACTTTTCTTCTCTGCAATAAAACAGAAAAGCAAAGGGTTAAGAAAAAACTTTGGTGCCACTCAGTGGACTGGGAAAGAGAGTAAAATGAGACACTCCTAAGTTAGAGTAAGCCCTGCAACAGGAGAAAATACTAAAGAGAAAATAACGAGATTGGGAGGGAAAATGTTGCTTTGGTATTACTGCACTGAGTATCAGTAGTGAGGCTTGCAGAGGCTAATTGCAGTAAACTCATACACAAACCCTACGTTTGCAAGCAAGTGAAAAGAAATGATTTCAGGTCAAGGAAAAGGGTCCCAGACCTTGCCATATCTGGCAGGTTTACTGGCAGCAGAAAGATGGGGATTCTTTTACCTTCTGTATGCACAGAAGTGTTAAGAAGTGCCTGTATGTGCTGGATTTCACTCCATCCTCATTAGCTCTGCTCCCATTACAGTCCCAGAAATGTAGGCCTTAGGAAGAGGCAGCGTTTGTGTTTCATAATGCCCTCTACAGGGTCTCAGAAGCAAAACACCTGCTTCAAATACTGAAATGTGTTGTTTTAAACATTATGTAACAGTGGTTTGCACACTCTAAGGAAGAAAGCTGAAATATGTTAATAAGCAATACTCTGCTACCTTTCTATGGCCAAGGTGGAAAATTGCACATCTAAGTAGCTTATTGATTAAAAGAGCCTTTAAATAACAACAAAACTGCACAGTGATCTCTTCTACTTTCTGTTATCAGTGGATGTGTTGCAAGCCCAGCAAAAGTCTGCGTTTTGTGAGGCTGGAAAAGGCTCAGATTGCTATTCCACTCTTTCTCCTGGCCTGAAAACAGAATTCTGGTTTTTTTACGTTGTCATTTGATACTGCACAATTTTTGGGAAATCAACATATTCCTATCTGTTAAACAGTGCTTTTTAGTGTGAATTTGGCTCCACTTCTGGAGAGCCAATAACATTTGAATGCATTCCAATTTCCATTGTAACTCATGCTTGGAAGTTTGGCCAGGCTGGAAACTTGCAGAATAGCTTGGGTTGCATGAAAACAAACATTGCAGAGCTGAACACAAGGCCCTTAAAATCAATGGGAGACTTTTCTATTGACTGCCCTGGGTCTTGAGGCCGACCATGGCTCTCTGCTTGGCCTGAAGGTTTCAGACAAGTGCTTGCACATTGCTGTTTGTGTCTGCTCACTGAGTCTGTGCTGGGCAGCCACAGGGACAGGGCATGACTCAGCTCTGCCTCAGCACTCACAGGCTGGATCCTTTTCCCCCACTATGGGTAGGGCTGCTATTGCTCACTGTTACACCAATTTCTGCTGAAATGAAACATTTGGTCTGAAATTTTTCACACTGATTTTTTTCCCTGAAATAAAAGTATATATAGGTTTTTTAAATTATTGTGTGTTTGGGTAGTATTCCCTTATTTTGGAACAGGGATTTATTATATAGTAAGAATGATGCTTCGTATCAGGGAAAACTTTTTTATTCTGTAGCCAAATTCGAATGAATTTTCAGTTATGAAAAAATAAACAAATGGGAAGCTCCAAGCAGTATGATGAAATGCAATCTGTCTGTGGGCTAGATCCTGCTATACCATCAGAAGGGTGCTGAAAATCCACATTGGATCTGATGCCTACCTGTATGTTCTCTTATGTTTTGGGCTTGAATAATGTCTGACCATTTTCAAAAGGAAAATTGGTTGGTTGGTGGTTTTCTTAAGGCAGATGTTTCCTTTCTCACATAGATGAGTAATTAACTTGTTTTTAAATCTCTCACAGCAACTTTGTCATACTTCTCATGTTTTTGGCATAAGCTGCTCTTGGCATATGGGCAAAAAGGAATAATACCCTTCCAAGTAACTGTATCTATCATGTTGGATCATTAAGAGAACAGGCTGAAAAAATGTGATGCTCTTAGAGTTATGTACATTGGTTTTTACACATCACTTCCAGTATTTCATCCTTCTTTTAGGAAAATGGGTAGGTGCAGTTTCTCTCTCAATAAAGATTTAATGCCACAGGAGGCAGGGAAAATATGAACTAGTCTGTTGCTCTTTATTCCCTGGCCAGTTTCAATCCTCAGCCCACTCTGTATTGGCTTCATTATCCTTTTACTGCCAGATATTTATCATAGGATTTATTTTTCCATTGTACTCTTCATGAAACTGTGATAAAGAGCTTATTTTACTATCTTAAAGTCTTTAGAACACACAAGATTAGAGCTTGCAAGTATTTAATTCAGGATAATTTCAGAAGAGCAATTAAATTTGCAACTGTACTTTGGAAGACAGGATCATTGTGTATATTTTTATTGTAGTGTAATAAGTAAATGTGCCACAAACCTTCATTTCCATGGCATAACTCTCTTGTGAGTGGTGTTGGGGATAGCATTTAAATCAAAGGAGGCTGTAATGCTCCAGTTCAAACCTTAGATGTCAGCTATGATGTCAAACTCCTACTGACTTCGAGGAAGCTGTAGATAAATTAACCTGTAGCTTGAATTCCTAAATCTACCCCAGTTTGAGTATTTAGTTGGGTTTTATATACTTTTTTGCCTATAATGGTAAAACTAGCTTCTAAACAATTTTCTGTGGAATAAGGGGCTCTGTAAGTTCTGTCAGCTCCTTTTATTGATACACTCCTTACTGAAGATAGCCTGTAATGAGAGCCAGATTCAGCTCCTGCCCTCATCAGCAATCAGGAAGATAATAAGGTGCCTTTAAATGCTTTTCTTTCTTTACCCCTCTTCAAGATAAAAGTGTATCAACAGAGAATTCTATAGCAAGCTGAGCTGGTTTTGTAATTATAATGGCTGCCAGTTGAATCAGGTAAAATTAATTCACTCCAATTGCTTCTCTATTGTGGTTATTTTTAAAGGATTTTGCCTCACAAAATGTGTCTTCACATGAATACATTTTAAAGGAAGTATCACAAAGCATTTTGTAGTGTAAAATGGGTTTCTTTGGTGTGTGGGTGACAGCTGAATGCCACAGTGGACCATTGAATAATTGCTCACAACTGGGGGAGCCCTGGTGGTCCCATTGGGGTCAGTTACAGAGCTCAGGTCATTTGCAGATGAGTGCCTGAGTAAGTGACTAATCAGGCATGGCCACTGATAATGGGGGACCTCTGTGTCTTAAAGGAGACTGAGGGCATGCAGTGGGCCCTGTCCCACTTGAGTAGTTCTTCATTGAACTGACTGGACTAACAATTACACTTCTCTAAGCTTGTTTCCCCTTACATCAATATCAGTGTGTTTCCCTTGTCTTTCAGTGACCTTGCAATCCATCTATTCTCTGTTAGATCATGCCTGGCTGGCCAGGGCCAGGGGCCAGCTCACTGCACTCCCAGACTTGTTGGTTTTGCTTGATAATAATTTCCTTAGATTCATTGTTACTAATGCCATGGAAACAATGGATTGTTTCCATTCAATATTTTAAGTTGGGAGATCAGAAGCAAAGTTGAATGCCAGAATTTTATTAGTAATTATAAAAAGAGATGGAAAAAAGGAAAATTCCAGTTGATCTCATATAAGCTGTGGGATGTAAGATAGAAACTGTGCCCACAAAGTAAGAAGTGTTTGTTTTTATTAAACAAACAAACAAACTTACCTGCACAAGTTGCTGTTTCAGACTTGGTATAATTTTTGGTGCTGCCAGATGATTTTTTTTTCCCTAGACTACTCAAAGATGCTGAGTTCTATTTAGCCTACAGAAAATCTGGATTTTAAGAGAAAGTTACTAATCTGATCACCCAGTCATTCACTCCAGAAGACAGGTAATGATGGAAGTATCAGTGTGTATTTGTGGTGATTCACTTTGTGACTATAACCTCCTTAGACTGAAATAATTTTTTTACCTGCAGCCTTTTCTTACTTGTGCTTCTTTCACCTACTCAGTATGCAATTTGAACTGACATAGGGCATAATTCTTGAATAAAAACCTTCTAAAAATCTTTCTCTTGAAAATCAGCTTACTCTAGGTTTGCATATTTTTCTATTGCCTAAAATATTATGGGCAAGGGTCAATGGGAGTCATTTGCAATTGCTGTGCAGCTTTCTGAGTCACAATTTTCTAAGCTCAAATGACTGTTCCTTCAGCAGATCTGTTTCTGTAATGCATTTTTTTTAGATTTTAACCCTGTTGAGTTAAATTGGTGATTTCAACAGTTCATTCTATGTTTTTTCTAATGTGGGACTTCCAAATATTCACACATATATAGACTGTGCTACAAGGTGTTACTTTTGGAGAAAACCACAGCTATGTCTCAGGAGGGGAAAATTTTAATCTTTATAGGCCTAGTCATGAACCTGGATATGGCAGTCAGGCTGAGTTCAGTGAGTCTGGGCTGAGCTCTGCCCATCAGGCTTTAAAATTGAGATACAAAGGAATGAAAGGCTTCTTCATGTTCTACACTGGGCCTGCTGTGTGGATGATTCCATGTGAGATCTTCCAGGTTTTCCAGCCCCCCCCACATGGCCACCATTTCACCAAATTGGTGACACCAGTTGTGGTGCACTGACACCACAGCTGCTCTTGGTGAGCTCTGCCATGTGGGGAGCCTGAATGGGGAATGGTTTGGCCTTTTCTCATCTCTTATGATTCACCTCACCTGCCTTCTCTGTGTTATTGATCTGAAATGCTCAGCAGAGGGGAGGAATTCAGTATGTTCAGCAGGGTGAATATGATCCACAATGCTGCTCTGCTGTGTGATAGGGAATACATTGAAAGGGGCTAATATTCTTTTGCACAGAGATCCCTCTGATTTATGTGTGGAGATTTAAAACTATCCAATGAAACATTTCTCCCACTCGCTCTTGGCTTCTGCTGATCTTTCAGCTGGTTTCCTGAATTCTGCTGTCCTTACTTATGTCTGAGCTGGGCAGCATAAAACACATAAACATTCTGGTTTTGGTGCTTATGATTACTTTACAGGAGACAGAGAATTTTATGTGTATTCTCCAGGATTCCTTCAAATGTGCTGATCAGCAGATATGCATGCCTGTAAGCCAGCTCAGTAGAACAATTGTGAAATAAAAACACAGTAGTACACAAAGCAGACTTACTGTAGGTCTGGGGTATTAGAGTTTTCAGAAGCCTTTAGAGAATTTTGGAAAACAAATCCTATTGAGAGTCAAAAATATTTGTATGGTTAAATTCTTCAGCCATTATGGAAAAACTTCTCATAAATGAATAAATATAGAGAAAATCAGTGTATCCACTCCCAAAGAAAGAAAACAATTCCAGGAAATACACACATTTCAAATGACAACAGGCAAAACAACCTGAAAAACCTATGGTTTATATAAGAAAATAAAAATTGCTCCAAAATTAATTTTAAATTTATTTTACAATATTTACTTTTGGTTTATGGATTTTTAAAAGCATACTTATCCTAACCAATGCCTAAATCTAGATTGAACCTAAGCGTAACTGCTGCGAACTATGTGTGTAATTTTTAAAAGAAAACATATGTTTGTACTGTTTGTATTCTAAGGAAAACCCAAGATTTACATATGTATCTTAGCTTCTCTTCCCGTACTTTCTGAACACATGCAAGGAAGTTGCTTTATGTTTAAATTTTGTTTGAAATACAAGAGGTTTAATTTAATTTTAAACAAAGGTCAAGGTTTGTTCTAATGGATAAGGATGTAAGAGAAGCAAACGAGAGAACAGGGTTACCTTGGTACCTTCCCAATCCTTTACTGTTGAGGAAGCTCTTCACTCCCTCTTTTGAATTTTAAGACAGGATACCTGGCTGTAAAATGTCAAATAAAGTAGAATAACTGCTGTCAGAATCCAACTGTTATAATTGAAAGAAAGGAAATCTTACAAGAAAAAAAAAAATTAAAGGAAAAGAGAAAGGCACTTTTGACTCTTAAAACAGGAATTATAATAATGCAGCGAAGTTCTTTAAGGCAAGTTGTAGTTACATCAGCCTGGAGCTGAGATGTTCTGAGGCCTGGAGTTTGTAGAAGGTCTGTAGGAATTGCAGGCAGCAAGAAGAATGGAGAAAAAAAGCAAAGATGTAAATGCATCACATTGCCTATCAGAGGGCTAAAGCTGAGAAAAGAATGGTTTGAATGAGAATTCTCTAGGACTGCAGAAGGATGTTTCAGTCTCTAGCTCAAGGGCTAATTTCACTCTGAGTAAGGGAGTTAAGGACCAGAGGGAGGTCATGGTGTTTGAGAGATTGGTAATGAACTTTCAGAAAGTCAGGGAACAACAGGAACAGAAATAGTCAGCTGGGAAATGATAACATCTGTTTTGGAGGTCTACAGGCTTCCCTTGAGACTAGGGGAAAGAATATAGCAGTTTCTGTGCCAAGTCAGAATAGATGGAGTTGGCAGTTTGGGAAAAATGAGAACTGGTCAGTGACTGAAGCCACAAGACTGAGCCACTTGAGTGCCACAGAAGTGCCTCTGTATGTGTTCCACAATCTTCATTCTATCTGAATATTCACTATGCACACAAAAGTTTCTTTGGGACCTGCACAGGTATAAGTCTGTAAGGTCCCACTTTCCTGTACTGAGACACTTGCCACAAGCAGAGACATCAAGGGAAATCACTGATTTTTACATTGCTGGGTACAGGCATGGTTACAGAGCAAAATTCTACATGTGGCTGCCTGACTCCATTGTAGGACAAATTCAGAATACAACTTTACACTGAGGAGATGGAAAACTTTGGATTTGTGAAAGGAAGAAACTTTAAAAATTGTTCTGGACTATTAATGTGATGTCTCTGTACCCTGAAAGGAGCTGTTTATCTATATGATAGAGACAGCAGAAGCATTACCAGCACAAAGTACCCTGCCTGCATACACCAGTGTGCCCTGGCATGGCTGTAGGAAGTGAGAGCCTCTCTGGAGGCATGACAGCTGAGAGTTTCCTGTTCCCTCTGCCACTGGCAATGTCTGAGGCTGACAGAATGTTGCCAGCTCATGCCAGCTGATAGTCCAGAGAGGCTCTTCAGATCAGGCACCCCACAGCCAGCAGAGGGGACTGCTTTATTTTCACAGTAGCAGCTCTCAATGTATTTTTATTCATGCAGAGGGGGTAAAACTACATTAGTTATGCAAAGAAAAAAAGAGGCAAGGAGTTATTTATCTGAAATTCAAATGGAGGATTAGCTGCATTGCCATCTGATAATGGAGGCACACAGAATTAAAGACAAAGGTACATGCCTGTGTATGTCAGACCTTTGACTGTCTAATCCTACCCAATTGCTGCAGTCAGGATCATAGAGATTACTTTTGTGAGCTATTGCTCAGCAAAAGCAAAACAGATCAACCATAGTTTAAAGAATTAGATCAGCCCTGACCTGAGGCATCCAGCACAAAATACAAAGCTTCTGGCAAAAATAGAGAGAAATATAACCAGCTTGTCCTCCTTAAATCCAAGTGAGGAAAATGCATCTGGTGTAGCCATAAAATCAGAGGTGACTTGTTTTAGAAGGAAGGAAAGCATCAGTTTGTCATTCTGTAGCTGTTTTTTGGCTGAGCAGAGCTGCTGTAGGGATCAGAGCAGTCGGTGGTAGAGAAAGACTATTAAATGAGTCCACTCCCCTGCACTCATGGGCGTAATCCCTTGATGCAAATGCATGCTTTATTAAGGTTGCAGTGCACTGGCTGGGGGAGTCAGACCTCTAATAACATCATCCCTGGAGCTCTGGGGGAATAATGCTGCTTCTCTATAGAGGTGAGCTGTGGGTGGTTGTGCCCCACTGCTGTACACTGGTAAAAGGGAACTCACCTTGCTGCTAAGAAAGGCCATTTGAAAGGAACTATGAATGTTCAGGTTAGCTGTAGGCATTAAGCGTTTTTCAGATATGTTCACTTGAGCCAAGCTAAAATTCTCACAGAAAATGTCGAGTTTCACATCCCATTCTAGTAAAATTCAATGTCTAACTAGCATCACAAGAGTGAGTTTGCACTACACACCTCATTTTCAACTGAGCTGATGTTTTTGTTATCACAAGAGACTCAGTTCGTCACAATAAAAGTAATTCATCCTTCACTTGCCTGTCAGATCCTTGGGCCCGCTTCATCTTTTTTCTATTGTAGGAGATGATGTCTTTGCAAAGGCAAATGAAATGCAGCTGAGAATGTAATTTTGTTCACTGCCTGTTACTTTGCAAGCTCAGTGTAGCACAGGACAATACAAAAGAGAAGCCCTGAAATTGGCACTACTGGTTTTCCCTGCATTTTTATTGAGGTTTCTGAAAGTTGTACTTCACTCTGAGTTTCAGTTTCCTGACTTGCTGCCAGGATCCATAAACCAGGGAAGAAAGCCCCAACCCTCAGAAAACAGCTCCTGGCGAGGATATTAAATTGGTTATTAAAAAATCAAGAAAATTGCTAACTATTTTTTTTTTAAATATCAGTCTTACTATAAAACCTGTTGCTAAATGTTCACCCATGTACATATACACAATGTTAGAAATTTTGTCTCTGAGATAGCATCACTTAAAAGCTTTGATGTTCACCTTTTAGAGAATTAGTTACCGTCATTTTTCCCCTTCCTAAAATAAATGTGAGGGGAAACATCAAATTAATCATAGGTACAAAGACTGCCTGTAGTGAGGTAACTCATTAAGCTTCCTTTTCCTGAGCTCTACGTTTCTTTCAGAATTTTAATCTCCATAGATTTTTTTGTGTTGGAGTGTGTGTAGTATTCTGCAACAATGAAATGCTTTGCTGGGTCATTTATCATCCTTTGCCTTGAGGAAGGTCTATACAATTACCTTTGTGTTTGTGTTACACTCTAAAGTTTTATAATCCAGGCTTTCAAAATTTGTGCAGTGGAAGATGCACATTAGAGAAGGTGCATCCTTGCTTCTGAAAGCCCTTCCTTGGAAGTTATGTAATTACATCCCTTTACACAAACTAAACTGTTTATTGTTCTGGTGCTGTTCTCAGGCTTACAGCACCACCTACAAGTTACTTCCAAGCTGCAGATGCAGGCTGGTGTCTTCCCGTGTTTGTGCACCCCCTGCCATGATGTGGCTGCAGGTGCCCAGCCTTCTGCAGCCCCGTGACAGCTCCAGGACTTCAGCCCTTGCAGCTGGCAGCAGAGCTTGCAGCAGGTGAGGGTGCTGTGCTTCAGTGACTTTGTCTTGGGAGCTGCTGAACCTCCCTCAGTCTTGGAGGTTCCCACATCCCATTTATTCCTCAGCTCTGGATTTTAATTAATGAGGGAGGAGGAGTTGTAGAAGGAAGCCTTTGTTAGAACTAGGGGTGGACCATATGCCAAAATTTGGTAAACCAGTCTGAAAGGCAGTGATCAAGTCCAAAGAGAGTCACTGTGGCAAACAAAAGCAGCTTTATTGTTTCATCAGGTGGAGATTCACACCAAATCATTTGAATTTTTTGGTTAATTTTAGAATTGTTTTATCTTGATTTGACCAGTTTAATTACTAAGATTTTATGAGAGTGAAATTAGTCACACTCTGGCAGTGGGATAATTGAACTGCACAAACCAAATATTATTGAATCATTGCAATAGATATAATGGCTTTGGTGGAGATTTTTCTTCCCTATCTCAGAGTACAGTATTACTCTCATACTTCCTTGGCACTATGTGCAGTTCAGAAGATGTTTATCTGTAGTTCTCCTGCCAGTTAATCCCTCTCCCTAGTCCAGCTGATAAATTTTACTCTGGTGGAAATTGTTATGATACACTTTATTCTTCCATTTCTTCTAAAAAAAGTATGTTATTTATACTCACAAAAAGAAAAGGCACTTACCAGTATGGATACAGTTCTTGGAACAGCTCACACACTGCTATTGCAATACCAAATGAAGCCTGCATTCATACAGGGTTCTTCTTGCTGTTGTCAAGCAGAAGAGGGAGATTATTTTGTTCTATTTGAGGAAAATTTTGTTTAAATTGAAAAACTTTCAATATGGCTCCAATGCACAATCAGCACATTCCTTTTCTTAAACCTATGCAATGAATTTATCCAGTCTGAATTTTAGTTATGGTTTGTTTGATGTACCTTCATCTAAGGCTTCTTCCACAGTAGCTGTGAGGCAATCCCATTCAACATCTCAGACATGAACACAGATGGGAACTTCCTTCAGAGTGACTGACTCCTGCTGGTAAACTTTGGAAAGTATATTGTTGAGCTGCAATTCTCCAGATGCTGTTATTTTATTGTTCCTACCCTCCCTTCATTTTTTTTAGTTGTCAAATAGATTTGTATGGGAATGAGATTCAGTATTTCAGAATTCAGAGGCTATGAATATGGCACAAGAATGTGATCTCAGGCGAGGAGAATAAGCAGCAGGAAGAGAAGAAATGTCAAGTAATTATACAGGTTGCATATTAGCTACCATAATAATACAATGAAAACTCAAACCTCTGAGTCTCAGCAGAGAGTCAAAATTGTTTCTAAACTGAGAAGAGTTCAGTTTTGCATAGCAAGTCGGGGGCTCTCTTGGATTCTGTTAATTTGACAACCAGGTTATGAACTTGTAGAAAAGAAAGATTTGTTTTAGTAGTGTGTATTGCAGGCTTTTACTGAGCTTTTTTATTATATGTTGCATGTAAGGGAGACATGGATTTTTTGCAATATAGCAGCAGATGACAACTCCAGTCCAATAATTTTAACAAAATCTGTTACCTGAGCTAAGTGCTTTAGATGTCTGTGGGAACAGCTGTAATAATTACTTAGTTGTTTACCTTGATGTCATGCAGAAAAGAGGGAAGGCCAAATGACAGCAGATGTGGAAGCTTTAATTACAAGGAAATCAAACGAGGGTGTCAATTTTGAGTTTAAGATGCTGGCAAAGCTTTCTGCAGAGGCTTGGCTGAGTCAATCACATTTCAGAGGAAGTCTTGTGCTGTCCTTGCACACATTACAGTTTGTTTGAACAAAACATGATTTTCTGGCAAGACTCTCCTTCCCCCTGTCCTTAACCATTACAAGAAGAGCAATGGAAGCACTGCTCTGAGCTTCATTTAGCTCAGGACCTTCTCTTCCCAATTAGCAAATATCCTGTGTCACTGATTTCAAGAATTAGTGTGACAATGGTTCTCTAGCTAATTACAGCCTACTGACTCCATCTTGAAGAGTATTAATTTCCAGTTATCATGGTATATTATATGGAAATGCTGACAAGAGGGATTTGCTTGCATTCTGATACAAATGCTCTTTAAATGAGGACCAAGTGTTGCAGGTCTTGTCCCACTGTTCCCATCTTATCACTGATATTGATATATTCATGTTGCTTAAACTGAATCACTGCATGTGCACCTTGAATGGACATTGTGCTCCATCAGGATTCTTGAATGGGTTCCCTAGTGTGGGTTTGGGTACACAGACATAATTAGAGCAGCTGGAAGCTTTTGTTTGCAGGTTAAGGAATTAACCTGGATGCCAACTCAAGCCACTAAGGAACTCTGTCCCCTTCAGGGGCTGATTTACTCTGCTTGGTCTCAGTTTTCCCTCTGAGGGATGAGGGTAGAATAAATCCACCTGTAAGATGGGAGAAGTGCAAAGGTAGTAAATGCTTCAGCAGACAGGAGCAGTGATCCCAATGTCACAGGCCCCCTAAGTACACTGGGAGGACTCAGCCTTTTGTGTGATGCAGCAGCATGTGATGGTGACTGGCACTGATTCAGTGATCCCACCTGTAGTACAAGCTGATCAGTTCTGGTGCTTTCATCCCTACCACTGCACTGACATGGGATGGTGATCTGTGTTTAACTGTAGCAGTATGAGTCTCACAGGCTCGCAGTTAAGATAAAGAATTATTATCTTTCTGGAACAGATGAAATGTCTTGGGTATTGGGGGCAAGAAAAGTTGTATCATAACTTAATTTTGTTCCTTAATAAGGAGAAAGTGAAATAGAATTATCTCAGGGCTGAGCTCCCTGGGACTACTGCATTTGGAACAGATATTATTTTATTTCTGTTAATTCGTGCTTTCCAATTTTATTAAAGCATTTGAAAAACTAGGGAGAATTTTTTAGGTGTTCACTATCTTCACTTTGTGTTTCAGGAAATATGTCTTCTTGTTTCTGGTTTTTTAGGTTTTTTCTCTGGTTTACGCAGGTCATCTGCAAAAACTGGGATTAAAATGTCCATCTGAGAGTCATCCTCCTTCATGTATTGGTGCCTTTTCTTTCCCTGGGATTATGGACTTCTTCATTTATTTGTATTACCTTTTTCTTCCATACCAACAGCTGCTTTAATTTCTTAACATTGCTTTATAGTCAGACCTCTAGTCATACCTGAGTGCATTTACCCCTCCAATGGTAAAATCATCCACTGAATGAACTCCATACAAAAACTTCAAAGCTACAGATGAAAATTTCTAGTTTCAAATACATTTAAACAAATAAATAAACCAACCTACCTATTGAGAACCTATGAGAAGTCTTGAACTGCTTGTTTTCCTGCAGAGAGCAAGTGGCTTGAAAAGTAATGTGTGTTTTTCTGTTACTACTCTGCAGAGCACATGTGGGGTACAGGCAGAGTCTGAGAATCACTGAACATATTCACAGCCCTCTGTGCACAGGAAATTTGCAATCAGACTGTCCATCATCATGTCATCAGGTTCTCCTCTGTGCTCACAGCTGACTCCAATGGACAGTGAGCTTCACAGCTGACTTCTCAGTCACAAAAATACTGCTGTCCTTGCATCTAACTGTTCTCACATAAGGCAGGCTCCCTCCTCCCAGAACTCAATTTCACTGCCACTGAACCAGTGATAAAACCTGAGCATTGACAGATGAACAATTGGCATTCTTGAAGGTAAACAAGGGACCTTATCACTTGGCTGCTGCAGATTGTGATAGGGACATGGGTGCTGGCTAGTGACAATTCAAGATGAGGGATTGCAACAAAGGGAGGAACAAAAATCTCTGTACTGATAGTGAAACTACTTAATAGTTCTGATTTATACAGGACTTTGAATGAGTAATCTCCCAAACAAATTGTCACAATTATTCACAATTCCTAACTGCTCAAGCAACACAAGAACTAACAGTATTTTTCATTTTTACCTTATATTAGCTTGGATACTTTTACCTAAGGTATATAAATGCAGTGAATTTGACAATGTAGGCCAGAATTCTGAATTATACCATATGAAGGGCTTGTATTTAACTCTTCCAGCTGTTTCTTTGCTCAGCAGGTCGCAGGTGTTAAAACTCAAGCATTTGAGTGCAGGTTACCTTGCTTTCTAATGAGGTTGGCTTATCCTTCGTCCCTTGGTTTTTGTTCATAATTTCTCCAGTCCTAGAGAATATATAATATTGTTGGTCAGATCTGAGGCACACTGGCATTGATATCAGGTATTTTTTCTTTTTACCAATATGCTGCGGTTTAGCCCATCCAGGTACTTGGGTTTGGGCTCTCCACAGAGTTCATTTTCTCAAGTGCAAATTCACTCCTGTGCAACTCAGTTCGTAGTTTCACATTTGCCTAATAGGACTCATTTCCCTTAACTACAAAATCTGTGCTCAGCTGCTGCCTAATCCTCTTCCTGTTTGTGTTTTGGTGCCATTTGCAGCTCTGAGGAAAAAAGATAAGAGTAGGTATGAATCCCTCCTGAGTGCACTGGGAGCTCAAAATCTATTTAGTTGGCAAAGTCCCCTGAAATACTCAGTGGTACAGGATTAATATCCTGCCCAGTGACAGGGAATAGAGATCACAGCTGTCTCCTGGTAGGGCTGCACTCCCTAGGGGACCTGCAGTGAGTAACTCCATTAAAGAAGGCTTCAGAATTGCACCGTGTCTACTAGAATTTACATTATGAAGCTATTTATGATGAAGAGCATTATTTTTTGACCAAGGAAGGATCAGATGGATAAATTATACGATGCATATCCAGAGCTTAAAAATTTCTCAGTGAAATTGAAAAAAGATATTTCCCATGAGGAAATATCATCCCATGAGGGAAGGGAAAGAGTGTTAATCGCATTTACAGCTATCACTTTGGGAATGTGAGTTGTTGGTGATGATAGGTAGATAACATGATACTGATAGGTAAGTTGCTGATAGGTAAGATAGTAAGCTACATCCCCATGTTGCATTCTGATGCCTCTTATTGCATGTCTACAGCCTGTCCCTGAAGCAGGGTTTTTTTTCTGACCTGCTGTTTGAATGAAAAAAGGTAAGGGAGAGTAGAGCATTAGAGCTGTGTCCTCCTTTTTAATAAAATGCCAACCTCTCGTCGAGGACAGTTGTGCCATTAGCATGGGCTGCTTCCTAAACTTGCTTTGCATTGCTTGAGTCTTCTGATGCCAGGATGAGCTGCACGTGGGGCCCTTTAGAAGAGAATTGGTGTAGTTGAGCTCATCACTGGATACACCCAAAGACTTCAGTGTTCCTTTGAAACGGCTCAGTACTGTCTTCACGGTAAGCAGCTGCTGCTAATTAACATGATTTAAACCTCCTTGTCTGACAAACACAGCAGTGTGAGGGGGGCTGGTAGCAGGAATTGGTGGGTAGTGCACCTTTGGGCTGTTGCTGCTGTTAGAGGACAAAGGGACTTCTGACCTGTTCCCTTGAGAAAGGAACTAGTTTGCTAAGCCTGGAGTTATGGAGGCTTATTTAGTGTTTGGCTTAAAACTATGCCAGCCTCTGGCACAGAGGGGCCTGAATGTTACTTAGTGAAATATTTTACCTTGCAAAGAAAGTCCAGCATTAACTTCAGGTGGGTTTCAATTACAAACTTTTGTTCATTGTACTCAGTCTGTAAGGATGGAACAGTTGGCATTGCTAGTCAGTGTTGAAAATTTCTTTAGTGTTTTGAGGGAAATCTCATCCTTGAATATGACCCAGTACTTGTAGAAGCTGTGTGCCACTTTAGTTAAGTTCTTAAAAAGCTTGTTTACATTGGTAAAGGCATTTCTGAGGTAATGGCTGGCCAATTCATGTCAGGAAGACCGGGGTCTCTCTCGTTCTGTTCTCTATGTCTCCTGTGTGAAAAAGGCACTATGTAATACTAATGTGAAATGAGCTTTGTGCTGCATTGATTACAAGGTGCTAAAGGGCAACTGCTTTGTCTAATTTTGCCCTTTTGAATGTTCTTTAGGGTAGTCCTCAGGTTCATAATTATGTTCTATTAAATAACTTTTAGTTTGCTTGTTTAAAAGAATTATGCTTTTATGTAGAGAGTGGGTCATCAGACCAGAAAATGAAAAAGAATGGACTGTTTTTGTGTTCAGCTCTCTTTCTCATGGGTGTTTCTGAGCCTATCTGTACAAGCTTAATAATGCCTTAACCTAGTTTTTTGCATTCACTATGAAATAAGGTTTACAGAAGCTTATGATTGTAACCTTTATTTTGAATCAAGGCAAACACACCTTGAAAATACTGCTTTGAGATAGTCAGATGTCACTTTCTCTTAAGTTATATGGTCAAGCCCTGTCTAGCTCTTGGCAGTGTGTATGACTATTCCAGCGTATTTAAGGATACAAAATGATCACTATTTCAGATGCCTGACCAGATCAAGATGCATTGTCACATTGTGAGCCGGTTGCAATGTTGCCTGTGTGCAGTAAGGAAAAGAGACCTGGATTACAAGCAGAATTCAAAATTCTCAGGTTGGTGTTGGTTCCTGTGTCGGGGCTCTCTCAGAGATTACTGCAGCACTGACTGATGGTGAGTTCTGTCCCACTGAGGATATGCACATGTGTCCTGGGATGGTATCAGATTTTGAAGTCTTATCTCCTAGGGCAGTAATTCCTATGTCTTCTTTCACCTAGGATGTCTCTTTTTCTGGGTTGTTTCAGTGCAAGAAATAAAAGGCAGCTGTGAGAACTAAGTGTTTATGTGGACCCTAAATGGGATTGGCCTGTCATCATGGAGAATATTCCCCATGATAGACAAGCAATGTTGTCCCAGGTAGCTCAGCACCATCCTACTTCACTTGGCTGCTTACAGACCATCTTTTTTGCCTTCGATCTTCCCTTTTGGATTTGCAAATGAGATAGGGATGAGGGTCAAAAGGGTTTTTCTCAGTTTGTTAGGGGCTTCTTTTCCTTCCTCTCTAACTGCATTCTTAAACTTGTTCTGCATCCATACTCCGAATGACAGTGAAAATTAAGTCAAAATAGCCACTTGATCTTCTGCTATTATGAACTGAAGTGTTTGAAAAAATTTCTTTTGTATGCATGGGACTTTTTTTCCACTTTAATTTCTTTCTGCCTCTCCAAGAAGGGGTAAATAAATTTGAAGTTTGAAATTAATATTTTCTGTTTTGCTAAATGGAAATTCCGCTTACACATTCACTCTCCAGTTAGTTAACACCTCAGGAAATGATTCCATTCTCACTAATTGATTGTTTATTTTGAATCATTCTGAAAGACACTCTGTCATTCTTGGATAGAACTGTTCTGCATGGCAGTACATTTAGTGTGAAGTACTTGACATTTTAAAATTTGTTTGAAAAGGGAAATGGATTAAAAAGTTAATTTGTTACAGTGTATTTCCATGATGAAAAATTCAGAACGTCTTGGGTTCCTGTTTTCAGGTCAGGAGAGATTTTAACTTTTACAAATCAAAATAAAAGGGATTTCTACAAAATACATGAATGATGTATAACTTCAAAAGAAACTTTCCCAGAGGAAAGTTTTGGTTGTCCTTTCCTAACTTCTCTTTACTGCAGGGGATGGGACATAAAGAAATGGGCACATGGGGATGATTGAAGGATTAATAAAATAGTAGAGAGGCTTTCACAGTAGATCATGAGTTTGAATCCAGCAGAACCTGTCAGTACTGAGCAGCTGCTTGGTCCTCTTTTGGTCATCACCAGCTCTCTTTACCAAGAGGATGATGACACTGCAGTAAACATCAACTTGAGCTTGAGACAAATTGAAAAAAGGGGTCAGTTTATGAAAATTCTTTGTCTGAAGGCCTAATGAGTTTGTGATATAATCTGGGGAGAGAAATATCTCTTTGGACTGAAGGGGCTGCTGCATTTCAGCCGCTGTGGAATATAATCCTTGCAATAAACTGGGACTAATTTGGGTTGAGTTAGGCTGGGTCTTTGCCCCTTTTGCTCCTTGGAAGGCTGCTCCAGATTTCTCTAATGGCCTTTTTTTCCCATTTGCTCTGGGTTGACTTTCCAGCTCTAGACCCAGGAGCATCTCTCTCTGTTGGGATACATCACAACAGTTTGCACACTGTTTGAATAGAGCAGTCCTGTGTCAGTAGCAAACCTCTTGTCACTGAAAGACATTGAACAGACTCCTGACCCTCTGTGATTAAAAATAATCTGTAAGTGGCTCCAATACTTTGAGTTCTCTTCTGCTTTAGAAAAGCAGAGAAAAAAATGCATGGTTTTTGTTTTGAAAAAAACCTTTTGTAATAGGTGTGACTTAGGAATTAGTTTTGATTTGTTTCACCTCTGTTTAAATTTGAAATTAGAGTCTGGACATTTCTCTAAACAAAACCCCCCAACAAAGAAAACCTTTAAGAAATCAGGAACCATTTAGGAAATCATTTGATGGATTTTAAATTTTATTTTCTTGCTTTGACAACTATTGTGTTAGGGATCATTTCAACTCTGTTTAGAAGAAATTCACTTCTAAAGGATAGTTGAAAGATAGCATTGTGTTTCCCAGGGGTTGGGAATCATGCATGTAATTTTTCAAATTAATGACAAGACTTGGATGGAGTGTGTACTCTTGGAACAAAACTGTCTTGTTAAAAAGCACTGTGTTTAGACAGCTTGCAGCAACAGGAGATTAAATTGCTGGATTTGCCTTTTATATAGCTTGATTGATGAGAAACTCTGCTGCAGTATTCATTGTTTATCAAATGCCACTCGGCTAGCGGCACTAACAAAAACAAATATTTATTGGGTGCAAGATTAAAAAATGATATTGCAGAAATATGTGACCAGTTTCTGTAAAGATTTCTCTATCTCTGTAGGGGCAAAAACTTAAGATGTGCTGAAACAATAATGAGACACTGTACAGTGTAACCAGGGAGGCATCAGGCACGGCCACTGTCACAGAAAAGAGGTTCTTGTTGGTGATCTCTTACTGAAGGACATTGCAGGAATAACCAGCATGTGTTTATAAAATCAAACGCTTTCCCTAAGTGCCTTCTCTTCTCCTCCTACTCCTTTCAAAAATAAAACAACGCTGCCTTTGATGGATGTTCTGTTACTGTCACTCTTCACATGTAGCTTGCTCTGTGAGGGATTACACCTGTGCATTACAATTGATCCCCACCCAGCTGCAGCACTTTTATCCACCAGAGGCAAGGGAAGCTTATCCATACAATTATCTGGTTGAGGCACTTGAGTATGTTGTTTTGGGTAAGGCAGTGCTATGGACTGTGGTATTGGAATGAGTGGGAGCCTGAAGGTGGATTATCACCTATATTTCATTTGGGGAAAAACCAAGTTCTCATGGTGACCAGCAAATTGTGGACATATTTGATATGCCCTCTATGCGTAGAAGAGGATTGGGTTTTAGAGTTTTGTGTATGTGCATAAGAACAGATTTGGGATTCCATTTCCTCTCTAATTCCACGCCATGAATAATTAACAGCTATTACCTGCTTATTTGCAGGGGATCCTCTGCGTGTTTGTAGTTTGGGTTTTCTTTTTAACTTGCTTCTCCAAATATAGTGTTTGTGAAAATGAGTTTCGCATTAGCTGTAGGTTAATGTAATGTGAAAGACATGCTGGGGCAAACATCCTCTAGCTAGTCTGGAAACAGCTCTGATCTATGAAGTGCTGTCTTGGCTAGGTCGCATCATTTCCTAGGGAGTCAGTTTGAACTCTTCTTTTATTGGTTTATTATTTTGTGGAATGTAATTCTCAATATATTTGTATTCATGGCAATGGACAGTAAGTAATTTAACACCCACTGTCTACAATCTCTGTCAGCAAATGGCCTTCTCCCAGCAGGATTTATAGTTACTTCATGGTTTCAAAGGCGGAGAATTCAAATTCTGTTTGCTATGCTGTGAGCAGAGGTATGTTATTTATTTTCTTTCCCTCTGCTTTTCAGTCTGGCCTTAAGCTAGCACTGCTTCTTTTATTCCAAAACAGAGAGAAAACCTGAACCTTGGAGGAGGTTGCAATTATTTTAGCCTGTCAAGGTGTTTTTCCTCTTTAAAATAGGAAAAGGTGTGAGTGTGGGGAAGAAGACTAAGCAAAAATTAACCCTAGTTCCATCTTACTTACAGTGAATATTTTGTAGGCTTCTTGTCTTAGTCTCTGCATTGTGTTCTCCTATTGATTTTTGAGGAAGAGTTTGTTTGGGGCAAAACTGAAGTGTGAAGATGTAATCCCCAGAGGTAAGGTCTGTATAAATGTGTCTGCACAGCTCCTGTTGGGAGATCTGACTTAAGGTCTTTCTTTTGCATTGCATTTCTGTTCTGTTACAACTTTCACTTCTAGATTCATTTAAAAAGTGTAAAGAAAGTGTAAAATGAGAAGGGAGTAGGAGTTGTTTTTTTGGTTTGGAGTTTTTCTTGTTTGTTTTTGGAGTGTTGTTTGTTTTTTTCATTTTTAAGAGATAAAGGTAGTTCTCTTATAGCTTTCATTTGAAATAAGTGGATGAAGCATTTGTGACTGATTTGTTTGGGGTTTTATTTCCTATTTTTGTAGTACCTACTCGGTACAAAGAGAGCGTATGTTATGAGAGGCTCTCAAGTTGCCTAAGGGGGAGCAGTTGTGCACAGTACCCGGGTGTAACACTGATCATACAGGAGGATTGCAGCAGGTGGGATGCTTCACATAGGAGCTGTGGATAACTTGGAGCCTGTGGAGGTTAGCTGCTTCTGCAGGAGACAGCCTGCAGCCCCACAGGAGCAGGTGAATGTTGCAGCTGAGGTGATGGGACTGAGCTGGGCGGTCAGGTCATGCATTGTTGTCAGGTCAAGTGGAAAAGAAGAGTTTAAAAGATCTCAGAGAGCTGCATCTCAGAGACATCATGCATTCCATAAGTACACTAGAAAAGCTTGGTTTGGATGCTGGAGTCCCCCATCCCTTTTAGCTGTGATGCTTTGGCGAGGTAGGCCATGTCAGGGAGTTAAGTGTTAGCTGTGTCCAGAGGAAGGCTGTCCCACAAACAGGAAAGGGCACTGATTTGGGAGCATGTCAGTCTGGCACTGCAGGGCACTAAAGCACACCTCTGAAAGATAAAGCCGAACCAACTCCAAACAAACAAGTTATTGGGTGGTGTATAAAATAAAACCCCAGCTCTGCTTTACCTTTGCAGAAGCAAATACAGTTTATGGTTGCTTAAGTAGGGACTTTCTGTTAACATATGTTGTATCTTACAGTTTCTCAGCCTTCCTGCTCAGCATCTGTGAGTCTCAGTTAGCAGAATCGTTGCTTGGAAACTCAATTGTCTTTTTGCATTTACTGCTAGAAAAGAGTTTTCAATTCCAGTAACTTGATTATCATGACTTGTACATAGATCTAAAACTCCTTAGCAAAGGCAGTTTCTTTACTGGCAGGATAAATACTGCAGATATACAAGAAGTGCTTAACAGTGTTTTCAGCAGGAGTGAAGTTTTTCCAATGTATTTGTATTGCTATTGAGATATAAAATAAGTTGCATGGAAATTAACATATTGTATATGTCCCAGTTTCAATGTGCCATTTCGACTTCTTTTTTTTCCTGGAGTAGAAAACCACCTCTGAGAGTACAGGTTCCCATCACCTGACTACAGGCTTCCTTGAGATGTGTATTGTGTACAGTTATTCACAGCTTGGCAACAAGATTTTTGTGAGGATTTTTGATGTGAATGGAACACTTAAGGAGTTGGGTTTCTTAGGGATTCTCAATTCTGAGGTTTTGAAGGGAGTAAGAAGCAAATAGTGATCATTGCCTTGTTTTCTGCATTGTTTTTCCCGCCCTCCTCTGTTGCCTGAAGTAACATGAATTTCACAAACCTTGCAGGATCAATACTTACACTGCATACTAATGTGTTTTGGAGAACTACAGAGAAGATGGGGAACACAGAAGGACTTTCTTTGTTCATGGTGTGGTTTGGGAGAAAAATAACAGCTGCAGTTGCCACTTTCAGTTGTGTTCAGGCACATCAGCATCTGAAGGTGGCTCTACCAAAATGAAGAGAGCTTGCAAGGGCTTTTGGTCTTATTGCCATGTGAATTTAAATATTGGAGCTTAGGCTGTGTGCTCTAAAGCCGTAGCAGAGTTATTTTTCACTCAGTCTCCAGGAGTTATTGCAAGGACTGAAAATTGAGGTAAATGCCAGAGTAGGCTGCATGAAGTGTTAGATCAATACATGAAATTGGCACATGGAATGGCAGCTTTGAAACTGATGTGCATGTGAGAGTGATTGAGCGCATTGAGAACCTTTTAAGAGATGCTCGGGGATTCATTTTGTTCAAAATGGAAGGAAAACAGTATTGATACAACACTGTGTACTACACTTTATGGTAAGTGGTGCAAATGAAGACTTCAAAGAGTATTTAAGTGCTTTATGCTATTTTTTTTATCCTCAAGAGTAATATTAAAATCAGCATTCTAGGTTACAGAGCTTATGGGACATGTTTTCCCTTAGGACAGAGAGGGATGGTACTTTGTGATTTGGCTGGGACTTGGATTCTTTTTTTTCCTCCATCTGTGGCGATTTTCATCAGAAATTTAAATGTATCTGGACTTAAGAAACGTCTGTTTACATGATATGAACATGGGATTTCTTACATTTGTAACTTTTAAAGTCTGGGCACGCACTAGAAAGTTGCCATTTTGTCCCCATCACATCTCTTGTAAAGTTTAGTGACTTTGACTTTATTCAGAGGACCATGGAGTGGTCTGAAAGTATGGGATGATATCAAGTATTTAATTACCCCAGGTGTGCCAGTACAGTCAGCAGCCAGGCTGTTTGCACTCCTGAGGAAGTGATCTGGCAGTGAACCGGGATTGTAAACAGTAAAAGGAGAACAATGTGCTGCTTCAGTACTTTGCCATAAAGGGCTGCTCTTTCCTTGAAGAATGTAACCACTGAAAAAGAATTACAGCTCCCCAGCTAGAGTCAGCCCCTAGTTGAGGGATAGGTTATTGTGTTCTGTTTGTGGCTTGGCTGTTTCCAGGCAAGACGGGAGAAGACAGCAACATCCTTTCCTCCTTTTTAAATGTTTTTTTTTTTTTTCTATTTTGAAGATCTGAGATCTTCAATATTGGACCCTTAGGCTCTTTTACTACTATCTGAAGTTATTTATTATCAGGTAGGAGGTAGGACAACAGTTCTTGCAGAATTTTCTTGCTTGGCTTTTTTTCTTAAAATTGACCTGCTGGAGAAGATTTCTTAAGGGAGCGAGTTCCCAAGCTCTTTCCTATATGAAAACTTCTCACTGGAGACTTGGAAATTAATTTTTATGACCCAGTGTTGAGTATGTTGCTCTTTTAAAAATCATTTATGTAGTGGGCTGAAATTTTGCTTTGGCATAATACAAAATGAAGATGACCTACCCTTTTCTGGTGCAGTTACTGCTGGAGTCATTAATCCAGGTGTGGTTGTAATGGCCCCTGTTGTTTGGATCTGCTGAGCAGGCTGACCTAATGTCTGAGCATGGAGCTATGTTTAAATTTGCCTTAATGAGGTTAACTGGAAAGAAGGGAGCTGTTGTTGGCATGAAAGGTAGTCGACAGAGAGGCTGAAAGTAAAGCTGCAACTTGCTGAGAAGTTCAAGCAGCAAACTGTGAAATACATTAATTAAATGCTAGTAGTGAGCAGGTGGGGAGCCTATGTTTAAAAAGACTGTGATTTGTATGGCATTTTAAAGAAAAGCTAAATAAGATTTTAGGAAATAAATTACTTGGGTTTTTTACCTTTTTTAAAAATTCTTGTTCCTTTGGCCTGTTGTAATTAAAAAAAAAAAAAAAATTAAAATATCTCCTCCAACCCAGAGAGCTTTTATGTTCATCTAGAGTTTCCTAAATCTGAAGCAGTCCCAGATTCCTGTTGTTGGCATAAGATGGGGAATGACAGTGCCACTGGCCACAGCAGAAGGGACATGCTTGGAGTGCTGGCTGAGGCAGTGTAAGCACAGCTGTAACTCTGTACTAGTATCTGTAATGACACAAAAAGAGGCTACTTGCAAACTTGATGATTTTTAGGATCTGTAAGTATTTCCAGTTGGGGCTCACAGATACTGATCTTGAAACATTGTGACATTAAAGATTAACAAAATCTTTGGATGCCAGTTGGGGAGGATTGTATATTTTTTTTCTGCCTTTATTATAATGCACCTTTATGTCTAGAAAATGTGCAGTTAAATCCTTGACCTTTCATATAAAGCCTTGAAAGATCCTGTGGCACTTTACATGAGAATAATGTGACTGCTGTGAGGGGGCTGGTGTTTGGTAATTGAATCTAGATTGACTTATTCTGTGATGCAGTTTTAAATATTCTGCCAACTTCCTGGTAGCAGAGAGTAGGATTTTTTTTTTTAATTAAAAAAAAAAAAAGAAAATGGAATTTTTTCATTTTCTTAATCCTTTCAGTAGATTCTGCAGTAAGAACTCCCTATTTCCTGGAGAAGAATCTGTCACTGCTAGCATGATACAAGTATTTTAAAAATGAAACAGAGAGGCACATGCCATACTCACAGGATATTTTCCTCTTCCATAATACTGGCTTTATCTTGACATCTTTTGAAGGTGAAGGTCTCTGCCAGCAAGATTGCTTTAGCTTTGAAGGAAATCTCAGTCTGTGAGAAGTGGCTTGAAGTAGACCTTCTTCTACCCAGTGCAAAAATAACAGTATCCTACCCAGAACCAAGAGAGTGTGAAAATGAATTGCCTATATAAAATTCATATGAATGGCTCCTTAGGAAATACTTTTCTTCACTTTTCAAATAGCAGCAATAAATGTATAGCAGAGAATCTGCTGGAAGATGTTCTGCTTTTTACCTTTTCTCTTGGAAGATGTTCTGCATTTTACTTTCTCTTCTGAAACATTTCTCCAGTTTGCTAAGGTGGTGCAGTTCTTTAGAATATTTTTTTAGGGTTTTCACATATATTAATTTTACCACAGAAGACACCAAAGAAGAATTTTCAGGATCATGGTTCCAGATGTCGCACTTGTACCACTGCAGTGGTTTGGGGCTCTATTCCTATGGGGTAGAAAGAAAATAAGCTGCTTTGGAAAGAGTTGATTCTAAGAATGTTAATTGGACAGCAATAAAGTCCTTCCATGCTTTGCCAGGATAATTGTTTTAGGCACACCATAACTGACAATACTGAGCTAAGAAAGGTTGCATCTCCATGCCAGCCTTAGTTTTATGTTGTCTTCAGTGAGGATGGTGCTTAGGCTGCTTGTGGTCAGAACTCAAAAAGACTTATTCATTGTAAAGTGTAAAAATTTTTATCTCATATCTTAAGTAATGGTGTCCCCCCTGTTTAATAACCACTAAGTAGGCATATTCTCACACAAAGAGGAAAGTTTCAGAACTAACCAGATAATTCTGTTCACCTGGTGGAAATTTGCTGTCTCTTAGATCCAGGACATATTTTGGGTTTAATCTTGTTCTTTGGTTTTATCCTGGAGCTTGGGCTGCATAAGTCAATTTTCCTTATGTGAGTAGCAAAATCTATGTGTTTTCTTAGTATAAATTAAACAAGCCTTCCTATAATTTCAGTGTAGGAGTAGAGGATCTCAGGACCATGGCATGAGGAGCTGTCTCTTGGGAGATTTTGTCAAATAGTCAAATACTAATTATTTCTTCCTAGCATAATTCTACTCCAAGATTACATCTAAACAGACAGAGAGCTTAATAGTGCAGTATCTCTTTCAAGATAGAACATAATTTCTTCAAAGAATAGACATAATTTCTCTAGTAAAATGTGCATTTTTAACAGCACCACCTGGTGACTCCCATAGCAATATTTGCTCATCAAGTTATAACTGATGAACTTGTTTCTTTGGGATAGGTCATGTAGCTAATTGTCAGTCATATCAGCTTGTCTGTAGCTGTGGTTTTTTGCTTATGTGATACTGGTCATTGATTTCTCTTTATTTGAGTAGGTTTGGTCTTATCTTGCTATCTGGAACTTTCCACTAAGCCACTTGCTGCTGTGAGCTTTTACAAGAGTTAAAACCAGTTGTTAGCCACACACAGTTAAATCAAGGTAACTGCAAAATACTTGAGGAAGAGATCACATCAATCTTCAAAAACCATACAGAAGTCCAGATATGTCTAAGATGAAGTTAACTACTTTGTGCTGACAATCTATTAACTTCAGAGGTTAGATTTTGTTTTGTTTTCTGTGTTGTGTCCCGTGCCTCCTGATTTATTTTGTGAAAAGTCTCTAGCAAGTTAGTTTTTATTATAATAACCTGTTCACAACAAAGTGGAAGCTGACTTGCTTAGTGAAAGCTCAGATATTAGATAGCTATCAGACTCTGTTTCTAATATAGATAGGATTCTAATAAAATATTTCAGGCTTATGAAAATAAGAAATAAAATATTTCAGGCAATGTGTCTGTAATTTTTATCATATCCCCCATGGAGTCACTTTATGAGCTTTGAGCTAACACCAGCTGCAGATTGGAACAGGAACATTAATAGTAAGCTGAACCTGTCATGCAGGGTGATTATCTAGAAAATCATTTTAATACAAGACCCCATGGCCACCAAGAAGAAAGCTGAGGGTTCTTGAAGTGTTCTTGGGACAGCAGTGAAGAAAGGGTAAGGCTTCTTTTCTGCTTTTCCTTGTAGGCTTTTCTTCTGTTGTCCTGAAAAGGCCATGTGTAACCTGGTTTGGCTGGGATGACTAGGTTCCAGTGAAGTCCCATCACTGGTCCCCAGAAGGAGGCCCAATGTGGGTGTAGAAAAAACAAGATAGAAGGTCACTGAATTTATTTATCACAATGAAGCAAAGGGATCACAGGGCAGCTGTATAAGAACTGAAAAATCTGCAGTTAGGTTGCAGTAGCTGTTTCCCAAGGGACCAATTTTAAGGCAATACTTTGGACTTCAGTGGTTTCAAAGGCTCTAATTCTCTAGACCTATTCAGTCAAAGTCACCATAATAAAGTTGATATGAGAAAACACAACGAATCAGGCTACAGCTGTTTTAAAGATGGGTTTGAACTGTGATTGAAACAGGGTAATCAGGGGCAACCTCTGACATTTGTGATTTAACTTTTCTTAAAAGTAATCTTATTGTAGCCTGTAGGAGAGGATCGATAGCAGGTGAGAGATAAAGGCTTCCCCCTGGTTAGAAGGAAGGCCTGCTCTTGGTGTGCAGGACTGATTTAGCTCTCTTCTGTAAAAAGAAGAGATTGGAGTAGATTGAACAAATAGCTCTGGCTGTACTTGCACTTAACTGAGAGATGTTTAAGAAATTAGCATTAATGGTGCAATACATCAGTTGTATTGCTTGGGGGTTTTTTGTTTGTTGGGAATTTTTTCTTAAGCCTTCAGAGAAGATGATACTTGTAGACAGGAACTAAAGTTGTTCCTAATGGTAGCAAAGAATTATTAGCTTGAATTTTTCCTGCCAAATGCAGGGAATTGCTGACTGTAACTATTGACATGGTCAGCTTGTTGCTTAATTTCAATTTCTTCTTCTTGTTCTGATACTGTGGACATGGTGAAAGTTAGAATCTAGAAGAGACAGAAAAAAGAAGGGTTCAGAGTAAATGTGTGTTGTACATGCTCTTAGTCCATGCGAGCCCCCACAGCCGTCCTGTAAATGAAAAATGCTACTTGGATACACAACAGCATCCAAAATTCTGTGGAGAAATACCTTTGGACATACCTCTGCCCACTTACTCCCAATGTCTTTGGACATCTTTGGGTTGCATTATTACATTCTAATGTGGGTTTTAAACTCTGAATGTTGAGCTGTGGGGTGCTAGAGCTGGTGCAGTGTTTGGGTGGACATTTGGTGCTTCTTGCTTCCAGAAGAAACAGAAGTGGACGTGCAAAGCAGTGGAATAGATGAACAGATTTTCTTCAGGGATGTCTACAAGTGTGTGGGCATTTCCTCCTTTCTGCTTACTACAAAAAGATGCAAAATGCCAAAATGCTTTCCCTCCCCCAGACTGCATGCTGGATAATATGAAAACTGACTTTCAATGTATAATTTCTGGAATGCTTTGCAATTTATTTTGACACAAAGTCGATGGCACTAGCTCGAAAGAAACCTAGCTTGTAGAGAGGAATTCCCACGAAGCACGTGGCACTCGTGCTGCTGCTGTCGAGTTCCCTTCCATGTCGGTACAGCAGGCACAGGTGGAGCCTTTCCATCCTCGGCTTTTCCGAGAGAGAGACAATGACTTTTGCAGACAGGCGATGGCACTGTTGTACTGCAGCTTCTCAGCCTTCCATCCAGAATGTCTCTATTTATAAAAAGGGCTTGGTATTTACCAGGAAGGGAGTAGAAAAACCAGATGCATTGCTGCATGATTTTCTTGAAATAATTCTGCATAAAAGAACAGATTTGAGTTTCTGAGAAGTTTATATGTTGCTAAAACTCCCAGAAGAATGTGTTAACATGCATCTAAATTGGTTGTTAGCAGTGGACACAGTTTAAGGCATTCTAATTTATTTTAGATTTAAAATGCAACCAGCAAGCACTTAAGCATTTAAACTCCTTTCTACCTTTCTTTTATTCTGGAAAATGTAAACTATATTTTTCAGAAGTCTTAATGCATTGTTGTTTTCTGCGATTCACCCAGAAATCCTTAGGGCAAAAGGCCAGTTCTGAAGGATGCCTGGTCCACATGGGCAGACACCTGTGGTGGTTGTGGAAGCAGGATTCAACCTGCTTGTCTTGGCTCACCACGGTTGTAGGAACATGGCAGATGGACTAAAATAATTTCTTTGGAGGGATGGGCTTTTGCCATGTAAGGCAGTGCAGGTCTTGATCAGTGCCTTCAACTTGAGCTGCTAGATGAGTTCAGTCAGAGCTGTCGCTTGTGCACTGACATCAGCACATGGCAGTGAGGTATCTCTCCCTGCTCCGGTCATGCCACACTCCTCAGATGGAGTTCCATCTGGGATGTGTTGGTAACAACCTCAGCCTCGAGGTGATCAAAGTGTAGGTAACAACGGGAAAGTCTGCCTTCAAAATACAGATGGTAGGGAAAGCTGAGCAGGCTGTTGCTGAAATTAACTCAACAACTTGGTCCCTTTTCTTGGAGGAGCACAGCCACCTCTCTCTTCTAGCAGTGCTCTGTGACTCCCTTAGTTTTACCTGGAAGGTGCCTGTCTCCTGTTCTCCTGCACCTTTGTTCCAGCAAGGCCTGGGCTGTACTCTGAAGGTAAACCATGCAGTTGGGATGAGGTATAGCTGTAGAGGTGATATGTATCAATACACAACAAACATTGGCATCTGTGTCCCCTCCCCAGGCCTCCTGTCACTGACCAACCACTTCAAACTGGTGGTGTGAAATCTCTAGTAGGAAAAAAATGGCCAAATCCATGACAATGGGCAGGAATATAATCTAAAGTGAAAATATGTTTGAAACCTCTGAAAAGCTAAACTGCATCAAAGTCTTTATTTTTCACTCTGTTTTTACATTTTGCTTTTAATTCTCACCCTGAAAATGTATGACTGATTTAACTGAATCTGTGTGATGAGATATCAAGGAGTATTTTTGAGAGGGGATAGGGAAAAGATACAGATAAATATGGGCAGATCATTTTGCTGGTACTGCATTAAAAAAAAAGTTTCAACATGACATTTGGTTTCAAAAGTAAATATAATAGGTTTACTATGCTTAGTTTTGGACAATAAAAACTTATTCAGCTTGTACCCACTTCTCTTCAACCTTCCTGCCAGTTGTGGGAAGAACTGAGAGAGTGAAATGCTTTAGTGGAGCTTGATTTCTCACCTGAAGGATAGGCCCTATTGCTGCCTGATGAGGTGTGTAGGTGACTCAACTCTGAGGCCTTCCTACTCTAAGGAAGTCAATTTATTTTCTGGACAAGATAAATCAGATTAGAGATAACCTGCATGCTTTTGTGAGAGTATCAAAGGCAGCCAATCAAGCTAATAATAGCAGCATTATTACAGGACATCTGATTCTCATCCATCACTAGAAAGAGATAATTAGCTAAAATGTCCCTTGGATTATTCTAAATCCATACCTAGAATACAAGGGTCAGGTGCAGGGAAGGCATATATATGCTAAGAGCAGTTTCACCATCTGCCTTGAGAGAGGAGATGAAATGTTTGTTGGTTATTTTGCTGTTCTCTGGTGGTGGCTTGTGGAGTGTGCTCTTTTCAAAACTGTATTCAGCCACTCTTTCCTGAGGTGCTGATGGCCACTGCTGCCCAGGAGTTAGATAGTTGTCCTCAGGACTCCTTTAGAAAGATACTACATAGATTCAAAGGGAAAGGTGCTAAACTTGTGGCTTTTCCCCCTAGGTCTCCCTGAATTTTAGTGAGTCAGTAAGTAACTGGAACAGGCTCAGGGCCAGCAGAGCAGCCAGGGCACTGGCTCAGATTTCTCATCTACCTGCTGGCCATGCAGTGCCACTACAATCATGTTCATCCTGTGCTAGCCTGGTAATAGCATGAACAGAAATGCACTAAAAGATTTCTGACTTTGTTTCAGTAATATTCTTTCAGGTGCTGTTTTGGACAGAGTCCTCTTTGTTCTGTTTGTTGTTTTGGTTTGCTTTTTGAACTTTGAAGAATGTTTCTCAAAACAGGTTGGAACAAAGTGGATTTCTTTGCCTTTAAACATCAGCTGATCATGTAATATGTGTCTGTGTGCGTAGTTAGGTGATGACTTCTTCTTGGGAATGGGGAATAGGAAAAACAGACCTTTAAAGATAGAAACGCTACTGGAAAATTATTTCCTCAATTGAGGTAAATGGATGGTCACCAATGATGGTGATTTAACTTGAAACAGGTAAAGCTAGCCTGGAAAATCATTAAAATGATATTGTAAACCTAGTAACCATGAAGTAATATAGGAGTAAAGGGAAAGAACTTAAAGGAAAAATTGTTATCTGTATTTTTAATGCCAGGCACTTTTGAAATAGGAATTAACATGATTAGAACTAGAGGTCCCATCATTGCCATATCAGAAAGGGGGAAAGAATGCACAGATGCTGAAAGACTTCAAGTTCATTCACTACTGCATTACTGTCAATGCCAGACCTCCTAAAAATACTAGAACACAATATTACCTAGGAGTTAAAGAAGAACTAAACTTTATCACTTTAAAAAAATATTACTAATTCTAGTTAGTTACTAGCCTAGGATTTCAAACTTGCCATGTGTGTTAGGAAGTGTCCTATGGAATGTCAGGCAAAACTCCAAGTGTTCTGCATCAGGAGCAGGCCAAGGTACATGACCATGGTGTTCCTTTTGCACCTCACTTTTTTCTTTCTCCTGACAGCACTGACATCGCTCTGGAACATCCTGTCTGAGCCCCAGGTGTCTCCAGCGAGGTTCTGCCTGTCATTCCTGATGAGGAATCTCCATGTGAAACTAATCTGGGATATGTGGCACTTATGCATTAAGTGCTGCTGAAATTGGACTGAGTCAAAATGTTGATGACCTACCCTGCACTGAAATGAGGCTGATGATGCGTAGTGGTGAAATGCTTATTTCAATACTTAGCTGATGATGCACTATTTATTTTAAGGCTATTGAACTGTGGGGTTCTGATAAGGTTTTGAAAGGCAGCTATGAAATGTCCTGATTGTATATCTGCCACCACTAGAGATGAAACAGAAATCTGGAGGCAAACACTGCTGGATTCCAGGTGCTTAACATCTAAGGTTGGTTCTGAATTGCTGTACCTTAGATGTGT
Source organism: Melospiza melodia melodia (assembly GCF_035770615.1). Classification (NCBI taxonomy): domain Eukaryota; kingdom Metazoa; phylum Chordata; class Aves; order Passeriformes; family Passerellidae; genus Melospiza; species Melospiza melodia. The sequence continues at coordinate 27,046,046 of NC_086202.1, forward strand.
GTCTCTACATGGAAACATCTAGAATATATAGAATATTCCATTTCAAAGAATACTAGTTTGGACTTCAAGGTGTAAACTCTGTCAAAGCTCTATTTGGATAGAGATTTTGGACATAAACCTCATAAAGATACCATTAAAAAATTAATTTGCATAATTTATTCCTTTACAGAGGGAGTGCTCACACCAACAAGATTAGGTTGAGGATTTATGGATAAATGTTCAGAATTTTCCTTCCAAACATCCTTGTATTAGTGTTGTCTCTAAATGTTGCATTTAAGCGACAAGCCTGAAATATTATTTTTTTTTCCTCTGTAGGTAAAGTCCTTTAAATTACATGGTATTTTTATGCAAGAAAACCAAATAAGGGGCAATTTCTTGGAAGACACTGGGTTTCTAATATCTGGGTCTGTGACTATAAAACCTTTTTGTTTAATAGGACTCCACAGATTTCCTAGTACAGAATCAATGTTTCCCTGGGGAATGCAAGGCTTTGGTGCTGGGCCTCCCTGAACAAGTCCATTCTAACTTTCTGTCTAGAAGTTAGTCCAGCACATGGCACACGTGGGTAGAGTAATGCCTTTTTTTTTTTAAAGCATGTGCTTGCCACACATGCCAGAAGCCTGAAGATTTTTTAAAAAAATTATGTTCATTGAATAACAGAGTTTAAACTGAACTTGCTAAAGAGTTTAAAAAAGGCAAATGAAAATCTGCTGGAACTAAGTGCATAAGGAACTGAGCCATTTTTGGGTAGGTTTCATGACTAGCAATGGTTATTTGAGAATATTATACACTTTTATCTTACTATTGGGAAACTCAGTTGCCTTTTTTTTAAATTAGGTGAGTTTTTTTGCATTTTCTTCTGAAAGTCTTTTTGCACCAGCTGTGTGATATGAAATTAGGGAACTAATTTCATATTACTTTGATATGCTTTGTGAACTGTCGCTCAGTAAAGCCTGGTGTGGCAATAAGCCTACTTATGGTGTCTAGATCCAAGAGCTATATAAAAGGTTCTTTCTGCTTTGTAGTATCTGTGTGACTACTGTTATGGAAATTGTACTTCATAACCTGTTGAACAATTTGTGTTGATACCCAAAGGAACTAACAGCACAATATATTTTGGTTGTTAAACTGTGTATTACAAATAAAAGATCTGTTTCAAAGAACTGGTTGAGTGATCCAGCTTCCCCCTCACATTTGGTGACTTGGGCTGCTGTGCTGTCTGAAGGTATCAGCAGAAACAAATGTCTCCCAATGCAACTGTGATTTAAACTTGTGAAAATAAAGTGTGAGTGATGGCCACATTAGGACTAGTTTTCAGGATGACTTTTTTCTGCAAAACTCTTACACCTTTCAAATAAATAAGGGATTTCTTTAGGCCACTTTTATTATGATCACTCATAATTTGAAAATAAAATATGCATTTTTCACTTCTTAGGATTTGGAAATAAGTGCTTCAATTATCTTTTCATACACCTGAGAGTGTTTGATCAGCAATTAATACTGCTTGCCTGAAAAGAAGGACTTGAGCTGTGTATTAAAGGTCACTGAGTTGTGGATACCCATAATGAAACTGTCTTTGGGAATGATTAAAGATGCTAAACAATAGTGGCTGTCAGCACTGCTTGGGCTGTTGGATCCCTGCATCCTTTCTCTTTAGAGCAACTGATCAAAAAGGCAGAATTGACAGCAAAGTCACGTTTTTCGAGACGAGAGGTCTAAGGGATGGCAGGTTCGAAAGTGTAATGTGCAGGGGCTGAGGGAGAAGGATGTGTGGGAAGGAAGTGTGTTAACCAGATGGCTCCACTTTGCTGTTTTTGGGAGCCCTTGAAGTGAGTGAGGGGGAGATCAAGGCAGCAAGTTTCTGCCTGAGCAGGGTTTTCAGCCAAAGGGAGCTCTGTGTGTGCTCTTCGCCTCACTGGTTCAACTTGACAAGGCTCAAGGTACACCCTGTAAATAAACTCCTTGGTACTTCACTTTTCATCTTTGGAGCATGCTACTCTTGAGTTGGACGCTATGGTGCTAATGTGGATCCTCTTTCTTTCTGGAAATGTATGAGCTCCTATTTGCCTTTTCCTTCAGATCAATTAACAAAAAATCCAGCTTTCCTAACTGTTTAATTTCAGGGCTTCTGAAAGTGGATTAGATCTCCCAGTTCCATGGGAACCACTCAGTATTGGCTAATTGATATCTTGGTGCACCTTGGTGACCTTTAGAACAATCTAATTAAAGGGATGCAGAATTCCTCTGGAGACCCATCTCTGCAGGCTCACAGTGGATATTATCATCCTCTAGGGCTGCTTTTAGGGGGGATCCTGTGACTTCTTAAAGACAAAGCAAATAAGGATTCTAGGCTACTGCAAAAGAACAAAATTATATGTAGGGATGAAGAAATGTTGCATATCCTGTAACATTGCTCTAACAACCTTACCAGTAGTCACTACGAAAATACTCTATTGTAAATGATATGCGAGCAGCCTTTAACCTAACAAATGAGAGGAGGGGGGGAAAAAAAGATATTATTAGCAAGCATAAGATGAATCATGACTATATATTCTCCAAAGTGGTGAAAACAATATCTATTTGTGTTCTACTTAAAAGAGATTTCAGCACATGGGTACATTGGTTATTTATTTGCTGCAACTTGAGATAACCACCGTTAATTTATATGAGTGCGAACAAACTTTGAGTAGTGCCCTTTAAGTTAATTGCAGGGAATATTTTTAAATTTTCATTTTAGAATTATTTGTGCCATTTTAGTTTCTCATTTCAGCTGTTCTTGATATTATTCATTATTCCTCGTCTTGTTACTGAATTACATTTTGTGAAGTAAGTGAGATTGCTGTGATTTGTGATGACATATGGTTTACTGAATTGCCATGATCTCCTGCTAAACTTGGCTGCTGTTAGCTTAAGACTGTTGGACTTTTATAAGAATACTTCACTGACAGTGGATTGACTAGAAAAACTGTATATTTCCTTTATATGACACAAATAGGAACTTCTCCATGCCCAGCCCAAAACCCACAGTCCGTTTGCATTTAGTCTTAATCTTCTGGCCAAATTCCAATACTTACTGTATGCTGTGTCTCTGAAAGAAAGGAGAACACCAGTTTACTTGTTGGGTGCATCACTGAAAAGAAAGGCAGTTGAGTGCCCTTTCATGAAACAGCTTTTTTAATCTGTTTTTCTATTTTTTGTTTGTTTGTTTCGTTGCAGTTCTTGATGGGCTTTCTTAGACTGAATGAGTCCAGGCAATAAACAGCTTATGTTGCTCTTGGTGTATAAAAAAATCACATGCAAAATTTTTGTCAAAATTTTTCAATTTTCTTCAAATATTTACATCAACCTGTCTTAAGCTTAACACAGTAACCTCATTTTTGGTAGCAAGGCAGGGATTTCTACCATTTCTCTGGCCTCTGAGGGAGACGCAAATCCTGTGTTCTGGGGTGGAAGGCATTATAATCCTGTTGGTTCAGACATCAAACTGCTTTGTCAAAATGCTGTAGAGAAATAAAAAGATGACAGTTCCTGTCCTGGGCAGCTGTTGCTTCCAGTTCTCTGACAGACTCTGATGGAGAAACACAATGAGGAGCTGTGGCAAGGCAGGGGTGAAGGCTGAGGCAACAGCAGAGACTGCAGAGGTGAAAGCAATTGAAAGTGGGAACAGAAATTGTAGGTTGATCTCCCTAAGAGACTGCCGAAGTATAAATTGTCCCTGACAGTGCTTAGCTATTTCTTCTTGTGTTTGCTTGCCCTCTGAACAGCTGAGTGTTTATGGGCTCTGTTGGAGGCAGAAGTCCTAATTAAACCAGTGATATAAACCCCTCCAACTTTATGCTGATGTGAATACACAGTGACCCACTTCAAAAAAATCAATTGCTATTTCATTAATTGCATTAAAACCAGAAGATTATGTTCTAAGGGTACCTGAGATCTGGATATTGGACCATTTGATGACTTAATTAGGAATAGAAGTCAATGACAGTCAAACTTACTAGAGCTGATACACTCTAGTATTGACCTTTATCATGAATGCTTCATTTTAATGGTTAATAAGTAAGAAAAATTCATCCTTTAGGTGCTGACACATTTAATGCAGATGTATCTGATTCTAGCTCTCTCTGTTCTAAGAAAAACTTTTTTTTTTGCCTTTTTGCCTGTGGTTTTGTTTAATTTTTTAGATAAAAAAGTAGTTGCTATTTTTCCTGAAGTTGTTACAGATCTCTCGGAGCTTCTCTCATGGGACACCTTCTCTCATGGAGATCAAAGAACAAAATCACTTCTGTCACATTTGAGGATCATTGCAATGTATAATTTTGTGTGTGTTGTGCTATTTAAATGACTGATCGAAATCAATTACATGAAAGTATAAATTGCTTTTTAAGTAGATTAGAATAATAAGATAGGAGTTACATTATTCAGGATGTATACCCAACCTACTTCTTGATGTTTAATGGCTAAAATTCTCATAACCAAAGGCATTAGTATTACATGTTGTAGCACAATCAACACTGCTGAACTGCCGCTCCTGGAGTCAGAAATCCTATACATTAAAAAGAAACCAACAGATGGCATTTTATAAGCCTCATGCTTCATTGTCCTATAAATAGAGATTATCAAATGCATAACGAGCATCCAGCAAGAATAATATTCCTTCTCTTTTAACTACTTTAGTAATCATAAGCAAGCAACTAATACCTTTTTTGCCTCTTGCTGGTAGTTCTGAACATAATAGATCTGATGTTATTATCATAAGACTGCGCTCATCTGTGAGTTAACATTTCAAGTGGGACAGAGAACACAAGTAGCACTCACTTTTTTTCATCTTTTGCTGTCCATATTCTTGTAATATGCATATACTGATATTATGATTTTATTGTCATTTTCATTAAGGATGGATTTCAAACGGTTAGAAACTAGAATTTTTTTTTTTTTTTACTAGAAAGGAAGGTGGTAACTGGCAATTAGGTATAGCATGAGTCTTAGTTGAAATGAAGTGAAAGAAATTGCTTTTAAAATAATAATAATGCCTGGTAGACAGAGATTGCTTATGGATGGTGTAACCAGCTGTGCAGGAGAAATGTCAAGAGATGGTTGTGGGAGCATTTGGAATGTAGAAAAATCAATCTAAAAGGGTGTTACATAAAAACTGTGCCTTTTATCATGATGGTGCCTTAAGACTGTTATCCTGTATCCTGTGATTATGAGCTTCTTTCTGTTGTAAAATTGCTCTACCTTCTCTCATATAACTCCCTTAATGTTATTTACTGTCTTCTGTAGAAGGAAAGCAATGTGCTGCTTTTAGTCATGTAAGAAGTAATGAACTAAACCATCTTGTTAAAAGAAAATAGATCAGCAAATCAAAAGTGTGCTTTGGAGCAGAGAAGGTATTACACAGGAAAGAACCCTCTTTATTTTGTACATCTTTCATTGCACATTCTGAGCCCTGTCAGCTTATTTAAGGCCTTCTTGGTGCTATATCCACGAAGAGGTTTTGGTTTTGCATCAGCAGTTCCTAGTGATTCCTTGGCAAAGGTTAATCTCTCCCCAGATTACAGGTCATCTGAGACTTCCTCAACTCTCAAAAAGGGACATGGTCCTTACCAGCATTTATTTTGATTTATGACATTCTGGGGTTGATATGCACACATAGAGAGTCATACTTATTTTGAATATTTCTTTATTTTATTCTAGAAAATAAATGTTTTTGTGAGGAAAATTTCTTGCAAACATACAAACAGAAGATTTTCTTTAAATTAATTGTTTTGCAGTTTTTGTCAGCAGATAATGTCATGAAAGGAACAAAATTGCCTCTTTGTCTTGTGATTTGGACCTGTGGCCAGGAGTGGCTTTTTCTGGGTGGAACTTGAGCTTACACTACAGTACTTTTGGTGTAGCCACTCCACTGCCCTGAGAGCTGAGTTGGCTCCTCCAGGTCCCTCCTTTGAGCCAGAGGCTGTGCTGTGGCCATAGAGGGCTGTGTAAATCCAGCTGGGGCCCTGGGGTTGGAAGAGGAGTCCAAAGCCTGGGCTATCCCTGGAATGAGCCCACACACTCAGTTCTTGCGCAGTCAAGCAGTTTGCAGCCCTTGTCTATGAGTGTCATTACTAAATCATAAACAAAGGATTGATTTTTATATTCCTGGTGTCTTTTTAGAACAAGGAAATATAGAAAGCTTGATTCTGTTCTAACTTACATATCAAAGCACTAGAGGCAGCCATACTTTTTGCAAGGGTAATCTTGATAAACTTTTCACTGGTGGGAAAAATTAAAAGGAGGTGGAGAGGTGAAAATCTGAGCTACTTAGATTGATGTCAGACCCATTCTTGGCGATTTGGCTTTGTTTCCCCACCTATGCTTTATTGTCTCTTGAAATCTGAAACAGCATCCTGAGCTACTGCTGGTGCTGCTTGCCAGGATGGTTTGTGAACTGCAGAGAAGCTAGTGCTGGCTGTGGCCTTGTGCTGAAAGGGAGTTCTCTCCCTTTGAACCCTCTCTCTCTAGCATTAATCCAAGGCAAGTAATTATTTTTCCTGTGAGCTAGAAAGTTTATTTTTCTTGTGAGCTGATTTGGTTATCAGTAGCTGTATTAATTTAGTGATCTGATTCCTTGAACCTATTGCTTTAATTGTAACTGTTCACTGAATTTTTTTCATTGCATTATTCCATCTTTAGTTTAGTAAAACTGTACAGTGAATAAGCTTAGAACAACAATAGTTATTTAAATGTTTTTTTCTTGTTCAGCCTTGAAATCAAATTCATAATTGCACAGTTCAGATTTATTCCACTACATTGCAGCAAGATGAGCTCAAGGTTACAGAAACCAACAGATGAGAAATTTGCTTGTGTCTTGTTTTCGCTTCGCCACCAGTGTTCAAGAGTCCCTTTTAAACTCCTTCAGTATTCTGAATTTGTTTCTCCTCTATAAGCAATATAAAGTCTGATTGTGTGCTAATGGAAAATCGTTTGAGCTGCTGTGTTGCCACCTTCATCAACAGAAGGGTGTTTTCATCCTGTGCACACAAATTCAAATGATTCACTCCTAAGTGCCCAGAGTGAGAACTTCCGCTCCAGCATTTAGAAGTTTAAATAGAAGAAGTCGTTCACTCTTCTTTTAAAGTGCATCCTCTGAGGCCATATTAGTTAAAGCACATTCAAATACGGAGCCTAAGACTGATGGAATTGAACGAGCTGCTGCCACTGAGGGACAGAGATGCTGCCAACCTGTGCCTGGGTACCTGGCTAGCAGGTGGCATGCAGGAACCACTCTCTTAAACGCAGCAGGGAACAGGGTAGGTTGCAGTTTCTGCCTACTTAACACCATTAGACAAACCAGGGATTGTTGTCCATCTAGTGGCAGTTGGCCCTGTGGTTGGCCTACAGAGCCAGGGTCAGGAGCCTGGAAACTTCTGAACTTGTGGTTTTTGTTAGTAACTATCTAGATAAATAGGAGTGTGTGATTGGTGGATTACCTGTGACTCTGAAGGACCTGATGGATTTTTATCACTGCTCCTGTGGTTCTGTAATCAGGCAATGATGTGGCTGGGTGGGCAAAAAGAAAACCTGATGGAGGGCTTTGGCTTCTGGGGCCAGAAATGCTTCTGCTGAAAGCAATACTGAGCCCAGATTATAATACAAAATTAATCTCAGGTTATGAGACAAAATCCATGCATCCACATCCACTTTCACTTTGAACAGAGAAAAGGAAAATTCTGCATTATTAACATATATCAGGCATGACCAAAATTTTGTTGAATTGAGTGTCTTGAGCATGCTGGACTGAAAAGAAAAACATGAGTAGGAAAAGGTATCTTTTGAGTCAAGTATTGCACCTAGCAATTATGTTTGCTTGTCAGGTTAGGAAAACAAAGTTATGAGGTTTGTATTCCTAAATGGAGGAGAGGACACATAACTGTGAATGGATAAAGGGCACAAAGAACCAGGGTTTTGCAGGGATATGTCTTGTCATAATTGTTCCTTTCTTTAATAGCTCTTCAGTGTGGAATTAGAGGGAGGTAAAGTTCACTAAGAGGTGCCTGTAATGTATTTATTAAGGCTCTTCTTTTATGTGTGTAAGGCAAAGGTGATCAGTAGCTAGTTTGCAGCTAGTCCAAGCTTTCAAAAGAAATCCAAGTAGATGCAAAGACTGGCAGGAGGAGTGACTGAAGCAAAACTGTCCAGCTGCTCTCCATGGTGTAACAGTGCTGAGAGCAGCTGCATTCTGCTGGGTGGGGTAAGGACCCCTGGCAGTGAAACAAGGAACCTGTGCAGAAGTCACAATTTCACTGTAGCGATGCCAGGCCATTCTGTTTTCTTTTGTTGCATTGAAATTTTGACTTTGCCCCGTGCTGGATGGGGGTGGGGAGGAGGGTTTGGAAGCAATTCTGTTGTGTGGACTGTCCTAAATCAAAAGCAAAAGGTTTTTGGGGTTCATGAGAGCTATGGCATTTGCTGTTGATTCTCCTGAGCCCCTTTCTGTAAGCCTGGTTAATTCAGTTGACAAAGAAGGTGGTAGTAGAGCAGTTATGGCTTTTATTCATTTATTTTGATTGGTTTGCACTTAATTAAGGCACATCCATGAATGTAGACTGGAAAGAGGCTTTAAGTAAACAATAGGATGGCAAGTCCTGCTATGCCACCTGTTTCTCCTAAAGGCATTTTACTTGGTGAATTATGGGAACTATGTGAAATCACTGAATAATGGATGCATCTTCACTTAGTGTTTCTACTGGGTTTCTTTAGATCCTGACTGTAAATCTGCTGCTTGAGAGGGAAACCTATGTCTTAGTAAGCCCAAGTAGGTGGTGAGGTCAAATATCTCTGATCAAAACAGGGAGAAGAGTAAAATATAATTTATCCATAATGATAAATCCATCAAAAGCTTAAATCCCTAACAACAATTTAGAGATAGTATTCCAAACAGAATCTTGCTTTATTGTAACACATGACACAAAGATCACTCTGTACCTGTGACTTTTGTATTTTGGTGCTTGTAAGTCCTGAGTGAAACAAGGAGCTTGTGATACGAAGGGGAAAGATGGGCTAGCCTTGTGTTTTCACCATGTACTGTGTGAGGAAAAGGATGTTTAGCTACTTGGGCAACAGGCTTTGTGGATCTGCAGGTAGACCAGCACAGGTGATGGCACTGATGCACTTCCCTGTATTCCTGCAAGAGAAAGGCAGAAGTGGAAAAGCATGTGCATTGTTCCAAACAACTCACTTTGCAAACTGGGATTAAGCTGGCAAACCAGTAAGATAGCTAGGAGGTTTTTACCAACTTGAGAAAACAAAAGCACAATCTGCAAAGAAATCTTGGAGAGGTATTTCAAGGTTAGGTGTGGAATAGGGCAGGAACTACCCCATGGAAACTGGTCAAGCAATGATACGATGTTGATAAATCTGGAGGGCTGCTTGAGAGCATGAAAATTCTGTAATGGTTGCATACCCTCAAGTATGCAATTTAAAATGTAGGTGTAAGGATATATTTTGGGTTTGAGGTTGGTTGGTTTTGTTTTTTTTTTTCTTGCCCCCTCACCCTGCATAATTTTTTTAATGTAAAATGTTCTTCCAAGAGTGCTTTGCTTGCTTGCTTGTGGACTCTTGCATAACTTAGACCAGTACATGAAGAATCTTCCTTTATTCCCAGGGAACAGAAATCCCTACCTTACTATGCTCTGAAAGGTAAAATTCAATTTAATAATTTTATCTCTCTGGAAAACAAGCATCTTTTTTTAGCTAGTGAAGAGAAAAAAGAAGATTTTACATTTTATAAACAATAATCTAAAGTGTATTATAGTTGTGTAAGTGTGAAGTACTAAAAGCTTCTACTACTGAAACCATACTGGTGTAAATCCTCAGTACATGTTGAAGTCAGTAGCATTATTTGTAATTCTATTATATAGTCTCTGTAAAAAAAGGAGAGCTGCTGGGAAATGCAATTCAAATTTGGTCTTAAAGTGCTTATCCAAGGGCTGTATCCTGCCAGCATTTTAAAAATAAGACTTGTAATCAATGCCATTGCTTAAGAATCAATGTTGCCTGGTCTAGTCATGTGTGATAATACAGCACTGCAGCAAACAAAGCTATTTCCACTGCAGGCTTGCGTTCAGCTGGAAAGCATGTAGCTGTAGTAAAATATATTGCTGTATAATGCAGCACAGTTTGGACTGGGAGCAAGGTAAAGGTGTCTTTAGTGATATTATGAAGACATTGGAGAACGTGGGAACTTTAGAAACTGTTGGTCAGTGAAGTTTCATTAGGGTGCAGTGACAGGGACTGTGACTCACACAGTGCTGGATGCTTAAAGTGGCTCCTGTTTTTTATCCTCCCTGCCCTTTTCATAAACCCTTTACTGCAAAATCTCCAAGTTTTCAGAAGACTGGAAAAAATGTTTGGGCTTTTTTATACCCTTTCTCAGAACTCTTGAGTCAAGTATATGGAGTAACAGCTTTAAGTTAACTTTGAATAAGAATCAGTAAAGAGAGGCCATTGTTGTCAGGTGTTGCATACCTGCAACCAAAGTATTCTGGACCTTTTACACTATTTTATTTTTTCTGTAGCTTAAACTTCTACACTGTGGCAACACCATCCCAATGGTGCTATGTGGAATGCTGCAAAGTCAGGTGGTCCTGGGCTGCCTGTTTGCCCTGGCCACACTATAGACTACTGCACACGGATCTATGATACACTTAGGTTTTCAGCTGAGGCTGTGTGAACAGCAAGGGAGAGGTGTTGAAGGGATGAGGCACCACCAAGATGTGGCTTACGTGACTCAAACCATTGCAAGGGTTGTGAATGCCTGAGTGTGTTCAGAGAAACAGTTTCTTTTCAGGGAGCAGCATAAAATGTCAACAGAAAATCAACCTGACATAAACAAACTTCCTGACATGGGAAACCTGGGTTAGAAAGCTGTTCTTGCACACAAACACCTTCTACAGCCAAAAGTGGAAAGGAAGCAGTGTGCTTTTCTTTTTTTCTTTTCTTTTCTCCCTCTTTCTCACCAGGCCATATGGAAATATTTCAAGGTGGTTTTTACTTTTTTTTCTTTCTCAAAGGAGGTGTGTATTCTTCCCCTGCTCCTTTTCCAACACCTAGTCATCAGGACACCCCTTTCTCATGTGGGAGACCTAGTTCAAGTGCTTACTCTAGCAGAACAGAAGAGATTACTTGAATCTAACTTAGAGGGGAGTATAACCAGCTTGTAGCTTCGGGTGGGTTAATCTCTAGAGCTTTTCTTATCCATCTCAATATAAGGTATTGTCCCCCATTTCACATAACCCTCCCCATCATGGTTAAAAAATTGAAAGGAAAAGAAACCATTAGAAAAAAAAGAAAATAAACCATCAGACATCTGAAGTCCTGTCACTCAGGCCAGCAATGGAGCTTGGATATTGAAAATTGCATCCAGACTCAGTTGAGTGGAATGGGTTAGTCTCAAATACCATAAAGAGCATTTTCTGTTCAAAATTATTTAAAATAAGACAATTTTTCTCAAATCTCTAGGATCTACAAACTTGAAATTGAAATTACTTGTTTGACCTGACAAAAATAAACCTTCTGTGTTTCCCCTATACCTCCTAGAGAAGTAGGACAGCTGACTGAGTGCCGGAACTGAGGAAAGGAACTTGATGTTCTTGTTCACCCTTAAATTAAGAACTGAATACAATGTTCATGCAACAGTCCACTCAATTAGTCATGAAATGAATCGGGGACTGTGGTGGGAATGGAGCCCAGGAATCATGGCCCCTCTGCTCCAATGGCTGGACTGCACTGCCTTTAAAAAAGTATCCCCTTCTTTGAGTAGGAAATTTTAAGATATGCCATGACACTTTGCTCTACTCTTTGGCTTGATTTTTTTTCTTACCTCTAAGGGACAAAAAATACAACAAGCAAAGGCTTTGGTAGAATAATGTTTTAGGTCAAGCATACAATAAGAAGCTGGTGTTTCTGCAAAAGAAAAATCTTCATTTTGACCCTTCTTGGAAACATGACCATGAATTATGAAGTCCATTACAGGGAATCTTTTCCTGAAGAGCACACACATCCCTGGGAAAATATATGTGACTGTGTGTGACTGCCATTAATGCTAATGTTGTCAGGGAGAAGCCAATTCTGCACCTCATTTGTACTAATGATTGCAGGAACACACCGGGAAACAAACAAATAAACAAACCCCACCCCAAACAAGAAAACCCAAGCCACCAACTCCATGACACAGCATTGCAAGAAAAAAGAGAGGCCTTACCTACTGGTAGAAATGGCCCATTGTGAGACAGCCGCTAAACATAATATGGTTTAGAATGGACTGCTGAGAAAGATCAGGGATTTTTTTAAGGTAAAATTACTTTTCCCTTAGAGTACTTTCCATTGTGAGGCTTTCAGAGGACTCTGCACGCACAAACTGCATCAGCATTTAGTGACGGCAAAGGATTGAATTAGTGCAGTTGAAAAGGTCCCTATTCTTTGCCTGAGATGCAGAAAGGGCAGCGTTCAAGTTTCTGGCTTGTAGCAAAATATTTCTGCTTACATCACTTCTTGGTGGAGTTTGCAGTGAAGCAGGAACAAACACGAGATCAGTTACTGGGTCGTGGCTGGAGGGCAGAACTTTTTAAATGTACGTTTCCGGACTTTTCTGGTTCTCTGCTTCGCCATGCAGCAGCATCGACTTGGCTGGTTTTGTTACTGTCTAGATGGGTAAAGTGCAAAGTAGCAGGATTGTGACTTCTCCACACTCTTCACCCAACTGAGGTGAACTGCAGGTTAAATTCTAGTGGCTTTCTTTTTCCTTTGTCTGGCATAACCAGCCTGCAGCTTCAATTGGCTCTAACAAAGCAAGGATGTATTTTTATGGTCAGGTGTTGGGAAGTTTTATAGTAGTGGAAGTACTGGGATATGTATTCACAGTGAAGTATCTGTAAAACATAGGTGTCATTCTCTGCCTGTTACTACCTGTGAGATTGGTCAGTGTGTATTTATGGAGGCTGCACAAGAAATGACATCTGGGGCTTTTCCTGTTGTGATTTTCCCTTTGGGATGTGCCTGTCTCTTTGGATTGCTGTGATGGCAGAGGACAGCTGTCCTAGCAATGTCTCATTATCTGTAATAGGCAGCTCATTGAACAGCTCATGAGACTGGACTGTGTGTACTATGTGAGGCATGCAAGATGTTTTTGAATGGAGCTCCCCTGGAGATGGTTTTATATTGGAGAATCTTGTAAATTGCTTTTCTCCCTTAGATGAATACCAGTGAAGTTAGTTCAGAGATAATCTTGATATGGTTACTATTAAATTAGGAACAATTGACAAACACTTTTACTTGGAGAGCCTGCACTCTTATGCAACTGTACTGTAACAAAAGATGGCAACCATACCTACCTTACTTCCTTTTTATTTTAGAAAAAAAAAGGATGGATTTCTGCTCAGGAAAACAAACTTAAAGAGTTTAGCCTTTTTCAGTTAGTGTGCAGTGGGTATAATGACAAGGAGCTTGCTTAGAAATGAAAGAAAAAGGTGTTTTCTTGTAACTATGTACACTCCCATTCCTTACAGCAATAGCAAAGAATTCTTTGGTCACCTGAATGTTAGAGCTCTAGGGAAACATATATCGGTGTGAATAAAGAGATTCCTTTTCTTCTGAATCCAAGTATTAACTAAATACAAATACCAAGGCAGAGATTACATTTAACAACACTGATACAATTTGCCTTGTGCCGCATTAGAAGAGCATTTATGCAACTATAAAAATGTGGGAGGCTGGAAAGCCCAATTGAGACCCTTGTCTATTGTAGAAAAAATAGACCAAATAGACCTTTTGTCTATTGTAGAAAAAATTCCTATTAAGGAAAAATAAGGCGTGAAAAGTCACAGTTGAAAGAGAGGAGTAGGGAAGTATATATGAATCTTATCGAGATGCAACAGATTTAGCAGTGATGAAATTAGCCAAACATAAGTACAAATTAAATCACACCTAGGCTGAATTAAGTCAGGTGAAAAATAAGGAAATAACATTGCTTTGGCTTCTTCATGGCATCTTAAAAGGCATGTCAATCCAGATCAAGTGTTGACTGTAGCAAAGTTTCAGCTTGTTAGTAGGCACACAACAAATTAATCAAGAATGTCAACTGTCCTGCAAAGAACTCTATAATTCAGCAACCTCTTCTTGTAGACTCTAATCCATTCACTCCTTGCAAGATTATCATACTATACTATCAACCATGAAAAGAGAAAAGGTGGTTTCAATAAGCTAAAGGAAGGTTCAATAAAGCAGCTGAAACCTCAGGCTGTCACCACAGGAGAATGACAAAATGAGTTTTTAAACACAAGCATCCACAAACTTTGGAATTAAGTTAGGCTTGAGGTTTTGCATTACTGTTTCTGAAGAGAAGCACAGCTGTTGAATTTCATGGCATTTTAGAATAAGTAATGTTACTTTTTTGTGGGTGTGTTAACAGTAGAGATCTTGGCTATTGCGTAAGGAAGGGAGGTTGTTACCATGTGTATTAGGACATTTTGGGGGTTTTTTTGTTTTCATTCTTCTAGCTTCATAGACTGAGCAGCTAGCAGCTGGAGCATTAGCTGCATCTTTACACCTGTTTAACTGATACAGAGGAGGAGCTCCATTTGCTTTCAGAAGGAATAAATCATTGCTACATATACACAGATAGATATACACATGATTTTATGTGGGGAAGCCTCAGATTAGCTATAGTAAGTGGATGAAACTTGGGAGAAGACTCAAGAAATGCTGAATCTTAAAGACCTCCATTTTTTTTCTGAACATAGGCTATGATAAGTCTCAATGTTATGGTCTTGCAGAGCTCCTGCTTATGAAGCAGTTTTGTAAATGTGAGGTGCTTTCCAGATCCAGGCATACCCTGCAGCTATGGTTCTGATGATGTCTTTCAAAATGTGCCTCATTCTTGTTATGGCAGCACAGAAGGACAGAGCCCTGGGCACAAGGCTCTGAGTGTGGCACTGCACAAGCCTTTCAGTTTACCCTTCTAATTGCAATGCAGTTTTTGAAGTGTTACTCCAGCCGCCCTCTTGTCATAGCAGAACCCATTTGTACAGGTTTGATCCTATGTTCATTCAGACAACAGAAATGAGCCCAGCCATAACTTGTGATAGGTCAGCTCAAAATCACCCCAGTGCTTTGCAAAGGTGGTAAGAGCTGTCTGAGATATGCACAGAGTTGCATTTGTTGCCACAGAGTAGAAATGTGACTATGTGGCTGTCGCTTGAGTTGGGTTTATCCCTCACATACTTCTGTTGAGATGTCATCCTTCTGAAAATCCAGTGGCACCTTGTGGAATAATGTGTCATGAGTTATCCCCTACACAATAATGATGGAATATGACAGCAGCTTGGAATACTCTTAATATGCAAAATGTTGGCAAAGGGATAGGCCTTTTAGTGCTGACTGCTGCAGCTAAACAAGGTTCATCCACTGCAAAGTGTCAGCGGTCCTCCAATTGCAAACGAGGAATGGCAGGGTTAAAAGGAGTGCTCTCATTTGTACTGGACTTAGAAATGTAGCATTGATAGCTTGTTTGAAGGAGGAGAAAACATAGGAGAAGTAATTGTTATGAAAAACATAATCCAAGCCAAAGTTGTTGGGATTTTTTTTTGTTTAGGAAAAAAAACCCCAAACTTGAAGGAGAGGAGAAAAAAAATGCAGATAATATGAGAGAAAAGGTAATAAAGGTAATGCAACCTGAGTTAAAACCAGACACAATGAAGTTTTGATGTGGCAAATTTTCATCTTGCAGGGATGCTATTGAAGCTGCAATTCTCGTTGCTGTGGTGGATCCATTTAGGTCTCATTGTACTGTGCATGTTACATATCAGATTTTATAGTATTGGAGACTTATTCTGTGCATTTTTCTGGTTTGTTTTTGTCTTCTGACTGTAACCCTTGTTCTGTTTTTGGGGCCTATTTCATTTGGTATGTTTTACAGTATTCTGGTCTCTTGTCTTTTCCCCTCTCCCCCTCCTTGGCTGGGACTGGATCCTTTTCTGCATTCAGAGCATTTGCTCTTGGATTTCACAGGAAATTTTGTAACTTGTCCAATTCACTGGGTTTAGAGTTTTAATATTTTATATGACTATTTTTCTATCACTAAAATAGCAGCTAGAGGCATCCCAGCTGATGTCAAGACCTTGCTGTACAAACTAAAGAAGGAGGCAAGCTTGCTCCCAGGTGCTTGGAGGGCAGCTGGTGTTTGGGTGCCTGCATAAATCGTGGGATTAATAGCTGCATATTTCTACAGGTTTTAGGCTAGGATGCCAAAGCACTTCTCACACACAAATAAATTTAGCCTCCTTTCCTCTATGAAAGTCAGAGACTTGGTTCTGCAGTAACACTTTCCCCCTCTCTAATTCCCACACATGTACTTGTTACTGACATATATATGACTCTGGTCAATATAGGTGCTTAACTTTTTAAAGAGCCTGTGTAAGTCACTAAGTGCATATTGATTTGAAGCAAATGTAAATTAGAATTAATTTTGACTTGCTAACGTAGTCAAATAAGGAACGTTTCTATTGATCTCTGTCCCAGAAGCCAATTATCTGGATTAAGTGTTTTTATTACGTGAAATGCAGAGTATAGTATATATCATTCTGCATTGATCAGTGTGAAATTGCATATTTAAGACAAGGACTGTAAGTAAGAGTAGTTAACGAGAGATTTATTTTTAAAAACCATATCTTGTTTTATTTACCCCCTGCTCTTCCCTGTTCGAATGCTGTGTTTGTAACTACCGCTGAATAGGAGGCTGTTGATGCATGTGGATCAATAGGGATTCTTGTTTATATCATTTCCATTTCAGCTTCCTTCCCTTTCATTTTGCTCCATCTATACTGTGTGTTCCCCTTCCCTTCTGTCTTCCCAGCCCCCTTATCCATATTTTCTACTCCTTAGTGTTGAGCAGTTCTTGCCGTACTGTGCTGTGCATGAAAAAAATGCTTTCTACATTGAATAAATACATTGCAGCGATCGCTCCTGCAAGCAGGCGCTGCTCAGCATCAGGAGCATTTATTAGTACAGGTGATGGCTAGAAAAAGTGTGCTGAATACACATGACAGGGATGCTGCAGCCAGTGCCAGGGGTACGGGCGCCGCCGGCCCCTTTGCGGCCGCTCTGCCGGGGCTCAGCAGGCGGCGGGGGCCGCTCCTTCCCCGCCGAGCCCCCGGCTCGCCGGTGCCATCTCGGGAGCAGGATGCGGCCACGGCGCGCTGGTACCAGGCTTGTGCTTGCAAGACGGCGACCTCCAGGAATCGCTCTTCCTCCCGTTATCCAAAGACTGACATTATCTGTATGTATCACTATAGCGGTCCGTGCCTCAGCCCCGCAGCAACTTAATAATCTTGGTAACATCCTGCTCTCAACTCATTTTCTTGGCAGTAGTTTTAATTACGTATCGGGCTCCTGAATGAATTTGTTTTCTCTGGATCCTCGGTATATTGAGACGCTTGTCACGTTTGGGTGCCTGCAATCACTGATGCGTTTGTTTTAGGGGATGAATTAGTCTTCTGAGCCTGAGCATGTCCAATTTATGAATTAGATTTCATTGAAAGCTAGAACAAAACAAAACAAAAAAAGGTTCTGCCGTACCACTTTTCCTCCCCACCACCTCGTCCCCAGCGCGGGGATAAAAACCTCGCATTTCCATTTCTCTCCTCAAACACGGATCATGTCCCGGGCTCGAGCGTGTGGAAGAAGGAAGGGGCATTTCCTCCACCTCCCGCTTCGGCGCGGTGCCCCCGCGCCGCCCCTCGTCGCTGAAGTTGGAGGAGCGGCGGCGGGCGCAGCCCCGCGCCCTTACCTGCGGGGGCGTCCCGCGGAGCCGGGCCGGGCGGGGGCTGCGGGAGGCCACGCAGCGCCGGCCACTCTCCGGGCAGCGGCTGCGGCCCCGCGGAACAGCCTGCGCCCGGCAACCGGGAGCTGCCCACCCGCCTCGCATCCCTGCGCTTGGAGCATCTTTTCCCTACCCCTTTCCTCGGGTGACATACATTATAGATAAAGATATATATATATTTAGTAAATCTCCTCGATCGCGGGCAGCTGCCCCGCTGTGGGCCGGCTGGGCGCTCCCCGCAGCGCTGCGCGCCCGCCCGGCGCGGCCCGTGCGCCCCGCTGCCCGCCCGCCGCGCCGTGCCCCGGCGGCACCGAGCGCCGAGGCTCCGCAGTCACGTGGCGCGGGGGGCGGGCGGCGGCGGCGGGGGGGCCGCTCCGCAGTTCGCGGTCTGCCGGGCCCCGGCACACACCGAGCGCTGGAGGCTCCGCCGCGCCGCCTGCCAACCCGGGATCTACCTCCGTGATTTTCTAGCCCCGTTTTTTTTTTTTGGTTTTTTTTTTTATTTTTTCCTCCCCCATCACCCGTTTTCCTCAATCTTGGATAATTCTTGGGGTGCTGGGGGATTTTGGGATTTTTTTCTAAGAGGGGGTGCCTGGGCATCTCCCCCACGCGCCCGCTGCCTTGGTCCACCTGCCCTTGCGCCTTTTTTTTTTCTTTCCCCCCGTCTCTCCACCAAACCCGGGCTGATGTGCTGTGCGAGAGGCTGGAAATGGAAGTGTTGATGCTCTGGCTTTTCCCCTGGATATTTCAGTGCGTTTCGGTGCGGGCGGACTCCATCATCCACATTGGTAAGAGAGGGAGCGGGGGGGGTTGGAAAGGGACGCGGTAGATAAATAAATATATAAAGGAAGCGTCTCGTTTAGCCGCGATAATGTCACTGGCAGCGGTGGAACCCAACTCCGCGGAGAGACAGGAGGACGGATGCGAGGAAGGCAGCTGTATTCTGCCCGCGGTTGTAAAGTTAGGGCCGAAATGCCGCCTGTGCGCCGGGCAGGGGACCCGCCGGGGCCGCCGCTGCGGTCTCCCATGTGGCTGGGGAGTCTGTGCTTGGACCTGTTTGCGTGGAAAGGCTTTCTTCCCCCCCACCCCCCGCCTCCTCGCCACCGAAAACAAACAACCGCCCCCATCACCCGAGCATAATCTGAACGTGCTCGCAGGGAAAACTTTCGGGGAGATAATCCCCTGGTTTCCATCCCCTGCCGTAGCAGGTGTCAGCCAAGGCGGAATGCGGGGGGCGGAGGGGGGAACTTGGCTGGGAAAGGGTTAGAAAGGCGAGCTTTGCAGCGGCTCTGTGTGAGTGTGTGCGTGTGTGTCTCTGCGCGCAACTGTTGTGGTTTGAATAAGATCTCATTAAAGCCCCTGGGCAGCAAGAAGGCTGGATCAGTGGGAGGAAGAGAGGGATGAATAAGAGGCAAAGGAAAGGCTGATGTGAACTTTTATGGCTTCTGGGAGCAAGGCACGGTGATGTCCGCGGGAAGCCTGGCAAGCAAAAGCGAGGCTCTGCAGTCACCTTTTGGCTGGTGTTGAAAGGT
Source organism: Melospiza melodia melodia (assembly GCF_035770615.1). NCBI lineage: Eukaryota > Metazoa > Chordata > Aves > Passeriformes > Passerellidae > Melospiza > Melospiza melodia. The sequence goes on from NC_086202.1 coordinate 27,065,435, forward strand.
ACCAGCAGGAACGAAAATGAGGATGTTTAGGGGCGGAGAGGGGGGAGAGAATCACTTGTAGAGGATGATAGAGGAGGAAACGGGAGTATGTCCGGGAAATGAAAAGCAGTAATTCCCACCAGTCTTTCGGGGAGGATGGGAGATCAGAAGAAGGAGGGGGCCGGGGTAGGAGCCATCCTGGCGAGGAGAGGCTCCACGGATACGGGAAGAAAGTCCCGTGTGGACCCGAGGCAAGGAAGGGGAGAAGGGGAGCAGCCCTGTAACAAGTTTCCCGGCACGGACGGCTCCGGGGCCGGTGGGAAGGAGGCTCCGGTCGTCGGCGCTCGCCTCCGGAGCCCGGGGGCGCAGCCAAGGCAGACAGCATTGCGGAGCCATTAAGGAGACGGGGTCAGCCCTGACCGCAGGGAGGACTCCTAACCAGGGGCAGGACCCCCACGGCACCGGGGCCAGCGCCGCGGGGAGGAAGGGAGGCGGCAGGGCTGGGGTAGAAGGGTGGGTGAAGGAACCTCCACGGGTCTCTCTCTCAGCGCCGCTTCTCTTGCGCGTGGACCGTGTCACCTCGGCTTCTCCCCGCACGAACTTCAGCCGGAGTGGTGTTTGCTAACTAAGTGCTGGGCAGGAGCGGGGAGCTGCTGTGTGCAGAGCTGGGATGCACACGGGCAGTGCACGGAGGCTCAAGCCACAGGCACGCACGGTGTGAATCAGCAGGACTTTTCCAGGCTGGGGAATAATGTTTTTTGCTTGTTTTGTTGCCAGCTCTAAAGATCTCCCAGCGCCGCGTAGAGCAGGGCAGTAAGCCTGGCGTGGGCACACACACGCTCCGCGGAGAGGGATTTTATGTAACACACATCGCCAGATGTTTTCACGTTAACTGCATAAACAGGACAGTGAAATTAAAGCTTCCAGGTTACTGGACACAAATCCCGGCTTCACGTTCGTGTGTGCTTCTAAGCCTCAATAAAACCGCGGCCGGAAAGGCAGCATCCCAGGGACAGGCGAGCAGCGAGCAAAAAGTTGGTGGAGTTTCCAAGCCTGCTCCCTTTCCCGTCACTGGTGGAGCAAGTCCATCGCCCCGCCGTGCTTGGTTCAGGGCTCCGTAATTTGCCGTGGAGCAGAAGTGACCGGGAGGAACGCTGCGCTGCCCCGTGCCCGGGACGAGGGACGAGGCCGCCCACGTGTGTGGCCCGGCCCCACCCGGTGCCGTGCGAGCCGGCTTGAGCCCTGCACTGCCCAGAGGGGAGTGGGGGTCCTGGGCAAGCCCTCCTCACCCTCTGCCGCCTTCCTCCCCTCAGGTGCCATTTTCGAAGGCAATGCTGCCAAGGACGATGAAGTGTTCAAGCAGGCGGTGTCGGATCTGAACCTCAATGACGACATCCTCCAGAGCGAGAAAATCACTTACTCCATCAAGCTCATAGAGGCCAACAATCCCTTCCATGCGGTGCAGGAAGGTGAGCGCCTCGGGCGGCACCCACGGCGCGGGGGGCTTGGGTACGCGGACGGGACGGGGCTGAGGGAGGATCGTCCCGTCCCATCGGCGGGGAGGGGCCGCCGCTGACAGCCCGGACCTGCCCTGGCGCTCGGCTGGAAACTTTTCTTCGGTCGGGGGTTGGCGCTGTCTTACAAGGAAAGGGGAGGGACGGCGCGGTGCGGCGGCGGCGGCGAGCCCAGCCCAGCCCGGGCGGGCCCGGCCGTGCGCGCAGGGTGCCCGGGCCGGGGCGGCGGCCGCGCTGCGCAGGGACGGCCGGGCAGGGCGTGAGGGGCTCGCACCGCTGTCCCCGTGCTGCCAGCACGGCCACGCGTTGGGACAGGGCACGGCAAGGGTCCCGCCCGCAGGGAGGGAGGCGGCGGTGCGGCACCGAGGGGCCGGGCAAGGGGTCTGACTCCGGCCGGAGCGGCCGCGGAAGGTGCGGGCACACACCGGCATCTCTCCCCGAGCATCCAGGGAGGCAGGGCCGGGGCGGCAGTGTGAGCATGGAGCTCCCTCGGGGGGCCGGGCAGGGGGTGAGGGAGCCGGCTGAAAGCCTTCCCAGAGTTTGCAAGAGCTGAAAAGTAGCTCCGTTGGTAAATAATTCCAATTAGATTTTAAATTTTTCTTTTTTTTTTTTTTTTTTTTTTTTTTTTTTTTTTTGCAAAAGGGAAACGTTTAAATTAATCAGCTTGCCTTTACAAATAAGACTTTAAAAAGATATTATTTGTGATTTAATGAAGCGAAGGTTAATTATGGCCTAGGTTATTTAAGAAGCTGTATTTTTCAGTAGTAATTATTCTAGAAACAGAAAGCTATTTATATACCCAGACTAGAATATTTAAAAAATGATTCATCACCAGCCTTACCCTTAGTTTTACAGAGCACAGCGAATCTTTCCCGGTATGAAGATTTGCATTAATCCATATGTATTTATGTCTAAATTGTGTACATGTAAATTATGGCTACAAAATTATACCAAATGTTAATTTTCATGAACTCTGAGCAATTTCTTATGCTCGCTCTTTTCCTCAGAGTAGGTGCTAGTTAATATTATCCGGAGAAACAGCAATATATCTATTTCCAAGGGCCTCATCCTACTGACAGTAAGATTCCTTCAGCTGCTCTGAAAACTTAGCAAGGTGCTATGAAAAAAAATCTTTATTAAAATGGGAAGAAGAGGACTTGAAAGCAAAACTTCACCCACATATTCAAACACCAGGGGAAACCAAAAATCTCTAAATACTGGTGGGTTGATTTATTGGCAAAGAATAACTGAACAATTGGATCTTCTTACATTTGCAAAACTCAGTGTCCTATATTGGAGCTTATTCATATTCATGGAAGTGACAGTAGTTGGCTGGCTGAACAATAGCTTTCAACAATGTCTCTTCTCAGAAGTAAAACTGTATGAAACCATTTTGAATGCCCGGCGATCTGAGCTGGCAGTCTGGTGGATGGGGTCCCTTTGCACAGTTTTGTTAAAAGCAGGAAAGCATGACCTCCTGGAGGGTTCTTCTTGGTCTAGTAATAGTTTTAAAAAATTGAGTTATTTGCTAACCACGAAGGTTGGGGTTGCATTTATGAGGACTACAATAAAAATAAATTATCTTTGTTGAGTTTCCATGCTGCATCCACAGAAAAGGGCCTGGTCAGATTTTCAGCCATTTTGTTACAGGTGCTTTGTGCTACCTGAATATATGTAAATAAAGATGTTTTCTACTGTCCCTTCCAAGATGCTCTTTCACTGCCCATTGCAGTTTGAATTGCTCTTTGATGAACTGATAGCACGCTGGAGAATTAAGTAGTTGATGATTCTTCACTATTCCAAAAAGAACTTGTTCTCTATCACTGCTTCATTAAGGCACATCAAGGTGTTTTCTTTTGGGAGTATTGTGGAATGATCCTTTATGCAAGTAAAAGCTTGCCACAGTGGGAGGCCTAAGAAAAATGTCTGACTCTGCTCAGTTTCCTGGCTTGCTTTGTTGGGTCAGGTCAGGTCTTTTTTTTGTTTTTTTTTTTTTTTTTTGTATTTTTTTTCAGGTTTAATTTCCTACCTTTGAAATTGTCATCCATGTGGGCAGAGTAATCCATGGGGCGTACAAGTTGGTGGTCTGTTCTTACTGAGCAGTGTCTCATTGACCAGTGTTACTTGATGTTCTGATTATTCAAAATCTCATTGTATCTCACTGTTTGGATGTCCTGCTTATTTTGGCAAAATGCTGCGTGTAGTAGTCAGAACAACCTGGAGCAAATCTGCTGCCCAGACTGCTCACAGAATCTTGCTGCCACTACATAAAACTTCCTGACATCCACATTATTCTTCTGCAGCATCTTCCCAAGCAGTGGCATGGAAATCAATGTTGCAAGCCTTAGCTTCACAGGGATGGAACTTTTTTTACAAGTGAAAACCAATTTGGAATAAAAATAGACCATTGTCTATCACCACCAGAATAGTTCATGCAAGGAAACCAATCAAATACTGTTTTTATTTGAAGTGTCTTTTGCACAGTCCTGTAAGATGACATAGTAAAATATCCTTAAGTCCTTTTAAAAGAGAACTTCAAAGACAGAACTTCATTTCAATGATATTGTGCTGGTAGAATTACAGAAAGTCATCATTCCACATAACAATGTCTATTACACAATGATGAAACTTTAATTACTGATAGAGATAGTTCTAGCATGTGTTTGTCCTGGCATTTACTGTGCAGTTGGAGAACATCTGCATGAGTAGGAAGCACAGAAGAGGTACCAGCAGGGTTTTCTTAGAGGAGCAATGCATTCACAGAACTAAAGGCCAAACAAAAGAGTAGTTTTCAGTGCTGGATGTGCTGAGATTTTGGGGAAAAATAAAAAAAACTCTAGGGACTTTGCTATAGTGAGATAAGGGAGCTATAGTGATTGTCTCTGGTGACTGAAATCGGTAAATAAAATTGAGATACTTTTTCTTCAAAGACTTGGTGGACACTCATGTTAACGGTGTGTCAGGTACCAGAGAACTACAATTAACAAAAAGTATAAATTTTGTTTCCTTCTTTGTCTTTCATTTCAATGTGTATTGCATAAACAAGATCCTGTTGTGCTGATGAGTAATGAGATTGTTTTGGTCCCATCAAGCTCATTCTATAAACAAAGTGCAGCACATGGGTGAAAGGAACTCCAGTGACAAGGGATGAAACAGTAAAGAATGAACAGACCCTGGTGTATGCATAAAATAGGCCTTGTTTTTTCTGCCCTTGCAAGCAGTCGTTGCATTTGGTAGAATATTGCTTTTATGTATGTGGCAATTACTTGAGGGAAAAATTGTTTTTCACTGACTGTTATGGGAGGAAATATACATGGGGAATCATTGTTCTTTTCATGTGATTTAGAGAAATAAGCTCAAACCACAAACGTAAAGTTAAACTAGATTCTTGCTTCCAAAAGAGTTATGTGCTCAGTTTCAGTTAAGTGATTGCAGTGTGAGCTGGTTTTTGTGTGGCCTCTATTTAAACTAGTGCTGCAGTAACCTTTTTGTGATTCAAGGATTCAAATAGGCTCAAAGCTACTTTTTAAGCTTTCTGTTCAAATTGAGATTTCTGAGCCTGTCATTGGTGCTCAGAAGGGACTGTGTGCATGATGTACAGATGGCAAACAGGTTTGTGGATGGGCTTGAAAATTTGATGGCATGTTTAGACTAAAAAAACCCAAACAAAACTGACCTGTAAGTTTTTAAAATGGTGTTTTCAAAGCATTGCTGGTTTCATAGTTAGCTGTAGGTCAAAACTGGGACATGAGAAAGCTAATACTTGCCATTCGTAGCACCTTTAGGAGAAAGGATCCAAAGGAGCTTGTTAGTCAGAAACTGCAAAACTTTAAACCCCTTTTTCTCAGTGGATGATGCTTACACATCTATGGAGCTTTCCTGGAGCTGAAACTTGCTGTTCTCTCTGCATAGCAATTTCAAATGAATTGTTTCTAATTTGAGAGGTCTTGTATGTGTGCTTGTTGTTGTTAAAATGCTGTCAGTTCTGGAAACCAGAACAAATTTGGAAAATCAAAATGTGATTTGAGAGCAAGAATGGTGTTCCATAAATGGATTTATTGTCAGTCCCATACACACTGCTGTGGTTTCAGAGCAACTCAGAGCTGCTGAGTTTTTGGGTGTCTGTGCTGTATACCATTGAGTGAATGTGATCTGTTATCATAGTCTGTAGCACTTGGTAATGATATACACTTGACATAAAATAGAATAGACAGAATAGACTATATGGAAGTGACCTACAACAATATCTAGTCTAGCTGCCTGAATAATTCAAGGCAGACCAAAAGTTCAGGCGTGTTGTTAAGAGCAATGTCCAAATGCCTCCACCACTGACAGGCTTGTGGCATTGAGCACCTCTCTGGAAAGGCTGTTCCAGTGTCTGGCCACCCTTGCAGTAAGGAAATGTTTCCTTGTGTCCAGTTGAAAGCTCCCGTGACACAGCTTTGAGCCATTCCCACACATCACGTCACTGGATCTCAGGGAGAATAGATCAGCACATGGCTCTTGATCTCTCTTGTCTCAGCACATATATTTAATGTTACAACCACATTTGCTGTCCACAGTTTTATTTGTTGAGAAGGTGTAAGCTGATCAAATAAGATGAAATACAGATCTGGAGAACCAGATTCAGCAGCTCCATTGCTGTTTACATTTATTTGTGAAATACTGCATGTACAAATTAATAGGGTTTTTATAATTATCATTATGTAATTTTTTTAATTAAAAAAAAAATAACCCCGAACCCCAAAACTTAATTGATTTGACCGCTCTGGCTTGGGGAATTGGGTACATAGGTAGGACCTATAGGCTGTACCTAGATTTTTAAAGTAAAACATTAGAAAAAAATCTCATCTGCCAGAATTGCAAAGGATTGGTTTATATCGATGTACTGTCAGTTTTTCTCCAGTGTTTTCTCTTGAGTCTTTCACTGTCAAATAACTTTACCTTTATCTACTCTTCTTCCAAGCTTGAACACAGATTTCAGACTCTTTTCATTGGGGTGCAAGCTCTTGTTTGGAAGTTTTGACAGGTGCTCTCCTAACTCTCTGGAAAGCAAATACTGTTACATACCTTTTTCCTCAATTTAATACCAACTTTCAACAGTTCTAAAAGCCAACCAGAAAGTGTAGGTAGGGGTTCCCACCAGTGGTCAGAGAGGCCTTGCTGTGCAATGGCACCTTTTTTTATGCTGTTTCTCTGCATTTAAAAGCTGTTGCTCAGTGGGGTGAATGGGTTTAACAGTTTTACCTCCTTGGGCCCTCTGAGGTCAGACCGTGACTTGTTAAGGACTGCCACAGTGAAGACATCTGTGATGCTGTCATCTCATTGTGCTTGTGTTTTTATGCTCTACAGTTGTATTTCTTGGTGTAATATAAGCAAGAGTGTTTTCAGAGCTAATGAAAAGAGCAAATTAAAATGTCCATCTCCTGATATTCTTGTGCTGTTGATATGTTGAAAGCAGGAACGTGCATAGGAAGGAAAGGAGCTGATTGCCCATGAGGGAGTCCCTTTGGTGCTGAGGATGAAGGCAGGCTATGGGCCAATATCTATATCCCCTTTTGTTTTGTTGGTTCATCCCTCTTGCTGTTTGTTACTTGGTAGCCAACAGCTGTTCTGTTCTGGTCACAGTTCAACTGTGGGTGCAGAGTATTTGGTACTTCTGGGAGGAGTCCCACTCCAGCACGCCCCTGGTGCAGTTTGGGTGTTTTTACAGGCTGTACCAGGGTTAGTTCCTCCCCAGCCATGTGCTTTCCTTTGCAGAGGCTCCTGTCAGTTCATGCTGGGGCTGGGCTGCCCAGAGCTTGGTGTGACACAGTGTCACACACCCGTGCTGCAGGCACTCAGGGGAACAAGGATGTGTCACGGCTGAGCATCCCCAGGGAGCAAGAGGCTTTCTGTGGAAAAGAAAGTGTGCCTGCAGTGTAGATGGGACCTGATTGGAGCACCAGTCCTGCCCCAGCTTGGTGGAGTCTGGGGGTGGAGAGGAGGCCACAAGAGGCATCTCAGTCCCTGCCTGCTGTAGGATGACAGGGTATGCCTTATTATTTTCATGCTTTGCAGTTAAAAGACTTTTAAAAGAGGTTTGAAAGAGTTTTTTTTTTCCTCCATCTGCAGAGAAGGTTAAGTGCATTTCTTCTTTCTTCTAATTGCAGACTTGCTAATACTTTTATTTCCACGTAAGGTGTGGGTGACCCATCTATTTTGAAGGTCTCATATAGAAAATTAGCTGCAGGTTAGGCTACAGTGCTTTTTCAGTATGTAATGGTCTTTCCCACTGATCCTGCTGCTGATCCTGCTCATTTACCAAGGAGCTGCAGTTGGGTTTCTTATTCTGGGATTTCATTATGGAAAATAGGCTACTCATTAACTGGTATACTAGAAATTATCCCAAAAGATCAGAAATAAGCAGTGTTCATAAAAATGTTAGGGAACGTGTTTCAGGGTTAAAGATTTTCTTTGTGTTTTGCTTATTTATTATTTTTAGAGAAAATAATTTTCTGAGCACTTTGTTTGCCTGTGGCAGCTGTTCTCAGTCATTAATGTGGAGGAGGATCTGTAAAAGTGAAATGAGTACACAAAACCTCCTCAGCCTGATCTAGTTAAAATAATGGCTCAAGAACAGGATCCTGAACTGTGAAATACAATCTGGATATATGCATATACATGCTTGCCCATATACTCTGTACAAATAATTTAATTGCTAGACTTACTGTAATGTGTCCAGCAGGGAATATGCCTTGAGCCTTTCTGTGTTCAGCTACAGATGATTAGGGGATTGACTATCTAGGTATTACATTTTAAATTACATCTTTATACTTGCTGAATGAGATGAATTAAATATTTTGATGTCATTTATCATGCTGAGGTTGAGCCATACAGTGAAAGTAGTTAAAGCTGCACGTTCTTTGAATAGAGGGGATGTCATATTTATTAAAACTGTTTGTGGTTTACCACAGTTGTTTACTGGAAGGAAAACAAAACAAAGCCTCAAAGCCAAGTTATACAGCTATAGTAGTGCCCAGCTGTAAGACTACAGCACACCAAGACTGTAGCTGAAACAGTTACTTCAGATTTTACTTTTTGTCATTTCAGAGCAGCCAGTCTGTTTTAGGCAAAAATCAAAATGTTTCTCATACTTTTATTCATAATAAATTTCCTCTGAGGGGAATTCCTGCTGTGTCTTTATTTGTTGCTGTCATCTTGTGCTTTTGTGCTTAGAGGTGTTTTTTCAACTTGCCCCTCAGAAAAAATATTACTTAGATTGTTGGAATCATGCTGCTGTGTGAGTCTTGTAATTGTAGGAAATATACCTTTTTTTTTTTTACCAGCAAATGTGTGTGTTTTTCTGGAAGTGACCTGCTAGAATAAAATTGATTCACAGACCTTTTTTTTTTTTTCTTGGCAAGAGATTTTTCCATAATTTTCAAGTATTTGAGTTGAGGATTTCGAAAAATGGTTTACATGTTCAATTTCACATTTTGACACTTCTTTTATTTTGATGTCATAGTACTTGCAGTGATTTTTCTTACACACAGAAATGCTGTGGGTCTTTTCCATTTGCAAACCTGTTGAAAGTGGTCAGGTTTCAGGTGAGGAATGACATGTTTTATGCACAGGGCACATATGAGACTTCCTTACACAGAACTGTGTTGGTTCTGAGGTCAAAATCATTGGTGTCATCCTGAGAATCCTTTCCATTTCACTCTTCACTGAGGAACGGGAGCAGCTGATGCTCATCCTTAGTGCAGCTCTTTTCATATTAGGAATCTTGTCAAGGAAATGGAAGTGAGATTGTTAAGTAGTATGGAACATTTTGAGATACTCATTTTATATCATATGTAGATCTGTAATAATTTCAAAGGCAGTTAATAATGATATGCTAATATGCCAGGTTTTCTTTCATTTACACAACTTTCAGGCAATAAATATCTGAAATGAGAACTATGTTGAAAGGCTTTCTTTTATGTTTTTCCTAATAGCTTGCATTTAATTATAATTTGGAGACTTGATTGCTGTGTTTGAAAAAGGGTTCGGGTTTGTGGGTTTGGAGTGCTTTTTATAATCTGAAAATTTTGCCTTATCAGGAAGAAGCTGTCTGCACTAGCACAGCTTTTGTGAAGTTCCTTCATTCTGACCCTGCTGTGCCTGTCCATTTTCTCTCTTCTGCCTATTACATATTCATGTATGCAGTAAGAATACTGGAAAGCACTAACAGCCAGTCCTTAAAGGTAGAAAGAACCAAGAGGCATTAATTTCAAGTGTTGTTTGGCTGCATTAAAACACACAGCAGGGTTTCTGCTGCTTGACCTTACTGAGAACTATTCCCTTAGCAACCTTTCATAGAGGGAGTAAAAGGACAGTAAGAAAACAATTTCTCCCCCATATAGTCAACAGAATAATATCTAAGAAATTAATTTCTCTCATATAAACGCATGAATCTCAAGCCAAAAAGTCCCAGTGGGGCCAGGGACTCATTAAGTATCCTATTCCTCAGTCTAGTCATTTTATTCTCTGCTTTTTAATTTACTTATCTGAGTCTTAGAGATTTTAACTAGTAACATTGCTGATGGAATGCTTTCCATGTCCTCAAAATCTCATTGACAGTCTGGTTTGTTCTTATTTAGAAATTGAATAAAAGGATTTTCCATAGAACTGAATGTTTGTAAAGTTAATGAGAATTGTCTTTGTCAGTGGGTAAATGACCCTATTTATGCCATTACATGATACTTAGGAAACACCAATTATTTGCTGCTTGATAATACTTCCAATAGAGAAACGGTGTAATGGTCTAGAGCATTTCCATAGCCCTTTGTCTTCTTAACCTCTCTGCTCCTAAAGGTAAAACTTGGGATGGTGGAAGGAGGAGGAGGCTGAGAGTCTCTCTGAGAGAGTGAGAGTCTCTCAGCATCTTTGTGTATTTGCAAATCCTTTATTTTAAAACAATTTGTTTAAATTAAATCTTTCATTGATTTAAAAAATGCTTCATAACTTCCAAGTAAACTCTGATGTAAACAGAGCATTGTCTTGTGTAAAATATTAGCTGCATTCTAATTGAAATGACTGATGATTTTCCCATTTTCTGTCCTACTTGAAAATATTTTTGGAATGAGAAAAGTTATCTGAGAAGTTTTGAGAAAAAGAACTTAGGATGTGATGTCTTCAAGGGTCAAACCAGAGAGGGCTAGGATGTTGAAGTGCACAAAAAATAAAAGGGAGCAACCCAATTATCTGCTTTAAGTTTTGATTTTTTTTTTAGTGAAACTTTCTCTTTTTTTTTTCTTTCCCTTCAGCTTGCTTTCGTGCTGTGGTTCATCAGTTGTTGTGGAAGTAAAAGTGTGTTTGATATAGGTAGGACTTAGTGACCCAAACAGAAATAGGAAAAGCTTGTTCCTCCCCTGGTCTGAGCAAGCTGTTTGCACAGTATGGGTCTGGTTTTTAAAGAAACTGGAGAAGGGCAAGGGTGCCACGTCTTAGACCAGTATTCATTTTGCAAATAATCAGCCTGTGCAAGGCATTTGACTTTCCAACAGGAGAAAAGGAATTTTTGCTCACAGGACGAGATGGGGAAAGCTACAGTGTAGCAGAAGTTGAGGTTGATAAACCTCAGCTTGTAGAAAGCCACTTGCCCAGGACAGCTGGACAGGAGCGTGCCCATATCTGGGTTAAAGCATTGTGCAGTCCACATGAAAAGCAATCTCATGTTGGAGCACTACCTAACTTTTTTTTTTTTTTTTTTCCTTTAAAAAACCCTATTTCTAAAGGCTTAATGCTTTGTTGTGTGTTGAGGGCAGTTTACATTTTTGTGACCATGGTGTATCCTCTTTGCTTCTACACTGCTGTTTTGAAATATAATGTGACATCAGATGAAACTGAGAGTCCTCTGGGCAATGTAATTAGGGATACCTGATTCTTTTAGAATCAAATCCGCAAGCCTAGTTCTCAAAAGTGTCTTTGAGCAGACTTACTACTGTCTTTACTGTCTTTGAGTAGACTGTTTTTCAGTAACCCAGCATTTTTCTCAGGAGGTGTTTCTCTCTGTTGTCCATTTGGTTTCTTAGTGTTTTATTGCCAAGTCAGGGACTGTAGAGTTGCAGCTGGTATCTTTATGCCTGGAGTTCTTAACTAAAACTCCAGTTTCTCAAAAATGTCTAACTGAGGAGACTTTCCTGCCTGTGATTGCACTTTCCAGAGCCACTTCATCTCTTCCAGCCATGCCCCATTTTGTATGAACAGCAGGTCCATCATTCTACCTGCTGGTGAAGTCTGTAAATGTAAATTTTCTCTTCAAATTCTGATGTCTTTTTTACCTGTCCTCTCTTGTTTGGCAGCATGGTGCTCCCCCCATACTTCCCTCTTCCCTGCCACTGCTCAATGCAATAGAATTTATGAACACGCTTTTCCTGATTTACTGGATTATTTTATTTCCACTGCATTTTAATCATCGTGATGACATCTGTTGGCAGCAGTACACAGATGCTTTGTCAGGGTATATTCTAAGGTTTGTAAATGCTTACTGTATCTGCATGACAAAACTAAGGTTTTGTCTTTTTCACTTACATTACAAGAAGTGGGATTGCATTATGGAAATGAAAAGTGTCTCTGGAAGACTTAGTGCCTTTCAGTGACCAACAGGTGAAACCTCTAAGTTTCATGTAGCTTCCTCTGTGTTACCTGCTGCAGTGAGCCTTGCATTACAGAATTAAGCCTCTCATCCTGCTTTCACTGATATGAAGGGTAATCTTCCTCTCTTTTAAAATATTTTTATTTTAGATTTTAACTTTTAACCTTTCCATTATAAGGAAATGGAGAATACACAGGGACAAGAAGCCAGAGCTGCTACCTCAAGGCATCTCTATAGCTCTACAGAATGGCATTATATCAGGAATGTAAAAAAGAAATTATAGCAGTGGTCAGTTGTATTTGCTATAGGGCATTCTGGCAATGCTAGTACCTAAATGGAGTCAGACTAAAATGGTAGTTTGGTCAAAAAGCACTTCCTAAAACTTTTGTGAACTTGAGGCAGATTTTGCATTGTCATAATTTCAAGGTGTTTGTGTTTTCTTTCTTGTGTTAATTACATTCAAAGAGGCGTTGCACTTTGTGCAGCTCAACATGAAGAAAATACTTGGTGGGTATGCAAGAAATATCTTGTTGCTCAAAGATGGGAGTTCATGTCCTGCATTCATGGTGGCACTGGGACTCTAAAGTGGATTTTGGTAATGCTGATAACTGGTCTTTGTTGTTGCTGGCCTGCAGGGAGACTGTTTGTAATCTGGAGTCTTGTCTCCTGCCTTGAGAAGTGTGGGTGGTTGTGTTGAGTCAGTACAAGTGGCACATCTAAAGGATGCTGTAAGAGGAAGGCTTGGAGCAGGATGTGTGTCATGTTTTCATGTTTTGGTTCTGAAATGTATTTTCTCAGAAGAATAAATGAATAAGCTGGAGAAAATGTGCTTTAAAATGATGCATTCTTTTGGGCTTGCAGGGGAGAAAAACTTATAGTCTGTAACTTGTGACAGACTTACAATGTAGAAAGTTGTGGGTTTTTTTGTTTTTGTTTCTGATTTTTTTTTCCTTCCAGAAATAGCAGTGCTAAATTGCCCAGGGGTGTAGTTTACCTCTGTATAAAACCTGTGCATGGAGTGTAAGTTAACTGTAAAATTCATACACTGTGAAATGCAGCAGAGGAGCCCAGAAAACTACTGAACAAGGCCCTGGAGAAAAATATGTATCTTACATACACACAACACTTTACCTGGCAAAATTCAACTTAAACTCAGTCACGAGGGGATCAAGGGACAGGCAGGAAAAGGTGTTAGCCTGGATTGCTCAGTTCACTTTCTGGGACAATTAGGGGAACTGATAAGGTAAAATTGCTCTGTCTGAGGTTGGAGAAGAAATAGAAGGAGTTTCTCTGACTGCCAAACAGCACAGCCACAGTTGGAAAGGCTCTGCTGGCCCCAGTGCCCCTGAGAAGTCCCTTAAGGCAAATTGAAGGCTCTAATCTGTTTGCCATTTAAATCTGTACCCAGTTACTTTGATGGTGAGGTGAACCAGACTTAGGGAATACAAATAAATATATAGATTTAAAAAGTTCTGTCATATCTCCATCTCTTCAGAGCTACTTTGAATGTATAATTTGAAAATATCTTGTCAGATTATCACATTAACTGGGAAATAGTCATATATCCTAGGGCCTTTGGCAAATGCACTTTGAAACTGAGAATTTTAAGAGGTGTATTTTCAAGATTTAGTGTGTTGTTGCAATGTTAATAAGTAGCTTGAGAACTGAGGAAAAACTTATGATAGTGTTGATAAGATGGAAGCTATCTGAGGAAGCTGGGCTACAGCTCAGATAGACATGCATGAGGGAAAATGAAATTGCTCCTCAAAAAAGGTCTGTAGATATGTAAACTTGGCAATTAAAAAAATATTTCTGGTGATGTTACATATATAAAAAGAAAAAGATTGGTTTTTTTAGCTTTTGGTCAGAAAGTTTTCTACCAGGAATTACAAAATCATTTTCCTTATGAAACCATACAGAGAGACAAATGAAGATGTAGTTTGATCTTGGTCTCATAAATTCCAATTTTACAAAGTTCTGTGAGTTTCTTCATGAGAGGTTGTTAATATGAAGTGTGCCTGTGAACTTTCCAAAAGATTGCTAATTACTTTGTATCCATATTTGCAGATAATGGTTCATGTGGGAAAAGTTTGGCCATCAATGTAGTAGAGTGTTCACATGGCTTTAGAAAATTGTGTCTACAATTCAGTCATCTGAAATAATACTGAGATTGAAGTGGGAAATATTTGCTGACAGGGATGGCCTCAAGGCATTCTTTTTCCTTCCTAAATGCTGATAAAATTCAATGAAATGTTCTGAAGTATATTGATGGTTGTCTCAAGATGGCTTAAAAAAGTATTATGCCATTCTCCTCATAATTATAGTCTCTTTTTGATGAGATTTTACAGGAAACTAATTTTATCTCTTTTTCTATAGAAAAGTATTTATATAGAAAGTAAACTTGTTGAGACCATTAGTTATTTCAATACAGGGAAAGGTCAAGTGATTTTCTGGATGCTGATCCTGGAATAAGTTTAAATTGTGGAATTTTTACCTCTAACTCTTGTTGCTGGTGTATGAAAACAGTCAGGTGAGGAGAAATGGGAGTCCCAATAATTTTCCCAAGCTCTGATCTGTACAACACAGTTAGGAAGACAGAACTTTGTGACCTCTGTGTGTCTCCTTGGGATTGGAGTTCCTCTTTCCAGTGCCCACAAAGCATTATCAGATACTTCATGCCTGCTCCTGACACAAGAGGGGCCCAAAAAGGGACCTTCCTCCTGAAAGATAGCTTAAGGTGCTTGGTGGTCTTTAGCTTCAGTCCTTATTTACTTTTCCTGCCTTCTCACTGCTGGCATCCTTTGATCACCGAAGTACGAGAGGAAGTGATGAGATATTTGATAAATTAGCCTGGTGCACCTCTTGCTTAATTCTGTTATTACTCTGCAGCACTTGTTTAAATCAGAAGTGGGTTAAACAAGGTGTGGACTTCTGAAGAAATTTTTCTTCTTGGTGAGATAAGTAGGGAACAGCTGCTTAGTTCATTTTCACTCTCTGTGCTCTGTTGGATGTGATCCATCTCTCAGAGTTTTCTGATCTGTTTGACATGGAACAGTTGATACTGTTGGGGGTCAGTACAGCAGCCGGAATTTCATCTGCTCTGCTCTTGAGTTGTGTTGTGGTTCTGGCCTTTGGCCTCTTACTGTAGACTTTGGCCTGGCTGTAGGCCAGTTATTTTCAAGCTTTTCCCATTTCTGTACCTCTGGAAAACTTTCTGAGGTTATTGATCATTTCAGTCTACTGAAACTTGGTGATGTTGTTAGTTGTCAGTTTCTTTTTTTTTTTTTCTTCTTAATTGCCTGGTTTGTTCTGTGACCCACAGTTTGAAACCAGTTGTAGAAGATTTAGGAAATAGTCCTTGCTGTTCTCGGGACCTGTGTGTTACTGACTTGTTTATTATATTTTCCTGGGATTGCAGAGAATTGCAATCAGTGATCCCAATGGTCTTTCCAGGTTTGTCCCCCTGGCATGTAACATAAATACAAAATTGTAGAAGGATTTAGGTTGAAACAGACCTTTAAGATTATTGCGTCCAACCATAAAATGACAGCCTGCTCAATGTCACTAACTTCATGCTTATGTTGATTTTCCTTAAATTAAATAATAATCTGTTAAGTTTTTTGTGGTAGTGAGGATTTCTCTTATCATTAGTTGACTACAAAGACTAGAATAATTGACTGGTGTTCTTGAATGATAAGCTTTTATCTGGGAGTTGATAAGCAGAGCAACAACCCCCTTGAGATTGGCAGTCTTTTTTTCTGTAAGGAAGTACAATGTGAAGGAGGAGAACCCTGTCTTTGGAGGTATAAGCCTCAGAAATATAAAATAAAGATAAGAATTCAGGATGTCTGACAACTATAAGCTCAGATACTGGCCTGTTTGCCAAGCATGACTGTTCCACTGTCATAATGCAGACTAGAATTCTTTAATAGCTGCACTCAGTGCTTGTAAACTAGTGAGTGATTATTTCATCTTCTGTTTATATCATTCATCAAAGCAGTCTGGGCTGACAAGGCCTGGAAAACTCTCAAGGATTTGCTGCTGTTAATGCAGCGTACTACAATGGGACCTTTCTTGTACAACAATGTTGCTGAGTACTTTTAATACCACAGTCTCTATTGTCACTGACTCACTAAATCATAGGAGCTGCATGTTCCTCCCCCTCTGCCTCATTTGAACCGATTGCAGCAAATTCCCTCTGTATCTTGCATGTGAACATTTGAAGTTGATTATATTTGTTGCCATTGATAGCAAACAGTAGTTTGCTTTTTTTGTAAAAACTCAGACCATTTGCTTAAAATAGATAATAGAGAGAATTAGCTCTGTGATTATTTTGATGAATTTAACTGTTTTCAGATGTATAAATAAATCATTGTATTTGATTTGTTTTACTGCTCTAATTTATTGAATTTATTAGACGTTTCTTCAGCTTTCTTCAGTTCATAGAAGTTTAGTTTGAGAACCACAACTTTCTTTTTGTTCACAGAGATTTGAAAGCATAACTTTATAACCTTCACTAACGATGTGAACTTTTGCCAGGCTTGATTCTCAGCCATATTAGAGCTTAGGTTTTAGACCACACGTAACCTCATGGCAACTCTTTGTTTCTAAATAGTGCAAATCACTGTAACTTTTTACAAGCACGCTCAGAATTTGTGCACAAAAGGGCTTTCCAGGCCCATATGTGTTTAGACCTGATCTGTGACTGAGGCAGTGTGAGTACAGTGAGCATGAACCATGTCCAGTCCTGGGGTTAATTCTACCCTGTCTGTAGCAGAGCTTGACTCAGTCATGGGAGTCTCCTGTGGGGATGCATTTCTTCTTTCTTTCCAGGTTAGCTTGGCTCTTCAACCTCAGTGAGTGTGTGTCTTATACAAGAGAAAAACTCAACTGGTTTGTAACTTATGCTTATTGCAGTCACTTGAAGTCTTTTGCAAGTATTTCTGAAAAGTTACACCCCTTTAACTCAGATACAAGTGCTCATCTCACAGGTGACAGTGTGCCCAGCTGTGCTGGCTGGAGACAACCAAGGCTCTGTCACTGGACTAACTGCTTCCAGCTGAGTCATGAGCCTCAGCAGGCTTGACTGACCTGTAAAGACTTGAAGTGCTTCATTCTCAGAGGAAGAACTGCAGTCTGATACATGCTGTTCAATATAGGCACAAAATAAAGACTATAGTGGGGGAAGTTATTTGTTGAAAATTGCTCTGTCAGCTCTACAAGAAATAGGCAATAAATTCGCTTGACTGTCTTCATTAAACCCCAAAACATCTGTTGCAACACTTTTTATGGTAACTGAAGTAGGTATTATGTCTGACTGTAAAAGTTATAGATAACATAGCTTTAAAAATTTATTGCCTGTTTTACTAGTCATTGACAAATAATTTCTAAAAGGAGGCTTTACAGGGTCTGATCTGAGGAGTTCAGAGATTTGGGGTTGATAGTATCTAGGTCTTTCAATGAGAGTCTGATTTGATGTCAGATGATTTTCCAAGCTTGTAGCCAACTATTGCTAAGAAATGAGGAAGAGCTAGTGAAGTATGGACAATGGGAGAAGGAAAACAGAAAAGTCCCTGCAGGGGTCTCCCAGGCCCTAATGTCAGCCGTGAAACTTGGTATCCCATCTTAAAAATGTCTTTAAACTGTAACAAGAGAAAATCACCACACTGCATTTAATAATTTACTGTAACTTCAGGAAGTGAATCTGGAAACAAATATGTCAGGAGATAGGGCAGAGCTGGAGCTGCTCTTACTGGATAGCGCAAGTCATACAGAAGAGTTCTGAGCCTGCTTTTTTTAATACACAAAAAATGTTATATGTAGCACAGAACATATTCCATGGTGGATTAGAGATCCATCATTAGTTTTTGAGCACTTTCAGCAGCAAAATGTCAAAAAAGTTCTTTGAAAAGGCATATAAGCAACTTTGCTCCTTTATCATACTTCTGAGAAAAATGTAAAACAGGAAATGCAAACAAAATTAACCCCCCTGTTTATAAAAAATTGATTCAATGAGTGAAAGAGGGGTTGGAAAAGTCCCTTATTTCATCTTTGGTATTTTGAAAGCTGAATGGAATGAAGATTTTCTGTTACAGACTTCTTATTAAAAAATTATTCCTGCCTCAGAATGTATACTTTTTGGTGACAGTGATGTTTTCTGTTACCTCTGCTTATTCTCCTAAGCAAAATCCAAGGAAGCCCTTGCTGTCAGTACTGATTCTTCTTGTGGTAAGGAATATTTTTGGTCTGAAAACTAGGTAGCTAATCAGTCTTGGTCAGTGTCAGTAGACACACAGAACCACTGCCTTCTATAATTTCTTTTGTTTCATATAATGAGAATATTTTGGAGAAACCCCTAAGTTTCCAGGGAACTGTTAATTCTTTAAGTGTACCTGGATATCTGACAACAAAGCCTTATTGTAATTTAGAAGACTTTGAAGCAAATGGAATTATTTCAGCCTGAGAGCTGTGGTGGGCTTTGCTGTCCTTGTCGTTGATGGTCATTGGTGCCAGGGCTCGCTGAGGCACACCTGGAGCTGTCCTAGGGCTGCTGATGCGGCTTCTGTGCAGGCACCCTGTCAGGGAGAAGGGAAGGGAGGCACTAGAGGAGTGGTGTGGCTGGATCTGCTGCCCTCGCAGCTGGCAGGAGCTGCTGAGCCTTGCACACAGACAGCCATGGGCGATACCCACTCTGACTCTGGGCCAGCTGCAGAAAGAACCTCACAAACTGTGCTTGGGACTCCTTGGTCTAATAAGGGAGCAGGATGTGTTGGATTGCTCATGACTGATTATCTGGTCTCTCTGTCAGAACTTGTTACTGAAATCTGTGTATGTGAGCAAAATTCCCTTTTACCTTCAGTGAGAAAGCTGTAAACTGAGGCAAGCAAGTCCCAAAATCTGGCATTTGAACCAATTAATTGGCCTGTGCTTTTCCCACTTTTCACATATATAAGTATGTGTGTGTGTGTCTGCATATATATATATACACACACACAAACACACACAATATACTGCTCAACATTAGGAAGATGATGTACATATTTCCTATAAGATACTTGTTTTATGCCAAACCCAGTCAGTCATTATGGGAGTGAAATCCTTGCAGTTAGGCTGACTGCAGCCCCCCTGGGACCTTGAACAGTACTTTCTTGAGAACTCTGGTTTCTCCCTTGTAGGCCAGGCCTCTGCCAGGCTGGTTTTTGATGAGGTGACACAGCCATCAGCTGCTGAGGGACAAGGTCCCTGCAGCTCTTCCTGCACTTAACCTTGTGTTTGCACTCTTCAGTCGGGTACCTACATGACCGTCTCAGCATCCCCATTTCCCACAGAACACCGAACCCTCCACCTAATATCTCCTTTCACTCTACCCAAGCTTTAACACTACTTGAATCCCAGTAAGAAGTTCTGTCATGCCTAACAATGTATGTCTGGTAACTGGCTGTAAACTTGCTGTAAAGCTCCTGATGATTTGGTGCAACAGAAAGAAGGCATATTTCCATTGGAAGTACATTTGTTCTTTCCATTTGTTTAGCCAAATGCTTCAGAAATAGCTCTGGTGGTTGAGTTTACCTCTGAAAACCTGCGTTTTTTGATACTGAACAATTTCTGTTCAAAAATTACTAATTAGCTGGAGGCTCAGGATAAAACAAGGAAGTGTCAAATATGATAAGAATCTCTAGGGAGGTTGCTGTGTACCTGCCCTGTGTGTTTGATTAGGGAACACTTGTAAAGCATAGGAAAGAGAGAAGCTGTCATTCTTGCCTCTAATGGGAGGCTTTAGAGATGGAGCTGTTAACTGCTCTAGAGACAGCACTGTGGATTTCCCTTTTGAAAGTGCCTTGAGAGATAATTTTCCTTCCCCAGATCCCTGGTGACATGAAGGGCTCAAAAGCATGTGTCTGACTTACAGCCCCTCAAAGTCTTCTTATCCAGAGGAAATCTTCCCTGGAGTCTCCATAAAGACACTTGAAAAGAAAAGGAGATCACTGCTTGCACAGGGCCAAAAGATCTCGTAAAAAGGAAAAGCTTTGCACAGTAGAGGATTTTTCTTTTTTTCATATACCCCCTAATGACTGAAATCAGTTAAAAAAACCCCAACTATAGCCTATGGCACAGCAATGGAGAGGACTTGGGTTAGACTAAGTATTTAGCTTTACATAAACCTTCTTTGTGCTTTATATAATAGCTGCGTGTCACTGTGAAGGACTCAAAAATGGCTTTCATCAAGAGGGATTTACATGAACACTGAAAGACAAGGTGATACTAGTACTGACTTGTTTCACATGTAGTCTTTGTCATTTGAGCAATGTCAAAATTTCTTATAGCCTAGATGTTTTAAAAAGGCAGATAGGTACATGTAAATGGTTCTTCAGAATGTTTATACCTTTTGGGCTTATAAATTGGAGTTTAAAAGTCTCAGTCTTTATCTGAAAAAAAAATTTAGTCACTTTCCAGTAAATCAGCAATATTTTATTGCCTATCACTGTATGGATTCTGATATGGCTGCTCTCTAATAATATAATCTTTCTGCTCTACCTACTTATACCAAGCATTGTGAGAATTAACTAACAAGTCCTGATTAGAATATTCAGCACACTCTTAAGCATTTTATTCCAAGAGATCTTGCCTTGAAGTGCTTTTCTTTTCCCCATATGTATTAGGATGAAAGGTCAGGAAACAGAGTTGCAGTGTGTGACGCCAGGGATGTGTGTTCAGATGGTGGGGTGAGAGTTGGCTGCCACACCACTTGCAAGTCTCTGAAATTGCTGTTTTTATTGCCTTTTGATGGTTTTGTATTGGAAGTTCCCTAAGCATAGCTGTCCCTTCTATACTGGTGTCAGACTTTGAAGCTGAAAGAGAAGTTAATAGCATGATTTGTGAGAAAACTGGCAAGGTCCTGTCAAATCTGCAGCTACCTGGCTGAATAGTACTCCCTGTTTAGACAATATTTTCATCTTTGTGTTTTTCTGCAGAGCAACCACTAATACTTAATTAGTTGGTTAATCACAAAAAATAGCAGGACATCAGTTCATATGGATTGCGTTTATTTTAAATAACTCTTGGCTTTCGTAGTAATCATCCTTGGTCTTACCATTTTTTTTTTTTCTGGCTTTTCTTCATTTACCAGGGATCAGCTACAGGCTTATAAAATGACCTAGGTGGCAGGCTCTTGCATGGAAGGAATTGATATGATATTGATAAAAGGCTGTTATTTTGTTTGTCTTGAGAGTGCCACTATCCTGTAATTTGATGAAAACTCCCTGGCCAAGTCCATCAAGCCTTTCAGTTCTTTTCTGTGACCTTTCCCAGTCCTTGCTCTTGTCCCTTTGGTTTACATTTGCCCTCAGAGTGCTATGCCAAAGTAGAGTTTGGCCTTGGTATCTGTAATTTTCTAAAGGAAAATAAATGACTGCACCATTTCTGTTTACCTTTTAGACTGATCTTCATTTGCTACATATCTTTGATAGCTGCCAGAATGCATTTCCAGCTTCCCCGATGGTTGAGTTTATCTCCCATCAGATCTCATTATGTTCTGCAGCTTTACTGCCCTAGGAAGGAAGTATATGTATTTCTTCATCATGTTATTGTTTTTTGCTCCTTTACAAATATAATATCTTCTATTTTTGTCCATTTCTGAACATGTGGGTAACAGCAGTTTCCCAGAAAACTTGCTTTGTATTCTGTAAATCACTGCATCACAAACAAATTCCCTTTTTAGCTGTACTGATGTCTCTTTTCCCCCTCGTATTCTTGTCATCACACATTCCTGCATCATGAAGTGCTTTCTTTTTAGGCTCATCTCTTTCCTTCCATACCACACCAGGCTTTACTGTTGTTTTTTCTCACCTATCTCTTTCTTTTTTTCCTGTCTGCCTTTACTTTTGGACCTCTAATCTCTTCTGTTTCTCCTACCAGGACAGCCACAGTCATCAGATGTGTGTGATGTAGGATGTCTGTTGCACTTTCAGAAAGCTTATGTGAAAAGGAAAAGGACACAAACCCTCACATTGCTTAGTAATGAGGGGAGTCAATGTGCAAGGGATCCTTGCACCAGTAGAAAATCCTTGTTCCTCACTCAGAAGAAATCTGAGGACTTCACCAGGAGGAAGACACATTCCCCACACCTTTGTTTTTCCTTTGTGCCCATTTTCATCTCAAACTGGATGCACATAAATGTGCTTATGTGGCAAGGCAAAGCAGGAGCCATATAAACTGTCTCAGACCACCCAGATCTCAAAGTCCCTGCATGGGCATCTTTATTACAGCAATCATGCTTTCAGATTTTATGTACCTGCTATCCACATTTTCTCTCTATCTAGGCTGTATTTCCTATTTAAAGTGAAAGAAATGATGCATCTCATCTTTAAGATATATTTTTCTTCCCATCTGTGCGTTAGCACAGCTGTAGCTCTAAAGGCTACACTTCAAATGAATGCTGAATTCTTACATTGTTTGCAGCAACAAGCACTACAGTGATAAAAACACTTCCATCATGGGCTGCAGCTTGGCTCTTGCCTCCCACTGGGCATCCCTTTCATTTCCACTGTTCGTCTTTAAACAGCATATCTTGTCTGCAGACACAATGGAGAGACAAGCTCTTCAGAAATGTATGCAATAATAATCATCCTTTCTGCAGGCTATTCACAGTGGTGAGTACTTTGGGATCTGTCCTTCTGTAGCAAAATAGTGGCATTTCAAATGAACTTTATTTTAGGGAAGTAAGGTAATGCAGTGCCCAGGCAGTGAGGGAAGTATTTCATATTAACTCGGCTATGTGAATCTCATAGGTAAACACTGAAATGCTCAATTTTTCTCCTGGATTGAGGTGACAAGACTCTACGATATTGAATCAGAAAGAATGATGAGTATTAGTTTTTACCGTGAATCCACAGTGGTGAGTAGCAAAGCAGCAGAGTGTCAGTCTCCAGTTTGCTCATGAACATGGCACTTGAGCAGGGTAGACAAAGATGGACTTTTGAGTCTTCTTGGTGTGAGGTTCCTTCTCTTAGGGAGGGTGAGGGTCTCATGCACATTTTCAGTACATTCATCAATAGGTGAAACAAACTTCTGTTGTAGGGAAAGGAAGAAAGCTTTAGTTTACTTTTTGTTTGCTACCTTTCTCTGTGATTATTTTGTTAAGTAGGATGAGTTTCCTTAGATGGGAAGCCAAACAAATGCTCTGTCCTTAATTGTGTACTTGGTAGTTGCTTGTTGATGAATTAACTCAGCAGTTTGGACATTCAGAGCTGGTTATGGTTCAACTTACCTAACCCAAATGCTTTGGTTCTCTGCATGTGAGTGTCGAGCTTTATGCATGCCAGTGGCTTGAAGACAGCTAATTTGGAGTCTCTGTTAGTCAAAATGCCTATTTGAAGGCATTGTGCATCTGCAGAGTAATGTTTTTAGCTTAGTTGTAGTTCTGGAGTGAGTTTGTCGCCATTAAATGAGGGTTGTTTTCAAGGTCTGAAAAACAACAACTCCAGATCCATGCAGCCATTGTCATGTAGCTGCATTATGTGAAATTTATTCTGTGTCTTCCAGTTCTCTGAAGATTTGTGTTGTTTCTGCAGGGAACAGCTTATTGAATCCAGTAGCTATAAAAGATCTATGGGAAATTAAAGTTACTGGGAAAGTATTTTCTCCCTCTTCCTCTGGTTTGATTCTCCCTAGTTTTCTGTCTATGATGGAAAAATGTGTACCACATTGCCATTACTCTAAAATAATTCCTGCTGCTAAGCAGTGCAAGTTTGATGTGACACAGTCAGTGCTGGGAGCATTATGATCTGTATCATGCTGTCCCTGAGCATGCTTCTTTGTATGTCTGTCTTGTTTGGGTTTGTTTTATAAACTTTTAGTGTCTTCTGTTTCTAGTTTTTGTATTAAAAAAATTAATTAAAGTTCTTATGCTTTTTTATGAAGACAGAGACAGGGATATAATAAAAGTTTGTTTTCAAATACTTTTACTAGGCAATGATGTCTATACTTTTTTTTATAATTTATTTTAAATTTAGGATTTTTGAAGCTGTATTAAAAAAAAATCTTCATGACAGTGGTGGTAAGAAGGATAATCAAGTAGGCACCTCCCATAATCCAGGCTAGTCTATGGAGTACCTCCTTTAGGGTTCCATCAGAGGGTCAAGATTTGGGTTTTGAAGACCAAAACACAGCTTCTGGCATTATAACTTTTGGAAATATGTTCCTTACATGTACTTTTACTGTTTTTGTTTTGTAGGGTATGTAGAAGATCCAAAGTCTTGAACTTATCTGCTAAATTTAATTTTCTCCTAAATTTAATTTTCTCCATTGTTATAATTAGAAATATGGAAATGCATACAAATTTCACATAATGTACAGGGATATCAAAAACCATCTTGTGCTATTGATGTGAACCCTTAGTTAGATACTGGCAGATTTTACGCTTGCCAAAAGCTGAGGTTTTGGGGTGGGAGGAGAAAATAGATAAATTTAGAGTGAAATGCAAGAAATTTTTCACAGAAAGAAATGGAATTAAAAATGTAGTGCTACACTTCTGGCAGCATCTTCACATAAAATATTTTGACTTTTTGCTTTTGGAAATGATGTAGTTCAGGGATGAACCCTAACAGTTGTTTATGTGAAACTGTTGTTTTTATACCTTTGCCAACTTTCCCATATCTCCAGCAATAACCAGCCATTCTATCCTAGTTTTTGGCTTGAAGAATTCTGTAAACTAAAAGGAAATATTGTTGAGAAAATAAAAATGTAAAATATAATTTGATACTTGCATTAAATATTTGGTATTTTAGAAAAAAAATGCTTTCAAGAAACATTCCTTTTTTCCTCAGTATTTTGCTCCTCTGATGGATTTTAATTTTTTCTTGATGTTTTGCTAAGCCTAGCTCCAGCTATAATTCTAGGAGCTGTAACTGGTAAATAATCACAGGTAAATGAAATATCTCTGCATATTTCTGTACGTGCAGACAGCCTGGCATTGTGATATTCCCTTCAGGGAGGGAATACGTTGTGAGAAATCGGGTCTGCAAATTATCTGTCATAAAAATGCTTTATTTCTGGCAAAGCTACAAATGGGGTGTCTGTGTTGATGCATGCCCATAGTGTCATTAACCATGTTCCTTAATAACTATTAATTAGATTCACTGGAGCTCTGGTAGTCCAGATTAATTACAGTGGGAGGGCCAAGGAGAGCTAAGAAGCTCCTTTATTTCACTGCTGCTGAGAGTTGAGGGCACTTAGGGAGTGGAGACTGCCTTTGGTCATTCTGTAACTCCGAGTGATGTTGGTTTCTTTCGATCTTTTTACTTCTCATGCCTGAAATATCACCTATTAACAGCATCCAAATAATGACTGGGAAGAAGGGCACACTCCTCTTCCTTTGCATGCCAGTATGCAGCTGCCAGGACTGCACACAGATGCAGGGCAGATACTGTTATGAGATTTGCCTTCATCTCTATTTTCACATCCTGTACCTTTTGTTGCTAACCTTGTAAACAAAATGAGGGCAGAAAAGCAATGAGCTATTGGGGAATGGCCCAGTGACACAAACAGAATTGTAACAGGGCAAGTGAGAAGAATCTCTTCACAAAGTTTGTCTTCCCATGAATCGCAGGAGCTCCCATTACACATCAATCTGCTCAAGGATGACTGTTTTAGTCATATTCTGTGCTGGAATGCTCTTTATCAGTTTTAAGAAGTATAAACTTGTGAGTTTTTTTTAATAGTTCTTCAATAACTATCACAGGATCAGTTCTATTGACCCTACTCAAAGAAATGCACCAGATGGATTAGCCATAATTACTGTTCATATGCAGCTTTGCTTGGGAAATTTCCGTATTTTCTCAACATTTTTCTGTTTCCAGTTATTATCAAACAGTTTCTCCATAAGGAATTAGCCATGTTGAAAGTTAAGTAATATTTTGAAGTTACTGCTAAAGAGCAGTAGTTTTTCTCTCATTTTGGAGTATTTAATTATTTTATCTCTTTCTGAATGGGTATTACTGGTATATTTGTTCTCCAAATTCCTCCAAGTAGTAGTAGTAGTAGAGAAGGCTTGCCTGTTGTTTTGCAGTCACTGTTGTCTCCAATATAAATGGTGTGAGTGGCTTGAAGAGGATATTGCAGCATCTCACGAGGAGGGAAAAACTTCCCTGTGACCCCTTACTTGTCTTAATGTATTTTCCAAATACATTTTTTGATACTTATATTGCAGTTGGACTTTGGATGAAATAGAATTTTATTTTTTGGATAAAATACAGTTTTTCTTTTGCTTCTAGTCCCTGTGAAGCTCTTGCATCCTTAGTCTGAACAAGCATTTCCATGACTGTTGGCTCTTCCTCAGATATTCCATTGTTGATACACTGATGTGTTTTAAACAGACATTTACTGTTTAAATACAAACTGTAATTACTACTTGTTTTCCTAATTCTAGTTTTGTTTTTTTCTGATTTGTCAAGAACACAAGGGTCATAGCTTGTTTTATTAATTTTGCAATGTTAGCGTTCTTGTACTATTTTTAATCCTAAATTCCACATCAACATCACTTTATTGGAAAAGTATTCTAAAGCCTGATGGTCTGTGTTGCTTATACCCAAAATCTTAGCTTTGGGTTTTTTTTTTTTTGTTTTTTTTTTTTTTTTTTTAATAAAGGGAAAGGATAGAGCAGAACTATTTGATGTGATTGTCTTGTAATTTATGCATAATATTGGAACTCAGTTACTAATGTGAGCCTAAAGCTGGCAGGTACATTGGTTTAGATAAACAAAGCTGTTACCATTTAATCTTGGGCTACTGTAGGTGGGAAGGAAACACTGTCTCATTCAGGTTGCTTTCTGATTAGGAGGGAGGATGGTAGGACCTGGAGAGAATTCTGCAATTCTCACTTTATAATGTAAGACTGAGGCTTCAACATTCGTTTGTATGTGAGTTACTCTTCCTGGACTTCAGTGATGCAGAATAGTCTTTGACATTTTGCTTTTATTATAACAAATTTGTTCTTGCTCTTATTTTAAATTTTTATGTATTTTTTTCTTAAGACCTGAAAGAGTGGCACATTAATTCTTTTAATATCAATCTAAATATGTAATAAATGCAGGGTTGGTCCAGTCTTCCAGCTGGATTTTGTAAACCAGTAAGGAGCAAATGGTCTTTGTTGTCACTCCATTCTCTCTGTCTGTATGGACCTGAACCCAACTTAAAATTTGTCTTACATCTGAATAGTTACTCTTAGTGATTTAAAAGTCAGCATTGAAAACAGCATTTTTTGTGAAAAAATATAAAGATATCTGTTCAATCAATATATTCAGAGTGCCTAATCCTTGTGTGAAGTTAAATAAAGCAAAAAGAAAAACTTGGACTTTAATTTTTCATTATTTACAAGAAAGAGAGATCGCAGTGTCTTAGTAGGAGATTGTCTTTACATTGTAGATTCAGAGCCATTCCACTGTACCTTGTATCTCAGATAGGAAAAGACCTATTTTGTTCTCATTAGAATTATAATCCCAGAATTACTTTCAGCACAGATTGCTTAATGGAACAAAATTATGCCAACATCAGATAATAGTTGATTTTTTATAAAATTGAAGATGTGAATATGACCAAACTTGAATATATATCAATCAGAGCCTTTTGAATTATCTATTAACACTTGGCTTCAGTGACATAAAATGGATATTAAAATGCAGTTTAGTGATTAATCCTTGAGCTTCTCCATGTCTTATACAAGGTTTTTTAGTAAAGTTGCAATCCTAATTCTTTGTACAAAGACATTGTACATCTGTTGCTCAGAGTAGGCATTATATTGAAATACTAAACAGATAGATTTCTCCAGCCTTCTGAGAGACAAATAAATGTTTTTGTTCATAAAGTGTAGGTATTATTTACTATCTTAAGAGGTATTCCCTAAATGCAATGCAATTTCATTAAATGCTGATAGAAAATTGGGAACTGAAAAGGGGAACTCAGTCTTGGATGACATTTCCAGCTACAATGATATTTTAGAGGACAGTTTTCTGCATACGGGTTAGTGCTTTTAAGCCTATGTCTCTGTCATTATTTTTACTGTGGCAGATCAGTGTTAAAAAGGAGAAAGAGGCAAAGGTGAAGATTCTTTTCTACCATGGCAATACAATTTCATGGTGGCCTTGTCTTGTTCTGTGTGTTATTCTGTGCAACTATTATAAAGGCAGGTTAGTATGCTAATATGAAAAAAATATAGATTTTGCTCCAATAGCACATACTGTCTCTAGGATGTCATTTAATCCCAACTGTTCCCAGTCTGTAATTCAGTTGTAGCCATGACTGGTGCAGAAAAAGCTACTTGGCATACTGTGGTCTTACTGGGCAGCAAAAATATTCAACCAATTGAAAGAACAGCTTGCAGATGTATTGCTGTAAGAAAACAGAATTGCTTCATGACAGAAAAAAAAGCAGAAAAAATATATGTCTATTTGGGTTGTGCTTCAGTGTGGTGCATGAAACCGTGTTACTTTGTCACTTGGAGGCTGATTCTCAGTGAGAGAACAGATGAAATTCAATATGTGCTGGCTTTTAACCAAATTTTAAAATATGATAGGAGGTTGTAATTTTAACATTTCATTATACTTAATGTTGGAGGAAAACTGAGTCTTTGAAGTCTTGCTGGTTCACTGATGAGTGTTGTGTAGCTGCTGTTGATTTGAACATGAGGTGTGCCAATGAAATCTACAGAGGTCTTAAAACATCTAATCTGGACCTCAAAGCCATGTGTAACCTAACACTTAACACTGGTGGTGAGGTAATGGGTTTTATTTATGGTGATGGACTTGATACAGATTTTCTTATCCTTGCATATGAGTTTTTTATCTCATCTAGGGTACTACTGCAAGATACAGTGTGAATTTTGTGATGAGATTCATTAATAAGCTGCTATTTACTATTAGATTTAGGGTTGCTTATATGTTATAAGACCACTGACAGGACACCTGGGTTGAGTAATTTTGTAAATGTGTGCAAGCCCACAGGTGTAATTTCACAAACAGATTCCTCTACATTGGGACCATTTGTGCTGTGTTCAAACTTCACATATTCTTGCTAAACCTAAGTGGTATTCAAAGTGTTTTTTTTTTTTCCACCAAAATTATATGGGTGTAGAGATTTTTAAAATGGCAAACATCATTCTGGGATCTTTCTCATTTTGCATTCTTTGTGTGAAATATTTGACATCTTCCTTGAATTATTTTAATTGGTGAAAACTTCTGTCACAACCTGAAGGAAGCAGCCAGATAAGGAGTGAGAGTGAGGGTTGCTGGCACTGTTCAGATTCTTGGAGGTCTCTTTTTAGACTTGTCATAGGCCAAACTGTTTTGTCTGGCACTGTTTAGATATGTCCAGATTCCTCTGCAGAATGCAATATCTGAAAAATATTTAACCTTTGTTCTTTCATACTGCTCATAGGAGTCAGCCTCCTGGAAGATCTCACATGAATGTAATGAAAGGCTTTATGACTGTAGTTCTACTGTGATTATTTTATAAAAGAGGAATTATAAGCCTCTAAGTTCTGCTGAATTCCCTTGTTAACAGCCCCCATATAGTAGAAAGCTTATTATTTCCTAAGGGAAAAACTAATATAAATGATATTGAAATGTGCCATTAACAAGAAGGTGACAGTTTTACTTGCACTATTAGTTTCAGGTTACTAATCACAGAGAGCAAAATATTTCATGTGCACTTGACTGTAATTAACCCCTTATGCCTTTCCCCAGTAGTCATGTCATTTAACAAAGCTTCATTTGCAGCAGCTCAGTAACACAGCATGTGCTCCTTCACATGCAAAGACCACTTCAGTGACTCCCTTCTGCTAAAGGCTGCTCATACTGCAGGGCAACTTGCAGGATTAATTAGTCCCTCTCTGAGTTTCTTACTGCTGTTGCAAATTTTAAACCCTAGACAGCAGGCAATCCTGCATTCCCAGAGTCTGTTACTACCTTGCTCTTTTCATTCTATTTTTATGTTAATTGCTAGATGCTTGCTTGATCATATAACGTGGGCACACATAGGACACTAAATGCTGTTTTTCAGGAGAGAAGAGAATGCAGGTAAAATGGGATGAAACTGAGCATTAATCATGTTGCAGTTGGTATAGTTGCATATTGCTTGTATTTTACATCTGTAGCACTTGGCTGTATCATCACACTGTGTCCTGCATTGTCTAAAGCTGAGAAGGAGGAAATGCCCCTTAGTCCTTTACTCAGGGGCACTCATGCTGCTGATGGGCTGCACAAAGGTGACCTTGCAAGGTGGTCCTGGCAACACCAAGGTGTAAAAGAGCCTGTGGTTGGGTGCTTTGCTGAGTTCCACAAGGATGAGGATGAGTTTTTTGATGATGTAGAACAAAGATCCAGGCAGGATCTAACATGTCATTCACTTGCTCCTCTTACCCAGAAGAGCCTGAAGTCTAGAATTGTAACTATTCTAGAGAAAGGGAGAAGAAAGGTGCATGACTCAGCCCCCTGCAGCTCATGTTGCTGGAAGTGAAATTGCTTGAATAATCTTTTAACTGCAGATCAGTTGCTCAGCTCAAGTGATGCCTACCTGTCTGGGGTCTGTTTGGTATTATCAAGTGTATTTAAAATGTATTGTCATGTGCAGTGGTAAAGTACTTCCCTGAATGCTTCCTTTGCATGTTTTCCTTGTGTGTGGGGTACCATCCTGTAGGTTAAATATGTAAATAGTTTTTAGTTTATGATTAGTATTTGCTGAATT
This sequence comes from Melospiza melodia melodia, assembly GCF_035770615.1. Taxonomy (NCBI): domain Eukaryota; kingdom Metazoa; phylum Chordata; class Aves; order Passeriformes; family Passerellidae; genus Melospiza; species Melospiza melodia. Next base: position 27,096,284 of record NC_086202.1, read on the forward strand.
GGATCTGTAGTAGAGATTGATTAATGAAACAGTCAGCTTCAATAGCAACATAGAAACCACAATGATGTTTTGAGAAATGTATGTCTATTTTTTCCAGTGTTGGAAGCTTGCATTTACACTGGAAAGTTTAACTATTACTGCATGGTTGAATTTAAAGAAGTAACTGAATACTTAAAATTACTTCTATTTATGATTTTTTTTGATTAATTCTGTTTAAGAAACTATATGCAGCATGAAAACTAGTTTCATCTACGTGTGGTTTTTTCCTATTGATTTTTATATTAGTTTATAGAAAACTGTAGTCAATTTTTAAATTACAGGAAATTGCCAAAATAAACAACTGTTCACAAATTGGAGGATAAGAGAGTTGGTCAAGTATATCTGTGCACTGGAACTGTGTTTTCTTGTTAGCTGTTCAGATTCTTCTGGTCAGCAGCGTCCAGACAAAAAATCTAAAACTATGCTGTGACTGGTTTGTCTAGACCAAATGAGATAGTAACCCTCCCTTCTGCAGCAGCAGGAGTATGATAAACGTGTGTGGGATATGCCAAGACTTGCAATCTTTGTTCAGTCTAAAAGATTAAATCTTGTGTGGGGAGTGGAGTACTTTATTTAAGGAGCAATTACTTCAGCTTCTTCCATCTACTTTAGTCAAAAGGAATAATTGATTCCTTTTCTCTTGGTGTGAATCTTGCTATTCAGAATGACATTTTCAAAATATTCATAATGCAAATTCTGTATTTCTTCATTGTTAAGCTGAAAGGATAACTGCACCTTAGCTGTCTGAGAAAAAGGTCACAGAGAGCTTGATCGCAGATTTCTTTTTGTCTCTCTTCCCCAGTCATTTTGCAAACCCATATCCTGCCCAACAGACACTGAGTAAGGCAGCAGCAGGTGCCCTTGCTGCAGTGAGAGGAATTCAGGCTTTCGGTCATCTCCACCCCAGAGGGTGATTACATCCCATAAACACTGAAGACTTGTAAACACTATGCACCAATGACTTACTCAGGCCTTGTGTGCCTTCTTGCTGTGCAGTATTTATTAATGAGAATAGATTTGCCTTTTAAGAAACAATTGCTAATGCTGTGTGACCTCTGAATTGGAGTAAACATTGAATAGTGCATTAAAAATCAGGGCAAAACCAACTTGTGAAATAGAGGCTCTTTCTGCATGTACTGAAATAGTGGTTGATGATGTTGTAAGAAGATAGTGATGTGAGATGGATGTTTCTTGCTTTGCTGGTGATGTGACCTTATGCATTACATACCTTTTTATTGTGTTCATGCCCCTATTTTACTTTAAGAAATATGATGGTCACGTTTCTCAAGTTCTATGAAAAAAAAATTGGCAGATGGTCTTAGAATAAATTTTAAAGATAGATACTATGAAATGTAAATTAGAATTAATATCTTGCAAGTTTGTGCTGGAAAGGAGTGATGAAAATATAATTCTCTCTTGATGGTCACTTTAAATATGTAACAAAACAAAACCAAATTTCTGTTAAATTCAAATTAACATTTCTGCACAGTTTCAATGACACAAGGACTTTTGTAAAAGTTATTACAGATCTGTTTACCTTCAGAGAGGTACACAGTGGGCATCACAACATCAGTAGAAAGACATAAATTCTACTGCATGGTCAAAACTACTGACTTTGCTGAAGTGTCTTGAGCAATTTGAAGAAAACAAGCTTTTTTTTGCAAAATAAAGGATCCCTATCTTATTGGGAGATGTTCTAAATTTACCTGGAAATTTACAATGCCAATTTCTGGCTGCCTGCTGTTGACACAGCAGGTTAACCCTGTCCGTGGGCAAACCTCAATGAAGATTAAGATCTGAAAGATTATAGTAGGGAAATGCCTCTGTTTATCATAAATGAACTAGAATACAATGGAATTTTGCAAGATAAGATTAAGGGTATAATTTATTCAGATGATGAAAGTATGAAACGGAAGGATTAGTTTGGTCACCCTCCAAGATCCTCAGTACGTTGGAAGAATCCAAGAAGTCTGGTATGTTCATGAAACATGTAACAGGATTTTTGTACTCTCTGGCTAACGAGTGTGACAGGTGCAGTATGTTCTAATGGCTCAGAATTACACTGTTTGAGTTTCTCTTTCTTGTTTTATTACTATCAGATGCCAAGCCTCTAAATGCGTTCACACTTCTAGTGACAATAAAACATGAAATTGTCAGTGTTTGTTTTTTCTGTGTATCCATGCATGCCAATGTGAATATGTAGTATGTGCATCATATTAACTTTGACTGCAGTATAACTTCAGTCTTCTTATTGAGAATTGGCTGATTGTGCAGTGTAACAGCATTACGTATGTGCAAAACATTTACTTTTGCTGACTTCATGTTTACTGTGGAAGTTAGAAACTTTTATTCCTTTCTCTTTCTTTTCCAACTTTTTTCTTTTTTTTTGGAATAATCTAAAATTAAATCACTGCAGGGCTTATTTTAGGTTTTACAGATACTGAAACATTATTAATTACATTTAAATAACTGATCCAGCTTTAACTTCTGCTAAGCTAATAGTTTTTTATTAGTGCATTTTCTTCTGCACAGAGGGGTATCTGGATTACAGATGAATTATCAAGCAGTGTTATAAAAAGTGGGAAGGGCTGCCTGTAACAACATTAGGTGCTCTAAGGAAAAGCAGACAGTATTTTACTGACATTTTATTGTTCAGTTACAATAATAGCTTTCATGTCAGCAGTGTAGTGCCAAGTCTTGTAGAACATATGCATTGAAAGTGGTTTTATGAGAGATGAAATAAGCTCTCAAAATCCGTACTCTGTAAGTCTGGATTCCCTTAAATGAAATGTGCAGTTTATTCAAGACTAGCAACTTTCTTTATGCTTTGGGGAGGCTGAAAACAAGAAAAAAATCTGGTAAGATTGCCAGTGTTCACTGACATGAGGGTTGAGTGAGTCCCTCCAAATGAACTCAAAAGTTCTTTGGAACGGCATGTTGTTAATGATCAAAATTATATAAGATTAGGCCTGCAAAAGATTGGCTTTATGTAATAAAAAGGTGTCAAGCCACTTAGCTGATGCTAAGAGAATTAAATTAATGAAAGGCAGTGAAATCAGGTCTCCAGTGAGTACGGCATCCACTGATCAATAGAGCGCGTTAGCAAGTGCAGGGGAGGGATCTGTTTGGAATGCTGATGGCGAGCAGCCCGCTGCAAAGAGCCACCACCAGCTGGGGAGCTGCTCCTGTGTCCTCGTGTGCCCCTGCAGCCCGGGGCCACCGAGCCAAGAGGGCTGGCTGAGCTCTCCTGCTGCTGCTGCACTGTGTGCAGCCAATGGCACAGAGGTGCTGATGAGAAGTGCGTTGTTGGCTCTGAGTTCGTGGTTTCAGTAAGGCCCTTTTCCAAGTGGGGAATGCCTCTGACTCAATGAGACATGGAGAATATTGTCTCAGCCAGATGTAAGGGGCAATTGCCTTGAGTGGTCAGCAATTGCTGCCGGCCCAAGGACCCAAGGCTTTTACTGTGACTTCTGCAGTTTCACATTTAATTTCCAAAACCTTTCAGGTACAATTTACTAAAAAAAAAAATAAAAAAAATTACTTTCTGAAGCCTTACAGCCTGTGTACCGTAGGGAAGTAAGTGTGACAGTTGAATTTTGCAGCTCGAGATTTTCTCCTGTTTTCAGTCAGTGAAGTAGATTCTGGTTATTAAACTGCTTATGCAAAAGGCTGCTGTAACTGAGCAGTCCCTTGCAGTGACAATTGTGAAAGGATTTCCCAGTTTGTGAATAGAATCAGAACTCTTGAAAGGGTCATGGAGTAAACTAAGGGAATGACCTTTTAGAAGGTTCATGCCTTAAAAAACCAGTCATAGCCGTGTGTCTTGCACCAAGTTTGTCAGCCATATTACACAAGTCCGAAATTAGAGACAGCAATGTTAATAGTGAAAGTTATAGACAGCAAGAGTTAGGTAGTTTTTTACTCTCTATGTAAAAAAAAGGCTTAGAGGCTTAAGTATCATCACAAAGCTTTAATTAGCTGCTCAATTATGTTTATTTTAAGTAAATTAAGAAATAAGATGACAATGGAAGTGATGATACACCTGAAAGTTTCAGCAGAGATAAGAAGGAAGATTTTGTATTTGTGGAAATTTTTGGTGGTGGAGTAACTGGCAGGTTATTTTTCATTTTTGCCCAAAGTAGGTTGGGAGGAGGAATAAATTTTTTTTTTTGCCTGGGTGCTGACAACTCTGGTTTGTAAAGAACCTGAGGTTCACATGGGAGCTTGTCATTTCAATTGTTCTGGAAAATATGAGTAAAAGAATTATCTTCACTGTATTTTTATTGCTGTTGTAGCTAGAGATCAGTACAATAGTCTCTCTTACTTTTTGATCAGTCATCTGTAGAAAATGCTGCGTGTTTTAAATTGTTCAAGTTCAGGAACTCTTCAGAAGTGTGTAGATACTTGTTCTCTAAATATTTCAACATTTTTCATTTTGTACTTTCATGTGAAGCTATTTTTAAATTGCCAGTGTCTTTGCAGGGAGCAATGATAAAAATAATAGTGAAAAATTACAAGATGAACCATTCAAATGCAGGTCTGGGAGGCAGAAACTTGTGACATTTAATCTCAGTACTAAAACTAATCCTTCTATGGCATTTGTTTCTCTTAGGGTTCTCCTAATTTTATTAATACAAGAATTATTTCTATTGCTGACACTCAGGCAACAATCCTTAGGTTTTAGCAGTTGATCCTTGTGCCTCACTGGAGCCATTCGACAGGGAGTGTGTGAATTTTCTTCACTCAATCAAGAACATGCTGTGATTACTGGGGCTTGGATTCTGGAAAAATCCTAAAGTATTTGGTCCATTGTACTTATAACTTGAGCTATATGTGTGCACACACTACCTGTATCTGTGTGCATGTGTTTTGGTAGGCATTATTTGGGAACAGAATGGAAAAAGCTAAATGCAACTTCGATGTCAGTGTCAACCAAATGCTAGTTCCAACGAGTATCTTCAACAAATAGTAATCAACAATGGGTTATCCCAGATTTATTATTTTAAAACTATCTGTGAGTTTAAATGACCAATTGGCTCAAGAGACTGATTGCCTTTATCAGACTATTCCTTCGGAATAGACTGTTGAGATAAATGCTGTTAATTAAATACAGATCCTTTTCTCCGTTGTGCAGAAACATCCTTGCCACTGGTCCCTCTCCTAATCTTGTTATAACAGTCCCCTGATAGGTCTCATTAGATTGTCTTGTTAGCTGATACAGAGTATTTTTTACAGCAGAACAGACATAAAAGTTAATGAGTTATAATGTGTCTCAAACACTAATGTTTTATTTTATTTATTCACTTTTGTTCACTGTCATCATCTACTTCCTTTTATTCTGTTGCCCAAACAAAAGCCATGTGTGAAAACAGTAATTTATTTACTTTGATTAGTTTTTATTTAATCTGTCATGGTTTATTGGATTTAATTACTTTTAAATCATTAACTTAAACTGAATGACGTGATGGGGAGAGAAAAGCCCTGAGTGTCTTGTACAGTGGGAATGGGACATGCCATGAGCTAGTTCCTGGTTTGCTTTGATGAATACCATCTATTTTGTCAGGAGAACGTATGGAAATATTGTTACCTTTAATTGCATGTGGGGCGTCTTCGCAGTTTCTCACTGTGAATTTCTCAGAAAATCAACTGCAGAGCAGCCTTTGTTACTTGAGAGGCTCAGAAGACAAAGGCCTCTTGAAAAATGATCTTTTGTAAAAAGGAACACTTGTATAAAGTAATTCCGGTATTTGGAGTTGTGCATGATTGTGCTAATTGAGTTCACTAGATGGCCTGTGGAAGGTGAGTTTAAGTAAAATTAGCATGATTGGTATGGTGGTCTTGTTAACAAGATATTTATGAATTGCTAACCATCCATAAGTAATTTAATCACTCTGGTACCTATCAAACTCTTTTGTTGCTGAACTGTTGCTTAGATAGTGCTGTTCGTGTGTGATGTTTCTTTAAAAAATTCTGGCTGGCCTCTGAGACTTTAAATTAGCGCACAAGATGAGGTGCATGATTGTTGTAATTGAATCCTTACTGCAAATGTTTACCTTCACTTTTTCTGTAGGACATCTGGTATATTGTCTGCTTAACTGAAGACCAAGAGTTTTTTGACTTTGCAGAATGAATCCAGCACCCTTCAGAAGATAAGGACCTCATATTTTCCCGTTTCTCAGAAATCACAGTAGCAGAGGTGCCTGCCACTGCTGAGCTCTTTTTTTCTGGTACTCACTCTCTGCTTTTCCTTCTTCCAAGGTATCCTTTTGCTTTTGAGCCTTGGTTAAAAATTCTGAGGCGTCAGAGTCTGGGGATTTTCTTCTTTCTTTGAAGTCTTTTGATGAAATGAATGTATCCTAGGAAGGTGATGCCAGCTAAATTGATACTTTCCGCGAAAGGCAGATAGCAATGTTAGGTGTAGCATCAGGTGCACTATTCATTTGTTCTGGCTTCCAAATCATCTGCTTTTTTCAAGTGTAATTTTATTCTCCTTTCTTGCTCCATGTTATGCACATGATAAATCCCCAGCTAGAGTTGGCTCTCTGAGGAGGAATATGGCTAGAAAAAATGATGGTACTCTTTAGGCAGCACTGCATGTTCCCATTAATTTTTCACTTTTGCATGGACATGGTTTTGTTCCATTTGGAGCTGCTGCTCTGAGCTTTCTACTACAGCATTTGTAAATATGTCCGTGACAGTGGCTCAGTGTTCAAAGAGGGAAGGATGAGCGTGTCCTCGGAGAACAGTGCTGGGAGGCTCTGCCAAGGAGCTGTAAGATGTAAGAAGCGGCGGCTGATTGCTTGGCAGATGAAAAGTGGGTGGGCTGATTCAAGTGTGGGTGCTGGCACGAAAGAAGAAATAAAGCTGAGAATAAGTACAGGAAACAAGTGTGCAGGTAGGAGGAACAGGGGAACTGTTTACTCAGCAACATAATAGCTCTTTCAGCTCAAGCAGAGCAGAATCACGGTGATCTTGGTGGGTTTTTCTTAACTGGTCAAGCGCCATAGGTTTAATGCCCAAGCCTTTTAAAAATATAAAATGTGCATGCGTTTGATTGGGTGGATTTTAGCATGAATTATTATGTATAGTTTAATTTGAATTAAGAGTGTTCATACAAGCTTTTTATGGGTATGGCTAAGTGGTCAACTGTTCTTATTTCTATTAAATCTGAGTTCAGACCAGGCCTCAAGTATCAACTGGCTTCTAGAATGTGTGGTTTGGCTTTTATCTTCTAACAATTTTGGTGTGGTTTTTTTTTTTTTTTTTTTTTTCCTCTGAAAAAAGCTTTTATTTTTAATTTGTTCAGACTTTGTGCATGGGTACAAGGAATGGTGAAGTCTTCATTGAGGCAAGTACATTGTCTCTTTAGTATATACAGTTGTCAGAGATCCAAGTTCAGTACTATACTGTGCAAAAAGGCATTTGATGAAACGTGCTTGAAACACAAAGAGCTGGTAAAGCTGCTTCTTTTGTGTAGTGTAATGAAAACAAAAGGCATGACTGATTACTTATATTTTGTCCTGAAAGACAAAAAGGCTGTCAAAGACATCAAGATACACTTGAGCAACAGCCATTCTGCCTTCTATGATGTGTGTAGTAGGGGCCTGCAGTATGAAAATGGTTCCCATTTCTTTGGTGAGGAGAGCCCTGTGGATATTCTGTCTATGAACATATGATGAATTATTCTATGGGAAATAACAAATGTTTTCTTTCAGCCCATATTGGATTTTTAACAGCATCTGCTACTTTACCAACAGCCTCCCATATGCTGCCACAAAATCATAACTTGCACATTTTGGTCCTGGAAGCAAATGTTACCTATAGGTCTTGGCTTCTGTCTCAGAGTCCCCAAGAACAGTTATAAAATGTTTGTGTAATTAATTTTTTATGGGATACAGCTTTTGTTTATTTAAAAGATACGGGATGTAATAATATCCAGGTGTCTGAAACTTCTACCAATGCTAACCACAGAGAATTCACAAGTATTATAGGCTGAGTCTTCCAGGAAAGACTTCAGGAACATAGTGAGCAGCCCCTGCTGCTACTGAAGCTACTGGATGAAGTCTGAGCATCTGACCACCTGTAATTCCTGTGAGCTGGAGAGTGTTTGGCATCTCCTGTGGATGCAGACAGGAAAAAAACCCTTCATCTCACCTTGCAAATGTTCAGCCATTAAATCAGATGGTACTTTCACAGTTAGCTAAGCCCCCATAAAATGTCAATGGCTAAGCTTTTAAAAAACAGTTCTTGCAGTTTAGGACCTGTAGGTTAGGAGCAGAATAGCGCCATAGGTTTAGGAACTGAGAGTTACCCAAATTTTAAACGAGTAACACTTGAGGATCTATCGCCCCTTTGCGTGTTTGATTAAGTACCAGGTTCTGTACCTCACCCTGACAGTAGAACTGCCAGTGTCAGCAATGAGAGGTAGAACCTGTTCATGCTTTCCAGTGACTTCCAAGAAGAGACATTGAAGAGCAAACCCAAATTTCTTTTGCAAGCCTATGATCACAGTGGTAAAGCACTAAATGACCCAGTGCAGAGCCAGCACATTCCTGTGGCTTCTAGACCAGATTCTCTGAGCCTGACCAAACTCCATCTAGGTACAGTGGAATGTCTCCTAATGCCCCCTAATTTTTTTTCCATGATTTACCTCACAAGTATTATTGACACTTAGAGAGGGACTAGCTTTAGCTCTTGGTCCCTGTTGTGTGAAGCCAGATAACTACATTTGCTTCCACAGTAAACCAGAAGCTGAATGATTATAGCAAATATAGGAGACTGGGTGTACAAACTGCAGTGCATTAAAAGAGGATAAAGTGTAATGGCTAGAGGAAAAGTGTGTTGGGTCTTCAGATATCAGTGATGAACAAGTCCAGGGACTTTACTGCCTGGTTAATAAAAGTGTTTCCATTTGGAAAAGGAGAAGGATTTGTATTCTAAGTGCTTTTAATCTCAGGGTTACTAAGATGTTTGATCTGGTCCTATTCTTGCAAGCATTTTAAGAAGTAAAGTGAAAACTGATACTAAATGAAATGTAATTAGAAACAGGGGTAAAAAGAGACACTTTTGTTAGTGGACAGATTTTTTTTACTTTTTCAGTTTCCTTTTTGAGTTTATTACCTCATGGATTTGTTCAATTTCTTTTTTCCTTTGTGATTTTATTTTTTCTTTGTTGGTTTTCTGTATATTTAATTTATAGTGTTTACATAATAAGCATAATTACACCTAATTATGTCATCTTTCCACTGAAACCTGTAATTACAGTTATGATGTGTAATGACATCCATGTTAAATTTAGTGGGGGAAAATATAAAGGAAGACCATACCAAATTAATCTAAAAAGGAAATTATATAATAATACAATAATACAATAATACAATCCCCCTCCCCCAAATAGGGGTAATCAAATGAAACCAATTGAATTGTTACTAATCAGACAAGTCTTGTTTCAATAGTATTCACTTCCTTTTTTAAATTTTTTTTTTAAGATGAAGAAATCTCATTCCATTTCTTAGATCACATTTTTGCTTTCTCAGATTCAGAGACTAAATTTTAGGATTTTTCCCTGGCCAATAGTTATGCAATGTTTTGTCTAAGCATTTCACTTACGATGTGCAATTAGGTTAAACCAGAGAATTAAAAATCTGCACGCTATGTGAGAAGTACAAAAATAAATACAGATTAAAGGAGATCTTTTGTATCTTAAAATCTTCTCCATTTTAAGAAGAAGCATGGCTTTAGCGGTAGTAAATATTTAATCAACAACCCCAAACTTCACTTACAACCCAGAAATCTCTGCTTTATTATCCAGATGGAAGAAAGCTGTAACCAAAGGCACAGACTGTAATTGGTAGAAGTTGATTTTTAATGTTGCAAATGCATTATTCATTTTATAACTGAGAGCCCACGTAAAGGTTAAAAGTTTTCTAGTCCTGCTAAAGATGGAATGGCAGATAGATAGAGGTGTAGCAGCTGTGGGCCTCAACAGATTTTTGAATTTAATTCTTTGTTTCTGGGCCCTGTGTGATTCCCTCTCAAGAAGGTGAGGCCAGAACTGAGTGAGTCACTGAGTTTGAGCTGAGGGCTGAATGTCTCACTGAAATGAGCATCCCTGAGCAAGTTCACAGCCTCTTGGGCATCACATGGGCTACTGAAGTACTTGTGGAGCTACTACTTGTGTAGTAGCCTCCTCCTTCAGGAGGCCAGAGTGCAAAACTTTTCACCCCTCTGTCTGTGGAGACTCCAGAATATACATTGCTTCAGGCCATGGTGCAAGACTTGAAATGAACTTGGGAAAGGAGCTCTGGAAATTCTGGTTAGCAGCCTGTGAAGAGGAATGAACTAGTGTTTCCAATTCATCTTGGGCATGCTCTGAATACTGAAAGGGTGACCCCTTAATTATTCTGGTGACTCATATTTAAATTGTTCTAAGTGATTTATTCTTGCTATGAGATGTAGACCTTTTCCTAATAGAAAAAATTTAGAGTGGGCTTTCCTGAGGTCTTGAACAGAAAGTAGATAGGCAAGAGATGGGAAAATCCTGACTTTTGGCACATCAGGGTGAGACTCCCAAAAGGTTCTAACTGTCCTTTGTTGGTAGTTAATCCTTTTAGAAAGCAGCAGCAGTTGCTTGCAGTATTCTAAAGGAAGCTGATCTGGCCCAGTGCCACCTTTAAACAGCTTCTCTTCTATTGCCTACCTAGAGCCTCTTTTGCCTCATCGGTGCAAGGTCAAAGTTTGACTTTGCAGTGAGTTATCTTGGGACAGATAATTCTGTTCACCGTCCATTCTTTTTTCAATACAGCCTTGTCAATAGCCTCCTCTCTGAAAAAAATGCTTCCAGGGATTCATTTTACAATCACCACTCCATTTATAAATGGGCTTTTTCAGGCAGATGATAGCTGAGCTGAATTCTACCACAGTGAAGGCACATCACTTGTAACATAAAAGGGACTTTCCTCGATAGGCTGGATTTCTGGACTTGTTTATTAAAACACAAGAATTAAAATGCTGTACTACAGTTCCTCTCAAAAGTTCCTTATGCCCTGCCCCTCCTCTCCATTTCAGTCATTCACTGTAGCAGACTGTTTTGCATAACTGCCAGCAGCACACGTTTTCCAGCTGTACAAATGAAATGGAAACCACTGAGCACAGCTGAATCAGAGGCATATTAAATACATTACAAACTACCAGGAATAGGAGGAACATGCCATGATGGCATCATATATAAGACAGTGATTTGGGGGAAAAGAATCTGTCAGCTTATTCTGTGGTAGTGCCATGGTAAATTGGTGCTTACTTACATGTGTGCTTGTGTAGAGCTTTGTAAATACATGGAAGAAAAGTTAAATGCCTGTGAAGACCTCTCGAGCTATTGCTCTGAAGTTAGCAAATTAATTGGCTCAAAGTATCTTTCTTGCAAATGAAGTCTGAAAGCTGTTTATGTTTGACTGAAATACCATAATGGAGAACAAATGAATGACACACCTAATTACATCTGTGGAATTCAATAAAACACACTGCTAGAACATATGCATAAGAGTTGTAACAGAGTTTTATTTTCTGAGAAATTAATTGCTTTATTTTTTATTCATAAAAACACACAAAATGGTATTTGGTGTTTCAGTTATTTTTTGTCTGTAGCATATTTTTATTTTCTCTGAAACAAGATTTGTTGAAAGGACTTCTGTCCATTGATGTTTTCAGGACATACTTTCTGAGCAGCCCCCAGGTATTTGATATGGCTCTTAGTTTTCTACATTTTTTTAAGATCTGCCACTGAGTATGTACAGTATGTACAGTTAAAACATCTGCTTTGGAGTACCTTTGAACTTGTCCATTATATGCATGGGCCTTGGGATTGATTTCCTTACCTCCACCTGAAAACACTGAGTATGACAGGAAAGCCAAAGTAGGAAGACTGCAATTTATTATTTGTGATGTTTTGTCTCTGCAGTGAATGTGCAGCGACCCTGAGCCTAAGCAGCTGAAGTATTTGGGTCTGTCTAGGTTCTCTGGGAAGCAAGTGAGTGAGGAGTGGAAGGGACATTTGGGATTTCCTCTTGCCAGCTGTTCCTTTCTGTACTCCATGTGTTGATAGACTGTTTTCTAGAAGAGTCTCCATACTGTTTCCTTGCAGAGGATTTGACTCATCCCAATGTAGGCAACAATATAAAGCTGTGTTGTTTACACTCAGTGTAGGATGAGTAGGTGGGCACCAGGCTATGCTGTTGATACACATTGCATAAATCTAGGTGGGCTGTTAATTGGCAAACTGTAAATTGAACATGGTGAGGTTCTAGCCAGAAAGGAGTTAAAGGTAAATCTCAGAAAAAAGCAGGAGGAAGGGCAACATCATGGCCTCAGTGAATTCCTGGAAAGGAAGCAGTCAAGTCCCTCTGGAAGAATAGAAAGAAGGATGAGGTTGCAGCAAGTTGTACTTGATGAATGTAGCTGCATGAAGAGCTCAAGTGATGGCTGAGAGCCCCAGAGACCCAAGCAGACTTGGAGAGGGCTGTGAGGGATGTAGCAGAGTAGAGGAAAAGCCTTAAAGCTTTGTAACTTTGGCCTTAAGGCTTTTGCTGTCATTCTTGCTGAGCTCTGGGCTCCCCAAGAGGGTGCAATGTAGACCTTCTGCTTCCCTCTCCCAGCAGGAGCTATCATAGGGAGCTGTGGTCTTGGAAAGTCCCAAGGAAGGATTTGTGTTGACTGTGAGGTTACAAATAATGTTTTCTGTTCTTTTACTTCCAAAGCTGCAAATCTGAGGAAGGAGGAAAGCAGCAGGGCTGATTTCTTTCTCCTGTCTTCTTCTCTTTCCCTCTCTTCCTGTTATTCACTGTATCCTAGCAGCCAGCCTGCAGGTAGAAGGGCTCCAGAGGGAGCAGGAAGATGTGGCTATTAGAACACCAGGGATGTGTTCTGGTTAGGAATGCTTAACTCAGTGGTAGAAACACTATCAGAAGGTAAGTTCTGGGTGATTTGGTGTTATCCATCACTGTCAGTTGTTTAATTTATCCATATTGTCTGTTTTAGGACAATGCATCTCAGCCCTTATCTACAAGAGGGAAAACCAAAAAAAAGATTTCAACCTGTGTTGTCAGTTCCATTATGAATTCCCAAATAATAAGTTTTCCTTTTATACCAGAAAATAATAAAGTTAATAAAGTTTTTCTTTTAGACTTCTTAGTAATAAAGCTGAATTTTCCATGTATTTTTTTTTTATTTTATAGTAAAACAAGGCTTTTTTAACAAACTCTTATCATGATGAAGCTTTCTCAGATGGCTACAAAAATATTTGACGTGTTAAGCTCAAAATGGTGTTGATACTATCTAGGAGAAAATCCAAAATGCTTTGAAGCTGATGATGGAATTTTCAATATGTTCACTGACTGCTAGGACCCTGGCAGATATATTTTTTTTGTGTGAGTTTCAGAAATAGTTAATTGATGTCATTAATACAATTTGATGTTACTTGTACTGCCTTTGAATGAAAGCTGATCTGAAATTTGACAGGAATGAAATTCCATGAGATAGCTACAAAAAGACCAGGAACCAGTACAAATGGAATGTCAAATACATAGTTCAGGTGTTGATTAAAAGGCAATTACCAAATCTATAGACAACCAGGAAATTGGAAATGCAAGTTGAAATAGGAGTAATGGACAGAAAAGCCATTAAACCACATGGAAATTTTTTTTCATGCTTCTCTGTGTATTTAAAGTAGGTATGAATGCTTTTGCAATAAAATCTTATGATTTCTGCAAGACTTGCACAAAAAAGTGACAATTTAAATGTTAAGTCTAGAGCAAGGGAATGTCTTCTTTGTCCACTATATGACCACACTTACCTGTTGCATTTTTAATTTAATTTTTGATTTTTGTGCAAAAATGGTAATTTATTCCCATGGCTATTTTGTCAGAGAATGTTTATTTATCTGGAAGCAAACTAGGGAACATTTTTCGATTCTTGAAGTAAAAGTCACTAAGTACATATGATCCATTTAAAAATCAATTTTATATCATTCCAGGTTTCTTACACTCTAGACAATTGCTTTTTTTTTGTCATGATGGCTCAGGGTGACTTCAGGCTGACAAATCTTTCAACATGACAGGGTGCACTTAGTGCTCTGAGGCCATAAAATGTGCTCTGTTTATCAGAGTCTTAAGAGAATTATATATATGGTACAAGCCATGTCAGAATTTATCTCAGTCAAAGCTAATATTAAAATCACTGTCAGTTTCCAGGTGCCTCTCCTCTCTTGGAAAGTGTTGCAATTGGTTAAGTCACGTTTATTGATGTCAACTTTTGATGGATTGTGTGAATAAAAGAAGGGAGAATAATATTTAGTATCCATTGTACCAAACATCCACATTTCAGTGAACTATGGAAAAGTATCTATGGGCAAAGTGTGTTATCTTACAGTGTTGCTTGTTACAGCACTGTATATGAAATATAAATGTTCTTTTTTGCATCATAATTCTTGAGGTGAATTTCCCTGGAGGAAACGATAACTGTTTAGCCATAAACTAGAAAATAGTTTTCTTGATAGATGTACCGAGTTCCATTTGGTAACAAAGAGAAGAGCAGAAGTGAGTAGCAAACTTTCCTTATCCACACATATTCCAGCATAAATTTGCTGTAGCCACACATGTCAGAGAAGTCACCTCATTTGTTGATTCATTTAACCTTTGTGGATTGAGGCCTCCTGCATTCAGTTCCAGGACTGACTTGGTATGCTGATGGGGCTAGAGCCTAAGAAGGGAGGAAGAACTTGGGTTTGGAGGAAGTTTTATAAGGCACACAATGAAAATTAGAGGTCTGTTTCATGGAAACACAAAGCTGCTTCTCAACTTATTAGAGGGAATGAACAAATTCCACTTTCCAGTGTGCACAAAAAAACAGTTTCAACATGGGAATATCTTACACATGCACAAGCATTACTCTGGGAGCTCATGCATCAATGTGATTATGGGTGTAATACCTGGATTTACATTTCTTTGTTTATGCAATTCTTGCTTATGTCAATAGGCTAAGTCTGGTACATGCAGGGGAGGAGGAAACTTATTTCTATTATCATATGTAGTGTATTATTTTGAAGAAGTCCCTTTTTTGTGTACATTAAAATGAATTAAACTCATCTAGAAGTTAGAATTCATAGCAACTAAATTCTCAATGTCAATTACTTCTATCAAACTAAAGTAGGTTCAGCTGGGGAAGAAATATATTTCCAGCAATACCCAAAACCCATTTTAGGAAATACATATTGGAGAAGCATGTTGCATTTGGAAGGTGTGATTTGATTTCACCATAGAAGACAACTAAAGGGGCATTAAGTCAGTAAGGATGTGTTTTTACTGTGAAAAGGTTTGACTGCATTCATGCACAGTGACTTTATAGGTGTGCCCATACAGCACTGGTAGAAGGAATGTCTCGGGTTTTTTTGACTGTTGGAGGATAAACTGTTTGCTTTTCAACAAGTGGGACTCTTTGAAACTCAGTAGCTATCAGAGCTGGGAATGGCACAGCAAATCTCCAGCATCCTCATAAAAAAACCAGCATTCACTGTGGTGAAGGGAGCAAGGGAGCTGTACCAATGAGATGCTCCAAAATATGCCTGGTCACCACACAGGAGCACAGGCCCACACCTAGGTACAGTCGTACTTCAGAAAGATTTTGAGAAATAGCAAACAAGACACAGATGAAGAATTTTTTCTGCGTTGAGAGGAATTTTGAGAAACAGCAGTATTGCATTTTGTGGAAAGGACACATAAGCTTTCTGAGAGTTACTTTCTGTGCTGAAGTTAAGTGCAATTGAACATGTCTGCTAAAAAAAGCCATCATAATCCAATTTGTATAATGAGTTCATTGTTAAATGCTAATAATTATTAGTATGTAAAAGAAAATAGTCTGACAATTACCCTGTAGTAAGAAGTCTGTACATACAGCAGAATTCCCATTCTGGTTTATCTCCATCATTCACTTGTTCAACTTGGAAAGAATGGCCCGGTCTTTCAAGGGAGAAGTGTCCTCTCTTTTTCTTGGGAAGGTAGATCAGCATAATCTGTCATAAAGAGAGACACCTTCAGGAAACCATGTGTAGTTTTGCTGCTTTATAAATATAAGTTCTCAAATAGTGAAACATATATTGCCTTAAATTGGAGTGAAATTGATCCAGTCTGAGAATGGGTAAGGAAGAAAAAACATGAGCCCAGAACTATATCACCAGTGAACTCTGCAGTCTTAATTGGTAAACAATAGAGCTGTAACTATTTTGTTTTGATTATATTCACTAACGGAGTAATTATCATTTTAATTGATATGTATGAACAGGTGCTTACACTGAAAGCAGTTTCAAACTGGGATGCGTTATGCTTGAAAAGTAGCTTGGGTGATTGTTCTCATTAGCCAAACAGATGGCTGGACGTTTGCTTGCCATTTTATGGAGAGAGAATTATAATCTGACAATATTTTACATAGTATGAAATATTTATAAATCAATAAAAGATGAAATTTATGCTCAGTATTAGTGTAGAGTAAACGCAACTCACATGCTGGGGAATGGCATCTCCATGATAAATACCAAGCTACTGTTCTAATTACCTCTTCTGGAGGGTTTACTTTCAAGTGCAATGAAGCTGGAGCATTGGCATGCTCAGGAGTACGTGGAAGCAGATCTTATTTTAAATGATGAATTTTATTGCCCTTCTCTGGACACCCTACATCTATCTGCTTTGTTCTCATCTATTGCCTGGTTTAAAAAACCTTAGGGCTTCTTAGGAGAAGTCTTGTTTTGAATCTCTGAATGTTAATTGGGTACACTCTGCATGCTGGCTTCTATATTTTAGCCTTGTTGTGTGGGGATTTAAAAATATTTAATCTGAATTTACTTTTGTATTTAAGAATCCTCTTCAATTACACTCTGTACACTTTAAAATAGTGCTGTACTATGTGGAATAGTTGTGATGGATATATTGTGCTCTCTTGTCTGGATAGCAGTGTGGTTTTGATAGTGTTCATAATTTGAACTTCCTCTCAATTTGTTACTGTTCTTGGCAAAAAATTTTGGTTTTGGAAACTTCTCTTTTATGTCAAAATGAATGCTTGTGGGATTTTTACTCCCAAAAAATTGAGAGAGAAGATATAATCTGTAAAAAAAGTGAAGGCAATCACTTCCAGTTTTGGAGTGACAGAACAGAAACATTAGTGTTGTTTTCCCATATTGCTCTGAGATCCGTAGACACTGGACTAATAATTGTTCTTTGGTGTACATGTTTTCTAGTCTTGGTTCTGAATCCAAAAGTTATTTTCCAGTGAGACTTACTGAAGACTTTGTAAAGTCTTCTGAGATGTCTGGCTTTCAACCAAAACCAATCAACGCCTAAAATAATAAATCTCAGAAATCTGCATGTTAATATGCAGAGTTTGCTTGCTACTTTATAGTTTTAATGAGGTATTTTAGCTACAGCTGGTTGGTGGTGGCCAAGCACCTGTTGAGTCATTCAGGTATGATCTCCTGCTATGCAATACTGCACCAGAATGAATCTGTATTTGGCACTGTAATACTTTCCAGAATGTTGATTGCAGTATCTGAAAGAGAAACAGATGACCAGCTTGAGGGATCAGCAATAGCACTTCACAAACTTCAGAGTTCTTGATGATTACATTGCTTTAACATAATGTTCGCATTAATAAATGTCAAAGAAAACAGAATTATGATACTGTGGCATAAATAGAAAACTAAGAAAGAGTAATTCATATTGCACAAAATATTTGGAAATCCTGGTAGCAATTTCTTTTAACATTCAAATGCCATAAAAGCTCACATATTAAATATTGCAATTATGGCTGCAAACCTAGAAACACATTTGGGGAAGGTAGGAGGGCTTTTGCTTAGCACTGGCACCAAAACAAATCTGTAACCACCTCTCCTTTTTAGCTCCTCCCCCTTTGCATACCTCCATGGCCACATGATGAGCTGTTTTTGCTTTAGACTTTATTTCAGCTGTGGGATCTAGATGAAACTGCAGCCACGCAAAAAGCCATGCTGGCATAAAAGCTCAGAGCGTCATGGGCTAGGTGGAATGTGTGGGACTAGAGGAAAGCAGGACTTCTCTTGGTAACAGCAATTGCTTTTGCTACCTTAAAATATTTAAACTCCTGCTGTTCCTGGAGTCCTTTGAGTACCAGGCCTGGTACTGCCCCAGCTGGGGAGCCCTTCTCTGCAGCACACAGTACCCAGTCAGCTGTACTGCAGTGTGCCGTCCCTGGGCACCAGGTGTTACTCTGTTAAGGAAGCAGCTGTAAATTTCAGATGCTGCTTAGTTGAATAAAAATGATTTTTAGCCTTCCTTGTTTTCTCTCCTGCATGGGATAATGTCCTGAGCACAGAGCTTCCAGTTATTATCTGCGGATGAACTTGTGCACTCTACATTCTGGCTGAGCGCTTGAAGCTAAGATGCAGATTCTGCAGACAGACTGTAATGCACAATGCCTCTAAAACTGCCTCTTGGTCCTTGGTCCTGTGGGGCCAAGTGATAAGGCATTTCATGCTAACCAGTGAAGACATTTTTGGTGCTGAACAGCATTCCTCTTTGTTTGCTAGTGTCAGAGGCTTCAGAACTGTAAGTAACATCAACAGATTTTCTCATGTTTTAGCCATATTTTTCTGTAAGCCAAAGACAAGGCAAAAGGCAACTAAAACAACTAAAAAATGAGTTGTTTCAGTCAAAATATGATGAACAGCACACTTCTCTGAAACTAAGTTACAAATCATTCTGTCAACAAACTGAAATCAGTTGGCCTTCCAAAGGGGGTGGTCACCATGGTAACAAAGGATCCCAGACACTTCATTTTCCCCAAACCTTTATTTATGTCATAAATGGAGTGGGAGCCCATCCTTCTTTTACTGAGGGAACAGGAGAAGTATTTTCATTGGTGCTTGTTATCTGCCAAAAAGTCCTCACAAAGTTGCACATCACTGGGTGATGTTTGCTGGAAGAGGTGCTCCTGCAGATCTACAATGCAGAGACTTCACTTGACTATGAGTGGAGACCCAACTTTGTAAAGCATTGAAATGGTCCATAAAGGCTGATGAATTGCCAGGGGAAGTGAGAGGAGGAGATAGAGAGAAGGGAAGGTTTGGTACTGCTGGCATATAAGTGCTGGAAGATAAAAGCAAACTTTCTCTAAAGCTAGTTTTCTTTATTTCCCATGATGAATTTATCATATTTCAAGGGCCCAGAGCTCATAAACACACACCTGGCTCTTGAGTTGCAATTTGTGTATTGAAGCCTCTTGTTGTGAGGATCCTGTGCTGGAATAGCAAAGTTGTTTTACTATTATTGTACACACAGTCAGTTCGTTCTTAATTTAATTTTATAAGCATCACCACAAATTTTGTCTGCAGCTCTGGTAGGCCATCTGGAGCAGTCCTTTTCCTTCTTTCACCTTTATTAATTTCACACGCAATAGTAGCCCTTCACTTCGTAGTTCAGTCAGGAGCTCGAGAATGCAGTGAGCCAGAATGAGTCAGTTCAGACTCATTCTCAGGGATCTTGAGCAAAGTTCCACACTCAAGACTGTACCTCAAGAAAAAGAACAGGTCTGAACACTGATTTTGATTGAACTACTTCAGCAGAGTCTTTCATTGCAGTAGGGCACAAAGTGGAGTAAAAAATAGATTAAAAAATCAGTTGCTTCTTTTTTTCCTTTGCATTTCTCCCTCATTATTGTTTGCTCTTACTGCTTTATGAAGAAGATCCTTGTCTCAGGTCTGTTTTGCCAAGTTGTTCTCTGCTTGGCCCCAAGCAATGCCTGGAGACAGTTCCTGATGGCCTTCCTTTATTATGCTATGTGTATGTATTTTTGGGAACTATTGTGATGCCAGAAGACTTTGCTTAAGAAAACAACATTTCTCAAAGCACCCAGCTGAATTTCACTCTTGACTTTTCCTTTCACTACCTGTTGCCTTTGTGGAGAGAGTCTATTGTTTAGGCTCAGAAATGGGTACAAACAACTGTTTTAACTCCTAGATTCAGAAATAGTTTTGGAAACCTTTTTTCCTAAATCCATTCTACATGCAATATTTTTACTAAACCAAATTGATTTGTTATAAAAATAAACTTAAGTTCCATTATTATAATGTGCTCTTCATTGTAGATCCTGTCTTTATTTTTCATAGTGTGATGTTGTGAGATTTTCTTTCTTTCTGTTCTTTTTGCTCTTTTTTACATGATTCTGTGATGAAACATTGATCTTGAGGTTTCTTGTTTGCTGTCCTTAATTACAATATAGACTTTAAATTGAGAGTATGGTACTTCAGCTTAAAAAGAAAATTAAAGTGTAGGTGCATAATAACCTGTAAATTGTTACCTGTTTTAAGAGGAGAAACTAAACATTAACCAGGGGAACTTTCCATCCACCTGAAGGAAAACAATGGCCGAAGAAAGTTGATCACTTAAAAAAGAAGGTTGTGTAATTCCATTCCAATATCTGTCTGAGCCACAAAACTCAAAAGTTTGGAATGTATTAGGAGGGGAAGTGTCACAACTCTTGACTATCATTCCTGGGCTTTGCCATCCCTACTGATTGCTCCTTTCACTTTGGAAGGTGCTCGTTTGTGCTGCTGCTCTGGGCATTTGGGATGCTTTCAGCTCTGTGCTTTAGTCCTGAAGTCTCTTTTGCACATGCAGCAAGTAGGCCCTGGTGGCAATATTCAGAATTGTAAAAAAGACTCATTGTTGGCCACATACCTCAGTGATAATGAGAACAGCTCTCATACCTTTAATCTTTAAACTTCTCAGAGTGCACTGGAATAGTTCCTGCATGCATGTAAATATCCACATCTAGGGAGGACATCCTTTAGGACTATCTACTGGATTAATTTCACTCTTAATTTTCTGTTTCTAGGTAGTATAAATTCAGATACAGCATCCTCAAACTTGTTAATTATTTGAATAATCTAGTAAACTTCCTGGTGAATGTTGTTTCCTGTCTGTATTCTTAAATGGTTCTGTCATGATTATTTTCACTTGAGAAAGTGTTTTCTGCTAATGGCATAGCATTTCTAGTGGGATTGCTGTTTTAATTTATTAAGATCCCAACTAATCGCTTTCTTTCATATGCTGTTCTAGCAGACTGCATTTTGTGGGAAATATACAATGAAATTTGGATATCTTTAAGCAAGTTCTTTTTTTCTAATATGCATAAAATTACTGGCCAAGTAGGCTGGGTAGGTCTATGGGTGAGAAATAGTGTCACATGATATGGAGCATTTGAATAAAGAGGCTTCAGTTTTTAATACATGCTGACTGGCTTAGGGTAAAAGCTTTAAATGGAAGTTAAAGGAGAACATGAGCAAAATGCCCACAACCTGAACCTGAAGAACTGTATAAATGTCAAAAACCATACTGAGAAAGCCACAAGGGGAAAATTTTTGCGTTTTGGTAATTTACAAAAGATAATGAAATCAAGAGTCTAATGAGATGTATTTATTAAACAGATTTAAATTGATGCAGAATTTAAGGTCAGGTAGATTGTGAAGTTTAAATAAGGAGGCAAAAATTTGTGGATGCTCATGAAAGTCTTAAAATTAATCAGGTTTGTTAACTGACTTGTTTATTGATAGGGACAGTGCAAAAATGGAAATCATTCAAACAGCCTTCAATCTGATCCAGAAAAATGCAATGCTGAGGAAGTTAGGTTGGGTGAAAACTGCTAGAGGAACAGAGAAACAAGGGTTTTTAAGAAGGCAGACATATAGAACTTCAAATTCTCTTGGGAGAAAGTTTAGGGAAAGCAGAAAGTAAGGTGACCTGCTTTCAAACCCCTGACATTAACAGCATAATTCAAAATTATCCATGTGTGGAAGAAGGATAGCAAAGGAAGATTATTAAAGACTAACTTGACTGAATCATGAACTCCCCACTGGTTTTATGTAGAAAAGAAAATTAGTTAGTTTACTAAGAACAGCTATAAAAAAGTAACACAGATTTATAGAGAGGTACTTAGAAAACCGAGGCACAAAATTAGATGTGTTTAGCAAGAAACATTAGGATGTCAAGAACTACTTCTATGATCGCATTAGCAGCAAAAGGAAAAGCTCTGGTCTTCTGTATCAACAGAAAAGACATTTCTCAGGAGATGGTGTTCAAAAGGCCATTATTCTTAAGGTCTTTTCAAAGAGATCAAATATAAATAAGAACAAAATTGCTGCTTAAAATAAAAGGAAACTATAAGTTCCAGCTTGGGAAAGAACTTTGAATTTAGCACTTTGATTGTTAAAAATGTTTTCACATCAGCCCATGTTCAATATAGAGTTCAATATGAGGTTCTTTGAGTGAACCTCAGGGCCAGGAGTAGCTGTCCTGTAGAAGCCTGTGGAGGGTGGGTAACACTGGAAGAACACACAGGTTTCTTCCTCTTTAAAAGAGGCCATGGAAGACAAGGGTAGTATTGTTAATCTGGGACATTCAATTCCTACATACATTTCTGAAGCACAAAAGTAAATTGGATGTACTGACTTCACAGGTTGGGGCAGGACTGCCTACTGGGATGTATTCTCTTAGAATGTGAGTAATTGAGGTACAGGGGTGCTTTCATTGTGGTACCACTCCTCAAAAATGTGTAACTTGATAGGAAACCTTGTCTTTTGTATCACACTTCAGATAAACTTGTTCCTCTTTCATCTGTCAAGGGTCTGTGTTTATCTTTTGGTCTATTGCTGGAAATAGTTGTCAACAACCAAGCAATAAAAAAACTCTATTTATAAAGAAGACCCTGAAAGCTTTTTGTTCTGTTTATGTCCTTGTTTGCCATATAACCAGTAAAAAAAGGACCAGTAAAAAAATTTGTCAGCAGCCTTAAGGAATACTTCAGCTCAGAAAAAGAGGTAAAAAGTACTAACTCTGAGTCTGTGAGGTTTTGGGGGTTTCTGTTTGTTTTGGTTGGTTGGTTGGTTTTTTTAAACACTGTAGCACAGAGTCCTTAAAATAGAGGTTAGTTTTCTTCTAGCAGCCAGAAGAAATCATTGGTTTGATAGAATCAGAAGGACTGCTGACTGAAGTAAAGGTCATTGTTTTACGTTGAGAAGTTATCAAGGGTAAACCAGCAAGAAATAGAGGTCTCAAAATGGGCCTTTAAAATGTGATGACAACTGAGAACTTGATAAGGTAAGATACTTGTGGATGATTGATTGATAATGTTTTTGTTTTGTTTTTTTTTTCCTCTCCATTTCCTGTGAAAATGTGGAGAAATTATCTTGAAACCCTTAAAAATTACTTTTCTGAAATAAGTGCAAAGTTATGTTATGGCTGTGCTTCACGTGCAAATGAGGAAGGGCACTAGTGAATTTTTGATGGTCAAAGTGGGTATAACAGCCGCAATTGATAGCAAATGCCTGTTGACTGGTACTATAGGCTAGAAAAAGCCCAGGTCAGAGATCCTGTCTGGGAAAATGAGGAAGCAGTTTTCCAGAATAAAACCTCCTGTCTTGGTAGATGTTATTTTTAATGGCAATTTATGTGAAATTCAGCAGTTGGAACTAAAACGCTGCTAGATTTATGGTTTGTTGACATGAATTTAGATGCTTGTGCCAAGTAATTTTGTTAAATTTTTAAATTTCATGGTTGCACCCTAATTTTTCCATAGAACCCATATTCCCTTTTGTGCTCAATGGGATATGTGGAAGGTTGATTGACAGCAACATTTGAACTTAGGTAATTCTGTTTTAGAAAACTGAAAAATCAAGTACAAATATTTTAAACATAAGAAAAGTGCTAGTCAATGTTAACTTCGTAATAATGACAATACCTGGAGTAAAGACCACTAAACTCTACTGTATAATTGTGTAGAACTAAGTATTTAATATGAATTTAATAGTAACTTGCAAAAGAAATCAATTAAAAACCAAATATATTCTTGATATATATTAACCATCGCATGAGGACTAAATGCTTTTTAGCTGTTTCATGTGTTTAATATTTATCTGCCATTAACATACTGTGATTAACATACTGTTAAATCCTGAAGGATAACAAATTGAACTAGTTAAGCTGCACTTCCTTTCTTCCTCTTCATTACTGCAGTTCTCCACTGTAACTGCTTAGCATTCATTATTTATGCAATAGATGTTTTTCGCCTTTTTTCTCATATAGTATTTCTGCTTTTTCCTCTCTGTGGCCCTGTTTTTCACTCCAGATACATGGTTAGGGCACAAAGAGCAGTTTTGCAAATGCCTGTTAAATGTTGTTCCCTTGTGCAAACTCTTACTGCTGATTAGTGATTGTATGCATTGCACATTTGAAGTTTTGTGTTGGCCTTTCCAGTAAATCAGGCATGGTGACTTCCCAGGTTGGAGCAGAATTACCAGTTGGGGTATAACCTCTTAGAGGACGTGCAACTGAAAGTATGGTGGGGGATGAAAGGGGGGAATTAACCAATAAGGCTGTATTTGTGAGATCAGTGGGATCTCAGAATCTTCTATTCAAGAGGTAAGAGCCCTGTGACAGAAGCTAATTGGCTCTGATTGCAGTAAAAGGTAACATTCCCTGTCCTTGTTAACTGAGGAGCTCAGGGGAGGCTGGGAGTCCAATGTGGCTCTCTCAGCCATCTCTGTCAGGGTGAGGCACAGCTACATGAGCGCTGTGACCCTGCTGATGTGACAGGTAGAGCAGGAGACGTGTTAGCTGTGTCTTCTCTGACACCTCCAGGTCAGCATGGGGCTCTGCTGCCTTGTGCTTCTTGCTTGTGCTTCTCACTAATACCCTGGCAGGGCAGTGGCAATGGCAGCTGAGGGGGTGCCCTGAGAGCAGCAGTGACAGCCACAGGGCGCTGAGGAGCAGCCCATATGCTGTGCTGGGGGGCTGCAGTCCCAGCTGCCTGCAGGGGCTGTGTCACTCACCGGCGACAGCCACCCCGGCAGGGACTGCCTTGCATTGTTCCAAATGTGAGAACACAGAGCCTCAGGGAGGGCTGGGAGCATCTCCTGTGCTGTGTGGCCACTTGAAGACGGGGGCTTGTTTGTGGGCAGAGCCCAGGTTAGGAAGAGAAGTAATGAGGCGCATGGCAAGACAGTGATGACTGATGCCAGGAGAAATTGCCTGCTCCAGATGAGCGGAGCAGAATGGAGAGCTCCAGGGAGCTGAGCAGAATGGAGAGGTGAAGCCTTCAGTTACTGTAAGGAAGGAAATGAAAGCATGAGGAGGAGGTTGGTGAGGTGAGCAGAGCAGAGCCTGGTTGCTCCTGGGTGCCCATGGCTGTTATGTGTCCCAGGGATGGGCCCTGCATATTGCCCCAGCTGGGACTGCTTAGGGCCTGTGTTGCAATGTGTAATATACCTGGGGGACATTACATTTGCAGAGTTTGGATATTTGGTGTCTTTTTCCTGCCTCTTGCAACGTGAATATATAATTTTGTTTCTCTAACCACTGTCAGCTGTGTGTGATAGACAGTTTTATTTCCTCTCTGCCTTTCCTTCTGTCATATCCAGCTACAAGGAATTTATATCCTTTTCCTATTTTTTATCTTTGCATTCTTTCATGAAAACAAATAAATTTTAGCAGATTTGCAAAATGATATTGTGCACATAGCTTTTCTGTGTTTAGGATCACCAGCCAATAAAAAAGGCTAATGACAATATTCTCTAGTAGTCATACTACCGTTGGAAGTGTGATTGAGTTCATGGTTACATTTGTAATTTTAGATCACCACATTTGTCACATCACTGAAGAAGGTATTTACCTCTTCATATGTTATAGTAACATTAATAATAATTGCTGTACTTTGCATTAGGTTGAAGAGAAAAGGTTCTTTCTATTCTTCTGTCACAGCCAGATAGCCTCTGGCCTGCTGGCTTGTCACATTACCTTAGTTTTCACCATCTGCAGTAGCACTGCATTTTCCTGTTTTGTGGGGTACCCAAAAATGGTTATTCTAAAGGGGTGAGAAAGTAATTTTTATTGTAGTGCAAGAGATACAACAAGCATTTAACTTCTTATTATCCATTTGGCAGGTAAATCTGTTGTTGTTGTTGTTAAGCTGTTTTTCTAACTGGTTTTGTCTAACTGAAGAAATGGTAATTTCAAGGCAATTTGTTTTTAAAAATTGATAAAACAAGGCATGATTCTTTAGAGTAAAAGGTAAAGTTTGAGCTGTGGCTAAAGGAAAATCAAGTGCCTTGTTTTTTAGTTTCATTTTACCAACAACCAAGTTTTTATGTTCTTTTAAAATACAGAACTCTTGACATGAAAAAACTACACAAACAGGCTTTTATTAACTCAGCATAGGGTTGGCTTTGCTCTTTTGTCTTTGATTTCTGAAAGTGTTGGCTGTCAGTCTTTCTTATCCTAGGACATTTTTCTGTTTAACGGGAGTGAATGGTTTTGTTGTCTCAGAATCAGAGACTTGTGTATGCTGGACTAGTACTGCCAACAGAATGAATGTGTTTAAGACATGGAACTTGTAATTTCTTTGGAGAGAAAGACAGAGCTCCAGAATGTTTTATAGTATATTGCAAGTTTGATAGTAAAACAGTAGCACAAGACCTGTAGCCAGGAATGGGGAATGGCAGTGACTGAAGTTGACTCAAATCTGGCTTAGCTTGCCAGAATCTTAGGTAATTCCTCTTTGTAGATAGGTGAGAGCTGTATTTGCAGAGGCAGAGGAATGACATCTGTTTTAGAGATGCTGGAATAAATACGCCGCAGAGGATGAAAACAGTCTTTGCCCAAGGTCATGAAATAATTTAGTGAAACAAGTTGTGTGTAAATATGATATCTACTACTCATGTGTTGAAATGTGACAAACCATTCCCTATTTTTTTACATTCATTATTATTAGGCCTTTCTCCTGTCACTTCAAATTCCTTCTCTATTCTTGTGCTTTTTCTCCTTTAGGCGATTTCTCTTATGACAATTTTATGTCCACTCTTTTCCATATACATTTGTTGCCATGGTGTCAACAGACATCAAAAATACAGATAAATAGAGCTAAAATAAATTCAGAAAAACACAAAGAGGAAGCCCAATATTTTTTAAATTCTAAGAGTTTAATTAAGATCAATTTTGAAAAAAAAGTATTAATATTCTTTAAGAGAAGTGTAATATAGTCTCCAGAATTCTTTGTTGTCACTTAAAAGCATTTATGATAAACTGTCAGTAAAATTATTAAAATTACCCTTCCCATTTAGGCACTAGAAACTGGTTCCTTCATAAAGACTTTGGGTTTTAAGAGCTTGGCAATCTCAGATGAAAAATTATTGTTAAATTTACAGAACATGAGCTGTGCTTCTCTTTGCCCCTTCCTTGGGGCTGTGTTGCTGTGCTCATTCACACAGAAGTGCCAAAGCAGGGAAGGAGAGGCCTGTCCTTCAGGGGGTAGAGGTTGTTGGACCTTTGGTGTGGAACAGGTAGTAAAAGGTCCCTGTAAAGGGAGCCTCTGTTCCTGCTCTTTCCTTTTTATTTTTACTTTCTTTAATAAATTATTATGTTTGAGAGCATGAGAGAAATAAATTTCTCTTCTTTTGTACCCTTTTATACAGAGTTTTGTTGTATCACTTTTTCCTTCATTGTGCTCTTTGCTCCAACGATCCTATTTTTGCTCTGTGACTTGTCTACCTGCAGTTTTTGTTGTTGACTGGGTATTTTTGGGATATCTGTTGAAATCTTTGCATTTGTCCTTGTACTGGGATAGTTTTCTGGGACAAGATCACTGTTTGCATATGACATACAATTTGTTCTTGGCAGCATCTTTTGATGACGTGGCCGTCCAGAGACTGTGTTGACGTCTATGCTTTGCAAAGGCTGTAGGTTGTTTTATTTCCAAGTTAGATTTGCAATGTAGAAAATAAAATCTTTGTTAATGCACTGTCTGATGTGTCCTTAGTTGTGGATGTTTTTTGATGTAAGTTTTTTTTTGTTTCTTTGTTTGCTTTTTAAATTTTTTTATTCAGGAGTGTGGTAATCAAGTGTTATGTTAGTTTGTAATGAAATGTTAAGGATTTATTTTTCTAATTTTGATGTTAGTTTCCTCCTTTTTTATCCATGTGGAAGAAATTTTTCAGACTTAGCAATTTTTATTTATTTATTGGTCAGTCTGCAAATTAGATGAGTAATTCTCTTGGATATGACCTCAAAATTTAAGTTCATGCATTTGCCTTTGATACAACATAGAAATGGAGTTTTCAGTTTATACCTCATGGCTGAACTATTTTTTGTTATGTTTCAAGTTTCTATACCATATTTCAGATGAGATGATCCCTTTACACCTTCAGCACTGAGATTTACAAAATTTGGGATTTTTTTTGTTGGTTTGTTTTTCTGAACTTGTTCAGAGGCTCTTTGGAAAGTATGTGGGCTGGGCCAGCATCTTAATGTTGTGAGTTTTTGTTCTGCAGTAATGAATTCCAAATTAATGTAACAAGGTGCTCTAGAGCTACCTAAGGCTGCCAGGGAAGGCACTCCAGGTGAGCTGCATATGAGACTGGGTGCTCCTGAGCAGGTCAGAACATTGCTCAAACTCTGAGCAGAGCTCCATTTACCAGTGCTTTCCTTTGGAGATGTACCAGGTGACACAAATTGCTAGGAAGGAGTGGATGTTACTGAAAGGTAGCAATTAGTAGTTAGTCCCTCAAGCAAATGCAATGTGATGCCTACATGGGGCTGGTTTCCCCTTTGTGCTCAGATTAAACTCACACTTCCATTAATGAGGATTGCCTGCAGGTGTCAAGGGAAGGGCAAACCCCTCTGTAAAGCACTGGAATGAGCCTCCTTATTTCTACAGAGGAGTGGAGAGGATAAGATCCACTCTCTCTGTTTTACTGGGGACTCTTGCACTAAACTGCAGTTCCACATTGGCAATACATAAGTCAGTTTTATAGCAGAACATCACATGTGCTTATATAGGTTTAGGCATCTCCTTGCCATTAAATTTTGATGAAATATAAGGGAACAGGCTGTCTCCCAGATCCTGGAAGAAGGTGAGTACTTGTCTTTGCAGCTCTCCTTTGTGTCCCCTTGGTCAGAGTCGTGGTGGCTCGCTGCAGTCATTGCCTCCTGTCTCATCCTGTGTGGGCAGTAGGGTCTGTGCCACTGCTATGCTGAAGTGCCAGCATCCACAACAGCTCTGCTCTCTGTTGGAACAGCTGTGTGACAGTGACAAAATCATGGCATTGTGCTCTAAACTCATATAACTATCCTCAAAGTTGGGAGGTTTGACACAAACCCAAATATTTTAAGCCTTTCCCAGCAAAATGTACTTTCTTTATTCACTGTAGGGAGACTTCCCAGTGATGTTACAGTGCTAAAATACCTGTGAGCTTGTAGGTGATAGTGGGAATACTCAAGACCAGCAAGGATGTAGTGCTGCTGAATGTGCTGGCTTCTTGTGACACTGAATGGCCTCTCACAGCTTAATAACCACACAGCAGCATTTTGGCAAGGGGTGCCTCTCTGTCATGGTATTCTTCTTGAAAGTCAATGAGAGAAAATGTATTGGAGAAAATATATTTTGGCTTTATTTGCTGATAAAGCCAAGTGGATGGCAACCAAATTATGTTGATCTCTGGGTTGGAGTTCCAGTGGATAGAAAAAATGTGTGGGAGGTGAACTTATGGTCACAGACATCAGCCAAAAGGCCTGTTTGCTGCTTTATTAGTTAGAAGGACATTTCAGTATTACTGCTGCATTACAGCTGGGTAAGTTGCATTCTGGTGGGCTGATTTTGGTGAAGCCAAAGAACATTTTTATGCTCTGAAAAGTAATTTAATATTTATGACACATGCAGGGATTATGTAGTAGCTTACTTTATGGTCCTTTAGAGAAGACTTCTTTTCAGAGGTGATTACTCCTTCCACCTTCTCCTAAGTTTCTTTGTAGTCAGAAGTTCTCAAAGATGTGTTTGGGGCACAAAACCTCAGACATCAGAGTAGAATATTGAATAAACATGTCTATAACTACTGATTTGAAAAGCATTTGTAGTGAAGCCGCAAAATTGATTCCTTTTATTTTCCTTGTGCACTTGAAATCCTGCTTGGCAGTAATTGTCTCCAAAAAGAATAAAAGTATTTTTTTATAAAATACCTGAAGAGCTAAACAGTAGCAAGGATAGTCCACCTCTTTCCCCCTTCTCAGCTGCTTGCCTTTGGCTTAAATTACAAGGATTCGTTTAACACTGTATTTAAAGCTGCACTTGAAGAAAACATGAGAGTCCTGTAAAAAATTGTGAAATATGCTTTCTGTTTTCTCTCTATATACCTCTCCTGCCATATTGAGTAGCCTTAAGCTTTGAACTGTGCCATTGGAAAAAGGTAACAAAGACATTTTGTGCCATGATATACTGCCTGTCTTTGCAGTTAATGTGAAAGCTCTCCGTGGCATGACATGAAAATTTTTATGTTGACTGATTGCTCTTTGTAGTACTGTGTACTTCTGTAACCTGGAAAATAATGATCTGGGGATGACAGCTGTGAAGACAGGGAGGACTGCTTGTGTTGCCCACTCATAAGGGATGCATTACTGAAAGCTGGTTTTGATAGAATTGTGTTGTGTGGTATCTGCCACAACTGCAGAATCACTGTTTATCAAAAAAATGAGACGTTTAGTTCCAGCCAATCAATAAATGCTTAGGCAAATGTAGCAGGTGATGTGCCCTTGACAGACTATTGGTATTCAGGTAGTAGTTTCTGGCTATCTTGCTCTCTGTCTTGGTCATTATGCACAGTAGCTTTGCCCAGTGCTGCTGTGCTGGGTCAGTTCTGCTCTGAGATG
The DNA here is from genome assembly GCF_035770615.1 of Melospiza melodia melodia. NCBI lineage: Eukaryota > Metazoa > Chordata > Aves > Passeriformes > Passerellidae > Melospiza > Melospiza melodia. The sequence continues at coordinate 27,127,084 of NC_086202.1, forward strand.
GGAGCCCTTTAGGAACAGCCTTTGTGCTGGAGAGGAGTCTAATGATTGTGCATCATTACTTGGGCTTGTGTTGTTCCAGTTCTTCAACCCCTCTCTGAGGTGCTCTTTTATGGGTTGTAAAGAAAATAGTTATGACACTTACTTTACAGTATTAAAAACCTCATAGCACATAGTGAGAACTCCAGTGGTTGCCACTTAGTTTTAGCGCAGTTTCCCCATTTGCAAGGCAATTCCATTGTCTTTCAGCATTTTCATTATAAGGAATGAGTTAGAATACAATTATCCGAGGGGTTTTTTAATGGTTATGATAGGTGTCCTCATTTCCTGTCCTAAAATTGCAGTAATTAAGTAGCTTATCTTCATCTCAGAACTGGCTGAAAATCAGAGTAGGGATGTGCTTGCCAGTCTTTACATGTCAGTGTAAGGTGACAGCACTTTGAGGTGCCAGTGACCTTGGACTGTCCACAGTTAAGTATAGACACTGCCTAATTCTTCTGCTCTAAAGCAGGACCTTACATTCAGCTAACAAAACTGAACCTATTAAATACTCTGCTGTTATGATTTTCTCACTGGCCTGAGAGACAAGAGTTTTGAAGGTCACAAAACTACTGCTTGGTTATTTTGCAACATCAGTTCATATGCAGGTGGTTTAATTCAGCGTTACTTCTTTCTGAAAATGCACAGAGAAAGGAGAAGTAGAATAAAGGGCTTGTTCTGTCAAGGCTAACAATCTTCATTAAAATCTAATGGTTGCAGTGGCTATTTTCCATTTTTTTAAGAAAAGCTCTTAGGCATTGGATTATCAACAATATGTTATGCAAGTTTTTCATTAATGCTGTTAGCTTGACTATTTTATTAATCTTTTGACTGACTAGTGCTGTTTTTCAGTGGAAAGCCAAATAGTTTGCAGAAACTCCAGTTCCATGCATTGCCTTGAAATCACTGTTTTTAGGTTGATAAATTAAATGTCTTTATTTGGTCTGATTAATATGTGGTTTGATGGTGAGAGTTTGGAACTCCTTTGTTCTAATTTTGATTTATTTATTCTGAAGGAATAAACCATGCAGTCAACCTTGAGACAATGTAATATAAGATGCAATCCATATTATGATAATCCCAACCAAACTAATATTTTAATATTTTGAAACATTAGATTCCTTTTGTCACGCTCGACCTTCATTGATAGGGTTGATACACAGAAGGTCCCAGAGAGAAAAATCTTAGTAAAGCAACAGAGGCAGATGAGTTTGCAGTGTGAAAGGAATGATTAGAATGTCAAATTCTGAATGAATTCCTTGATTCCTTCAAAGCTATTGAAGAACACCACTCACAGTAGTTGAACAGTCCTAGTGTTGACTTTATAACACACCTGATTTTAAATAAATTGCATGTGCTTTATCTACTAAAAAAAATGAATCAACAAAATATTAGTGCAAAAATAATTGCTGTAAGATCTCTTTGTTTTTGCATAGTTATCACTATTGAGAAAGACTCCCCAGTTCTTCAGCTGTTCTGCTGTTCATCCTTTTTACCTTTCTCCTGAAGATGAAGTGGGTAATTTCTGCAGTTTCATGTAGGTCATCTGTTGCAGTAGAGAGATAAAACAGTTTTTGGAAGGTAGAGAAAAACTGAGCAAAGCAAGCCTGACTCTTTTCTGACTCTTTTCTAAGCTGTATTTCTACTTAAGAATTATCAACCCTGGCTCCAGGTGTTTTTTTGTTCTAAGCCTCCTGGAAGTACAGAGGTGGTCAGGATATCAGGGTCTTTCACTTCCAACTCCTCATTTTGTTGCATGGATGCTCTAAGTCCACCATCTCTTTATAAAACCAAATCAATATAGAAATAATATACAGCACTTTTTACAGGAACTTTCAGGGAAAGTTCCTATTCCAGTTTATTGCTTCTTCAGTTAATAAAAGTTGAAAAATGAAGTTTGTTTTGGAGAATGAATAAATAGATATTTTATTTGAACATGAATTCCCTCCTTTAAATTCAAATTAAAATGGAATTTCAGTCTTGATCAAGTTTAGAACATCCAATAGTTTTTAACATGTTATTCTACTTTCTAAATATAGAACTCAGATAATATATTTTGGTCAAATAGATGCTCATGCTTTGCAGAGATCCTTTTACAATGCAAGAGCAAGGCTGTACAGATGCTTGATTAACATTTAGCATCATTTCTGCTAAGTGTGGGTTTGGTTTTTTTTCAGTAATTGAGGGTTTTATCACCATGTCTGCAGCTCTGTGTTTATCAGACTCTCAGATTCCTTCTCAGAGCCATTGCTGCTCTCTCCCATCCGCTTCCAGCTCTGGGCTCTTTCCTGACCCCCCTCTGCCTTTCCCAGTGTGCTGCAGTCCAAAGCACATGGCTGTACCCATTTCCTCAAGTGTGCAGCTCCCTCTGTCCAGGACAATCCCATCTGAGGTGTCTGTCCTGTGCCATCTGGATAATTGCACTCAACAATAATATGACATCTTGCCTCCAATGAGAATTTTCTACACCTGGAAAATATGATAAGTGAATATGTGACCTTATCTCCTAGTGCAAGAATCTGAAGTGTTAAGATATATTTACTGGTTTGTGGCCACCTGTAAATTATTTCTGTTCATTTAGGTATAATTAATGTACTTTTGACCTATTAGGGCATCCATAGCTGCAGAGCTAATTAACTAGGAAATCATTTTTGTATGCATACAGGTGCACTCATTTAAATGTCACTGATTTAATTTAATAACATGCTGTGAGTTTGGACACGCTGCCAATTTGATGGAGTTGTTTGTTTCTTCTTTAATTTATTCTTAGTAAGTTTCTTTGTCTTCTTTTTGGAGTCTCTGAAGAGTTTGGATGATAATTTTCTTTATGAATAAAGTGATGCTTTGTTTTCTTGTTTTTAGATAGTGATTAGATGTTTTAAAATAGTAACTACTGTTTAGGGAAAAATTAGTTTCAGTATTTGGACAAGGAAAGAAAGAGAACTACATCTTTCTCAGGACCAGCACTTAACAGACAAAATGTTTGCTTTTCAGAATTCTTAATAAAGACTGAATAGGTAATGGTGAATTAACATTTATTGGAAACATCTATATGATTACTTATATATTGAAGGAATATTTTTTCCTATTTTTTTGTGTGAGAGACATCGATTGTACTGATGGGGAAATGACACTGCAGCAAGTTACATATGTAGACATGTAACATAGAACCTGATCTTGAGGCAAAGTATTCCCTGCCAATTTTTCCTTGTCCCAGCACAGTTCCCCAGGTCAGGCATAGTCAGAAAAATTGCCTGGCAAGCTGTGTAAAATAATGATTGCTGGAATGAATCCCACTGGCTGTGCTGCAGGGCTCAAGGACCCAGAGATTGTGTTTCATTCCTGTCTTAAAGAAATCAAACCTCACTCTTTGGAAGGAAAGGAAAATGGTGTTTTATGTGTATAAGACTGAGATTAAAAAGTATCAACCAGGTCTGAGCTAAAATTTCAAGTAAAAAATACAGCCAGTGTCCTTCATGTATATATATTGTTATTTATCAGTATTGTTGGTAGCTTTCTTAGAAGTCAGTACTTGAGGGTTTAGGGCTTTTAAATTGTTCAGAGGATTAATGCAATGCTCTTAACATCTGAACTAAACACAGTTCAGCTAAGCCAGTAATTTTTACAGAAAGATAAAGTGCTTCTCCTTCCAATCAAATTGCACTGAGCTGAATTTCCAGTTGTCTTTCTTAGCAAAGGATTTTATTGCCTCCTCTCTTCACAAGAGAGCACAATCTCTGTTTGAGTTTGATCTTTGCTGTCCTAAGTTCCAAAGCTTTCACACTGTAAGACTATCAGCCAGTGCAATGGCACTTATTCATATGAGGGAGCAGTCCTTGACATTATCAAGGAAGAAAATCTAGGATGTGGAGGGAAGAAAGGTCTTTGGCAAGACTTTCTCACATTGACAGAAAACTGAGCTTTTTTAAAAAACACTTTTACAATGCTCTACAAAATCAAAGCACCTTTTTATTTCCCCATGTTGAGAGGTATTTAAAGTGCAAAGCAGAATAAAATGTGTTCAGTTTTGTTTTTCAAATACACTGTCTTTGCAATGTTGTCCTAAAAGAAGTCTCTCAGTTTTTCAGTATCTGCTCGGTCAAATGTGTATCTGAAGAATCTACTGAAAGCAGGCAGGAGTTATTCAGCTAAGGCACAATTCTTGTCTCTTGTACAGAGCCTGGGTGCCCAAGAGGTGCTAATGTAACTTAAATGGGCCTGGCAGGAGGAGGGCTCCAAGTGGAAATTGCTGCCTTGCTCTGTCTGGACTGCCAATGACATTACAGCTCTTCCCTCAGTATTAACTCAGGACTCAAATATCTGAACAGCACCAACTCTCACCAGTAGGGAACAACCAGCTGATGAAGTCACCAATACAAAACTATTCCCAGATGGATGGTTTATTCCAAATTCCATTGACATTTGCTACTATCATAGTGCTTGTCAAGCTCAGAACTGCTTTGTTTCTTCCCAGTGCTCCTTACACTCTCTCTAAGCTTTTTTTTATCCAGTCATATAAAATCTTAAGTGACAAGATCTAAAACAAGTTCTTTTATTATACCAATGTTTTTCTCCCTACTGCTTATTTCTTGGCATATTTTGAGTTTTTTTCATCAATGTCTTTCATTAATTTTTAACAGAAATAAGAAAAGTTCCCCTCACTATGAAGATATTTATGTAAATGTGCAACTAAGATCAGAGTCAGGATTCTTCCTGAACAAGACCTTTTACTAAAAAGCCAAACTGTAGGAGAGAATTTATTGAGTTATGGCTGTCAAATTATGCATATTTTATGTTCTTTTTATCCTAGCATATATGATATATTGCATGATCCTACTTTATGACCACCTGCTAGTCATGAATTTCAGTCTCATTGTAATCTCAGCTGAAACTTTTCATTGGTACTTGTTCTATTCTTTTAACTATAATGACAATATAGATTACCTTAATTTCATATTCTGAACTCAATATTTTCCCTGCTTTTAAAATTTATATAATATTTTTGTCATTACTTAGAATACTAGCAGGAGTCCCAAAATAATGAACTTTCTTTTCTACATGCTGTAAACCCCATAAGGTATATCCATTCAATTTATAAACACTAATACTTTCAAAGAGCTTCTTAGAAGGTGTTCATCAATGACTATTGCAAGACTGTTTGTCATAAAGCTAAATTGTCATTTTTTCATTATCTCAGGAATGTGGAAGGTTATAAAATTATATGTGTAGATATTTACTGTGAATTTTCACTTAATTTACTATTATTAAGTTCTGATTAACTTAAGAAATGAAAAATGAGCTTGCAGAATATTTTACTAAATTATTTCATAGCTTATGATTTCTATAATCAATATTCATTGTAATTGTAAATACTATCCATGAAATTTTTCTTTCTCACTTTTTTGCATTTTAGATTTACACATACCATGTTTATTTTTAAAATATCTTTACTAATTTAATAAATTAAAGTCTCTTGCTGAGCTCTGGAGGTGGGGCTACATATTTGCACATAGCTCTGTTGGGCTATTCAAGGCATTGGAGGAGGGTGCATCAGTTCTTATTGATGGAAACAATCTCCCAGGAAAATAGAGTGAAATTTACCTTCACATGAGTAATATTTGAAAGCTCAAAATCAGCTCTTGTTACACTTAAACATATGCTGCCCTATCAAAAATGTTCATTGCTGAGTTTTTTGACAACTCTAAGGCAATTCTCATCTGATGTTCTCTGGAGTCCTCAGAATTCCTTTACCCTTTTCAGACTGGCTAAGGCCTCCCTCCGTATGTGAAATGCTATTTAAGATCTCATGTTCTCACTGATTCCTTCTGGTTAATGAACTAGTGACAGGTGCCTGTATTGATTATTTAAACCTGTTAGCAATCTGCAATATTATTGACCATTCAGGAATATTTGGGGTAGTTTTAGGACCTCATGAATATTTGGGCTCGTGCTTGAGTATCTCCATCTCTTTTTTCTTTCATTGAGGAAGAATTCCTAAGTATGGTGCTAGGCAGATGTATTAATGGTGAGGAGTTTTGTGGTCCCAAGTCCCACAGGCATATGCCATCACTGTTCTTGCTCAGATCCATTTGTGTTTGTGATCACCAGAGACATACATTTGGGGAGCATTGACGTAAGGAAGTAGATTATGTGCTCTTCCCCACTCTCTCCATGTCATGAGACCTGAAACAGTCTGTTTGTCATCCAATGTGCACTACAATGTGTGCCTAATCACAGAGAGTTTTGCAGAGGAGAAGTAATTGTAATTGGTGCTATGTGCTTCAAGAGTTTTAAAGGGTTTGGAACGAAACGTTGTGCTGTAGTGATAGTTCTAAGGCAGTGGGCTCTGGCATGTTGTTCTTTATGTAAGAAAACGTGTTCAGATGTAAGCTGTATAAATAGCTTTTTAAAACGAGACATTACATGATCAAAATATTTTCTCTAAACGTTGTGTTGCTGACTTCAGTATTTGAAAGCAAAGGTCTTTCTCCCAATAACTGTGCTTTGCTGATGGTTATCCTTAAACAATTACAGTGGAACAGTATTTTTTCCTTTATGTCAGGAATTCAGCACCATAGGAAAGTAATTGAGCTGTTTCAAAAGAAGTCCATGTCTGAGCTTACTTTCTATAATGCTAGTGTCCAAATTCCCCCTGGCTCAAAGTGGGCCACTTGAGCCATTGCTGATGACAGGTACTGAAAGAGACCATGGTATATTTTTATCATGTTGGGGCTATCAAAGCTTGTTCTGCGATTTCTGAAAGCCTCCAAGGCTGTGGTTGGATTTCTGCCTTGTTGTGCGTCTTGTTACACACCTTCATTATGATGCATCCTTGAAGAAAAGTTTGTGACCCTCGAACCATTAGGTAGTCTGGTCGCCACTCGCTTTTCTACAAAAATCCATCATTGCATTTTTTGCTGAGGAATCATCACCATTGGCTCAGTTGCTGGGCACATTTCACATGATGCTCTGTGTAACCTCCTCCAAGTTTTCCTCACACGTCTCAGGCTCGTGTTCAGTGCTGGCAGCTATTCTGCATGAGACCAAGGCTACAGCAGAAACTGTGGGGTGTCACATCAGGCTATGGGATTGTGAAAGGCCATTCAGTCATTTCAGAGGCTGGATTTGTTCCCCAGGGAATGAAAATCCCTCAGCATCTCACTCAGATACTGAATGAGTCCATGCAGTTGATACTAGTTGTTACCAAACTGCTAGTCTGCTTTAGAAGCCATGTAGTTTATTGAAAGCCTCATCTCTGGCTAGTTGAACATGCTTTCCCTTGGAGTACTCAAAACAAATTAGAAATAACTTCAAAAGGGTAAATGCTAATAATGAGTCATTTTAATTCAATAGCCTCTGCTGTCAGAAAATTACAAAAGCGTTTTAATTCTTTGCGTAGTCAGGGTGCTTTAGTGGAGTCATGAGTTTGTATCCAAGGGCAAACTCTGGGAACATTTTTAGAAAGATTTCTTAGGCATTTCATGCCCACCGCAACTAATTTTAATTATCTTGTTTTAAAGAAATAGTTTAGCTTGCAATAAATGCTGTGCACATGTGAATACTAAGGGTTTATAATTCAGGTCATAAAATGTAGTACAGAATACAGATAAGACACACAGGCTGAGGGCTTGAGAAGGCCAGTTCCTGTTCTAAAATTACTTAGTCTTCTTTTCTGTCTTTCTCTTCTACTTGTACCTTTCTCCTGCCTCAAAAATTGAACTAAAGAAACCACCTTTATTTGAAAGTGGACAACTGAGTTCACATGCCAGAAAAAGTAAAGCTATTCCTCTTAAAGCCTGGGGGAGATACCAGTCCTTGTTCTATCCATGGATACACCTGTTCTGCTGTATTCTGAACAGTACTGACGTGCTGTTCTGAAAAGCCATGTGCCAATAAACCAGGTTAGCATGCAATAAACTCTTGTAGAACTGACCACATTCTATGGTGTGTTTGATTTATTGAAATTTATTCACATTATATGGTGCATTTTTATTTTATTTATTTAAAAGAAATCCTAACCACTAATTATTGTGAGCCATTTAATATATACACCATGTGGTTAACACAAGCTGTGACTCTCTTGCTTTTATGAGCTCGGTGCTAATGCAGTGCTATTTCTGACTCCGGGTGACATGCAGTTCTATAAATGGAGATAATTTGTTGTGCCTATTGAGACACTGAGTTGTCTGAGCCAGGACTGTTCCCTACTATAAACAGTACTTAAAATGAGGTGATTGTAACATCAGCTAGTGTTTCTGGAGACTGTTGCATATTAATGCATGCAATACACATCAACTGCCAAAAATGAAGGATTTTCTTATGCTTTAAGGTCCCTTGCTGTCTAATTTTCTCTACTCTGCCTTTGTATATTCCCAGGACATTTGTGATTTCACCTCCTTTCTTCAAATGATTTTGAAAGTTCAGACCTAATATATTCAGTAGTAAAAAACCCAAGGCACCAGTGCTGCTTAGGCAATCTAATATTCATACTCTTTTCAAATATTTATTTGTATAGTGCTAATAAATTAGAAGACAGGAATGTGACCTTTCCCTTCTCCTCCTACCTGTGAGTGAGGACAGCTCTCTGACATAGCAACACCTAATACAAGTCTTAAAAGTGTAATTTCACGAATCTAACACTGTTACTATTTCTTTCTTGGTGGTCATTCTAGTAGAGGGCTCAGGTTTTCAAACCAGACTTATGTATCAAGGTTTAGGTGTGAGGATTGTGAGAATTAGGTGAACTTCAAGCTTTAATGGACAATGCATTATGAGTTTTAAAATTCAGGAATTACATTTTTTCATTTGCACATGAATTTTAATCTTGGATCTTGTCGAAAGATTCTTTTTCATGTCTAAATCTCTACTGTTACAAATGCTGTTATTGCTTTCTTGATTTGTGAAGGCAACGACTGAAGTGATAATTTAGGGTTGCTTGTAGTCATGGGCATATCTGCTGTGAAGTAAAGTTTGGATATGTAAAATATCTTGGCTCAAAGAGAAAAAGGAGAATTTTCTTTTGAAATCTTGAAAGTAAGTATTGCCAGCTGGAGCTGTTAAGGTGACTACAGACCTCAGGGACTTTAGATGGAGATTCATTCATGAGGCAAAGGCAGGATGCTGGGGTTGAAATCTATCATGGTCACAGAGATTTAATAAATGTATGCTTTGTGCTGACTATAAAGCACAACAAGGTTACCTCTTGTTCTCCGTGGAGTATTTGTATGCTATCACAGTTCTTGCAAACAGATTATTCTAAACAGTATTGAAGTTGATGGAAAGACACTGTATTTCAAATGGTTTTTCCAAGGAACTTCAGTAAGGTAAAAATACCTACAAACAAAATCAAGTTAGTGTAATGAGGGAAAGCAAACATTCTCCTCTCCAAAAAACCAAAACAATTGAGCCTTCCTTGTTACCCAAAGAGCTCATTACAGCCGGAATTTCTGTTACTTGTAAGTTTAATGAAATGTGGCTGTAGAAATAGACTCAATTCCTGGATTCAGATGGTTCAGGTTGTTTGCTTATTTCTCTAAGCTTATTATGCTCAGTTGTTTCTTGCATTTATGTTCTACTTCCAAATAAGAAAAGTGGGAATTTGAATTTGATTCTCCTAGGAAGTGTGGGTGTATAAGTGAATGTCTCCCTTAGCATACCATATAACCTTAAGGACCTTAATTTCTTTTCAAGTTACTATTTTTTATTTCACTGAGGACTTGGGTTTAATGAGGCCTTATTGGATATTGCAGAAGTTACAGAATTATGCAAGAATGGATCAAGTATTTAGTGATCTTTCAGGGCTTTTTCTAAAAGTAGTAAATTTATAAAGCCACAGATAGTAACCATTCTAACAATGTATTCATTATTTAGAAGCTGAGTCTGAAAACCTGTATTAATGCAAAAAGAATATTTGGAGTTTTGTGAGTTTTTGGAAACACAGATTTGAAGCTAATCAGGGATTAAGTTCTGCTCTCTCTTCCTTGATAAAATCTTTTTCTCTGTAAAATTTAAACAGGTATATATGGGGCAGAAAATGGGGTATACAAGCTATAAATCTTTCCTTCTTCCTCTGCCCTATTGATTTAGGGGATGTCAAGGTTCTGGAGAATGCTGTCAGATTTTGCAGAGGTGGTTTATATGCACCAGCCCAGTGAGATAGGTGGGCACTGATAGGTGAGTTTTGTTGTTACTGCTATTTTCCTGTAAAAGGTTCTGATTCAGTTAAAGTAACTTCCCAGCAAAGAGTTTTTAGTTTTGGTCACTTGCCTCTCCTCCTCCCCTTGTTTGCCTGGTTTGTTTTCTGAGCACCAGTGTATCAGGCAGGCGTGTTTCTAGAGCAGCTTTTCACAACTGACTTACTCTTCTGTTTTTCATTCCAATGCCCCTTACTGTGGCTGAAACTTCAGGGTTCTGTCAAGGCTGGTTCAGAAGCTCAGCAGTGTTGGTGAACAAACCTTGAGGCAACCCTGCCAAATACAATTTGCATTGCTGCAGTCCCTGTACATTTACAAAGTGTTATTGTTTTGACAGTGTCTTAGAGGATATGTTTTTGTTATAAGGATTATGACCAGGTAGCCCCAATTTACCTCCAGATGGTCATATGTCTGCCCTCCATATGACATTTCTATTTCCATATGCATTTTTCTGTGTGTCTTCAGGTAAAGGATAAATGTCTGTGTGATGGAAGCACAGCCTAACTTGTCAAAGGCACTATTTGTAGAGCAATATGCAACTCACAGTAAAGGTCATTAAAGTACCTTTAAATACTATTTGAGTTACGTTCAGCTCTTTAAATTTATCAAATGCATCTAACAAATAATCTGCCTTTAGAATGTGGACAGTATATTCATGCTGTTTGAACATAAACAAAAATATTTGGACGTCATTTTTCCAGGCCTCCTTGAAAAGGGTTTAGTATAACTTGATCGGAAATATTCTTGTGCATGTGGCGTTGTTACTTGGTTTTTGTATGTGTGTTTTTTAAAAGCATATTTTATTGTTTCATAACAATACCTTGATTTTTTTCCCCTTTCTCTCAAGTGTGTCATTGGTATCTTACAAAACAAAGCACTGTATGCACACTAGAAAAATGCAAGTAGTCTCAATGCTTTAAAAACTCAAAGTAACAACAGCTTTTTTTTTTTAATACAGACAATTCCACATTTCTTCAGGGTTACTCAGGGGTGCAGTATTCCTATGTTGATGGTAAAAAAGCAGACGTTCTCGTTGAATGGTGAAATCTTCCTAAAAAAACATGTATTCATGTATTTTGTTTATAGCAGTGAAGGTCTCCTTTCTGTTTGCCAGCTACCAGCAGTTTCATGGGTTGTTGCTCTTCATCTGTTCCTCATTCCATTCCATGAACATTGCCTTTTTTACCTTTTTTTTTTTTCCTTAATAAAGAAGAAACAAATGTTGTGTGTCCAATAAGATATGGGTTTTAAGGTGCTGTGGTGTATATTTCTTCTCCAGATCGGAAGAGCCAAGGCTCTGTGTGTGTGCTGTGCTGGCAGAGGTGAGCTCTGAGAGCAGCCAGGGTGGCGGTGCTGCCGTTGTGCTCTGCCCCAGCTCCACGCTGTCCCGGGGGGGAGTGACCAGCACTGCCCCTGCAGAGAGCCCTGGCTCACATGGACAGAGCCTGCTCTGGGAGCACAGTGCTGCAGCTCCTGTCATTTCCCATACTTTCATACCTAAAGTCGTAACTGACCTACTTTGTGGCTTTGATTTAAATCTATTCCTTTCCCCAACAACTCTTTTTCTTTTGTCAGTGGTTACTATAAATTCATCTGGCAAATCACAGCAGATGTAATCCCAACTCTTTATCTTTCTTTGGATTGCATCTGCGTTTTACTGAATCTGGTAATTTGCACTGAACTCTAAGCTTTATTTGCAGTTATTATGATATTTTACTTCCTTCGTTCTGCAGGAGTGTTGGCAAAGAAAAAACAACAACAAAAGAACTAAAATTGGTATAATGTGTCAGAAAACAAACTTTTAGAAAGAGTAAGTATAATAAGAGTAAGTATAGTTGTACTGTTAATGTCTTGGGTACATCCTCTAAAATAATATCCTTGGTTTTGTCTAGAATGTGCTAAGTCTAAAAATATTTTTTAGAGAAAATGTAAGATTCTGCAGAAAATTTCACATTCCCCTTTCAAGATGATTATGATTGTACAAACCCTTATTTCCTTTTTCCTTGGTGAAGTTTTTAAGAGACAAGCTCACCCCTGATCATGCTGGCTGTCAGTAATCAGACAGCACCCTTGGAAATGGGACTCAGATCAAAAAGTGGGTTTGATTTGTGTGTGTGTGTGAATGTGCCCTGAGAAAATGGAGGAGGTCGCAGAGCTTCCTATGACCCAGCAAATGCTCTAATCATTAGGAGAAACAACATCTGTTTCTAGGCATCTCAAAAACCTTCTCAGTCACCAAAATATTGTTCAAGACAAAGATATTAAATGACTTTCCCAACTTCATTTATGATTTTTGTTCATGTCTTGGTTTTTTTTTTTTTTTCTCCCAAAAGGTTATTCCAAAAAACCCACAGGAAACAGCTTTTCCAACCTCCTAAATTTAATGTCTATCATTCACAGACATGTACATACACAAAACTGTAGTTTCAGCAAAAAAAAGTAGTTTCTGGTGAACAGTTTATATCCACAGCATTGCAAGTGTGTTATTTCCTAGTATTTCTGATTTTGAGTCAGGAAAGCTTTGTCATTGTTATATTTGTTACTAAATTTTATGAGCAAGATGTACAAACCTAACATGGTCAAAATGCTGTTCTGTCATAAAAAGAAAACACTGTGTCTCTGTTTATATTTACTTAATTCAAATACTGAGTCAGTTTATGCTTGAGAATCTTATATTTAAAATTAGTTTTTATGCTAATATATAAATTTTTTCTATATATTTTAGTATACAATAATGAAAATAATTCAGTATCTAGTCACCACTGATCAAGTTGGTCTTAGGAATTTAATAGGCATTTCTAGCAATAATTTACCTAAACCATAATAGCAGAAGCTTTGCTCCACTGAGTCCATGCTAATTTAGTTTAGAAAAAGCAGATTGTATGGTGATGACAGTAAGGAAAGAAACAGATACAAGTTTGACAGCTCAGCCTGGGCTGTGTTTCAGATGTTAAGAATGGGGGACAGTCTCTCCCAGTCTGGCATAGTGCACATCCAGTGCAAGGAGGGATGTGCCTTCCTTCCCACAGGGCTCCTCTGGCCTGAGCACGTTCCCAGTGCTCCCCAGAGCCGCACTGCAGTGATCCTGCTCTGGGCAGGGCCTCAGTATCACATCCTTACAGGCAATGAGACTACTGAGATGTTGCAAATTGCAGACACAGTCAAGAGACTTTGATTTATAGGCTTGTTGTTCTTGCAGAAGAGACACGAATGCTTAATTCTGAGTTCTGTTTCACATTATGCAAATTGGGAGGGAGATAGGTGGTTTAAGAGATGAGGCATTGAGGTTTTTAATCTCCAGGCTTCCACTTCAGCTTCTGCATGAGTCAGAGCAGTTGTGAAACCTTGTTGTTTGGCCAGCAGTCCAGTCTCCCCTGGGTTTTTTATCCATGCTACTGGCTTGTCTCTATTAATTAATTTGCAGCTTAGGAATTTCAGCAATGACAAAAGTCAGTGTCAATATGAAATCTACTTTTTCAAAAATAAGGATACCTTTCTAAGCTGACAGCAGTGCAAAACTGGCACTGCAGGAAGCTTGTGCTTCTGCTGCCTTTTGAGGATAAGAGTTTGTTATCCAGAGCTGCTAGGCTGGAATCTTCTGTTGGTTTCTTGCAGTAAATAATTAGTGAAATCTGGAATATGGGAAATTGGATGTATTTATGTTAAAGTCTCTTGGTTTCTATTTACTGCAATACTTTAAAACCATTTGTCTTGATCCACTGTATTTCTCAAAGGGATATATGACTGTATTCTACTTCTCAGAGCAGAAGAACATTTGAATTGACTTACAGCAAAGCCTATATACAAAAGCCCTTTCATGGTGGGAACGGGCCAACTCTGAATGCTCTGGCTTCCTGTAAAGTGACCATGTTTGGTTTTGTGTGTAGAAAGGATTAAAAGAAAGGTGTTTCAGAGTGTGAGATGCTTTCTTGCTAAAGATGTCCCTTTAGAAGTTTCTGTCATGGTAACATGAGGTGTGCAGACACAGCAAGTCCAGGCTGTACCAGATGGAGCACTCTGCTAATTGGTTAATTCTGCTTTAGTGCCTGGCCACCACTTGGCACTGTGGCACAGAGAATTTTACATAGATCCAGCAGGGAAGCTTCTCCTTTTTGTTATTCTGAAATATGGAATTGGCTTTGATGAAACAAACTGTTTTAGTGAGATTTTCTTAAATTTTAGCATGTTCTGAGATCCCCCTCTTTAACCCTGCATATGTATCACCTGTTTGAAATTGAAATTAAAACTGGGTCTTATTTTCTTCAGATGGCTTTAGTGTTCTTTTAGTAGTTTTAAGATCATGGCTACTGATTCTGCAAGTGAAAAGCTGCATTTTCAGTAAATGTGCTAATAATGGATTTTACTTATGGCCTGTCATAACTACTGACTAATGGATCTGTGGACAGGATGAGTGCACTCAATTCTCCTAATGCAAAAGCAAGCACCCTTCTGGATAGTGGGACAAATTTATTCTTGGAATTATTCCATACACTTAAATGCACTTACAGCTGAGCTGAATTTGCACCCTAAGGTCCTATTTGAAGAAAAATATTCATAATTTCTTCAGTTAGATTCACAAAGTACAGAGGCATCTTTTAATTTTTATTACCATATTTAATGACACAGAGAAGTTCATGGTAACACAGTAATTTCAAGCCCTGCTGATCCTGCAATGGGAACTGGGTAGTGGGAAAGAAGGGGGCATCCTCTTTCTGCAGATGTTAATTTGCAGCACACAGATTTTGATGGTGATGAGAGATGCTTAACTAGTTGTTTCCTTAATGTGTTCATTCCTTCTGAGCTTTGAGAATGTATATTTTCATTATTTAAAATGAAGACACGCTTCCCAAAGGCTGTATTAGTCAACTTTTGGTATTGGGAATGAACAACTTTAGAAGACAAACTTCCTGTAAGAGCAGTGTATTTGTCAGCTACTCAGCATACCTATGATATGTCTTCTGTGTTATATTTCAATGAGTATTGCTAGAAAATAAAAATAATTAGGGAATGGAAAATGTAAGAGTACAGAAAGACAGGCCAGGTTAGCTTTGTCTAGAACACAGAGATTGTGATTTGGATTGCATAAATCCTTCTATTTCAGTGCCATTGACTGCACTGCTTTCAACAGTTACAGAACCAGAAACCACTTTGGGTTGGGAGGGGCCTCTGAACTCCTCTAGCCCAACCTCCCTGCAGTGGAGAGGGGCAATGAGGGAGGTGACAGATCTCTCTCTCCAGCAAGTTTTACTGTGAGGAGGGCTAATGGGGGCTTGAAAAAGGATCTCAGAGAAATTTTAGCATGCCCAAGTAAATAGTGTGTGGGAGGTAATTTAAAAATGAATAGATTCAAGCATCAAATATTCATATGCTTTTTCTAGACAAACATTTATTATGTTTTGCATTAGGTGCTTGTTTTCCCTCTCAGACATGTAATTTCCATGCTAGTAGATGATTCCACTTACAGTGTATTTATATTTTCTAAAGGCACTTGCATTCTTGATTTCTTGCAAATATTTTTCTGTTTTGATGATGGGGGAATGAAGCAAAGAACCTCTAGCCCTATGGTGAAGTCAGTTTAAAGATGTAAATAGCAAATTCAGAACAGAAATGAGACACTTTAGAGCAACCTTTCACCAAGAATTCCTTTCTGCAGGAAGATGTATTTGTTTTTGTGTAGCCATATAGATGCACACATCTACACCTTATTTATATTAGGTACATAAAGAAGGAAAACATGCATCAACTCTTAAGAGCTGACCTAGGCTTGTCTTTCCAGAAATTTTGAAGTGCTCCATACCACCATGCTAGCCTAGCCAAGTTTTCTCTCTGCTTATTGTTGCCTGATCACTGGCTGAGAGCCTTATTTGTTCTCTGGCATTTGGGAGTCCTCTTTGAGAATCTTCTAGCCAAAGTGGGAACCATAATGCTCTCTGGAAACAGGTCATCAAGCAGGTTATTAAGATAACATGCCTAATGCTTTTTGCCTAATACAAACCTGGTTCTAATCAGGAAGTAAACAAAATTCATTTTCCCACCTCAGTGTTCCAATTTATCTAGTGGACAGTTGTACTTATGTTATGTAGAAACAATGAATTTTTTTCAGTTTTGTTTTTGCGTATGGTGAAATAAAATGGCATGTTGTCTTCTCTCCATGACACCAGCACTTTTTGAATCCAGTTACAAATAATTTGAAGGAGTTTCTTCAGAAAAGAGACAGCTGTAGAAGAATATGATAGAAATCTCCAAAACCTTGACTGAGATGGAGGTGGATTATCTGCTCACTGTTTCTTCTAATGCAGGCACATTGACCAGGTGAAAGTAGTAGGTGATAAATTTGAAGCACATGAGGGAATGTGGCTGTTCTTGCTCCAGATTGCTGCAGAGGTAAGGTTTTACATCAATACAGGGTTGTCTTGAAAAGTTAATGAGAGGGAGAAGTACTGAGAGTAATTAAATGCACAGAAACCATATCCAGGTCCTAGTCTGAAAACTGGGGCTTCCTGAGCTGAGAGTAGGAGGTTGAAGCAGGGAACAAGTTCTTAGTCTCTTCTGTAGCAATCCTTTCATGACTCCTGGTGTGGAGAGAAGCAGACAGGTGAGATAGTGAATATGGGTAGCAGAAAATAATTTCTGCCTGGAAGAATGATCAGCTTGTTCATGAACAAATTGGTGATAAAAAAAGCAGATTTATTCCCAACGTAATTCGGAAGATATTTTTAGCAGGTTAAGAACTTAAAATATTTCTCAGATAATGGTGAAGTCAAAAGAAAAAAAAAAAATCAGTTGTCTGTAATTTGTTAGCTCTTAATTTCTTTTTTTTTTAGTTCTCCAGCTCTTGGGCATAATATACTCACATTTTTATTCATCCAAGATACAAAGCATGCTTTTGCCAAGCAGTTACTTAATGCTTTGCTATGTGTACCTTCTATAACTGTTGTCATGGGAAAAAGCAATGGTAGGTTGAATTAGCTGAAAAATGCCACAAAGCAAATGGTGTTCTAAACTGTATAGGCCAAAGTATTGCCAGACTGGAGGAGGATTTTGGTTTAGTGTTGCTGAGATGGTGAACATCTGAGTGGTTCAGAAAAGAGCTTTAGAATGGATTGAGTATTGGAGTATGAGTGAGAATGCATATTTGGCTCATCATTTGGACTTCCAAGCATATATTTCAACAGTTGACATA
The DNA here is from genome assembly GCF_035770615.1 of Melospiza melodia melodia. NCBI lineage: Eukaryota > Metazoa > Chordata > Aves > Passeriformes > Passerellidae > Melospiza > Melospiza melodia. Next base: position 27,144,496 of record NC_086202.1, read on the forward strand.
TATAGCGATGCTTAGGAAAAGTGCAGTAAAGAACATGGTTCTGTCTATTTTTATTTTATATCTTGGTTTAAAGTATCTCAATGTGAAGGAGAGCAGGAATACAAGCAGACAATTTACACTTGTGTTTCACCCAGCTGTAGCACTGCAGCCTCTTGGAATGATGTCCTAAGCTTGCCTATACAGCTGCTTCTTATGTTGTCACCAAATTTGCAGAAATGTGTTATCCCATTCACATATCTTTTTAAGTTGTCCTTCCTTTTGTAACTGAAGGAATCTTAAGAGACATCTGGAGGGCTCTACCGTGCTCAAGAAAGAATGAGGAAAGGCTTTGCTGCAAGAAGTTCACTTGTTGGTGCAGAAGATAATCAAACACCACAAGGTGCTGTGCAGATCCTGAAGAAGGAATATAAACCAAACATGCCCTGAATAGGACCGTGTCAAAGTGCTTGTCTCCTGTGAGGTTGTGAAAGGATTGAAATACCAGAGGGAAGAAAGCTGTGAGGAGTAGCTGTTTATCACACATGCTTCTGCTTGCTCCTATTTAGAGCTGCTTGCAGCTACTCTCCTCCGTTGGAGCCATCCAAGACACACAGAGAAGCAGATTGCTTACAGGCTGGGGGAATAAGGCTTTTTTTAGCACAGAGAGCACTGTATTATCTCCCTTTTAATGCTGTGCATGTCAGTACCTTGCCCAGCTAATACTGCCAACATGTTTTCCCTGGAAAGCTTTAAACAATATGAAAAAGCACTTTGGGAAAGCTTGTAAAATTCAGTCAATTTGTCACGATGTTTTATAGTTTTATCACCTTAGTCAGTGGAGACTGCGTGCTACATTGCAAACCAAAAAGAAACAAGCTGGAACCATCCCTGCTTTTCCATGTTCTAAATAGTCTCTGACATTCAAACACCATGTTAAAGGGCTGCCTGGTACTGGCTGTGGTAGACTCATCAAAGGCTACACAGCAGATAGGCCACTTGGGCAGCAAAATAATCTCTGGAGGTGGTTATTCTTATTTTCCCTTATTTTTCTCATCTGACAAAAACAATAATTATTGCTTTGGTGAATCTCTCTAACTTCTTTTAACAGTGAGCAAAACAAGCTAAGTAGAAAAAAACTTGTTATGGATTCCTTTAAATGCATGCAAAACAAACAAGGGTTTGCAATGTTACAATAGCAAATTATTTGGATAACATTAAAATTGTGTAAGATTGGTGCTTTTTGTTTTAATAGTAGCTGTTTGGCAGACAGGCTCTTATAGATAAGAAGAATGTGGAATATGGAATTGCAGAGCTTCTAGGGTATTTTTTAAAAGATGAGTGTGATATATAGGTATTTATAGAAAATCACTGTAACTTTGATAGCCTAACAAAGCTACAGAAATGAACCAAGTGCCAGAGTAATTCTTATCTAGAAGAAACACTTTTGAGGGATATTTTTTTCTATTCTGAAACCTCATTTTCAAGGAGTGTTTGATTTTATCTGAGTCTCAAGTGGGAGCTCCTCCTTGTGCTCCAGAGTCCCATAAGACCCAAGTGGGAAGTGACTTACTGAATGTCAAGAAGAGAAAAAAGGTGTTGTTTTGTGACTTGATTTGGATGAAGCAGCAATGCCCAGGGGAACCTTGGGTGTGTAGCAGACTGATCCAAGGATAGGTTTCACAATTCAGTAACTTTTTTTGAAACTATCATGCTTCCTCTGTCTTAGCTGTTCAGAAAACACCCCAAACAACTTTTCCATTATTTTTCCCCAATTTTAAATTGTTGTATTGCATCAGATGGTCACAGGAAGTTGCACTCTAATTTTTCTGCAGCTGTGGAGCAGCCAGTCTCCTACAGCTTTCTTCCTGTGTTCTGCCATCCTCTTGGTGTATGTGTTCCAGCAGATCTGGGGCCTCATATCTTTCTTTCTTTGTTTTCATGCAGCCACCTGTTGCAAGATACTCTGCAAGAGTGGAATGTGCAGCCCTTCCCTGGCCCTGCCACGGTGCTGTGGCAATTCTGGGGTTGTTGCCTTGCTGTGCCATGTGTGCAGCTCCACTTGCTGCTGCTGCACTTGGTCCCCTCCCCTGTGGCTTTTCAGAGAGAAAGCCACACCTCTCTAATTTCAACATCCTCTAATCCTTTCTGTTTCCACACAGAAACTCAAATTCTATTCCAAGGCATGAAATGTGTGCAGAAATGGTAGGGCAGGATCCGGGGAAGGTCATGGCCCCAGAGCAGCCAGCCCTGATCAGGTGCAGGGCCACAGAGCTGTATGAGATACAGCTGTCAGTCAGTCATGGATTTCCTGATTAATGCTGTTACAAGTGACAGGACACGTGCTTTTGTTATCTTTGTTACAGTTTAGTTGCTAACCTTATCTAGAAGTCAGAGTGGGATTCAGCACAGAAATGAGAAATCCTGAGGGTGGGGAAGGATGAAGCAGCTACAAAAATGTAACATGAATTGCAGAGGTGGAAGGGCTTAACTTCAAACGTTGCTTGTACTTTGTGCTGAATTTATTGTCTGTGTAGCAATTGTGATGGAAAGAAGAAAACAGAATGGAGAGATAATGGTTATCAGGGTTTTCATAGTTTTTTTTTCCTATGTGATTATTGATGATGTTTACAGCACGAAAATTAACAGCTCTAAAAAGAAATAATTGATAGGACCTGTCAGTATAATGATATTATTGCTGGAAGCTTGGTGTGGAATAAATATGACTTGAAATGAATCAGGGATTGAATATGTCAGTGGAAGAAAAAATTATAACTGAAGGCGATTCACTAAGTTAAATATTTGTTAGCACTTTATTCCACGTTTAGAATAAAAATGCAAGGGTACCAAATCTGAGCACTTGCCACATTTCAGCATGTTCAAAGTATAATGATTACTGTAGTTATTTAGCATAATGATTAAAATAGTTGCCCAAAGTACTTTATTTATAGCAACATTTGTAATTAGGTGCTTGAACATTTGTTATTTCAAACAGGAATGTCCTGTAGAGCTAAACCATGTGGAATGAATTCTCCAATTAGTGAATTTACATATCATCCTTTTTCTATAAAAAGTAAAATAATTTTCTTCTTGGCAATTTTTGTTACTATTATTTTGGGTTTTTTTAAAGGACACAGTATAACATAACTCCTTGTCTTATTTAATTCTTAAACTCAGCTATTGTATCCTCAGTGAACAAATACCAAAATTATTTTCCAGCTGAAACTCCCCAGATGTTATTATTTCATGAGGGATTCTTGACATACCTATGATTGTGAAGATTCTTTTTATTCTTGTAGCTTTCCCCTTCCTCCCTGCCCCCAAAAGAGGAAAAATTCTACAATACCTAGCATAAAAAAACTGAGTGTGAAATATTTCTTGAGTTGAATTAAATTCATTCTTTGCAAATTAAATATGATCAAGTGCTTTAGTAAGTTTCCTCTTTCTTTTAAATTTCTCTTGAAATTAATTTCAATCAGAGATTAAAATTAAAGATGACTGTGCTTGGTGCACAAGACACATTATGATGAAGGTTATTCAAATGCAGCAGTCTAGAGGCTGGTAAAGATGGTAAAGATGTTCAGATGTTCATAAAGGCTGTGCCTAAAACCTTAATTTAAAGTTGAGCAAGATTCCTTTGCCGCGATTTTGAGTACCAAGAACAAATGAGTTAAATATTCAGGTAACAAGAAGATTCTCATGACCTCTACTGAAATAGCTTCTAACTCCATGGAGGGGTGAAGTTTTTGTGTACAAAGTTCCTCTCAGTCCAGATTTTTGCCCCTGTGCATGCACAGGACACTGAGATGATGGAAGACCTGATCAAATGGTGGTTCCTCTGCCTGCTTTGGATCAGAGTGCTGAACTCAGGGTCCTTGCTTTCTAAGGCCTTTGTGATCACCGATCCATTCACTTACAAGGGAACATTTCTGGCCTCCTTTCTTTGCTGTGTGACCCAGTTGAGATGCTTTGTAGGCTCAGTTTGTATCTGGACTCTCTAGAAGGTTCCTGGCTCTTGTGTTTTATATTTGTGGGTACTCAAGCTCCTCTTGCCCAGTCTGAGAAGTCTGGGTGTTGGTCAGGGGGCTCTGGGTTGGTGAAGGGACAAGTTTGACACTCTGGCTGTGTCCCTGGGAGAAGACTTCTCCATTCTGGTAGGAAGGCTTGCTTCATCCTTGATACAACAGGATATCTGATTAAAAAACTGTATACTGTGATATGTGATAAATGTCTTGCTGATTCGAATTTAGTTTACTACTTTTTTCAGATGAGGCTAACTGCCAAGGAGGAACACCACTATTTCTGGCTTTCCTTTCAAGCTCCCAATATACCTCAGGAGAAATAGGGATGTTGTGAAACCAACTTCTGCCAAAAGTGAAGCAATACAGAATTTGTCATGTGGGACATGAAGAGCAGTTGTGATTCTGGGATGTGATCTTTTGGACTGGCTGCTGCTCTAAGCTAGTGGGACTTGGTAGTGTTCTACTTTTAATAGATTAGGTTTAATAGATTAGTAGATTCTTAGTAATAATGGTAACAATGCTCAGTATCCTTCAGGTCAGTGTTTATGCCTTTATTAGGGTGATATTAACTCAAGTCAAATTAGGAAAGAAGATATTATCTGGACAAGCTCAGGTATTAAGTATTCACTACTCTGAAAACAGATCATTCATACCCTTAGCACTGATACTTCAGTACAAAGAGGTGGGTTTGGCCATCTGTTTTCTTAACTGTCAAATACTGTTAGGTATTAACTTATGTTCCTGCTTCCAAAGATGCTTTATTCCTTTTAAAGAAATTCTTGTTGCTCTTATTTTTTTCTGAAAAAGCAGAAGAGATGGTTTCCTACAGAAATTCACACTTTGCTGGGAAGCAGGGTATGTATGTATGCTTTCTGTTCAAGCAGCTCAAGTGTTTCTATAGCCCCTTAAAAACATGAGTAAAAGAATTCCTTTTGATCTGAAAAAGCCAATTTGTTGAAATAGAAATAGATACCCAGGACCATAACAGAATTTCTTTAGAAGGAGACTGATATTTAGCCTGCTACTTCTGTCTAACCATCAGTGGCACTTAGGATTGCTTTGCTGTTTTACTGAACATGGGATTTGAGGTCAGGCTATTTCAGGTTGCATATTTAACTGTTCTTTTGCCAGGGTGCTTGCTGGAATAGGAGACCCTGGTATTCTAAATTGATCAAAATAAAGCTGCTGTGTAGGTAGGATTGGAATCCTGTGGTCAGCAGGCTACTGGCTGATCTCTGCATGCCTCTCTCTGCCTTGTAGCTGGTGAAGACTTTCCTCCTAAAGAACAATATTGCAGAAGTGCTTGGGATGGAGACTGTAAGTCTCCTCTCCTAACTTATCAATATGTGAAAGGCTAAAGGCCTATGGCTGTGTCTTCATGATTTCTTACTTCTGGATCTGTTGGTGACACCAAAGGCAGAGTCATGGTAAGGGGAATAGGAAAAGAATTTCTGCTTGGCCTATGTGTCCTGATTGTCCATTTAGAAGAATTTAAAGCCCTCTTTTTAAAAAACTTTTTTAAAGCTATGTGTTAGAAAGTTATTTTAAAGGCTGTATCTCATAGAAGCAACACTATATCCATAATGGAATGTTTTAGTAGGCATTTAAAATGTAAAGTGTGAATTCTGTGAAATATTCTTATATATTACAGAATGATTTTTTTAAGGGAATATTTAAATTCAATTTCTTTTTATTTTTCATGCTTTTCCTGTGTGTTTCTAATGTACCTGAAAATTAATCTAGAACAAAGTCATATTTCTAAGAAAATGGTTTTTATTAAAAATTATTTCTCATTTCTCAGAAATGTCACTTTGTTTTAGAGTACAGCTTAACACAGCATGATTACTTTTGAAACATTATAACACAACACAAATGTGGTTCCAGCCACATGAGTAATTCAACACAGCCTGATGTGTAATTAATGCAGTACTTCACAATGTGAATGCTTTTTAGAAGGAATAAAAATGCAAGTGCAATTTTGCAAGATAATTGACAAGTAAAATGACCTGAAAGGGATGTGATTTGACTTACTCTGGAGCAAACACTGGCTGTTCAATGGTTGGTAATATGTACCTCACATACTTGCAGACTATGCAGGGGGTACTGTGGGCAAAAGTAGTGAAGGAATTGATAGCAAAACTGAAAAAAAGAGATTATTAATTTCTTTAGTTTGGAAAAGACAATTGGGCATTGTTTGAAGATAACAAAAAAAAAAAGGTTTGCAGGAGTTGGTTATTTATAGCTAAGTGGCTCCAGTATGTTGAGATTTATTTGGAATGTCAGATAAATATAAACCCGTTTATGCTTTTACCCTATCCTTAGCACGTGATTTTGAGAATTATTTTGTAAAAAGATAAAAAAAACCCTTGAGTTTTTTACAGGGAGAAGAAGAGATCCATCTTCAGAATACAATGTCCTGTTAGCTGTTAATTGGCCAGTCTTTGGTAAAAGGGATTATTATATCAATTCTCAACAATATCACAGTGCACTTTAAAAAATCCCAAACCAAAAAAAAAGTCATCTGAAATTCAACTTCCCTGAAAGGGATGAAGGTCAGAACAGCCCAGGAGAAAAGCTGAGTTGTGAGTAGAGGCTGGGGAGAAGAATCATGGATGATTCTTGGACATGGCAAAACTCCTGCTCAGATTGGATATTCTTGGCTTTTACCTCATAGTCATTATGTACCATGTGAAACATGGATGGGACTTGGAGAGTCCTCTGGAAGGGAAAATGCTCACGGTCTTTCTCAAGCCTTGCAAGCCTTGCCTGGAAGGGGCTGCCCAGCTCCTTGCAGAATTGCTGATTTGGTAGACTCTGTATGAGCTTGCTGTGGGAAGAAAAGGATCAGGGCTGAGCACCACACTAGTATGGGAATAAGACTGTACACTTTAGATCAGGCTCAAGGACTGTTTTTATCCTAAACCTTGAAACACAAATGTTCTTCTCAGTCGTTTCCTAGTACCAGAAAGCAGCTACTCTCAGGGCAGGCTTTTGTTCTCATGGATTGCTTCTTCAAATACTGGTAAACACAAGTGTCATGTGCAGGTTTGAAAATCTGGTATGTCACAGAATACATCAAACAGTGTGTTTAGAAGCAGAATACCTACCAAGTAAAGGTGTCTTTTGTACATCTAGCAGCCTAAAAATACACTTAAATAAGACTTACCTTGTAAGAGTCCCAGGAGGGTGCTTTTAAATGCTCAAGGGAATTCTAAGGAAAGGTTATCTTCTCTGTTTGAAACTCAAACATCCCAAGTGTGGGGGAGAACATTGGGTAATCCCTAGAACTGCACAAATAGTGCAGCAATTTGAAAATGGAGAGTACACAGCAGGTACTCATGCTGATATAGCAAAGCAAGGCTTGTGATGGGAGGGCTGTTCTCACCATGGCTGACTCAAAGCCCATGACCAGCTAATTAGTATTTAATAATTTATTCACATCAAAAATGCTGAATTTCAGAGCTAACACAGGATTATAGTGGCTCTACAAATTCATCAAAAGACATGTAAACTGGTCAAGAAATAAATGCAAATATATTTCTCTATTTCTGGTTTGTGCATGCATGCTGGGAAGCAGGGGTTCTGCTCCCTTTCCCAAGGAGTCTTGTTTCTGTTTGGCAGTCAAGCAGCTACAGTCACTAGCAAACAAACATTTCTCCTCTGCTGTAGGGCTGAGGTCAACAAAGCCCAGATTTCAGCTCATTAGGAAAGCTTAAAGATACAGAGAAGTGAAATGTTCTCCTGACTGTGATGCATTTTAATCCTTTGCATTTTTTGTCTCCCACTTACCTGGTTTGTGCTCTCCACACCAGTGTGTTCTTTTGTGTGTTTCTATGAGTGCACCTGTGCCCCTGCAAGGGTCCTGCTGTGCTTATCTCACCCCTGTTGCCCTGCTGCAAGGGAGAATGGCCTGGGAATATGGTGGGCTCTGTTTCCAGGTGCCAAAGCTGCTTATTTTACTCTGCAGCTGGCCGAATACACAAGTGTTTTGGGAAGCCAGGAGTGCATGGCCATGTAATAGCACTTGGCTGGACAGCAGCTGCATAAATAGGGACATAAAAGGAGGATTCATAGGCTGAGCCTCTTCAAGGCTGTGTGGTCCTGCAGCTCACCAAGGGTTCTCCTTGTCATCCAGGCCCAAGTGCTTTCCAGCTGAGGAAGTGCATATGATTGTTGTCTGCTCTTTGTTCTGTGAATAAATTAACAACCACAGTTACTTACATGCTTATTCTGGTGTCTTTGATACATGAACAGGCTGAGATTTTGTGTGTGCATATGTAGTCAGAAGAAAAATAGCTCTAAAGTGAGAAACATGTTATTCTGATGAAACATCTGCACTACTATATTAGCATTTACTGACTAGCAAACCTTAGAAAACCATATAACTAACTTTTACTCTGTATTTTCATAGTTAGCAAAGGGTAAGACATCTGAATTTTGCTTTATACTGTTCATCCCTCCTGTGTCTTGTGTAGAATTGAAATGCACCTCACTCGCGGTTATTTTCTGGAATGTCTTAATTTAATTCCCATTCGTTCTCCCCCGTGGCCTTCAAAGAAAAGAAAATAGGTGTGGCAGACAAATTGGAAGGTAGGAAAATACTCTGTGTCAGCTTTTTGATTGTGTCAGGTGCACTGCAGAAAAAATAATCTACTTCATTATCTCCTCCTTCAAGTGGAATACTAATCAATATCAAGGACTGAAAGAACAGTGTTTGACAAATACAGGATGCTACTGAGAGTTCACTTTTTAAAGTGATCATTCTTTTTTAACAGCAACTTGCAATTAGCTGTTCTAAATATTTTTTAAAATGTGTAAGTCCTATAGAGCGCTTTATTACTACTTATGCCCTTGAAAAGGAGATGTTGTTAAACTGTCCTTTAACTGCCTTCTACTCCACCTCAAAAAATAAGGTGTTATATCATCTTTTCAGGATAGACAGAGCAAACTGAGAAAGTTTATAATGTAATTTGTTAATTTAGAGAGCAGTCATAAGTTGGCTTATTCTAATGACTCCTCTTCCTTATGCTGCATTTTCCTTTCTGCACCAGGTTTTTCCTCTGTTTGCATTCATTAGTACATGAAATGTAGAGAATGCATTAGTATTAAAACAATTGACTTTGGATGGTTAGGGCAACTTCAAAACCAAAGGAGTGCAGATATTTATAGGAGTGTTATCTGCCTAAGTGTCTTACCCTGTGAAGAGCATTTACTGCTCATTCAGGTCTAGAATCAGTAGAAATCCCCATCTCTAGAAAAAACAACATAGAAGTAACCACCTTCATCTCGTTTTAATATATTCTGAGCTAAATGTCAGCTTGAGAGTTCTGTCCTTCCCATTTATCTCTTCTGTTTTCAGCAGCAAGGTGATAATAGGAGTAGCCTTAGTTGGATCAGGAGATTTAGGCAGGTGGCAATCCACATCCCTATACATGTTCTGATTGTAGATTTGCTCTCTTACTTGCAGTACACAAAGATGAGGATTCATGGCAGCTGATGTTCCCCTTTAAGGCACATTACTGAGAATCAGCATTTTCAGAGAGCTTAGTATCCCAGCCTCTGATACTGTGACAAGTGAGGTCAGACAATTAGTGTTGAAATTCTCAGTTGTTTTGTGTCCTTTTTTTTTCTATTTTTTTTTTAGCTGAAAAATGGCCTTCTTTAGTACAGTATTAGGAAAGAAGACTTGAACCCAATTTTAAAAATGCTGATCACATTGTTTCTGTAGCTCCTCCTGTGGAGCTTGAATGGAGCACCTGTAAATTTTCTGTGAGCCAGTGGCATGTAATTGAATTTTGTAGGTTAATATGCTTTCTGTGATGGACAGAGACTGTCTCTGAAGAGTTTCTCTGGCCAGCAAACAGACCAAAAGACATGCAGTTGTAGACACAGAATATCAGATGTCTTCTTGCTGCTCAGAGTGAAAGCATTTGTCTTTTTGCATGGAGGTTTGCATCTCTCCCTAGCCGGCACACCTACAAAGGCCATCAGGAGGTAGCTGTGGGCTTTGCTCTTGCCCTCTCTTTATGGATCATTGCTTGGCTGTAGGTGATGTGTGCTCCAGGAATACGTTAGATGTGGAAAATGAGGTTTGAGGGGTGCCCTTGCTGTGTCTGTGTGTCTGTCTGTGCCTGCTCGGCACTGTACAGAGTGGGCAGGCAGCTGCTGATGCCCAGCCCACGATGCTCTGCTGGGGACCCTCTGGGGACAGGCAGCCTTGGCTCCAGAGCCCACATGCTCTCAGCAGTGCCCCAGGGACCCGGCTGCAATGCTCATTGCTCTACAGATGATGATGATGATAAGGAAGTTACTTTAATTCACAATGGCCCTGTTTTTGGGCTGAGATCCCATTCTGCCCTTTCTTTAAAAATGGCCTAAAATGTAAACCTTGCATCTTGGTTAGTACAAGGTTGCAGCCGTGAAGGGAAAACTCTCTGGGTTTCCTCCTGAGCATTTGAAGATCTTTTTTCACAAGATCACTCTTGAAGAAACAAATACTTCCTTCTTAGGAAATATTGTTCCTTGTATCTCCCTAGAAGAAAATGTCGACATCCTTGTTCTCAAAGTATACTTTGCCACAGTAAGAGGTGTTTATTTTCTCTGCTTTAATATAGCTTCACATAGCTTAATCCTCCCTTAATGACTGTAGCTTGGCCCTGTGCCATGAATCCACCTATGTTTGTAGACTTCAACCCTCTCCCCACTCCCCAAAAAAACCCCAAACAAAACAAAAAACTTTGAAGAATATTGGAAATCTAGCCAGAAAGACCCTCTTTAACTTCCTTGGCAGAGAGCCTGGAAAGGAAGAGAGAACACAGAATCAAAATAAATTACAGGATTCAGAAGTGCATTAAATTAGCCCTAAGAAATTGCTTTCTCTTGGTATTAGTGAGTAGTGGTAATTTGAAACACTTCAGCCCTGGTCACTTTGTTATTTTAAAAGAAATGGAAATAGAGATGTAGGAAAAGAAACCTTGAATAATAAGGCCTGTGGTTGCATTTTCAAGTGGTAACTTAAAGTGAAATGTTTTGGTTAAGATGAGACAACCACGTGAAGAGTCAATTCTAAGAGATGTAAAAGGAATCAGAAGATAATTTAGTCTTGAAGGAATTTCTGGCGATTCTGTTGTCAATCCCTTACTCAGAGCAAGGCCAGTGAAGATAAGGTTGCTCAAGACCTTGTCAAATTAAATTTTGAGTATTTTAAAGGCTTCAGATTTCACAGTCCATGTGAGTTTTAGAGGGTGATGTGCTTATTTCTCAGCATAGATCAGAGAGGAGAGATTCAAATCACAGAGTTGAATCACTCTTCACTCTTTATATTTGCTTTCCTCACAGGGTTTTAGGACAGGAGTGCATTTTGGTTTTGCTTTGGTTATGTTTTGCCCAGGTTAATAAATAATCCAACCTGTCTCTATGAAAACAGAGAAGTTCACATTGCAGACGTTCATTGGTTAAATCAGTATTGTCTGGCCATTTTTCAAATGGTCCTACCATGCTATTTGTCTACTCTGAGGATTAGGAATCCCACAAAGATGCTGTGTAGGTTCAGTATAATGCAATCACTATTGGTCAATGCATGTGGACTGACTCAGCCAGGCAAAGCTGATCAGGTTATTTGGCTCCTGTGCTCATCAACTTCAAAAATAATTCCTGCCAGGAGTTTGAAGCTCCTCCAGTACAAGCATGAGAGATGTTACAGAGCTCTTCTGGCTGCAGAGATCTTTCCACCACCTTAGGCTGCAACTTCATCTGTTTTTTCCAAAAGTTGACCATAACTAGGAAAAAAAAGTTCAGAAAGGACAGTAATTGCTGTCGTTTTCTCCATGCCTCAATGGGAAAAAGACTGTATTAACAATAAAAGGTCATTTGTGGAGTGTGCAGAACAAAGCTTATCTCCTCATTTCCTGTAGGTGAAGATAATCCTATATTTATTGTGCAAATGTGTAATCCCAAGGGTGAGGATTTGCTGCAGAATGGGAAATACTCACCTCAATGCAGTAATAATGAATGAAAGAATATAAAAAAATTAAATAATGAAAAATGACAGAAGCTTCAGTCCTTACAGTTTTTATACAATCCTTAATGATACATTCATTTAAATATACCAGAATCAAATTCTTCTTGCTTGTGCCTTTCTTATAATTAAATGCATAAATGAAGAGCATTTCTAAGGATGCACCATAAAGGCTTTATGAATATTTATAAATATTAAGGCTTTTATCCCCCTGGAACCTGGTACAGTCCAGGGGGTACAAATTTGGAAAGGACATTCTTTGATTCCTGTCTGCCATATTGAGCTTCTGAGTTACTCTTCATTTACTTGTTCATTTATTGATTGATTTATTAAATGTGCCCTATATATATTTCAATGGCTGTGATAACAGAGGCACCTTTCAGGATTTGTTTTCCAATCTCTATCTCTTTGTCCTCATTGATGCTTTATTATAAGGGCTAGAAGAGACAGTCCATTTTCCAAAAGTTGTCTGGATCAGCATCCTGTTGTCTTGGAATTTGGAGATGTGCTGCATAATGAATGCAGTGACACAGTGGAAGAGACACATCAGTGGAAGTTATCATTTTTTGAGCAGAGAGGAATAGTGTAGACATTTCTGTGAGTACTGGGGGAGAGAAATGAATCTCCAGAGGGTAATTCAAAGGAAGTCTTTGGAAAGGAAGGGTGGCACATTCCCCTGTAGTTCATAGAAAGCAAAGAGAGCTGATCAGTGCTCTGTCACATCAGACAGGGCAAGTAAATGTCAAGATCTTACTTGAGGAACGCCAAGGCTGAGGGATCTCTCATTATTTATCAGGGGTATCACTTCAGTGCAACTGTGAATTAGAATTGTACTTATTACAGGACAGGTCTACCCCTTTTTTTTTTTTTTTTTTTTCCTATAAAACATCCTATAGTTTCTTCTGGTTTGCTTTTTGGGATTTGTTTTGTGCAGAATGTTGCTGACAATTTTGTCAGTATGGCTAAGTTTGTAACTACGAAGTAGCATCATATGCCAATGTAGCCTACAAATAAGTAACTTGAGGGAAAGAAGAATTTCAAGTTTTTTTATATGAAAAATAAATGAGAGATTATTCTCAAAGAGAGATCCAACCTAAGTTTAATTGAAAATATTTACATTTAGAATGCAGAAGATTAATAATAGTAAATGTAAAGATTTAATGTGCAGTGGTAAGTTGTCTTTCACTGAGGATAATGAGTTGGAGAAATTTGTGGAAAAAACAAAGTAATATTTCTCTGGGATGCTCACAATGGTCCCTGAACTTTTATGAAGTATTTCAATTTGCCTCTGAGGCAGAAAAATCCTATCCTTAGCTAATGTATCTTTATTTTAAAGCTGGGGAACTGAAACACAAGGTAGACTCTCGCTTTCCAAAGGTACAGGAAGATGTGTGATACAGAGCAGAAAGTAGCAACTTGGTTTTCCATATCCCAGGCTGGAAGGCTATCCCCAAGTTTATTTGAGATTGCAGTAGTTTATTTGAGATTGCTTGGTTAGGTTTAAACAAATTGTCTGAGGCACTGAGAGCAATTTCCATGGCAGAATGAATTTCAGTGCAGTCCAGACTGCTCTGCCTCTCATCTCTGTAGGTTATATCCAAGAGTACAGAGTTCTATGGGGAGTAGTTTCATATTCCCATTCTAACTAATGTAAGGGTAGTTTTAGGGTTATCCACTGCACTGCAATGTGTTGTATAAACATCCCCTATTGTGTAAACCTACCACATTCTGTGGAGTCAGAAAACATTTTGCATTCTGTCTCCTTAATTCATTGAATTTGTGAACTTGATGGTTCAACCGGAATCTCCCAGTTCTGCCCCAGATACCTGGATGTGTAACATTGGTCAGGATACTTATTCTCTGGGCCCTGCAGTTCTCCAGCTCTAAACTGGAGGCAATGTTTCCTTGCCCTGGACAGCACCACAATTCATGTCTGTTCAGTGCCCAGAGCCAGGGAGAAGACAGTCATAAAAATACACCTCTAAGTACCCTAGACCATTAAGGCTTTGCAGCCTTGAAGCAGCTCTGACTGCTTTATTGCTATTAAATAGGGAATGAATATTTTGCAGTGCCTACATCCTGTCAGGTCTAGAAATGCAGCTCTGGGAGAGAGCAAGGAAGGATGAAAGCTTCATACTTCCCTTTTTGTTGTTTTGAAATAGAAAAAAAATGTTTGCTGTTATTACTTTAAAAACAATCTCAAATACTGATTTCTAGAGAAAGTGTGCCTTGTTTATTTTTTTGAAACAGAAAAATAAGTTTGGTATTATTACTTTAAAACCAGTCTCAGTTACTGATTTCTAGAGGAAGTGTGCATTACGTCTGCCACTGATGTGATTTTGCTGAGGCCAAGGATAGTACTGTCAAATAAATGTATTGATGAATTTTCAAACCTTTCATTAAATCTTGATTGTTGAACTTTGTGGCCTAAAATTATCTGTTCCTTCTGCCACCATAACAGAAACCATAAAAGTTTTGAGAGAGTGTGATTAATAACCTTCATGTAACCCAGCTGGCCAGAAAGCTCCATGTGTGTGCTCAGACACACACAGAAACAGATACACAAATTCCAAGGAGGAAAGTGTTAATAAAGGGAGCCAGGAATTAAAGTTATGTAACATTTAGTGCCTCTCTGACTTGTAATAACTTAAAATTGGAACTTATTTTGAACCCCTCTCTCCTAACCTCAGTTTGCTAAAGGCTCCAGGAAACAGGATTTGCAGACCATCTTGTTTTAGAACAGAGTAAACAATTATTTTATAGGATTAGAGAATGGAAAAATTTTCTTCCCTTACATGTTGTTATGAATAATCTTTCTGGAGTCCAAAACCCTATAGAAGTGATATAAAAATGATCTGTGGCTGTATGGCTGATATGATTAATGAGAATATAGGATATTTCATGTTCCTGTCATTTTTTAGTCCAGACCATGTAAAAGGGTTAAGCTGTGGCTTTTGCTCAGCAGTCTGTGCAAAATAAAGCAGGGCATGTTTTACAAAACATAAAACCTTTGGGAAAGGTTTACTAATGTTTTAGAGCTATTTAGCAATTTAAATACTTATTTACTAGGTAACACCAATGAATGAGGGAACTTCTTAAAACCAGACTTAATGAAAAAAAAAAGTCTTACACAATCTCTAGCAACCAAAACTTAATAAAATAAAGAACTTGGAGAAGAGTTAAAAATAAGACAGACCCTCTGATGTTGTATGAAGAAATATTTTCTTGCTCTCCCAAGAGACTGAGTTAATTCATTCAGGAAGCTTTTTCATGCTTCATCAACAGATCTGTGACATTCATTTTGTTATCAGCTTTCTGTTTTTCTGAGTCCCAGTGACAATGTTACATCTGAAAGCTCCTCATCTTATATTAGAATTTTTGTGCATTATCCTATGTAAGACACTCATTAACATGTAATGCAACATGCAAATTAAGAAATTAGCCCATCACAGAGCACAGAAATAACAGGTCTGTCTCATGAGCCTGTTTGTCAAGTCTGCCAGCATAGGCACTTAGATCAGACTTCTGTGCTGAGAGTTGCCATGAATTTCCAAGTAGGTGTGTAATTAAGCAGAGTCAGCAGTAAAGTTTTGATCATGCTTTGTTTGCTTTTTTATTTTTAATAACTAAAGTCAGACTAAAAACAAAAAGCTGGTGAGTGAATGCAATATGCTTTGCCCTATAGCTATTCTTTAAAATTACATATTGTTTGACTTT